>NC_135234.1:392164953-392782765 GCF_051348905.1 Ranitomeya variabilis
ATGACCTGATGATAAGGGAAGCTGACAAAAGTGGGAATACGGTTCTATTAACAAAGGGTTATTATTAAATAAAAGAGGCCCAGAGACAACTGACTGATAAAACCAGCTATTCCCCCTAATACATGACCCCAAAAAACAAATATACAAAATTATTGTGGACCTTTTTAAGAAAACAAGTAGATTTGGGGATGTTATCCAAAGAGAAGGCTGAAAAATTGCTTCTGGATTTTCCAAATAAACCTAACTGGTATTTTATACCAAAAATACCCAAGTTGCTTTCTGCCCCACCTATAGTGTCAGAGGAGTAATCTTTAATGAAGCCTTTGATGTATTATGTTGATTGAGATGCAGGCAGGCACTGTAGGAATACAGGAACCACAGATACAGATGGGGACCGATTGACATACAGATGAGCACTTACAGGTGCGGACTGGACCAGCCAAAGTGCAAATGAGCACTGGCAGGCACAGACTGGACCAGCTGATGTACAGATGAACACTGGCAGCTGCAAACTGTACCAGCTGAAGAACATATGAGCCATGGTAGGTGTGGACTGGACTAGCTGATGAACAGATGAGTACTGGCAGGTGAACACTGAAACTGAGATAAACAAGTATGGGCAGATAGGTACTGGGAAGGTAGACTGACAGGTACTAAGGATCTGACAACTAGCAAGAATGTATAGAGCTAACTAACAACATAGCCACGGCACCTCCAAGCTAGATTAGGTGCCTTAAATAGAAGGTATCACCCAGCTATACACTGGGAACACTTTAGGAAAGCATGCGGCCCCTTTCAGAAAGAGGAAGAGCGTGTGACCTCAATGCAGTTTGCGCACCCCGGGAGTCAGCAGAGATGTATGAAGGAGAAAGTGCAGGTTGGGGGCCACAGGGACTAAGCCGGCATCTCCGGGGAAGAAGGGCAGCATGCAGAGATTCTGGCACTACAGTACTTCCCCTTAACACCCCCTCTTCATCAAGCCCCAAAGAAATCTCACCAGGAGGAGAGGAGCATAAATGGGCTCCCAAGACCTTTCCTCAGAAACAAACCCCTTCCAATCGACCAGAAAAAAAAGTTTTTCCTGTTATCCTCTTGGTGGCCAGAATGTTCTCTACCTCGAAAACTTTCTCAGTGCTGACTGCAGCAGAAGTCGTACCAGGAATTTTGAAAAATGAACTGAGGATGAGACACATGAAAGGAATTGAGGATCCATAAAGAGGCTGGGATCTTGAGGTTGTAAGCTACCGGATTAATCTGTTTCAAAACCTCGAAGGAACCGATGAAGCGAAGACCCAGTTTACACAATGGTACCGAGACAGACATACTTGGATGACAGACCTTGTAGCCAGGATGAAACAGAGGCACATCCATATGTCTCTTGTCTGCATGCTGTTTCATCTTCTCAGAGGACTTCAATAAGGCCCACTTGGTGTCCTCTCAGATTTTTAAGAAACTCTTGATCAGAGATTCGACAGCAGGAATATCAGAGGTGGAAGAAATAGGGAACAAAATATTGGAATGCTGACTGTAGAATGCAAAGAACGGAGATTTGGAAGGGGTTTCGCTGACATGATTATTGTATGAGTATTCGCCCCATGGCAGTGGAGGCGGAAGACATGTAGATTACATTTTTCTGCAAGCACTTGCGCAGATGGAAGACCAGGTAGTGGAGTGAATTGAGCCATTTTGAAGAAGCGATCCGCAACCACCCAAGACAGTAGACATGGCCGCTACTCGAAGATCAGTGATTAAGTCCACTGCAATATGTTGCCAGGGAGCAGATGGTACAGGCAAAAGGAAAAATAGTACTGGGAAGAAGCTGCGTAGGAGCTTTGTTTTGAGCACAAGAAGTACTGGCAGAGACAAAATTGGTAATTTCCTTGTTCAGGGTCGGCCACCAATCAGGAGAGTCAATGTAGATGAGTGACCCCAGAAAAGAACCTGCTTCCTATCTGGTTCAGCAATGTAAGCTTTATCAGAGTGGAGACAAGACAAATCCAATGGAGCAACCATCATTATTTTGAAAGGTTCAAGAATGTGTTGAGGCTTCTCCTGATTGTAGGTCAGAAACGATCTGGAGTGTACATCTGCCTTGACATTCTATTCCGCTGGCTGAAAATGAAGAGTAAAGTTGAAGCGAGCAAGGAACAGAGACCATCTGACCTGTCGTGGCCATAGTGCAGACTTGCCTCTTCCAGCAAGTATCACCACTCCTCCAGTGTCATTTCTATAGCTAGCTGTTCCTGATCGCCAAACGAGTAATTGCGTTCTGGAGTGGAGAATATTTTGGAAAAAATTCACAGGTCACCATACGACCTGATGAGGATTTCTGGGTAAGATCAGCTCCGGACCCTGGGGAAGAAGCATCCACCTCCAGAACTATTGATTATTATAGTCCAGATGATGTAGCACAGGCATAGAGGAGAAGGCCTGTTTTAAAGCTACAAAGGCACTCTCAGCCTCAGGAGTCCATATCTGACGATTGGCTTCCTTGCTGGTCGTGGCAGAGATGGGAGCTGTCCGGGAGAAGAACAGGCGGTATTAATTTGCGAATCTGAGAAACTGCTGGATGATTTTCGAACCATCTGGCCAGGGCCACTTGAGAACCTCATATACCTTCTCAGGATCAATCATTAGGCCAGTCTCAGAGATAATGTGACCAAAAAATGGAAGAGAAGTCTGCTCAAAACACATCTTTCATATTTGGCGTACAGACAGTTCTTCCTTAACCTCTGCAGAACCTGGCATAGATCTCTTTGGTGTGAAGGCAGATCAGGGGAAAACACCAAAATATCATCCAAGTACACTACTACACATGTGTAGAGAAGATCCCAGAAGATGTTGTTTACCAGTTCTTGAAATACTGCAGGTGTGTTACAGAATCCAAACGGCATAACCCGATACTCGTAGTGGCCATCACATGTATTAAAGGACATTTTTCATTCGTCTCCCTGGTGAATCAGGATAAGGTTGTATGCCCCCCCGAATGTCAAATTTTGTGAAGATTCTGTACCTTTAAAACAATAGAAGAGTTCAGAGATGAGGGCAGAAGATATTTATTCTTGATCGTTATTTGAGTTCCCTATAGTCGATACAGGGTTGCAGTTTGCAAGCAAGAAACCTTCTCCAGATGGGGAGAAAGATTTCTGGATAAATACCCCAGGACTGAGTGTCAGTGGTGACCCGTACGGTCACCGTTGAGAGACTGTTGTTTTCCCCCCTCATTCATGTTTTAGATGCGCATGTTTGCATGCCCCATGCTCGACATGGGACTGAAGCCCTGAAAGGGTTAATC
This sequence comes from Ranitomeya variabilis, assembly GCF_051348905.1. NCBI lineage: Eukaryota > Metazoa > Chordata > Amphibia > Anura > Dendrobatidae > Ranitomeya > Ranitomeya variabilis. Next base: position 392,168,249 of record NC_135234.1, read on the forward strand.
ATTATGGACAGTGTGTGCGGTTGCTTTAAGGACTGTATTGTTTTAACACTACATTTTGCCTACATTTGCCTCAAATTTTACCTGTTTTTACCTTGAACTGTTCCTTGATACAACCATACATGTGTGCTTAAGGGCCCGTGATCTGTTAAAAGGAGGGATGGGGAATGATTTATGCAGGTGGACCCGAGGAGTGAGCCAGGTCAAAACTACATGGACTACTGCTGAATTGGCCATCAGGCCAGTGTGCTTGTTTTTATCGGACTCCTATGTTTGGATACCCGGAGTAGGGGAGAACTGGACCATGGGCCTGAACTGTTGTTATTTAGCACCTTGTGTGTATGGGTCCCAGGAGCCACGGGACCAGGGTCAGTCGGACTCATGTTAAAGGAACTTGAACTTTTTGGTTCCAGGGCTCTAACCAGGTAGAGCCAGGGTCACAAATGACCCACAAGAAACATTTGAATAAGAATGTATTAACGTTATCGATGTGCTTATGTATTCTGTTTTACAGTTTACAGGTGCCGTCATGGTTGGAGTCAACCATATTTTATGAGGGAGGAATGTAAGGAGGTGACGGAGTCTGTCAGGAGTCTGTCCCCCCTGTGGATTCTGTACACTTGTCTTACGTGCAGTACCTTGTCATTTATTAATGTTACTGCAACGTGCTGTATTATAATATCATGTGCGGTGTTTTAGCTTAGAGAAAAAGTGGGATATAGAGGGTTAAATGGTTGGGAGGCGTTAGAGGAGGACTGTGCAAAGCCCCAGGGATATAGAAAAAGTATTTCCTGTATAGAGAGCAGAGCCCAGGCAGGCTTACCCAGGGTGAGACATGCATAACAGCGAGAGCAGAGGGTTCCCCTGACATTAGGATAAAAGACTGCCCTTGACCGATGGGCAGTGAGGACGGGCATTGGCTCATTGTGATCGTCCCCAGGAGAAACTTGGGGTCCCAGACCAGGATGGGAGCTGGTGAAGGGTAACATATGGAGACAGCAGGGAAAGTGTAGAAAACATTGCCAGGTTTGTACCGTGTCATGGGTGCGACTGTTCAGTAAAGTTTAACAGTTGGAACAGAACTGCAGCTTTGTGGTGTTTCCTGAGATTTGGTCCCCAGCAATTGAAGTGAATGTGAAACGGAGGTACCAACCGTACCGCAGGACCGAGACGTTGCTTATCTCCCCATGTACAAGGTGCTGGAGAGCTTACTGACTGTGCCTTAGTGAACTTGCCCACGACTGCCACCCCAGGTCACGTTTGTTACACATTATTATGCTGTTTTACTTACCACATTAGATTTTGCTATCATTTTTTGGACTGATCTCTGTTTATATGGGACCATCTCAGGTTTATAACATTTGAGTATCATAATTTCTATTTTTTACCTACCTGATCTGGCTATCTATTATTTTTACATTATTTAATTATGTAGAAATTACTATATACTCTTGCCAAACTCACCTCCTGTGCAACTTTAATTACTTTAATCTTACTGAATTTTTTCTTTTTTTTTCATGTCATTGTTATTATTCTGATTAAATAAAATTGCTACTTTTTCTTGAATATGCGTTGTGGATAATGTTTTAGATTTGTATTCCAATAGGATACACAATGGGTTTGACTATTTGCTATTTTTTTCTTGTGTAAACAGGTCTGAGAGAGGAGAGCCTTGGGAGCCAGCAGATTCTATGTCCTGAGCAAACTGTAACGAGTTGTGTTTTAAGTAGGTGTCTTACCAAATACAACCTCGGACTCATGGCGAATGAAGATACCGTGATTTGAGGAGAGTCTTAGGAGGTGGGACTAGGTGTTATACCTGTACTGACCTTGAGTAGATGGCAGCTGACACTCTAGGGACTGGAAGCAGGGATGACCCTAAGGAAGAAACAGTAGATGCAGGCAGGCACTGTAGGAACACAGGAACTACGGATACAGACGGGGACCGGTTGACATAGAGATGAGCACTGGCATGTGCGTACTGGACCAGCTGAAGTACAGATGAGCACTGGAAGGTGTGGACTAGACTGGCTAATGTACAGATGAGCATTGGCAGATGCGGACTGGACCGGCTGATGAACAGATGAGAACTGGCAGGTGGACGCTGAAACTGATATAGAAAAGCAAGTATGGGCAGACAGCTTCTGGGCAGGTAGACTGACTGACCGATACTGGGGACCTGACAACTAGCAAGTGTCCAAAGGGCTAGCTAACAACGTAGCCCAGGCACCTTCACGCTGGAGGTGGTGCCTTAAATAGAAGGTGTAACCCAGCTATTCATTAGGGACTCTTAAGGATGGCATGCATGGCCCCTTTAAGAAATATGAAGTGCACGGGTGCACCCTGAGCACAGTACCCAGGGATCTGGGCACAGTGCGAACGCCTCAGGCATCAACAGAGATGCAGGAAGGAAGAAGTGTGGGATGGGGTCGTGGTGGCAATTAAGCCAGCATCTCTGCTGGGGAAAAGGAGCAGCATGCAGAGACACCGGTGTAATACTAGAATACCCCATGAACAGGGGTTTGAGGGTGTCCAAAGTACTCTAATACACAATGACAAAAGTCGAGAGCATATTAATTTTGTGTGTGGGGTCCTCGAGTTTATTTTGAAACACAATGTGCTAAAATTTCTTAATATGAAAAAAAAAAAAAAAAAATCTTAATATGTGGTACCTTCAGTGAGCAGGTACTGCAATGGGTATTCCCACAGTGTGTGTTTTCACCAATTTGTTTTTGGCCGTCTTGGAGGAAAAATGGGTGTTTTCGTCTAAGAGTCCTTTCACCAAGTACATCAAATTATTTCTCTGCTATGTGGATGACATTTTTATTATTTGGACAGGTTCAAAAGACCAATTTGTTTCTTTCTTCTATTATCTAAACATGATCAATGGGATGAATATGCATTTCACTAGTGTTCAGGGGCCTTGAATTAGAATTTATTGATGTCAAGATCTGTGTAACTGAGGGGAATTTGTGTATAAAGGCTTTTCGAAAACCAATGGCCACAAATTCGATGTTGAATTATACTAATACCTATACCTGTTACACTAAAAAAAAAATCACTTCTTTTGAGTCAACTTCTCCTCTTAAAAATGTTGAACAGCAATGAGGTGCGTTCTCAACACCAGACAAATGAATTAAAACACAGGTTTGTGGCTAGGGGTTTTCCTATCCAAATTTTAGAAAATGCATTGGACAGAGTTAGAACCAAAAGTCAGAGGGACCTTCTAAAAGGTGCTGATTGGGATGAGAAAAAAGAAAAATCATAAAATGCTTATGGAATGGGAATACCCATGGGAATACCTTATGGAATGGGAATATGCAATGGGAATACCCATTGCAGTACCTTCAGTGAGCAGGTACTGCAATGGGTATTCCCACAGTGTGTGTTTTCACCAATTTGTTTTTGGCCGTCTTGGAGGAAAAATGGGTGTTTTCGTCTAAGAGTCCTTTCACCAAGTACATCAAATTATTTCTCTGCTATGTGGATGACATTTTTATTATTTGGACAGGTTCAAAAGACCAATTTGTTTCTTTCTTCTATTATCTAAACATGATCAATGGGATGAATATGCATTTCACTAGTGTTCAGGGGCCTTGAATTAGAATTTATTGATGTCAAGATCTGTGTAACTGAGGGGAATTTGTGTATAAAGGCTTTTCGAAAACCAATGGCCACAAATTCGATGTTGAATTATACTAATACCTATACCTGTTACACTAAAAAAAAATCACTTCTTTTGAGTCAACTTCTCCTCTTAAAAATGTTGAACAGCAATGAGGTGCGTTCTCAACACCAGACAAATGAATTAAAACACAGGTTTGTGGCTAGGGGTTTTCCTATCCAAATTTTAGAAAATGCATTGGACAGAGTTAGAACCAAAAGTCAGAGGGACCTTCTAAAAGGTGCTGATTGGGATGAGAAAAAAGAAAAATCATAAAATGCTTATTTTCAATTTCAGGTTTGGCTCATTGGATAACATCATCCATTCAGCCATTTACAAAAATTGGCATTTATTGCGCTCTTACAAGCATTTGTCATAATTTATTAACAAAATCCAGAGTGTCTGGCAATTTTAAATGTGGGGGCTGTCCCTTTTGTAAATATCATGTGACATATAACCCGTTGAGAATAGGATCTGTTACACATATTTATCTCATGCAAAACTCAGTTTGTGGTTGATGTAGTGTACTGTCCCTGCAGTTTCTTTTATATTGGCAAAACTATCAGACCATTATACGTTAGGTTCAGAGAACATTTCAAATCAATCATAGACTCATAAGCATGTATGTAAATATCATCAGTCTAATTCTAAGGTTTTAAGATTTGCTGGGATAGAAAGTGTTAATCTCCCAGATTAGGGAGGTAACCATAATAAGCTACTTGTTATAAGGGAAGCCAAATAGGATATGAAAACAAAATCACAAGGACACCTGGGTTTCAACAACAAAATTGACATGTCTGTATTTTTATAGTATATATAAGTATTTTTGTTCTTTAATCTTTTGTGTGATTATGTGCTGTATACACACCATTAACATATTAATAGGGTGTGTTCCTTATAAAGGGGAGGTTCCTGAATGTTAGTCTGTGTTCGGACCTGTTGAAGCAACATTTTGTGGGAAAAGGTTATCATCTGTCTCTTACACCTGCATTCTCCTGCATCCGTTTTTAATGATTTTGCAATAAAATACATTTTTATGAGACTGAGAGTGCCACGTTGCCTCTCTTTGAAGTTTCACGAAAATCTTGCATTTGGTGAGGCACCCAGAGTTCTTGAATAATTGTGAGGTATGCGCCGTTATACTTTAAAGTAATGTGAGTTATGAATAGTGTAATTTTTTTGTTTTTTTACTCTTTAATTTAGTGTTGTCAAATTTAGTATTCTCAACTCTAGTCCCTAAAGCCTGCAAATGGTCATGATTTCAGTATTTCTCTTAGAAAGAACTTGTGGTTATTTCTGATGTCTTGCTAATAATTTCATCTCCTGTGCAATACCAAAGAAATCCTGTTGGGGATTGTGAGAACTGGAATTGAGAAAAACTGCTCAAGTTAAGAGGGAAGATCATCTGCAGGAATTACATTTTTTTTGCGCATCTCTCTGTTAGTGGCATACATTGAAGCTAGTGTGTCCCAAATAAAAATCCCCAAAAGGCCCCAAACTATCATAGAAGAAAATTACCAACTGTTTAAATTAAGTTAAAATGCAAAGTGTATTTTTTAATTTTGTATAATATTTATCATATCGATATCTATAATAAAAAATAGAACTCTACATTTTTTATTGCCCTCTTGTGGGGCTACCCAAGGCTCAAACTTCTGGTTCTCTCAGGAAATTCAGATATACTGTACACATTTCTGAATATAAATGCTGTGTGTGTATATGTAAATACTGTATACACCATTACAATATATATAAATAATCTATATTGGGCTGTCCTTGGGTTGTCAAATATATTTGGGTTTGTCATTATGATTTAAAAAGAGAAAACACAGTTTTCTCCACTAACCATGAGTGGAGAAAAAAGTTTTGGTGTTATCATTCATATTCTTTGAAAAAGGGCCAAGAAAGCAAAAATTCTGCCAGGGTATGTAAACTTTTGAGCACAACTATATATATATATATATATATATATATATATATATATATATATATATATATATATATGTATATATATATATATATATATATATAAATATATCTATCTATATATATATATATATATATATATATATATATATATATATGTATATATTTATATATATACGGTATATACAGCATACAGCTCTGGGAAAAATTAAGGGACCACTGCAAAGTTTTTAGTTTATCTGATTTTTCTCTTTATAGGTATATTTTTGAGTAAAATGTAAATTGTTCATTTATTCTATAAACTACAGATAACATGTCTCCGAATTTCCAAGCAATACATTTTGTATTTTTTTTCTGAAAAGGGGAAATGGTCAAAATTAAAAAAAAAATAACCAGTGCTTTCAGACCTCAAATAATGCAAAGAATACAAGTTCATAAATACTTAGAAACAAAAATACTAATGTTTTAAGTTAGGAAGAGTTCAAAAATCAATATTTTGAGGAACAACCATGATTTTTAATCACAGCTTTCGTGCATCTTGGTATGCTTTCCACCAGTCTTTCACACTGCTTCTGGTGCAAAAATGTTAGCAGTTCTTCTTTGTTTGATGGCTTGTGACTATCCATCATCCTCTTGATTACATTCCAGAGGTTTTCAATGGGGTTCAGGTCTGGAGATTGGGCTGCCCATGACAGGGTTTTGATGTGGTGGTCTCTTAATTTTTGCCAGAGCTGTATATACAGTGTGTCCATAAAGTCATGGTGCACTTTTGACTAGTCATAGGATCTAGTTACAGTTTACATTTTGGCACCCTTTCTGTGGCCCAATCATACCAGACCTATACATGAGGAGAGATAACAAGAGCCAATTAAACAATACAAACTCATTTAAGCTGTTGCTGAGCCCCCAGTCAGATTAACACCTGATAAACTGAACTCTGAATAATACACTGCCAGGTCTGTGGCATCATGCAACCACAAAGGTTTGCCTAAAACTGGGCGTGCATGCCATGCCATGATGTTTTATTTCAGGGAGGGAGCAGTCTCTGCCAACTGTTTACTTGCTATTTGAGCTTCCCAGCATGCAATAGGAATCTCAAATGAAACTTCATGAAAAGAGAAAGTAGTAAAAAAAAACAAAAACCAGTTAGATAGAGTAGTGAGAGATTGGTAGTGATGTTTCAATTAATGAATATTAGAAAATGGATTGGGTTATTGCATTAAATAGATAGACATTTAGAATGAGAACTAATTTGTGTTTCGGACCACCTCTTTACTATAATTAACAGTCTATGATAAGTTAGTAAGTTTCGTGTTTTCCTTTTGTTGTAAGAGACTTATTTCTGTCATTTTTTCTTTTTATCTTTCACAAAACTTTGTCAAAGCCTTGTCACAATAGACTCTCTCAGACTCTTTAATATCCCAGCTGGCAATCCTTACTTTGCAGATCTAAGATCACATCCTCTGGCTGATATACAACACTGTGATGTGGGACACCTGTGATCGCAGAATGAAGCTGGAGGAACACCATACAGAAAGTAAAAGCTCATTCTCTTTATGAATGTTTTACTGCCACATAAAACCACTTGAAAATGTGTGTCTGAGCAAGATGTAGTCATAGAATACTAAAGAGTTTCTGCAGCAACACCTCAATCTCTCATCTATTTTCTAATATTCGCAAATATTAACTGTACCACGATTTAAAAATAAACTTTTGTTGGCTTAGAGTAAACTGTATAGAATATTGTCATCCAGTGCTACACCCAGAGGACGATTTAATAAGGAAAATACATTAGCATTCTGTCTAAAATTGAGGATTTGTTTTGGCTAGTCCACTTCAAAAAATGTATGAAAAACCACTTGAAAAATGCTTAAAAGACTGTGCTGCTCAGTGTTTTTAGCATTTTTTTCCACCTCTGATTTTGAAAAAACATTTGGTGGGAAAAAAGAAAGTGCATATGATTTCTTTGAAATGGCTCCTAATGGAATATGCTCCAAACTAGGCAATGTGCAAAAAAAACCTCCAAAACACTACAAATTCTCTTCAAGACTTCCAACTGTAAAAGTCCTTAAACAATTCCCCAAAGCAGAACTGTTTTCTAAAGTGGTTTCCACTAGAAAACTTGACTTAAAAAAGCAAACAAAGTATATGTGCACCACTTCTGCATTTTAACCCACTCTTGGTTTTGGCCTGCAAATAGTAATGTAAAATACTGTCGAAATACTGAACATGTGAACATGGCCTTAGGCTAAGCTTCCATAATGAGTATTTGCTGTGTTTTTGACATGGCATGTTTTTGATACGCACAAAACGCTGAGTCTTTCGATTACTATAAGGTAAGTGGGATTCACAGAAATACAGACCATTGCGATTTTTTATGCTCTACATAAGCTAAACCTTCAGTGCGTTTTTGAAATGCCTAACATGTCAATTTGTCTTAGCAAATATGTATTTTATTTCCAGATATGCTCTATATTTTTGAATGAGATGAAGAAAATCTGCAAGTAAAAACAGAAATGCACTAAAAACACATGTAATCCGCACATGACATGACATGAATCAATAACGTTTTATCAAAGTTGACCTGGGGCTTATGCAGATGCTCATGTAAATTTGTGTGAGCACGGACTGCAATACACGAACTGGTCAAGGCTCTCACGATCAAAGCATCATAGCCTCATATTTATACATGTACCGTGGGTACGGAAAGTATTCAGATCCCTTTAAACTTTTCACTCTTTGTTTCATTGCAGCCATTTGGTAAATTCAAAAAGTTCATTTTTTTACATTAATATACACTCTACACCCCATCTTGACTGAAAAAAACCCAGAAAGGTAGAAATTTGTGCAAATTTAGTAAAAAAGAAAAACTGAAATATCACATGGTCATAAGTATTCAGAGGCTTTGCTCAGACACTCATATTTAAGTCACATGCTGTCCATTTCCCTTGTGATCCTCCTTGAGATGGTTCTACTCCTTCATTGGAGTCCAGCTGTGTTTAAATAAACTGATAGCCCTTGATTTGGAAAGGCACACACCTGTCTATATAAGGCCTCACAGCTCACTGTGCATGTCAGACCAAATGAGAATCATGAGGTCAAAGGAACTGGCCAAGGAGCTTAGAGACAGAATTGTGACAAGGCACAGATCTGGCCAAAGTTACAACATAATTTTCACTGTAGCTGAGCTCCAGAGATGCATAAGGGAGATGGGAGAAAGTTGTACAAAGTCAACTATCACTGCAGTGCTCCACCAGTCAGATTTTTATGGCAGGATGGCCCAGCAGAAGCGTCTCCTCAGTGCCAGACATAAGAAAGCCTGCATAGAGTTTGCTAAAAAAACACATGAAGGACTCTCAAACTATGAGAAATAAGATTCTCTGGTCTGATGAGATGAAGATAGACCTTTTTGGTGATCATTCTAAGCGGTATGTGTGAAGAAAACCAGGCACTGCTCATCACCTGCCCAGTGCAATCCCAACAGTGAAACATGGAGGTGGCAGCATCATGCTATGGGGGTGTTTTTCAGCTGCCGGGGCAGGACAACAGATATCATGGATTAAAACATTTTCCAGAGTGCTCATGATCTCAAACTTGGCCGAAGGTTCACCTTCCAACAAGACAATGACCTTAAGCACACAGCGAAAATAACAAAGGAGTGGTTTCACTTATTTTTAATAACTAGCTAATAGTATGGGAAAGAGCCAATAACTATGGAGCTTCCCAGCCTATTAATATCAGCTCACAGCTGTCTACTTAGCCTTTACTGGTTATTAAAAATGGGGGACTCTAAAAAAAAATTATGTGGGGCCCCATGGATATTGACCCCTTACCAGCTTAATATGACCATACCTATGCCGCCTGTTGTGAACTCTGTTTTTGGGCTCCCTCTTGTGGTCACAAGTGGTACTGTGTGAGTGTTGTCTTTGGGCTCCCTCTGGTGGCTCTTTGTATCATTCTGCAGGTCTTAGGTTGGATCAGCTGTCTCGTTATCTGTTAGCTGGTTCCTATTTAGTTCAGCTAGACTCTCAGTGGTTGCCTGCTGTCGTTGTATTCAGTGCTATTCTGATTGCTCCTGTCTACATCCGTTATCAGTCTCTCCAAGAGAAGCTAAGTTTTGTTTGCTTATTTTTGCTCATCTGTGTTCAAGATGTGTCCTAGTATATGATGTGTTTTGGTCCAGCTTGCTAATATGTGATTTCCCTGCTTGCTGGTGCTCTGGGGTGCTGAGTTGCTCCCCCCACATCGTTAGTTGGTGTGGGGGTTCTCGCATTCTCTGCGTGGATATTTTTGCATAGGGTTTTTTACTGACCGCACAGATCCCTTGCTATTTTCTGCTATCTAGCGTTAGCGGGCCTCATTTGCTTAACCTGTTTCATCTCTGCGTTTGTCTTTTCCTCTTGACTCACCGTTATTATTTGTGGGGGGCTTCTATATCTTTGGGGTATTTCTCTGAGGCAAGTGAGGTCTTACTTTCTCTTTAGGGGTAGTCAGTTTCTCAGGCCGTGAAGAGACGTCTAGGATTTCAGGAGACGTTCCATGGCTACCTTTAGTGTGTTTGGTTAGAATCAGGTTTGCGGTCAGTCCAGTTACCACATCCCCAGAGCTTGTCCTAATGTCTCTGACTTAGCTGGTTAGATTTGTGATCCTAAGCCACTGGGATCATAACAGTACAGCAGGCCTGAAAAGTGTTTAATGCATCGCAGAAGTGGGATAAGAGAACTCCTGAGTACAATTTTTTTTTCCTCTCCCTTTGCTGCAGTCTGTCCAGCTTCTCTCATCCCCTTAATCTCTGGGTGGCTTTGAGTTCAGCTGCAGACATGGATATTCAGAGTCTGACTTCTAGTGTGGATCATCTTGCTGCAAGGGTGCAAAGCATTCAGGATTTTGTTGTTCACAGTCCTATGTCTGAGCCAAAAGTACCTATTCCTGAGTTGTTTTCTGGAGATAGATCTAGGTTTCTGAATTTTAAGAATAATTGTAAATTATTTCTTTCTTTGAGACCTCGTTCCTCTGGTGATTCCGCTCAGCAAGTTAGAATTGTTATCTCCCTGTTACGTGGCGACCCTCAAGATTGGGCCTTCTCCCTGGCGCCGGGAGATCCTGCATTGCTGAATGTGGATGCGCTTTTTCTGGCGCTTGGATTGCTTTATGAGGAACCTAATCTTGAGAACCAGGCAGAAAGGGCCTTGCTTGCTCTCTCTCAGGGCCAGGATGAAGCTGAGGTGTATTGTCAAAAATTTCGGAAATGGTCGGTGCTTACTCAATGGAATGAGTGTGCCCTGGCTGCAAATTTCAGAGAAGGTCTTTCTGAAGCCATTAAGAATGTTATGGTGGGGTTCCCCACGCCTGCAAGTCTGAATGACTCAATGGCTTTGGCCATTCAGATTGATCGGCATTTGCGGGAGCGCAAGTCTGCGCACCATCTGGCGGTGTTTTCTGAACAGAGACCTGAGTCTATGCAATGTGACCGAATTCTGACCAGAATTGAGCAGCAAAATCATAGACGTCAAAATGGGTTGTGCTTTTACTGTGGTGATTCAACTCATGTTATCTCAGCATGCTCTAAGCGCGTAAAAAAAATTGCTAAATCTGTCACCATTGGTACTATACAGCCTAAATTCATTTTGTCTGTTACTTTAATTTGTTCTTTGTCATCCTACTCGGTTATGGCTTTTGTGGATTCAGGTGCTGCCCTGAACCTGATGGATTTGTCGTTTGCCAGGCGCTGTGGTTTTGTCCTGGAGCCTTTGGAATTCCCTATTCCACTGAGGGGTATTGATGCTACACCATTGGCTGAGAATAAGCCTCAGTATTGGACTCAAGTGACCATGTGCATGACTCCTGTACATCAGGAGGTGATTCGCTTTCTTGTGCTGCATAATCTGCATGATGTGGTCGTTTTGGGTCTGCCATGGCTGCAGGCCCATAATCCAGTTCTGGATTGGAAAGCTATGTCTGTTTCAAGTTGGGGTTGCCAGGGGATTCATGGCGATGCTCCTTTGGTGTCAATTGCTTCTTCCACTCCTTCTGAGGTCCCTGAGTTTTTGTCGGACTACCAGGATGTATTTGATGAGCCCAGATCCGGTGCCCTGCCTCCTCACAGGGATTGTGATTGTGCTATAAATTTGATTCCTGGTAGTAAGTTCCCTAAGGGACGACTTTTTAATTTGTCTGTACCAGAACATGCCGCAATGCGGAGTTATATAAAGGAGTCTTTAGAGAAGGGACATATTCGCCCATCCTCCTCCCCTCTTGGTGCAGGATTCTTTTTTGTGGCCAAGAAGGATGGTTCTCTGAGACCTTGTATAGATTATCATCTTCTAAATAAAATCACGGTCAAATTTCAGTATCCTTTGCCATTATTATCTGATCTGTTTGCTCAGATTAAGGGGTCCAGTTGGTTCACCAAGATAGATCTTCGTGGTGCGTATAACCTTGTGCGTATTAAGCAGGGGGATGAATGGAAAACAGCATTTAATACGCCCGAAGGCCATTTTGAGTACTTGGTGATGCCTTTTGGACTCTCTAATGCTCCTTCTGTGTTCCAGTCCTTCATGCATGACATCTTCCGAGAATATCTGGATAAATTTATGATTGTGTATCTGGATGACATTTTGGTCTTTTCTGAGGACTGGGAGTCCCATGTGAAGCAGGTCAGGATGGTATTTCAGGTCCTGCGTGCTAATGCCTTATTTGTGAAGGGCTCAAAATGTCTCTTCAGAGTACAGAAGGTTTCCTTTTTGGGTTTTATTTTTTCTCCTTCTACTATTGAGATGGACCCAGTCAAGGTCCAGGCTATTCATGACTGGACTCAGCCTACATCTGTTAAGAGTCTTCAGAAGTTCTTGGGTTTTGCTAATTTTTACCGTCGCTTCATTGCTAATTTTTCTGGCGTGGTTAAACCCTTGACGGATTTGGCCAAGAAGGGTTCTGATGTGACTAATTGGTCTCCTGCGGCCGTGGAAGCCTTTCGGGAGCTGAAGCGCCGGTTTTCTTCTGCTCCAGTTTTGTGTCAGCCTGATGTCTCTCTTCCTTTTCAGGTCGAGGTTGATGCTTCTGAGATTGGAGCAGGGGCTGTTTTGTCGCAGAGAAGCTCTGATTGCTCTGTGATGAAGCCTTGTGCTTTCTTTTCAAGAAAGTTTTCGCCTGCCGAGCGGAATTATGATGTTGGTAATCGGGAGTGGTTGGCTATGAAGTGGGCATTTGAGGAGTGGCGACATTGGCTCGAAGGAGCTAAGCATCGTGTGGTGGTCTTGACTGATCACAAAAATCTCATTTATCTCGAGTCTGCCAAGCGGCTGAATCCTAGACAGGCTCGTTGGTCGTTGTTTTTCTCCCGTTTCGATTTCGTGGTCTCGTACCTGCCTGGTTCGAAGAACGTGAAGGCTGATGCTCTTTCTAGGAGTTTTGTGCCTGACTCTCCGGGAGTTTCAGAGCCGGCTGGTATCCTCAGAGAGGGAGTGATATTGTCTGCCATTTCCCCAGATTTGCGACGAGTGCTGCAGAAATTTCAGGCGGATAGACCTGACCGTTGCCCACCAGAGAGACTGTTTGTCCCAGATAGATGGACCAGCAGAGTTATTTCCGAGGTTCATTCTTCGGTGTTGGCAGGCCATCCTGGGATTTTTGGTACCAGGGATTTGGTGGCTAGGTCCTTCTGGTGGCCTTCCTTGTCGTGGGATGTGCGTTCCTTTGTGCAGTCCTGTGGGATTTGTGCTCGGGCTAAGCCTTGCTGTTCTCGTGCCAGCGGTTTGCTTTTGCCTTTGCCTGTCCCGAAGAGGCCTTGGACGCACATTTCCATGGATTTTATTTCGGATCTTCCAGTCTCTCAGAGAATGTCTGTCATCTGGGTGGTGTGTGATCGTTTTTCCAAAATGGTCCATTTGGTGCCCTTGCCTAAGTTGCCTTCCTCCTCCGATTTGGTTCCTCTATTTTTTCAGAATGTGGTTCGCTTGCACGGCATCCCTGAAAATATTGTGTCTGACAGAGGATCCCAGTTTGTGTCCAGATTTTGGCGGATCTTTTTTGCTAAGATGGGCATTGATTTGTCTTTTTCGTCGGCCTTCCATCCTCAGACGAATGGCCAAACCGAGCGAACTAATCAGACCTTGGAAACTTATTTAAGATGTTTTGTTTCTGCTGATCAGGATGATTGGGTGACTTTTTTGCCATTGGCCGAGTTTGCCCTTAATAATCGGGCTAGTTCTGCTACTTTGGTTTCGCCTTTTTTCTGCAATTCTGTTTTTCATCCTCGTTTTTCCTCGGGTCAGGTTGAGCCTTCTGACTGTCCTGGGGTGGATTCTGTGGTGGATAGGTTGCAGCAAATTTGGAACCATGTGGTGGACAATTTGAAGTTGTCACAGGAGAAGGCTCAGCGCTTTGCCAACCGCCGTCGCGGTGTGGGTCCCCGACTTCGTGTTGGGGATTTGGTATGGCTGTCTTCTCGGTATGTTCCTATGAAGGTTTCCTCTCCTAAATTCAAGCCTCGCTTCATCGGTCCTTATAAGATTTTGGAAATCGTTAACCCGGTGTCATTTTGTTTGGACCTCCCAGCGTCGTTTGCCATTCATAACGTGTTCCATAGGTCTTTGTTGCGGAGGTATGTGGTGCCTGTGGTTCCTTCTGTTGAGCCCCCTGCCCCGGTGCTGGTTGAGGGCAAATTGGAGTACGTGGTGGAGAAGATCTTGGATTCTCGTATTTCTAGACGGAGGCTTCAGTATTTGGTTAAGTGGAAGGGCTATGGTCAGGAGGATAATTCCTGGGTTGTTGCCTCTGATGTTCATGCGGCCGATTTGGTTCATGCCTTCCATGTGGCTCATCCTGATCGCCCTGGGGGTTTTGATGAGGGTTCGGTGACCCCTCCTCAAGGGGGGGGTACTGTTGTGAACTCTGTTTTTGGGCTCCCTCTTGTGGTCACAAGTGGTACTGTGTGAGTGTTGTCTTTGGGCTCCGTCTGGTGGCTCTTTGTGTCATTCTGCAGGTCTGAGGTTGGATCAGCTGTCTCGTTATCTGTTAGCTGGTTCCTATTTAGTTCAGCTGGACTCTCAGTGGTTGCCTGCTGTCGTTGTATTCAGTGCTATTCTGATTGCTCCTGTCTACATCCGTTATCAGTCTCTCCAAGAGAAGCTAAGTTTTGTTTGCTTATTTTTGCTCATCTGTGTTCAAGATGTGTCCTAGTATATGATGTGTTTTGGTCCAGCTTGCTAATATGTGATTTCCCTGCTTGCTGGTGCTCTGGGGTGCTGAGTTGCTCCCCCCACATCGTTAGTTGGTGTGGGGGTTCTCGCATTCTCTGCGTGGATATTTTTGCATAGGGTTTTTTTACTGACCGCACAGATCCCTTGCTATTTTCTGCTATCTAGCGTTAGCGGGCCTCATTTGCTTAACCTGTTTCATCTCTGCATTTGTCTTTTCCTCTTGACTCACCGTTATTATTTGTGGGGGGCTTCTATATCTTTGGGGTATTTCTCTGAGGCAAGTGAGGTCTTACTTTCTCTTTAGGGGTAGTCAGTTTCTCAGGCCGTGAAGAGACGTCTAGGATTTCAGGAAACGTTCCATGGCTACCTTTAGTGTGTTTGGTTAGAATCAGGTTTGCGGTCAGTCCAGTTACCACATCCCCAGAGCTATTATCTCTGACTTAGCTGGTTAGATTTGTGATCCTAAGCCACTGGGATCATAACAGCCGCCCCAGAAAAGGCGCATCCATTAAACGCGCCAGTTCTGGTGCTTAGCCTCGGCTCTTGCCGATTGCCCTGGTGTGGTGGCAATCAGGGTAAGGGTTTTGGGGTTGATATCAATTGTGTAATGTCCTCTGACATCAATCCCATGGGTTAGTAATGGAGAGGTGTCTATTAGACAACCCCATTATTAACCCCGTAGCCAAAAGAAATAAACAAACACAGAAATATCCATTAATTGTAAAAAGCACTTCATAACAATTACCCTCTTTTACACATTTACTACCATAAATAAAAGTAATCCACAGGGATCTGCCGTAAAACCATAATCTGGAGGTCCCACGACTATCCCGACTATGCTACATCCAAAGGCTGTCATGAGCGGTGGTGATATGAGTAACGTGACTGCTCACCACGGCTGCCGGAAAACACTGAGAGTAGAGTATGAACCCGGCTGCAGTTACGATCGGTGACGTCATTACGGTTATCGCAGTTCACAGCTGGCGGTTCTCCTGGTAACCTCTTTGTGAGCTGGTCACCTGTGAAATGTGTTAACTTTACTGACAACACTGATCGCAACTTTGAAGTCATTACTTGAACTGAGCAATTCCTAAAGCTCGAATGCTTGTTTTGAGTGACGAGTATAATGGGAGTCAATGAGAAATCCAAGCATTTTTATTGCAGACCCTACATGGAGGTTTGGGGGCAGTGAAAATGTTCAAATGGAAAAAGTAAAATGGTAAAAGTGCTCAATGGAATGAGAACAGCATGGGAGAAACCCACCTGGAAGCATCTCTGACTCCCAGATCGCTGCTGAGAACAATAATCAGTTCTTCATAATCACACTTTTACTCCACTTTATGGACTGACAATAAAACATTAAAAATCGATGAGATATTGGAGTTTACAGGAAAAAAAATGTTACAAAATATTCTGTCCTGCATAATGACTTGTATATAAGGCAAAAATCTAAAAAGGATTAAAAAAATAATTTAAGTTAGCCAAAATTGAAATATTTATTAAAAATAGTGACATTTCAGTGCAATTTATGAAGGAAGCAAGAACTGCCAAACATTAGATAAAAGAGGGACTCAGAAGCCTTAAAATAGCAGCCCGCAGTCACCCCAGAAAAGGCGCATTTATCAGATGCACTTATTCTGATGCTTTGCCTGGCTTTTCCCACTTGACTTTGTGAGGTTGCAAGTGGGGTAATAGTATTGGGGTTGATGTCAGTTTTGTAATGTCAGCTGACATCAAGGCCAGGGGTTAATATAAGGGAGGTGTCTACAAGACGCCTCCATTATTAACCCCATAGTCAGATTGTAGTAAAGAAGCACAGCTAGAATAAAGCCCTTAATTTGAAATAAAACCTCCACACCCTCTTTTACAGATTTATTCACCAAAAATAAAAAAACAAAGTTATTCTCACCTTTCTGCCGATCAATGTCCATGTCCCCTGTAAAAGACAAAAATTAATAAAACACCGAATACCTCATCTGTCCGACAATGTTCCATTAATGGCCATTTCCCACGACGATCCTGATGACTTGGAGAGCAGTAACATCAGTGATGCGACTGCTCTCCATGCTAGCCAGAATACACTAAGACAGGATCGTGATTATGATCATGCTGTGTGCAGTGCTGATGTGAGAAAAGTAACCAGAATTCATAGCTAATGAACCCTGGTCACCTCACTGACGTGAGTGATAATGATAACTTTCTCACATGGCAAGAGATGACATCAGTGAGGTGACCGGGGTTCATCAGCTATGAACTCCTGTGACCTTTCGCACGTCAGCGCTACAAACTGCAGTAGCATAATCACACTTATGTCTCAGTGTGTTCTGGTTGCCTTGCTGAACGTTTGCATCATGCCAGCACTCAGCAAGCCTCCCAGATGAAGCAGGGCTGGACTTCTTTGAGATAAATAAATAAAAAATAATATGTGGAGACCCCTCTCTTTTTGATCATCAGTCAATAAAAAGGTGACAGCTGGGTGCTGCAGCCCTCAACTGTTAGCTTTATCTGCACTGGTTATCAAAAATAGAGGAGAACCCATACAATTAAAAAGAAAACATATTTATTTATTTATTGCCCAGGCACCTGCTGATGAAAACTCTATCCAGCATCCTCTGCTCACTCTGATATCATCAAGAGCAGTTGTAGGATAATGAGAGTAGTTCTCTCCTCAGCCAATGCCTGTGATCAGTGGTAACCTTTTCACCGCCGGTCAGAGCTGATGGCTCACATACTGCTATCTGACAGCATGGGAACTGCAGTGCTCTGACCGGTGACATTGTACTTACCACTGATCTGAGCCACTGGACAGTTTGGGAACTACTTGTTGTTCGGGGTGCCAAAGCCAAACATTAAGGCTGACATCACACTAGCAAGAAATATGGACGAGTGCTATGCGATAAAAAAATTGCACAGCACTCGGACCAATAGGGCAGGTCCCATCATCCGTTTTTTTCTCCTGCATATTATACGTGCGAGAGAAATCGCAGCATGCTGTGATTTGCATTGTATTACAGCTGAGACTCACCAACACAAGTCTATAGGTGCGAGAAAAAAACGGATTACACACGGACCATGCGTGTGACTTATGAAATATGCACAGGTGTCCTTTAGAAAAGCTGGCAATTCAGGCGCTCTAATGTAAAATCACACTGACAGGTTAAAATAGAATAGATAACATAAGTGTATGCACATAGTATAGGTATATACAGTTAGGTCCATATATGTTTGGACAGAGACAACATTTTTCTAATTTTGGTTATAGACATTACCACAATTTTAAACAAAACAATTCAGATGCAGTTGAAGTTCAGACTTTCAGCTTTCATTTGAGGGTATCCACATTAAAATTGGATGAAGGGTTTAGGAGTTTCAGCTCCTTAACAAGTGCCACCCCGTTTTTAAAGGGACCAAAAGTAATTGGACAGATTCAATAATTTTAAATAAAATGTTCATTTTTAGTACTTGGTTGAAACCCTGTGTTGGCAATGACTGCCTGATGTCTTGAACTCATGGACATCACCAGACGCTGTGTTTCCTCCTTTTCGATGCTCTGCCAGGCCTTCAGTGCGATGGTTTTCAGTTGCTGTTTGTTTGTGGGCCTTTCTGTCTGAAGTTTAGTCTTTAACAAGTGAAATGCATGCTCAATTGGGTTGAGATCAGGTGACTGACTTGGCCATTCAAGAATATTCCACTTCTTTGCTTTAATAAACTCCTGGGTTGCTTTGGCTTTATGTTTTGGGTCATTGTCCATCTGTAGTAAGAAACCACGACCAATCAGTTTGGCTGCATTTGGCTGGATGTGAGCACACAGTATGTCTCTGAATACCTCAGAATTCATTCGGCTGCTTCTGTCCGGTGTCACATCATCAATAAACACTAGTGACCCAGTGCCACTGGCAGCCATGCATGCCCAAGCCATCACACTGCCTCCGCCGTGTTTTACAGATGATGTGGTATGCTTCGGATAATGAGCTGTACCACGCCTTCACCATACTTTTCTCTTTCCATCATTCTGGTAGAGGTTGATCTTGGTTTCATCTGTCCAAAGAATGTTCTTGCAGAACTGTGCTGGCTTTTTTAGATGTTTTTTTAGCAAAGTCCAGTCTAGCCTTTTTATTCTTGATGCTTATGAGTGGCTTGCACCATGTAGTGAACCCTCTGTATTTACTTTCATGCAGTCTTCTCTTTATGGTAGATTTGGATATTGATATGCCGACCTCCTGGAGAGTGTAGTTCACTTGGTTGGCTGTTGTGAAGGGGTTTCTCTTCATCATGGAGATTATTCTGCGATCATTCATCACTGTTGTCTTCCTTGGGCCCCCAGGTCTTTTTGCATTGATGAGTTCACCGGTGCTTTCTTTCTTTCTCAGGATGTACCAAACTGTAGATTTTGCTACCTAATATTGTAGCAAGTTCTCGGACTGTTTTTTTCTGTTTTCGCAGCTTAAGGATGGCTTGTTTCACCTGCATGGAGAGCTCCTTTGACCGCATATTTACTTCACAGCAAACCTTCCAAATGTAAGTACCACACCTCAAATCAACTCCAGGCCTTTTGTCTGCTTAATTTAGAATGACATAACGAAGGGATTGCCCACAACTGTCCATGAAATAACCTTGGAGTCATTTGTCCAATTACTTTTGGTCCCTTTAAAAACAGGGTGGCACATATTAAGGAGCTGAAACTCCTAAACCCTTCACCCAATTTTAATGTGGATACCCTCAAATGAAAGCTGAAAGCCTGAATGGTAATGTCTACAACCAAAATTAGAAAAATGTTGTCTCTGTCCAAATATATATGGACCTAACTGTATATATATATATATAGTGCCTTGCGAAAGTATTCGGCCCCCTTGAACTTTTCAACCTTTTCCCACATATCATGCTTCAAACATAAAGATACCAAATGTAAATTTTTGGTGACAAATCAACAACAAGTGGACCACAATTGTAAAGTTGAACAAAATTTATTGGTTTATTATAAATTTTTGTGGAAATTCTGAAATGGAAAAGTGGGGCATGCAATATTATTCGGCCCCTTTACTTTCAGTGCAGCAAGCTCACTCCAGAAGTTCATTGTGGATCTCTGAATGTTGTCATAAATGCCTAATGATGATAACTATAATCCACCTGTGTGTAATCATGTCTCTGTATAAATGCACCTGCTCTGTGATAGTCTCAGGGTTCTGTTTGAAGCACAGAGAGCATCATGAAGACCAGGGAACACAACAGGCAAGTCCGTGATACTGTTGTGGAGAAGTTTAAAGCCGGATTTGGATACAAAATGATTTCCAAAACTTTAAGCATCCCAAGGAGTACTGTGCAAGAGATCATATTGAAATGGAAGGAGTATCATACCACTGCATCTTTTCTGAGGTGGCTGGGTGCTGGTATTTTTAGCCAGGGGGTCAATATCCATAGCCCTTTCCTAGGCTATGAATATCAACCCACAGCTGTCTGTGTAGCCTTTCTGGCTATTAATTATATGGTGACACCACATCATTTTTTTTGGGGGGTCCCCCTATTAGAATAGACAGTAAAGGCTAAATATACAGCTGTAGGCTAATATTCATAGCCTGGTAAGAACTATGGTTATTAACCCCTTCCCAGGCTGCAAATATCAGCCCCGACCGTCGGCTTTCCCTCTCTGGCAAAGGAAATTGCATTTGAGACCACACAATTGTTTTAGCTTGTAGGATGGAACTTGTGGAGCCAATAAATAAGCTTCCACATTATTTATTCATGATTTTCTAGGCCGGGATCCATTATATGTCAATTTCGAAAGCCGGTGAGAAAATCTTGCCATACAGATGCCATACGGATGTCACACGGATGTCACATGGATGCTTAGATGTGAGAAAATAACATCCTTGCATTGCACACGGATGACATACGGATCACTATTCAGGGAACATTTCTGCGATTCTCAGCCGTGAAAAATGGACCGATTTTTTATTTATTATGTGTAATGCCGGCCTAACACGGACTTACTGGAGAAGTTTGCATTCAGGGTCTGTTCACAGATACTAGGTGCTGGCCCATCACTAGTTATAAAGGCTTTGCACAAAGTAGGGTCATTCAGTCATCCATAGACCCTTGAAGGCAACAACTGTCATGCTCCATTCAAATATTGAAGATTAAAAACACTTTATGAGCTGCTGTCATCTGGGGGTGTGGAAAAGTTGGGGTAATTCTAATTCAGATTTTGTTTATTTTTTTTATCAGAGTGAGCCTGTCAGCATTTTCTGTTAATTGACAAAAGTTCCTGTCTATTATAACCCCTTAGGCGGCAGTTAAAACCTCCTCAGATGACACGATATTGGCAGGGCAGCACATCACCTCCAAGGCATAGTGGAACAGCTCATATCAAGTGTTCAGCTTTGAGTCCCAATAGTTGAAGGTCACTAAGGAATAAGGGAGTATGCTGGATTAGGTAATCAGGTATTGCTTGACCATCTTTAAAAACTTTCTCTCTCCTTGTCAAAAATACTTGGTTATCAAGTTATGGTACACGAACCAAACTTTTCTAACTGTTCGGCCAATCTTGCCAAACTCGAACACCTAGGGATTTGCTCATCACTAGAAAACTGTACAGGACAAACGTTTTTTAAAAATTTTATACAACCTTCATTTTACACACAGCACATTAAACTGTATGGATGACTAATTGAATCCAGAAAAAAATGTTTAAAGTTTTTCTTAGTTTTATATAACACTGTAATGCAACACTAAGCACTCTACGCTCTATAGATGACTAATTCAATCCAGAAAAAAATGTGAACTTTTTTTTTGTTTAACATACCACCATAATGTAACACTAAGCACGTTAAAGTTTATGGCTGACAATATAGTCCAATTTTTCACCCCCCAACAAAAGAATGTGGTCAAGTGCAGCAGCTATACATTTAGCAATGGACTGCAAAGCCCTAAGCCCTGACTAGAGGCTGCATTTTGCCACTTTCTCTGCTCCGTCAACTATCCTTATGCTAATGTAGAATGTATCTTATTAAAATACTGTTCTGCCCACTTATGAGCAGCAAGTAATTTTCATAATGTAGTACCACTTATAACAATTAGATGTCATTAGTTGCACATTTATCCTGTTCCTGGATAAATGAGCATTTCTCTTTAAGCAGCATATTCTGATTAGTATCACCCCCTTTGTTTCCTGGGCAAGAAGGCTTGCAGACATTTTCCCTTGGACCCTTGAGTCTTACACTCATGTTCCTGGCTCTCTCTCCCTACAAATCAATGCTCCTGACAAGCAGATTCCGGTTAGAGTCAAATGTACCTACATGTTTGTGTTAGAACAGTTATGCAGCCACCGTGTAGCATATTGTGTAGTTAGGCATGTTGTGCTTTGTATCATATTGCTGTTTTCTCTGTATGCAGATAGATGCATGTCTGTATAAGTAGTACAATGCTAGATAGCCATGATAAATGTATCTCTGTGCTATGCTGTGTTATGCGCTATCTATGTAATGTCCCTGTTATTCATGTTATTGCATCCTGTATCACGCTGTAATGTTCCAAGTACTGATACGCTTTTATTTCCTTGTAGTTTTTACCCATTATTATCCACTGATCGTCATCTCAATAATATAGACTTAAGATTAAGAATCCATACAGTCTGTTTACTGGGAAGTGGATGAGGTTTTAGCCGTATGCTGAAATCCACACAGCACCATACATGAAGGAAGGCAGAACAGTAAAAACTTACCCCCGGTCGCACGCAGTGATCACACAGGCTGTACAGGACCGCTACCACCCAGACTGCACTGCATACGTTTATTACAGGAGCCGCCATACAGCCACAGGGAACAAGAGCTCAGGCCCCAGTAAGAGCAGATTAGCTGCCTTCAGTGAAACTGATAGCCTGTTGCAGGCTGTAGTTGATCAGACTGTACGGGACCGCTAACACACACACTGCTCCGCATACGGGTATCACAGCAGCCTCCACACAGCCGCAGAACGATACTGCAGCCAACCAAGAAGCGCTACATCATTCCCACCACACAGAAGCCTGCCCGTGCATAGACTCGATTTCCTGCCAAAATACTCAGTAGTACACAGCTAAGCACACAATGTCTCGACTTGATATATCTTCACTCAAAATGAGGTCATGAGCAGGCTCTAACAAGTCTTCAATGAAAGAGCTTGCTGCTGTTGCTCATGCTAAAGCTGAAGCGTCCTTCTTCGCCGAACAAGAGATGCAATTAAAGTTGAGACAAGCAAAAATCGCACGTTTGCAGGCAGAGCAAGAAGCAGAGAGTTCGCGTCTGCAAGTGTCTCTAGAAAGACTTGCCACAGACAAAGAGACAGTGGCCGCAATAGCCAAGACAGAGTACTTGGAAGCAGTGGAGGATCCTGATGATGAGAGACATAGCAACGTTCTCGGAACACATATAGAGCAGCAAGATCCAGCGCTACGTGTCGCAGATTACGTCCATCAACATTCCGGCATGGATAACAGCCCAGACGCATTACATCGACCAGCCTATGCCGATTACTAGCGATCCAACCCCAAACTTTGCTACTCCAGACAAGAAGATGCCAAGCACAGAGTTGTCGACCACAGCTACCATTCTACCGAACAGAAGGTACAGCTTCCGTCCCACCTTAGAGAGACACCTTCTTCACCGGAAAGGTACTATGCAGACTATCCAAAATCAGGAGCATTTCACAGGTATGGTGATACATCATACATTAGACATGACTATAACACACCGACTCGTACCAGCAGAGACCAAGCCACCATGGACTTTGCAAAGTATTTTGCCTGCCGAGAACTGGTTACAAAAGGACTTGTAAAGTTCACTGATATAGACGAAAACTATAGATCATGGCAAGCCTCGTTCCAGAACGCCATTCAGGAACTGGACATTTCTAGTAGTAAGGAGTTAGATCTCCTGGTAAAGTGGCTCGGAAGTGAGTCGGTCAAGCATGCCAAAAGACTAAAAGACATGAATATAAAGCATTCACACATAGGTCTACGCAAAGTGTGGGAAAGAATTGATGAATGTTATGGGTCCATAGACGTCATAGAAAATGCTTTATCCAAAAGAATTGATGATTTCCCTAAGATAGGGCCCAAAGGTTATCAAAAGCTTAGAGATTTGAGTGATTTATTGATAGAGTTACAGGTTGCCCAGGAGGAAGGACACTGGCCCGGATTGACATTCTTAGACACTGCTAGGGATGTAAATCCGATAGTACAGAAACTTCCTTACAACTTACAAGAAAAGTGGGTTGCACATGGTTCATGGAATAAGCAAACTCATAGCGCACCATTCCCTCCTTTCACTCTATTTGTAGAATTTACCACCAAACAAGATAGGATCAGAAATGACCCTAGTTTTGACTTCACTCTGTCATGTTCCACTGCTCCTGGTGTCAAACACAGTAAGACACCTGTGGCAGTCCACAAATATTGTTTCCACAGGTCCTCCTCACAATACAAGTAAGCCCCCTCCAGAAGAGAACAAACCTCAAGATGTCAGTATGCAGTGTCCTCTGCACAGGAAACCATATCCTCTACTGAAATGCAGAGCCTTCAGGGAAAAGTCTTTGGAGGATCGCAAAGGTTTCCTCAAGGAAAACAACATCTGCTTCAAATGCTGTGCCACAACCTCTCATCTCGCCAGGAACTGTGAAGCTAGCATGAAATGTGCAGAACGCAGCAGCAAGGATCACAACACAGCCTTGCACCCTGGACCATCTCAATGAGTGTTGTCATAAGCAGAGGATCACAATGGAATGCAGAAGAACACCAATGAAGACACCCCTGTGGTCACCTCTTGATGTACGGAGATCTGTAGGGGACTCACAGGAGGATGATCCTGTTCAAAAGTCTGCCTTGTCCAAGTCTTCCCAGCAGGCCGCAGGGAAAAAGCACTCAAGATAGATGCAATCCTGGATGATGAAAGTAACAGGTCTCTAGCCAAGCCCATCTTCTTTGACAACTTCAGCATTGTAGGCCCTGGTTCTCCCCACTCCTTGAGGACGTGTTCAGGTACTGTTAAGATGGCGGGGAGGAAAGCAACCAGATACAAGGTGGAGTCCATAGACCTCCAGACCTGTCTATCGCTACCGACCATCCTGGAGTGCAACCAGATCCCCGACAACAGGTCAGAGATACCTTCACCTGAGGTGGAGACAGATCACCTCTACCTAAAGCATATAGCCCACCTGATACCCAAGTTGGATCCAGAGGTCCCAATAGCTTTACTCCTGGAAAGAGACATACTATGAGCCCACAAGACTAGAGAATATATCAACGGCTTCCAGAACACTCCATACGCACAGAGGCTTGGGCTGGGATGGGTCATTACAGGAGACGTCTGTCTAGGAGGAGCACACAAGCCGGTCTCAGTCAATAGTATGCTTTCCAGCACACTAGAAAATGGATGTCTGTCTCTCTTCCAGCCATGTCACAATAGTCTGCTGGTGAAGGAATTACCGAACAGCACCTCCCTACCTTGCCCTTTCTCAGCTATGACCAATGAAGACCACGTCTGTGAAGGTGAACAAGACCACATAGGATGTACAGTCTTCCACAGGACAAAGGAAGACAACAAGGTAGCGATGTCTATAGAAGACAGGATGCTCTTGGACATCATGGATAGACTGATAGTCAAAGACAAGTTGAACAGTTGGGTCACTCACACCTATACCATTTCGACCTCAGAGAAGATGCCTACCCAACAACAGGTAACTGGTCTACAGCCGATTCATCTCCCTCAGACACAAGCTTCAGAAGTCATGTGAGACGAAGTAACCCTTCTTTACCTTCATGGAGAAGATATTCCAGAACAATCA
The DNA here is from genome assembly GCF_051348905.1 of Ranitomeya variabilis. NCBI lineage: Eukaryota > Metazoa > Chordata > Amphibia > Anura > Dendrobatidae > Ranitomeya > Ranitomeya variabilis. The sequence goes on from NC_135234.1 coordinate 392,193,851, forward strand.
TGCAGAGATTGCACCTGTACTTCGGCACTCAGAGGAGTGTTGGTACTTGCCCATCTTCGGAGTGTACCATCCTAAGAAGCCAGGTCAAATAAGAGTGGTATTCGACTCAAGCGCCAAATGCGAAGATGTCTCATTGAATGATGTCCTACTGTCGGGTCCAGACCTCAACAACAGACCGAAAAGATACGGTGACATTTATGGCTGACATACAATAGATGTTCCACTGTTTTCTCGTCAAAGAGGAACATAGAAACTATTTGTGGTTCTTCTGGTACCACAACAACGACCCGGACAAAGACATCGCACAGTACCGGATGAGGTAACACATCTTCGGGAACAGCCCTTCCCCGGCCGTTGCTATCTACGGCCTCAGAAATTCTGCCAAAGAGGGCAAAGAAGAATATGGGTCAGATGTCAGATCCTTTGTAGAAAAGGACTTCTACGTAGACGATTGTTTGAAGTCCACACCGACAAATGAGGTTGCAATCAGTCTACTAAAAAGGGCTCAAGAAATGCTCTCTCAATCTAACCTAAGGTTACACAAGATTTCCTCCAACAGCCGAGAGTTGATGGAAACTTTTCCCTCTCAAGACTATTCCAGTGATCTAAAGGACTTAAACCTAAGCATTGGCTCCCTTCCCATGCAGCGAAGCCTTGGACTGCTTTGGGATTTGAAGACGAATACCTTCACCTTTCAGAACAGCGAGCATAAAAAACCCTTCACGTGTGGAGGAGTTCTTTCTTTCATGAATAGTCTATACGACTCCTGGGATTTGTAGCTCTGGTAACCATCCAAGGAAAAATGATGCTAAGAGACTTCACTCAAGACACATCTGATTAGGATTATCCACTTCCGTTAGAAAAAGCTGACCTGTGGGCAGAGTTGAGGGAGTCTCTTGAAGCCTTGACCGACCTTCATGTGAAACGACCATATGTTCCTGTGCCATCCACCGAAGTCAAAACACAAGGATCTTCCGTGATGCATCAGTCAAAGCGATCACAGCAGGAATGTACATCAAAACTATAGACTTGAACAAACAATGCCATATCGGGTTCGTTATGAGCCGGACAAAATTGGCACCACTCCGCGAGCACACGATCCCCAGACTGGAACTCTGCGCTGCCGTCCTCGCAGTGGAGTTGGCCAAACTTATCTCAGATGAGATGAAGATGGAGATCAAAGATGCAGAGTTCTACACTGAAAGCAACGTGGTACTGGGATACATCTGCAATGAGACGCGATGCTTCTATGTCTACATCAGCAACCAGGTAATGAGGATAAGAAGATCCTAATCAGTGGCACTACATACCTACTCACCACAATCCTGCAGTCTAGATCTGTTGCACCAAGTCATCTTAAGGACACTATATGGTTCACAGGCCCTGCCTCTTTGAACCGTTCGATGCCCCACACCAGCAGGCCTGATATGTTCGAACTAGTGGACACAGATATCGACGAAGAGCTCCATCCTCGTGTGTCTGCTCTACATACAGTGATTTCAAGCCATCACCTCGAATTTCATTGGTTCAACAGGTTCTCAACCTGGAAGTCACTTGTTCGAGCCATTGCTTGTCTACATGTGGTCCAGTCCTACAAGTCAGCACTACTTACAAGCCATCACTGCAAGCAGGCTCCCAACCTGGAAAGAGCCAAAGCTACAATACTTTGTGTTGTACAAAAGGAAACGTATACCAGAAAAATAGACAACCTCCGCAAGGGACAACTGTTGTGAATTCCGTTCTTGGGCTCCCTCCTGTGGTTGTGAATGATACTTTTGGGAGTTCTGCCCTTGGGCTCCCTCTGGTGGGTTTGAGTGGAACTGCTGCTCCTGGAGTTTGGCCTGGCAGCTGACTTCACTAATCGGCTCCCTTGGCCTTGGTATTTAACAGGGCTCTGGCCTGTAATTCATGCCAGCTGTCAATGTTCTTCTAGGTTAGACTCAGTCTTCTCCTTGGATTTCTCTGATGGCCTGTCCATGTCAGCATAAGATAAGTTCTTGCTAGTTCTTGTACTTACTGTTCAGTTTAAAGTTATGTCTCTTTTTGTCCAGCTTGTCCTTATGAAACATTCAGGCTAGCTGGAAGCTCTGGGGAAGCAGAGTTGCCCCTCCACACCGTGAGTCGGTGTGGAGGTTATTTTTGTAATCTCTGCGTGGATTTTTAGGTTCTATATACTGACCGCACAGTTCCCTTTCCTATTTCTGTCTATCTAGTCAGTGTTGGCCTCCTTTGCTAAAATCTGTTTTCATCCCTGCGTTTGTCATTTCCCTCTCCACTCACAGTCAATATATGTGGGGGGCTATCTTTCCTTTGGGGAATTTCTCTGAGGCGAGATAGTTTTCTATTTCCATCTTTAGGGGTAGTTAGTTCTTAGGCTGTGAAGAGGCGTCTAGGGAGTGACAGGAACGTCCCACGGCTATTTCTAGTGTTTGTGTTAGGATTAGGGATTGCGCTCAGTAAAGATACCACCTCCTCAGAGCTAGTTCATTATCTATTTTACCCACCAGGTCATATCAGTGCTGCTCCGTACCCATCAGGTCATTTCAGTGCTGCTCCGTACCCACCAGGTCATTTCAGTGCTGCTCCGTACCCACCGGGTCATATCAGTGCTGCTTCGTTCCCACCAGGTCATATCAGTGCTGCTCCGTTACCACCAGGTCATAACAGTACAGCTGGCCCACAATGTGTTAAATACATCTCTAAAGAGGGAAAAGAAAGTTCTGAGTAATTTTTTTTTTCTTTTTGTAGCTTGTTTTGTCTTTTTTTTTCCCCTTAATCTTTGGGTGGTTTAGTATTTGGGTACCTCCGGTCAGGGTTTGTCCTCGCGTGTTGATCATCTCACTGCAAGGGTACAGAGTATCCAAGATTATGTTGTCCAGGCTCCGGTTTCTGAGCCTAGAATTCCTATTCCTGATTTGTTTTCTGGGGATAGATCTAAATTTTTGAACTTCAAAAATAATTGCAGATTGTTTTTTGCTCTGAGACCCCATTCCTCTGGTGACTCCGTTCAGCAGGTGAAGATTGTTATTTCTCTGCTCCGTGGAGACCCGCAAGACTGGGCATTCTCCCTTGAGCCAGGGAATCCTGCATTGCTCAATGTAGATGCATTTTTTCAAGCACTCGGACTGCTTTATGATGAACCTAATTCTGTGGATCAGGCAGAAAAAATCTTGCTGGCTCTGTGTCAGGGTCAGGAAGCAGCAGAAATTTACTGCCAGAAATTTAGAAAGTGGTCTGTGCTTACAAAATGGAATGAGGATGCCCTGGCAGCTATTTTCAGAAAGGGTCTTTCTGAAGCCCTTAAGGATGTTATGGTGGGGTTCCCCACACCTGCTGGTTTGAACGAATCAATGTCTCTGGCCATTCAGATTGATCGGCGCCTGCGTGAGCGTGAGGTGGTGCACCATATGGCGGTGTCCTCTGGGCAGAGTCCTGAGCCTATGCAATGTGATAGGACTTTGACTAGAGCAGAACGGCAGGAATTCAGACGTCAGAATGGGCTGTGTTTTTACTCTGGTGATTCTGCTTATGCTTTTTCTGATTGTCCTAAGCGTACTAAAAGGGTCGCTAGGTCTGTTGCCATTAGTACTATACAGCCTAATTTTCTCTTGTCTGTTACTCTGATTTGCTCATTGTCGTCCTTTTCTGTAATGGCATTTGTGGATTCTGGCGCTGCCCTGAACTTAATGGACTTAGACTTTGCCAGGCGCTGTGGTTTTTCCTTGGAGCCTTTGCAGAGCCCCATTCCCTTGAGGGGGTTGATGCTACACCATTGGCCAAGAATAAACCTCAGTACTGGACACATTTGACCATGTACATGGCTCCAGCACATCAGGAAAATATTCGCTTTTTGGTGTTGCATAATTTGCATGATGTTGTTGTGCTGGGTTTTCCATGGTTACAGGTACATAATCCGGTGCTGGATTGGAAATCTATGTCTGTGACTAGTTGGGGTTGCCAAGGGATACATAGTGATATTCCTGTGATGTCAATTTCCTCTTCCCCTTCTTCTGAAGTTCCTGAGTTTTTGTCGGATTTCCAGGATATATTTGATGAGCCTAAGTCCAGTTCCCTGCCTCCTCATAGGGACTGTGATTGTGCTATTAATTTGATTCCTGGCTGTAAGTTCCCTAAGGGTCGACTTTTCAATCTGTCTGTGCCAGAGCATGCCGCTATGCGGAGTTATGTAAAGGAGTCCTTAGAGAAGGGGCATATTCGCCTGTCTTCATCACCGTTGGGAGCGGGGTTCTTTTTTGTTGCCAAGAAGGATGGCTCCTTGAGGCCCTGTATAGATTATAGCCTTCTCAATAAGATCACGGTTAAATTCCAGTACCCTTTACCTTTACTTTCAGATTTGTTTGCTCGGATAAAAGGGGCTAGCTGGTTTACCAAGATCGACCTTCGAGGGGCATATAATCTTGTTCGTATTAAACAGGGTGATGAATGGAAAACAGCATTTAATACGCCCGAAGGCCATTTTGAATATCTGGTGATGCCTTTCGGGCTCTCTAATGCTCCATCTGTGTTTCAGTCCTTTATGCATGATATTTTCCGGGAGTATCTGGATAAATTTATGATTGTATATTTGGATGATATCTTGGTTTTCTCCGATGATTGGGAGTCTCATGTGAAGCAGGTAAGGATGGTATTTCAGATCCTTCGTGCTAATGCACTGTTTGTGAAGGGGTCTAAGTGCCTATTTGGAGTTCAGAAGGTTTCTTTTTTGGGTTTCATTTTTTCACCCTCGGCTATTGAAATGGACCCTGTTAAGGTCCAGGCCATTCATGATTGGACTCAACCTACATCTGTGAAGAGCCTTCAGAAATTTTTGGGCTTTGCTAATTTTTATCGCCGCTTCATTGCTAATTTTTCTACTGTGGTTAAACCTCTGACCGATTTGACAAAGAAAGGTGCTGATGTGGTGAATTGGTCCTCTGCGGCTGTGGAGGCCTTTCAGGAGCTTAAGTGTCGTTTTACTTCTGCCCCTGTGTTGCGTCAGCCAGATGTTTCTCTCCCTTTTCAGGTTGAGGTTGATGCTTCTGAGGTTGGGGCAGGAGCTGTTTTGTCTCAGAGAAGTTCTGATGGCTCTTTGATGAAACCGTGTGCTTTCTTCTCCAGAAAGTTTTCGCCTGCTGAGCATAATTATGATGTCGGCAATAGAGAGTTGTTGGCTATGAAGTGGGCATTTGAGGAGTGGCGTCATTGGCTTGAGGGAGCTAAGCATTGCGTTGTGGTCTTGACCGATCATAAGAATTTGATTTACCTCGAGTCTGCCAAGTGGTTGAATCCTAGACAGGCTCGATGGTCTCTGTTTTTCTCCCATTTTGATTTTGTGGTCTCGTATCTTCTGGGATCTAAGAATGTGAAGGCGGATGCCCTTTCTAGGAGTTTTCTGCCTGATTCTCCGGGAGTCCTTGAGCCGGCTGGTATTCTCAAGGAGGGGGTGATTCTTTCTGCCATCTCCCCTGATTTGCGGCGGGTGCTTCAGGAGTTTCAGGCTGATAGACCTGACCGCTGTCCTGTGGGGAAACTGTTTGTTCCTGATAGATGGACTAGTAAGGTAATTTCTGAGATTCATTGTTCTGTATTGGCTGGTCATCCGGGGATTTTTGGTACCAGAGATTTGGTTGCCAAGTCCTTTTGGTGGCCTTCCTTGTCGCGGGATGTGCGTTCTTTTGTGCAGTCCTGTGGGACCTGTGCCCGGGCCAAGCCCTGCTGTTCCCATGCTAGTGGGTTGCTTTTGCCTTTGCCGGTTCCTGAGAGGCCCTGGACGCATATTTCCATGGATTTTAATTCTGATCTTCCTGTTTCTCAGAAGATGTCTGTCATCTGGGTGGTTTGTGACCGGTTTTCTAAGATGGTCCATTTGGTACCTTTGCCTAAGTTGCCTTCCTCCTCTGATTTGGTTCCATTATTTTTTCAGCATGTGGTTCGTTTGCATGGCATTCCGGAGAATATTGTGTCTGATAGAGGTTCCCAGTTTGTGTCAAGGTTTTGGCGGTCCTTTTGTGCTAGAATGGGCATTGAGTTGTCTTTTTCTTCGGCATTTCATCCTCAGACAAATGGCCAAACTGAGCGAACCAATCAGACCTTGGAAACCTATTTGAGATGCTTTGTGTCTGCGGATCAGGATGATTGGGTGGCCTTCTTGCCGTTGGCCGAGTTTGCCCTTAATAATCGGGCCAGTTCGGCTACCTTGGTTTCGCCTTTTTTTGTAACTTCGGTTTTCATCCCCGTTTTTCTTCGGGGCAGGTTGAGCCTTCGGACTGTCCTGGTGTGGATTCTGTGGTGGACAGGTTGCAGCAGATTTGGACTCAAGTGGTGGACAATTTAACGTTGTCTCAGGAAAGGGCTCAACGTTTTGCTAACCGCTGTCGGTGCGTTGGTCCCCGGCTTCGTGTTGGGGATTTGGTCTGGTTGTCTTCTCGTCATGTTCCTATGAAGGTTTCTTCCCCTAAGTTCAAGCCTCGTTTTATTGGTCCTTATAAGATTTCTGAAATTATTAATCCGGTGTCTTTTCTTTTGGCCCTTCCTGCTTCTTTTTCCATTCATAATGTGTTCCATAGATCTTTGTTGCGGAGATATGTGGTACCCATGGTTCCCTCCGTTGACCCTCCTGCTCCTGTGTTGGTTGACGGGGAGTTGGAATATGTGGTGGAGAAGATTTTGGATTCTCGTCTTTCGAGGCGGAAACTTCAGTATCTGGTCAAGTGGAAGGGTTATGGCCAGGAGGATAATTCTTGGGTTTTTGCCTCCGATGTCCATGCGGCCGATTTGGTTCGTGCTTTTCATCTGGCTCATCCTGATCGGCCTGGGGGCTCTGGTGAGGGTTCGGTGACCCCTCCTCAAGGGGGGGGGTACTGTTGTGAATTCCGTTCTTTGGCTCCCTCCTGTGGTTGTGAATGATACTTTTGGGAGTTCTGCCCTTGGGCTCCCTCTGGTGGGTTTGAGTGGAACTGCTGCTCCTGGAGTTTGGCCTGGCAGCTGACTTCACTAATCGGCTCCCTTGGCCTTGGTATTTAACAGGGCTCTGGCCTGTAATTCATGCCAGATGTCAATGTTCTTCTAGGTTAGACTCAGTCTTCTCCTTGGATTTCTCTGACGGCCTGTCCATGTCAGCATAAGATAAGTTCTTGCTAGTTCTTGTACTTACTGTTCAGTTTAAAGTTATGTCTCTTTTTGTCCAGCTTGTCATTATGAAACATTCAGGCTAGCTGGAAGCTCTGGGGAAGCAGAGTTGCCCCTCCACACCGTGAGTCGGTGTGGAGGTTATTTTTGTAATCTCTGCGTGGATTTTTAGGTTCTATATACTGACCGCACAGTTCCCTTTCCTATTTCTGTCTATCTAGTCAGTGTTGGCCTCCTTTGCTAAAATCCGTTTTCATCCCTGCGTTTGTCATTTCCCTCTCCACTCACAGTCAATATATGTGGGGGGCTATCTTTCCTTTGGGGAATTTCTCTGAGGCGAGATAGTTTTCTATTTCCATCTTTAGGGGTAGTTAGTTCTTAGGCTGTGAAGAGGCGTCTAGGGAGTGACAGGAACGTCCCACGGCTATTTCTAGTGTTTGTGTTAGGATTAGGGATTGCGCTCAGTAATGATACCACCTCCTCAGAGCTAGTTCATTATCTATTTTACCCACCAGGTCATATCAGTGCTGCTCCATACCCATCAGGTAATTTCAGTGCTGCTCCGTACCCACCAGGTCATTTCAGTGCTGCTCCGTACCCACCAGGTCATATCAGTGCTGCTTCGTTCCCACCAGGTCATATCAGTGCTGCTCCGTTACCACCAGGTCATAACAGACAATGCATTCCTAAAGACAGCGTGCTGAAGAAGCTTCACCCAATTGTCGACCAAGACGGGCTGGTGAAAATAGGTGGCCGTCTTCTAGAAGCTGAGCTAGAATTTTAAGAAAAACACCTGGTAATAATTCCTGGATGTCATCACGTCACAACCCTGCTCATTCAGCATCATCATGACTAAGTGAAACACCAAGGTCGTTTGTTTACCAAAGGGAATCTATGGGCGGCTGGACTATGGATAATTAGAGCAAAGAGAAGCGTGAGCAAACTCATCTTCAACTGCGTTATGTGCCGCGATCTCTGCAGTTCATCCAGAGTGATCATGGGCCTCTTGGCTGCATCTCTGATCAGTCTTCTCCTTGTTTGAGATGAAAGTTTAGAGGGACGGCCGGGTCTTGGTAGATTTGCAGTGGTATGATACTCCTTCCATTTCAATATGATCGCTTGCACAGTACTCCTGGGGATGTTTAAAGTTTTGGAAATCATTTTGTATCCAAATCCGGCTTTAAACTTCTCCACAACAGAATCACAGACCTGCCTGTTGTGTTCCTTGGTCTTCATGATTCTCTCTGTGCTTCAAACAGAACTCTGAGACTATTACAGAGCAGGTGCATTTATACGGAGACTTGATTACATACAGGTGGATTATATTTATCATCATTAGGCATTTAGGACAACATTGGATCATTCAGAGATCCACAATGAACTTCTGGAGTGAGTTTGCTGCACTGAAAGTAAAGGGGCCAAATAATATTGCACACCCCACTTTTCAGTTTTTGAAATTCCACAAAAATGTAAAATAACCAATAAATTTCATTCAACTTCACAATTGTGTTGCACCTGTTGTTGATTCTTCACCAAAAATGTACATTTGGTATCTTTGTGTTTGAAGCATGATATGTGGGGAAAGGTTGAAAAGTTCCAGGGAGCTGAATACTTTTGCAAGGCATTGTACTTTACAGGCGAGAGAGAAAGCACCACTCTGACCATAATAACTTATACTTTACTGTAAAGAGACAACGCCATTGATTATATGAGCTTACATTCTACAGCAGAGAGACTTCCGTACAAGCTATGCTCCACTGGAAACTGATGATCGGTGATGGTCCGGATATTGACCACCACTCTACAAGGTATGACAGTCCATAAGATGTCATAGCTGAAGGGCATCACGGGGAAGTTTGCGCATCAATGCAAAATGACATTTGGCTCTTTTCTGATATTTCAGCAGTGTGGGAAATGATGCCAGGCAAGATTTTTTTTATGAACCACAAATCGTATTTCTAAATGTTCTAAATCACATGAATTTAAGGATGTTCAACTCAAACTCGATCCTTGGATGCAATAGGTAAGTTGGGAAGCTAAGTTAACTCTGCGTGTGATGTGTCATTCACACCCTTAAGTAGGATCACCATGAAGTTAGATTCTTAATTGCATGTCATTTTTAACTGCCACGACACTTTTACAAACCTATGAGAAAACACCGTGTGCACAGTCACACTGTGGTGCATAGACTAGGTTCCCAAACCGTTAGTATCAACAAAAGGAAGTCACCACCACCTATAACCCTGCCACTCCACTATGGATCTGACACGTCATGCAGATATCCTGCCACATTCTTCTTTGGGGCACCATCTGTCTTATGTATATGACTGTTATCACTGTTTTACCATATATTCCTTTGCAGGAGTTACTTTATCTACCACTATGACGGTTTTCAGCATGACGCGTCCAACTTTCCACACATATGTTACAACACCCTATGTGGTCCTTTCCGCCGCACTCTGTTTATTTACAAAGTGTACCCGTACGGCGCTTTGCTTTGCATTGCGCAATTGAGGTGCGCATTCTCCTCCCCCCTCCACCCCTTCAGCGGGGATTAGCATACGGTGGCATGCACACCACCTTCAGCATCCATTCGGCCATCTTCTTCCGGTTTGCGCTCCAAGCCGCTACGTCACTTCCGGTAATAGCGGTCCCACCCTCCACACTCCGGGCGCCAATTTCGGATGCTTTATATCGCCTTAGTGGACTCCCCCTCCTCAGACAAGCGGCGGATACCGTGTCTGAAGGCTGCACCCTCTCCCTGCAACAGGCACTGTCTCGGGTAAGACCCTCACCTCCACATTCGGCGGTACTATAGCCACTATGTCTTTCATTGTACTGGCACTCATTTACATCCTTACTGCCTTCTTAGCTCATAGGTGCCACTTTCTACCTGAGGTATCATCATCCACGAGTTTAATACCACAATTAAGGTACCATCACTGACTTCTGTTAGGCACCTATGTACCTCCTCCATGTACATAGTGTACGATTACCCTATTTATTTACTTTACAGCAAATATTACTCTCCTCATTTGTGCCGCATAGGGTTCCTCTTCTATGTAAGTACTGTATACAGACCACTTTTCTCTCACCACTATAGTCCCTGACTCATTATTATATTTTCTCTCCCCTCGGACTTTGCGCTCTACCACAGATCTTGATCTATAGCCCTCATCTCCTTGTTTTTGCCTGACCCCACAGGCCTACACTGGCACGGTATGTCTAAATTACTCGTACCTATCACGGTTTACGTTCTACAGCACCATTTCCATTTGTTACTGAGCCTAGCTATTTGCTACTTTCCACTGCATGCATCTCTTCTTCATATTGCAGTATATTTTGACCTTTTTCTTCAAGTAAACTCTGTATATTTATTTGTTATGTTCATTGTGTTTGTTTTGCTGTACATACTTTATTTATATATTTTTTGTACTGGCTGTACTGTTTTACTTTATTCTTTATGTTATTGTAGTGACTGATGAAAGTCCATGATAGGACTGAAACGTTTCGAGTGCTACAAAATAAAATCGTTATTCACGTTTACTGAAGTTGAGTGCTAGACTTCCTTTTGTTGACTTTTACAAACCTGACACAAAGTTGGCACCTGAGTTCAAGCCAACTCTACATTTCTACCCGAAAAACACTTCTGTTTTGGGATTATTTGACTCAGATCTTTCCTTCACTCCCTGTATCCAATCACTCACTCATGTCACCTGCCCTCAAAAACATCTCCAGAATCCAAACTTTTATTATTTTTAAAACTTAATACAGCAGAAAAGGGGCAGCAGAGCTTACCTGCCCAGGTCTCTCAACCAATGCACTCTCAGGATGTAGCAAACTCATGTAGTAAAGATGGTGGCAACACAGGTGCAAAATACTGATAAGACAACCACTCACAGCCTACCAATTCATGGAGGGGGTGTTTTCTCGGTATATGATTGCACAAAAGAGGCTTGTATAGGGCGCTGTTGACATACAGGTAATGCACATTACCTGGTTTACACTCTATTAGTGACGCCCATACTATTAAATAAGGTGGGCTGCCCAGCAATATCTAAATGCATCCCATGTGAACACACACCCCAGTTTACAAGACCTAAAATGCTGGGCTTGGCTGCAACCTGAAAAATAAAGTGCAGAAAATACATATAAATATGTGAGTTATTGGTCTATATTTTGGTCAAGATATGAATTGCCCCTCCATGAATTATTAAGCTGTGAGTGGTTGTCTTATCAGTATTTTGCACCCGTGGTGCCGCCATCTTTACTGCATGGGTTTGCTGAATCGTGTTAGTGCATTTGTTCGGAGACCTGGGGAGGTAAACACTGCTGCCCCTTTTCTGCTGTATTAAATCTTGAATTTTTGAAGGATTTTTAGTCCTCTTTTTGTGGCTTTGATATTAAGTTTACCTTTAAAACTGCAAAACCTCTCAATGTCGCTCTGATTCCTTCTTGTCTTGACTACTGCAACTCACTACTAATCGTCTTCTACCGATGTTATTAATAATAATTTTATTTCCATAGCACCAACATATTCCACAGCGCTTTGCATTTTAGAGGGGACTTGTACATACAATAGACATTAAAGCATAACAATAAACACATAGATCAAAACAGATGCCAAGAGGAATGAGGACCCTGCTCGCAAGCTTTCAATCTGTGAGGAAAACTGGAGACACAAAAGGTAGATGGTAACAATTGCTTTCATTGTTCGGACCATCCAAAGTGTAAAGGTACCGTCACACTAAGCGACGCTGCAGCGATACAGACAACAATGCCGATCGCTGCAGCGTCGCTGTTTGGTCGCTGGAGAACTGTCACACAGACCGCTCTCCATCGACCAACGATGCCGAGGTCCCTGGGTAACCAGGGTAAACATCGGGTTGCTAAGCGCAGGGCCGCGCTTAGTAACCCGATGTTTACCCTGGTTACCAGTGTAAAATGTAAAAAAACAAACACTACATACTCACCTTCGCGTCCCCCGGTGTCCGCTTCCTGCACTGACTGAGTGCTGGCCCTAACAGCAGAGTGGTGACGTCACCGCTGTGCTGTGCTTTCACTTTACGGCCGGCGCTCAGTCAGTGCAGGAAGCGGACGGCGGGGGACGCGAAGGTGAGTATGTACTGTTTGTTTTTTTACATTTTACACTGGTAACCAGGGTAAACATCGGGTTACTAAGCGCGGCCCTGCGCTTAGTAACCCGATATTTACCCTGGTTACCATTGTAAAACATCGCTGGTATCGTTGCTTTTGCTGTCAAACACAACGATACACGGCGATCTGACGACCAAATAAAGTTCTGAACTTTAATCAACGACCAGTGATATCACAGCAGGATCCTGATCGCTTCTGCGTGTCAAACACAACGATATCGCTATCCAGGACGCTGCAACGTCACGGATCGCTAGCGATATCGTTTAGTGTGACGGTACCTTAAGAATTGGGTGTTCATGTAATGCTGCATGAACCGGTTATCAGCCTAAGTATGCAACAGAACAGACACAGAGGGATATTAAATGCATAAAGCATGTGAGAACATGATGCGAGGAACCTGGTTAAGGTAAAAGTTTTGAATGGGCAACACAGTGATAGTTAGGTTAATGTGTTGAGACGGTAGGCCAGTCTGAACAAGTGCGCTTTTAGGGCACGCTTAAAACTTGGGGGATTGGGGATTAAACGTATGCACCTGGGTAGTGCATTCCAAAGAATTGGAGCAGCACGTGAAAAGTCTTTGAGACGGGAATGGGAGGTTCTAATTATTGAGGATGCTAACCTCAGGTCATTAGCAAAATGGAGGGCACGGGCAGGGTGATAGACTGAGACAAGGGAGGAGATGTAGGGTGGTGCTGAGCCATGGAGTGCTTTGTGGGTGAGGGTAATAAGTTTGTACTGGATTCTGGAGTGGATGGGTAACCAGTGTAATGACTGGCACAAGGTAGAGGTATCGGTGTAACGATTGGTGAGGAATATGATCCTGGCTGCAGCATTCAATATAGATTGGAAAGGGGAGAGTTTGGTAAGAGGGAGACCGATTAGTTGAGAGTTGCAATAGTCCAAACGAGAATGAATAAGAGAAACAGTGAGGGGTTTTGCAGATTCGAAAGTAAGAAAAGGTCAAATTCTAGAAATGTTTTTGATGTGCAGATAACGAGAGCGAGCCAGTGATCGGATGTGGGGGGTGAATGAAAGCTTGGAATCAAGTATGACCCCAAGAGAGCGGGCATGTTGCTGGGGAGTAATGGAGGAACAACACATGGAAATGGCAATGTCAGGCATAGGTACATTAGTAGAGGGAGGAAACACAAGGAGTTCACTTTTTGACAGGTTCAGTTTCAGATAGCAGGAGGACATGATGTTAGAGACAGCGGTAAAACAATTACTGATGTTTTCTAAAAAGGCAGGTGTGATATCAGCAGAAGAAGTGTAAAATTATGTGTCATCAGCATAGAGATGGCACTGGAATCCAAATTTACTGATTGTTTGACCAATAGGGGCAGTATACAAAGAGAAGAGGAGGGGGCCTAGAACTGATCCTTGAGGAACCCCAACAGTAAGAGGAAGAGGAGAGGAGGAGCCAGCAAAAGATACAGTGAAGGAGTAGTCAGAGAGATAGGAGGAGAACAAGGAGAGAACGGTGTCCTTGAGGCCAATGGAGCCGAGCATAGTGAGTAGGAACTGATGATCCACAGTGTCGAATGCTGCAGAGAAATCCAAGAGAATTAGCAGGTAGCAGTGCCCATTAGATTTAGCTGTTAGTAGATCATTAGAGACTTTAGTAAGGGCAGTTTCGGTAGAGTATAAAGAGCGGAAACCAGATTGTAGAGGGTCGAGAAAAAAGCGGATAAGATGGGAGTGGACCAGACGTTCCAGGAGTTTAGAGATGAAGAGAAGATTAGAGACAGGTCTATAGTTAGCAGCACAGTTTTGATCGAGGGATGGTTTTTTAAGTAATGGATGTATGATGGCATGCTTAAATGAGGAGGAAAACATACCAGAAGAGAGAGAGAGGTTGAATATTTTTGTTAGGTGAGTGGTGACAGCAGGGGAAAGGGACTGGAGGAGATGAGACGGAATGGGGTCACTGGTGCAAGTGGTCCCCGTTGCACTGTACAAGTTATTATACTGGTTTCCTATTCACATAATACAATATACACTTACAACACTCACCCACAAAGCTCTCTCCACAGTGCTGTACCACACTTTATCTACTCCCTCATCTCTAAACAAGGACTAATGTCCTCAATAATTTGAACTTCCCACTTACATCTCTCAAAGTTTTGTTATACATCTTATCCCATAATTCCTGCAGTGCTCTGTCACAGACTATCTGATTGATTCCGAATAACCACAGCTTTAAGTTTCCCTGAAAACCACATCTTGTAAGGCAGGCTTATAAAATCACCTAATTTAGTTACCGTAATTAGTTCTCATTTCTTTTCCCCTTGCTACATTTTCTGCTATGATATTTTTGGGGATTGTAGACAGTCAATTTCATTAATGACATCTTTTTTGATCCCTTGTTTTGTAATGGCTTAAATATAAGCCATTGTTTCCATTATTGCTTAATTTACAATCTTTATCATTTTTAGTAAAAAAAATTGGAATTTTTTTTTCATTGATTGGTTTGGGTTCTCCTAGCAGACAATTGCACAGAACTGGGCACCAAAAGACTAAAATATAACAAATATAAAAAAAAATAAAAATAAAATTACTATAGTAAGGCACGACGCCGAAACGCGTGTAGGGGAAGTGGCACCATTACGTAGATTTTGGTAGGTCTCCTTTTATGTTCATTCTACATTATTGCAGGACAATGCTAGAAATGCATGATATATTTTAGCCTTACACTTGGTGCTTAGTACAGATGCAGAGATTCCCCATTATTGTCTAATATATGTTATAGCTAATCTATGAGTGGAATAATATAATATATTTTTTGTTGACACTGCATAATTACCACATGTCTATAATTATAATTTGTATTATTCACAATTTTTATGGATTTATAGTATTCCTGCCTGCCACTAGATGGTGCCACTTATTTTCTTTTGGGCTCATCAACATGCACTAATGGCACTTTTGTAATGTATGTCTGGCATTATTTTAATGTAATAATAAAATATTGAATTTTTATTGTTAAAAACACGCCTTTTGTTGTGTATATTCTTTCATTCTTTTCATTCTTCATTCTTTGCGTCGAACAGTTCTTTAGAGTAGTCCTATTTTTTATGCTATTCATATTGCATTACTATTTATTTGGAGTATGGATTAGCATCTAACTTTGCCAGGGATATCTAATATTTACTTTGCCCACCCTGTATATGTATATAAGTTTGCCAAAGTAGTATGGAGGAAAAGATATAGGTGTATCAAAAAGCTATGCCCATAATAAACTAGACACTTATCTCAAAGGGGCTGGTACCCCATACCAATGTGTTTCCCCCCTATTGTAGGTTCACACAGGGATTCATCATGGGAAAGGTTATGGTAACCCATGGCAGCTCCAGATAATTGTCCCCTAAGGGACAATTCCTGAGTCTGAGAAGAAATTGCTTGTCAGTAGTGTAGCATCGGGACCATTCGTCAAACTCAATCTGACAGGTGCCCCGCCCCTATCAAAATGTATCAAAAGGGTGTAACCCCTCCTCCCCTCCCTGTCAGCCAGCTGTCCCTCCTTTTCTGGCTGTCAGCTTTTGATACACTTTGATATAGTTTGATACAGTGATTATTATCCCAGTATTTGTTTTATATTAGATTTTCATATGTAGCTGCTATGCGATTATTCTGTAATCTGTTGTGAATTCTGCTCTTGGGCTCCCTCCGGTGGTTGTTGGTGGTAGTGCAGTTGTCTTGGGGTTGTAATCCGGGCAGGTGTTTCTGCTGATTGCAGCTCTATTAGGTATTTAGGTGTGCATCCCCCTGAGGAAGTGGCACTGGTGGCCACGAAACGTGTGTTGGGGACCATCGCCCGACCGCCCCCTCCTACCTCTGTGTAGTGGTAAGTGCTAGCACCTTTTTTCCACCACCATACTTAATGGCATTATTATAGAATCCCACTGTTTTGGGGTGACCTTGGTTGGATAGTGTAGGTGCTTTTCCTTATGCATACCATTACAAGGGTATTTACATCTGGGGGAGTGGGGGGGATGGGCGCTTTTCCAGCATTCCTGGGACAATCATCCTTTGCTCTAGTCATTAAATAATGTAATGTTTTGATATATATTTTTGTACTATTTATGGCAATTAAAGTTTTGTTTTATAAATCATTGCTCTGAATTTTTCTCCTTTTGGCATGATTGCAGCTCTATTAGGTATTTAGGTGTGCAGGATCCATGAGTCCATGCCAGTTGTCCATTGTACTTGGAGGGATTGCATCTCTCTCTGGCTCCTCATGCCCTGCTGCCATTTCAGCTAAGATAAGTGTCTGGTTTTTTGTCTCTGTGCACACATGCAGTGTGCTTTGCAATTCAGTGCAATTCATTGTGTTTTTGTCCAGCTTAGACTTTGTTTGGATTTTTCAGTCATGCTGGATTCTCAGAAGATGCAGATATACTTTATATGTCTTTAGTTAGATGTAGAATATTTGTATTATCTGCTGTAGATATTTTTAGGATTTTAATACTGACCGCTTAGAATTCTGTCCTATCCTTTTCTATTTAGCTAGAAGTGCCTCTTTTGCTAAATCCTGTTTTTCTGCCTGCGTATGTTTTGACTCTTATACTCACAGTCAATATTTGTGGGGGGCTGCCTATCCTTTGGGGTTCTGCTCTGAGGCAAGATAGAATTCTCATTTCCATCTATAGGGGTATTTAGTCCTCTGGCTGTGTCGAGGTGTCTAGGACGTGTTAGGTACATCCCACGGCTACTTCTAGTTGTGGTGTTAGTTTAGGGTTTGCGGTCAGTACAGGTACCACCTACTCCTGAGAAAGTCTCTCATGCGGCTCCTAGGTCACCGGATCATAACAGTAATCAGCGCACTGTGTTATAAAATTCATATAAAACAAATAAATACAATGTCCCTGTCAGCCAGCTGTCCCTCCGGCTGGCTGCCAGCTTTTGATACCCTTTGATATACAGCTGGCTGCCAGCTTTTGATACACTTTGATATAGTTTGATACAGGGCTTATTATCCCATTATTGTTTTTATATTAGATTTTCATATGTAGTTGTTGTGTGACTGCATTCTGTAATCAGGGGGCAGTGTGTTTATTACCAATGGTATGTCGTGTTTCTTTTATAACAACAGCCTCACTATATGGGCACATTATCTCATTTACACAGAGCTCGTATCTATTCCTTACTTAACTACAAACAGCTGTAGCCCTGCAAGAGCTGCGAGATTAACACAAACAGTTGTTTGTGGCTTCTGTAATATCTCATTGCCACATCACTCTAACACTGGGCATTATATGAGAATTACACTATCATACAGCTAACATTACAGTCTGATACATACTTTAATAAATGCTTTTAAAGCTCATACAATGACTGTCATTTTTCATAATATTGAGATCTATACTATTATGCAATGTTGAGAATTAGCTAACATTAACATTGCAGAGTGTCACTGTGGTTAGCTGGCCACATTGCTGTGTCACTCTAACACTGGTCATTATCTGTACAGGGTGGGGCGTTATCACATTCTAGTTAGCTAAGTGAGTTGATTGAGTCTGATACTATAACTGCTGACAGTTGCTAAAATAGAGTTTCTGTAACAGAAACTAGTGACCATTAACTAGATGTGTTTGATACAGTGCTTATTATCCCAGTATTGTTTTTATACTAGATTTTCATATGTAGTTGTTGTGTGACTGCATTCTGTAATCAGGGGGCAGTGTGTTTATTACCAATGGTATGTCGTGTTTCTTTTATAACAACAGCCTCACTATATGGGCACATTATCTCATTTACACAGAGCCCTTATCTATTCCTTACTTAACTACAAACAGCTGTAGCCCTGCAAGAGCTGCGAGATTAACACAAACAGTTGTTTGTGGCTTCTGTAATATCTCATTGCCACATCACTCTAACACTGGGCATTATATGAGAATTACACTATCATACAGCTAACATTACAGTCTGATACATACTTTAATAAATGCTTTTAAAACTCATACAATGACTGTCATTTTTCATAATATTGAGAATTATCTTTTGATACACTTTGATATAGTTTGATACAGGGCTTATTATCCCCGTATTGTTTTTATATTAGATTTTCATATGTAGTTGTTGTGTGACTGCATTCTGTAATCAGGGGGCAGTGTGTTTATTACCAATGGTATGTCATGTTTCTTTTATAACAACAGCCTCACTATATGGGCACATTATCTCATTTACACAGAGCCCTTATCTATTCCTTACTTAACTACAAACAGCTGTAGCCCTGCAAGAGCTGCGAGATTAACACAAACAGTTGTTTGTGGCTTCTGTAATATCTCATTGCCACATCACTCTAACACTGGGCATTATATGAGAATTACACTATCATACAGCTAACATTACAGTCTGATACATACTTTAATAAATGCTTTTAAAGCTCATACAATGACTGTCATTTTTCATAATATTGAGATCTATACTATTATGCAATGTTGAGAATTAGCTAACATTAACATTGCAGAGTGTCACTATGGTTAGCTGGCCACATTGTGTCACTCTAACACTGGTCCATTATCTGTACAGGGTGGGGCGTTATCACATTCTAGTTAGCTAAGTGAGTTGATTGAGTCTGATACTATAACTGCTGACAGTTGCTAAAATAGAGTTTCTGTAACAGAAACTAGTGACCATTAACTAGATGCTAGCAGATGTTAGTGAGCAGTGTGAAGCTGATAGACAATAACATTTTTATTAAATTGAGAATTTATTGCTGTAAAATAAATACAGCTCAAAGACATTTCAATACTATACATTAACTAAATGCTAGAGTTTCTGTAACCGAAACTAGTGACCATTAACTAGATGCTGGCAGATGTTACCTAGCAGTGTGAAGCTGATAGACAAGAACTTTTTTTATTAAATTGATAAAGCGATAATGTCAGGTGTTGGACATGCATTTATCAGTCTTTCATACGTATCACTGTGTTGATCCTTTTCAGCTCATCATCACCCTGGCCTCGGTGTGTATGGCAATGTACCTGGTTTATAACACATTCTCACGGGTATATTATGTATATTTTGTGTTTTGCAACATTATTTGATACTGTAATTCTCATTTTATACGAGATTTATAACACATTCTCATTTTTATATGAGTTTTATAACACATTCTCACAGGTATATTATGTATATTTTGTGTTTGGATCATTATTTGATACTGTAATTCTCATTTTATATGAGATTTATAACACATTCTCATTTTTATATGAGATTTATAACACATTCTCATGGGTATATTATGTATATTTTGTGTTTTGCATCATTATTTGATACTGTAATTCTCATTTTATATGAGATTTATAACACATTCTCATTTTTATGAGTTTTATAACACATTCTCACGGGTATATTATGTATATTTTGTGTTTTGCATCATTATTTGATACTGTAATTCTCATTTTATATGAGATTTATAACACATTCTCATTGTTATATGAGATTTATAACACATTCTCACGGGGATATTATGTATATTTTGTGTTTTGCATCATTATTTGATACTGTAGTTCTCATTTTATATGAGATTTATAACACAATCTCACGGGGATATTATGTATATTTTGTGTTTTGCATCATTATTTGATACTGTGATTCTCATTTTATATGAGATTTATAACACATGCTCATTATTATATGAGATTTATAACACATCACACGCATTTTACGGGCATATTATGTTTATTCTGTGTTTTTTGCAGCATTATTTGTTTCAAATTTACAAATCTAAAATGGTCTGTATGTATATGCGTGTTGAAATTGCGGGGCGGCCTTTGATGATGATAAAAATGCTGTAAAACGTCTGAACGATCTACGACATTTCATTATTAGTTAATTTTCAACCAATAGCCAACCAGGCTTAGTCATGTGGATTTAGATTTATTTAAATTCACAGGTGGGGTGTATGTACACATGCATGATTTAGTTTAAAAGCATATAGTTCAGCGATAATGTCAGGAGTTGGACAGGCATTTATCAGTCTTTCATACGTATCACAGAAAGATTTTAGTTTGATCTGTGCGAGTTTGATATGGACGTACTGAGCAGACATGGCAATAAAGATTTTGATGTGTTCATCATTCCACACAGGGCTCCCCGTGTAAGATGAATGTTCAGCAACAGGCTGTTTTTTACTTACGCGGCGCCGCGACACTGAGCGTTTCTTTAGAGGTAGTACATTGTCAAAATCGCTGGAAGATCCTGCAAGAGCAGAATCTGCAGATTGTACAGCTTGACACACCCGTATATTGAATGGAACTGTGGGTGACCACATACCCTCGGAGAGCTGTTCAATTTCTCTGTTTTCAGAAGTAACTTATGGGGTGCTGACTGTGCTATTGGCCTCCGGAGTTATACAGGGACTGGCGATCTGCGATGCAAATCGCTTTCTTGAAACATTCTTAGATTTTTGACGTGAAATCTTGGGGCTTGGATTCCCTGAGTGTTTGGGTGCTTTCCTCACGATCTACAACACAGATGGGCGAAAGAGGCATTGTTCTCACAGACGCATTAGCTCTTTGTGGCTGATTCTGCGCAGATCCGTATTTACACCGCTGCAAATCTCATGGTTGAAGATCCGGCGTATCTAAAAGAAAAGATGCAAGTGTCTGTTACTCGCGAAATCGGTGTAAAATTGGAAAAGCTACACGCCGACACTTATCTATGATCCTGCGTAATATTTGCAAACTTACCGGCGACAGTTATCCATGAAATCATTGTAACCATATCTGCATAAATACAGTATAGAGCAGACCAGATATATACTTACAAGCATGAACCGGGAATTGCACCTCCGCAGCTCCTGGTTTAATGGACCGCGCATTGTTCAAACTCATCGAGACGGGGATATTCTCTTTTTCAAATTGAATTTTTCTGACAGCTAGTTTCGCAGGTGTAAATAAAATATAACTATTAGTTAACACAGAAGTGATTTTCTACACAAAAGTGAGAACCGTATGTATTTCAAGTGAACCGTTACCTTTCTTTTTCTTGAGACACCTGCTTAACGAATTTCCACGGCTTTTAGGTGCTGCGGGTAGCGGCGAAATTACAGTGTTCTTGACATCTATGATCTCGACGTCTGAATCCAGATTGTCACATGGTTCTGGAACACACCAGTTTTCCGGCATATAGACCAATGGATACGTGTCAGTATCTGTATGAGAAATTGCACTTAGTTCGTGTTTACATACAAAGGATTAAAGCAGCTGATACAGTATAATATAGTTTTACGGTATAATCCGTGTTTATGTTGTAATTGTTTTATTAATTTAACCGTATATTTATTATGACATAATTTGTGTAATACAATAGTTAATAGCTGTTAATACATCCTAACTACTGTATTCATTGCTTGAGGTATTTAACCATGTATAAAGACTTATTACATATGTTTTGTTTAACATAGTCATATTTATACAGTAGGTGCATATTTAGTTGTGCTGTATAATATAGTTTTACTGTATAAAATGTGTTTGTCTGTGGTGTAAAATTAATATAGCAAGACTTATTCCGTATTACCTATGTTTTACATAGTATAAACATATTTATGCAGTAGGCGTAAATTTAGACCTCTCAGAAACTCAATTGAGTAAAATTTCAGGTTTTAATCCAGATATATCATGATTGAGTGAACACAAGCAATAATTGGCTGTATGGGCGTGTTCTGTGTGTTAACAGAAGGCGTGTGGAGGGACGAGGGCTGAACACGGCCAGAACTTGTGGGCGGCGTTTTCTCTTTAAATACAGGCCAAGCAGTTTGACAAACAGAATCTTAAAGACAGTTTTTCTGCGCATCTGAACAGCTGCTCTGCTCTACTCTCTGAAAAAAGTAAGTGTTTACTGATTTATTTGCTCCCTAATATTATCATTGTCTGTAGCGTATATTTTTGTAACATAGTTTTAAACTGTATTTATCGTCGGTATAGAAACAGATAAAACTTTTCCCCTTTTTTTTTATTTAAGATGGAATCCCAATATCCCCGCGATCGATACAGTCCCCTTCTTACAAGCACACCATTAGGTATTATAACGAATATAATGTACAGAGTATTGGCTCATTCTGATTAAGTCATTATATTATAAGTAATTTATATTAATTATATATTCTTTCATTCTTTCCTATTTAAGAGGAGTGTATGTCTCCCGATTATCACAATAATTTCATCACGTAGAATTATGAACTCTTTGAATCCGTAGCTGCGGAACCGTTAGAAGATAATGAACCTGCTCTTCACCTTATCACAGGTAATTAGATTCTCCTTTTTGCATTTAGATAGGGAAAAATGTCATTGTAATACGGTACCAAGATATTTATCTTTCCTGTATCACATGTAAGAAAGCTATATATATATATATATATATATATATATATATATATATATATATATATATATATATATATATATATTATCTATGTTAATTCCACACCACAGACAAACACATTTTATACAGTAAAACTATATTATACAGCGCAACTAAATATGCACCTACTGTATAAATATGACTATGTTAAACAAAACATATGTAATAAGTCTTTATACACGGTTAAATACCTAAAGTGATGAATACGGTAGTTAGGCTGTATTAACAGCTATTAACTATTGTATTACACAAATTATGTCATAATGTATATTCGGTTAAATTAATAAAACAAATACAACATAAACACGGGTTATACCGTAAAACTATATTATACCATATCAGCTGCTTTAATCCTTTGTATGTAAACACGAACTAAGTGCAATTTCTCATACAGATACTGACACGTATCCATCGGTCTATATGCCGGGAAACTGGTGTGTTTCAGAACCATGTGACAATCTGGATTCAGACGTCAAGATCATAGATGTCAAGAACACTGTAATTTCGCCACTACCCGCAGCGCCTAAAAGCCGTGGAAATTCGTTAAGCAGGTGTCTCAAGAAAAGAAAAGGTAACGATACACTTGAAATACATACGGTTCTCACTTTTGTGTAGAAAATCACTTCTGTGTTAACTAATAGTTATATTTTATTTGCACCTGCAAAACTAGCTGTCAGAAAAATTAAATTTGAAGAAGAGAATATCCCCGTCTCGATGAGTTTGAACAATGCACGGTCCATTAAACCAGGAGCTGCGGAGGTGCAATTCCCGGTTCATGCTTGTAAGTATATATCTGGTCTGCTCTATACTGTATTTATCAGATATGGTTGCAATGATTTCATGGATAACTGTCACCGGTAAGTTTTCAAATATTACGCAGGATCATAGATAAGTGTCGGCGTGTAGCTTTTCCAATTTTACACCGATTTCGCGAGTAACAGACACTTGCATCTTTTCTTTTAGATACGCCGGATCTTCAACCATGAGATTTGCAGCGGTGTAAATACGGATCTGTGCAGAATCAGCCACAAAGAGCTAATGCGTCTGTGAGAACAACGCCTCTTTCGCCCATCTGTGTTGTAGATCGTGAGGAAAGCTACGCGGCACCCAAACACTCAGGGAATCCAAGCCCCAAGATTTCACGTCAAAAATCTAAGAATGTTTCAAGAAAGCACTTTGCATCGCAGATCGCCAGTCCCTGTATAACTCCGGAGGCCAATAGCATAGCCAGCACCCCACAAGTTAATTGTGAAAACAGAGAAATTGAACAGCTCTCCGAGGGTTTGTGCTCACCCACAGTTCCGTTCAATATACGGGTGTGTCAAGCTGTACAATCTGCAGATTCTGCTCTTGCAGGATCTTCCAGCGATTTTGACAATGTACTACCTCTAAAGAAACGCTCAGTGACGCGGCGCCGCGTAAGTAAAAAACAGCCTGTTGCTGAACATTCATCTTACACGGGGAGCCCTGTGTGGAATGATAAACACATCAAAATCTTTATTGCCATGTCTGCTCAGTACGTCCATATCAAACTCGCACAGATCAAACTAAAATCTTTCTGTGATACGTATGATAAATGCCTGTCCAACTCCTGACATTATCGCTGAACTATATGCTTTTAAACTAAATCATGCATGTGTACATACACTCCACCTGTGAATTTAAATAAATCTAAGTCCACATGACTAAGCTTGGTTGGCTATTGGTTGAAAAATTAACTAATAATGAAATGTCGTAGATCGTTCAGACGTTTTACAGCATTTTTATCATCATCAAAGGCCGCCCCGCAATTTCAACGCGCATATACATACAGACCATTTTAGATTTGTAAATTTGAAACAAATAATGCTGCAAAAAACACAGAATAAACATAATATGCCCGTAAAATGCTGTGTTATAAATCTCATATAAAACTGAGAATGTGTTATAAATCTCATATAAAATGAGAATTACAGTATCAAATAATGATGCAAAACACAAAATATACATAATATCCCCGTGAGATTGTGATATAAATCTCATATAAAATGAGAATTACAGTATCAAATAATGATGCAAAACACAAAATATACATAATATCCCCGTGAGAATGTGTTATAAAACTCATATAAAAATGAGAATGTGTTGTAAATCACATATAAAATGAGAATTACAGTATCAAATAATGATGCAAAACACAAAATATACATAATATACCCGTGAGAATGTGTTATAAATCTCATATAAAAATGAGAATGTGTTATAAATCTCATATAAAATGAGAATTACAGTATCAAATAATGATGCAAAACACAAAATATACATAATATTCCCATGAGAATGTGTTGTAAAACTCATATAAAAATGAGAATGTGTTATAAATCTCATATAAAATGAGAATTACAGTATCGAATAATGATGCAAAACACAAAATATACATAATATACCCATGAGAATGTGTTATAAATCTCATATAAAAATGAGAATGTGTTATAAATCTCATATAAAATGAGAATTACAGTATCAAATAATGATGCAAAACACAAATATACATAATATCCCCGTGAAAGTGTGTTATAAAACTCATATAAAAATGAGAATGTGTTATAAATCTCATATAAAATAAGAATTACAGTATCAAATAATGGTGCAAAACACAAAATATACATAATATACCCGTGAGAATGTGTTATAAACCAGGTACATTGCCATAAACACCGAGGCCAGGGTGATGAGCTGAAAAGGATCAACACAGTGATACGTATGAAAGACTGATAAATGCATGTCCAACACCTGACATTATCGCTTTATCAATTTAATCAAAAATGTTCTTGTCTATCAGCTTCACACTGCTAGTTAACATCTGCCAGCATCTAGTTAATGGTCACTAGTTTCTGTTACAGAAACTCTATTTTAGCAACTGTCAGCAGTTATAGTATCAGACTCAATTAACTCACTTAGCTAGCTAGAATGTGATAACGCCCCACCCTGTACAGATAATGACCAGTGTTAGAGTGATAGTTAGCTGTATGATAGTGTAATTCTCATATAATGCCCAGTGTTAGAGTGATGTGGCAATGAGATATTACAGAAGCCACAAACAATTGTTTGTGTTACTCTCGCAGCTCTTGCAGGGCTACAGCTGTTTGTAGTTAAGTAAGGAATAGATAAGGGCTCTGTGTAAATGAGATAATGTGCCCATATAGTGAGGCTGTTTTTGTAAAAGAAACACGACATACCATTGGTAATAAACACACTGCCCCTGATTACAGAATGCAGTCACACAACAACTACATATGAAATTCTAATGTAAAAACAATACTGGGATAATAAGCACTGTATCAAATGCATCTAGTTAATGGTCACTAGTTTCTGTTACAGAAACTCTATTTTAGCAACTGTCAGCAGTTATAGTATCAGACTCAATCAACTCACTTAGCTAGCTAGAATGTGATAACGCCCCACCCTGTTATAAATGTATAAAACACAGCGCTTCATACTTGCGGGTGTTGTAATATGGCCACATACATAATGTGCCCATATAATGAGACTGGTGTTATAAACCACGTGTAAAAATGAGAATCCTAGGATATAATTATATAACTGGTCCATCTAATAGGATATAATTATATAACTGGCACAGTGTGTTATAAAACATATGTGCCCATATAATGAGACTGGTGTTATAAATCACGTGTAAAATGAGAATCCTAGGATATAATTATATAACTGGGCCATCTAATAGGATATAATTATATAACTGGCCCATCTAATAGGATATTATCAAAATCTAATATAAAAACAATACTGGGATAATAAGCACTGTATCAAACTATATCAAAGTGTATCAAAAGCTGACAGCTAGACAAGGAGGGACCGCTGGCTGACAGGGAGGGGAGGAGGGGTTACACCCTTTTGATACATTTTGATAGGGGCGGGGCACCTGTCAGATTGAGTTTGACGAATCATCCCGATTATACACTACTCTTGTCACTAAGTGACTTTGAATCAAAATCAAACAACTTAAAAAAGAGATTCAGGAACCGGAGGTATCTCAGATGTATCACCTATGAAGAATACAGACATGCCGTTGAATGCAACCAGTCAGAACTTCTTGTCCCAAAAGTGAAGGATGGCACCCATGATGTCACTCGACTGATCGGTACATTTGATGATCAAAATAATCGAGTAATGAACGTGGAGCCATATCACTGTATGGCTTGGTACAGATTAAGCACAGTAGATAA
This sequence comes from Ranitomeya variabilis, assembly GCF_051348905.1. Taxonomy (NCBI): domain Eukaryota; kingdom Metazoa; phylum Chordata; class Amphibia; order Anura; family Dendrobatidae; genus Ranitomeya; species Ranitomeya variabilis. The sequence continues at coordinate 392,220,730 of NC_135234.1, forward strand.
GTTGTATCATCTGCACTACTAGCACTTTATTTTTAATATAGGTGTTTGGTGGTGGCGTTTGTTAAGGAGACCTGTTTAGAGTCAATAAGGGCCAGTCGACGTGGAGCAGGGGCCCCAAATCAATACCCAGGGTGCTAACCTCCTCTGTAAGGAAGGGATATTTATATAGGGTTAGGCACTATCTATCTTCCGCATATAATTCCTCTGTGATATATGTTTGTTATTTTTTATTTCTACTTGGTGTTAAACCAATATGTCATGTTTTGTATTGTGACAATTTAAGGCTGGTTTCACATTCACATGTGTCCGCAGCGTTTCTTCCGCAATTATCCGCATGCATTGTGTATTCCTATATTTAACATTAGGGACGCATGCGTCTGTGATAGTTCGCGTTTTGCTGCGTTTGACGATGCATGCATTGTTTCGTCCTCTGCGGTTTGGCGCGGTAAACGCTACATGTAGTAATTTTAGAGGCGTCATTTTGCCGCCTGGAAACGTATGCGGTCGATTGCATAAGGAATGCAGCAAAAAAACGCATTGCTGTCTATATGAACGCATGCGTTCACAAGCAAATGCATTTGCTTGCGTTTGTGAACGCATGCGTTACACCACAGAAAAACATGTCTAGACACTAATTAGTCACCCCCCACATACAAGGTGATAAAGGGAGGGAGTGAACAGTTGCAGGTCACTACTCATAGAGATGAATATGACAAAAAAACATGGTAATTATAACAACCTAAGATTTAAATAATAAATATATAATATAGCAATATACCATGTTACCAATAATAGGACTAAAAGCCTATCACCAACTATCACATAGAACCCCAAAGAAACGATGATCAAAAGGCCATATTATGTTAAAAAATCACAAAGTTTATTAAGAGCTAAAATTACAAGCATATAACCATGGTGCACACAAAGGGGCAAAAACATACCCACTACATACTATCACCCATACAGGCGCACAGCCACAGGATTTATATGGCAACAGATGAAGCGTATATATGTATATTACCAGGGTATACACAGGGGTGGATACAGATAATTGACAGAATTACTACAAATCACTCAAGTAATACTACCACCCTGGATAAACGCCAAATGTATTACATTTTAACCCCACCCTCAGCATCCAGCTAGGCTGAAGAGCCCCATAATATATTGCAAATGCCCGGTAAATTACCTATAGAAGGTGCGGTGGAGGTATCACCAGTACCCGTGGTGCCACGTGCGCCCCGACGCGCGTTTCGGTCTCCTTTTTCAAGGCCCTTTGGCGTTTATCCAGGGTGGTAGTATTACTTGAGTAATACTCAAGACCACAGCACCTTGGAGCAAACAAGCCTCTGAACAATGTGAGTATATCCTAGCCAATGCCTCTATTTTCTATTTTCTGTCTCTACATGTCCTAATTTCTGCCATTTCTTTCTTTCTGCATGCATCAGAATGTCTTCTTCTTCTTTTGATGAGGATCAAACACCTGGGCCTGCACAAATGTCAGCGAAGTGAGTACTCACCTCCTCAGATTGGTAAGTGTTCACTGTCACATCTACACATATGACAATTTATTTTTTCCTTTTTTCAGAGCCTTCTTCTACCGCGGCAGAGACTGGGCAGGAGCAGCAGAGTCATGGTTGGGTGGCACGGCGGCAGCGTGTAAGTATACAAGGCTGACTGTTTATTGTATCCTCACTCTACAATTCTTGAATCTTCATTTCTTTACTTTTCTCTTTCTTTCCCTTTTGCTTCTGCACTAATTTTTTTTTACTTTCAATATTCATGCCATTTTTCTGCTTCTGTTTTCCTTCTTCCTTATGTTAATGTCTCCAACATTAATGTCCTTTATTTTTTTCTAGGTTCCAGAACGGGATGAGGACCTCATAGACAATGACCACCTCATCTCCCTGGTCCATGAGCGAGTCCCATTGTGGGACACCCGGGATCCACTGCACTCCAACAATGTGACGATCCAGCGCCTACGGAATGAGGTGGCCACAGCATTATGGGATGGCTGGGACAATGCCCTGACTCGGGTCCAAACTGCATTTGGTAAGTATTGCAATGCAGTGTGATGCAGCCAAGACCTTGGCCGTGCTCCACAACTGTGTATGATGAGAGAAAGTCATGAAATTTTCTCTCAGCACACACAGTTGTGTCAGCACAGTCAAGAGACCATTGTCTAACCATTATGTTTTGTTTTTTCAACAGTGGCCAAAGTCAAAACACGTTGGCGATCGATAAAGGACCGCTTCAACAAGGACCTGCGTCAAGAGAGCCGTGTTCCCAGTGGTTCTGGAGCAAGGATCCGAAAATACAAATACCACCGCATCCTTGCATTTTTGAGACCGGTCCTTGCCCAGAGAACGTAAGTATATTTTTGGTGAAAAAAAATATGTTTTGTAATGCATTTGGCTGCGGTCACACTAGCATTTTTTGGTCACTATTTTGCATCAGTATTTGGAATCCAAAATCAGGAGTGATTGATAAATGCAGAAGTGGAGCATATGTTTTTATTATACTTTTCACATAGTTCCACTCCTGTTTTTGGCTTACCAATAGTGATGTAAAATACTGCGCAGATACTGTTGGTGTGACGGCAGCCTACACAACAGATCTATAGTCATCAAGTCAGGTGTCAGAAATAATGAATGTCCTGGTGAGTATAGATATGCCTTGTATCACCTCTATCGTCCCTTCATATTTTGCATCAGTATTTGGAATCCAAAACCAGGAGTGGGTGATTAATGCAGAAGTGGTGCATATGTTTTTATTATACTTTTCCTATTACTGTAGTACTCCTGATTTTGGCTTGCAAAGTCTGATGTAAAACTCTGTCCAAATACTGCTAGTGTGACCTCAGCCTTAATCTCTATGTTTATATTCCACAGGACTTTGCGTTTTGTAAATGTTTGGTCTTACATTTTTTTCATTCTTTTTTCACAGCACATGGAGCACCACTGTTGGCCCAGGTTCTGGAGCGGTCCTTCATCAGTCAGCCACGGACCTGTCCCAGCCATCCTCCAGCGCTGCAGCAAGTGGGCCTGCCACACTAACTGGAGACCAGGAAGCTGGTCCATCAGGTGATCCCCTTCCCCAGTCCTCTACCTCTGCCCATTTTTGGGGGGCTTCTCCTGGCAGCGGCAGAGGGACGCAGACAGGTCACTCATGCCTGAGTTTTTGCACTTGAGCTTGGTCTTCCACGAAGGACTCAAGGCGATGGGTGACCGACTGGATACTGCCATTAGCCATATGAGTGCACGTATCCAGGAGGTTACCACAGCCCTTGCCCAAGTGAAAGCCGACTTCCAGAGGCCAGCACATCATTTTATTAATCAAATTGAACAGGGCATGTCGGAACACCTTACTCCCGATCTCCAGATTAGTGTTATGCAGGCCTGCATTGCTGCTGCAGGCTATGCAGCAGAGTCAGTATTTTCAGCAGACACTGGGGGCATTTCCACCTGTGCCCACACTGTCACGCTTTACCTCAATGCTGACCTCTGCTGCATACCACTGCACGGCCACCTCCAGTCCAAGCACTGCCGGACACCACTATAGCACCACCACCATGCTGAGTGCTTTAGGACAGCCCACTGCCACCACCATGACAACCGCTGCTCCTGCTTGGACCTCCTCCAGTGCCACCACCATGCGGCAGCCACAGGACCTTGGCATGGCCTTCACTACTCCCACCACAACAGCAATGCCGCTGCTGGACCCTGTTCTGGCGTTCCCAGCCGACACAACAGCAATGCCTCTGCCGGACCCTGGCCTGGCATGCCCCGACACCACCACAACAGCAATGCCGCTGCTGGACCCTGCCCTGGCGTTCACCGCCACCACAACAATGCCGCTGCACAGGCACATGGACCGTGACAGGTCGGCCACCATGGCCAGGCCAATACCAATGAGCCCAACGAGGCTCCCAGGACAGCTGTGCTGATCCAAGAAAGGGAAAGGCAAAAAAAAAACAAAAGACGATAGCTATCCCTCCCCCTCACCTCCCAATGTGTCTGTAATGTCTGGTTTGTCTCACCCTTCCAGTGTGTCTCTGCCCTCTCATGTGACTAGTCCAATCCCCGAATTTCCAGACACCAGTCATTTTATAGCACCTTCTCCAGCCACCCCTGCATCGTCCACAGTTAGCCAGCCCTCACAGCTCCACACCCCCCAATTTCGTCAATCAACCCCAAGCAGGCGCAGTTAATTTTTTATTTTAGTTTGTTTTGTTAAAATAAATAATCATGTTTTTTGCCCCCAATTAGGTTTGGTTAATTGTGTATTTCGCCGCCGGCAACACACACCGTGCGCCAAATCCAAAAATGCGCCGAACACTTTTTTTTGGGCCACCTCCTAGCTCCAGTAGTTAATTAGTACAACACTGAAGCTTTGTGTGTGTTTGGTATAGAGATATGAGGTTGCCCAAAAAAAACACTTGTATTTTCTCCAAAACCACTTCTTTCTGTTTACTCTGTGACTTTTTGTCGCAGACTGAAGACAAAATGGTAGTAATACACAGCTGAATACACAGCAGAACTATACTCAACAGGTCGTGTCTTCACAAAATCATTAGTTATGACACCTGACCTGCTGAGTTGAGAAATGCCTTGTATTACCTCCATTTTATCTTCTTTGTACATTAATCTATTTCACACAAAGTGAAGGGACGATGGAGGTGATACAAGGCCTATCTATACTCACCAGGACATGTGTCAGAAATAATGAATTCATATCATAAGCCATTTATTTGTGCATCATTAATTCATTATTTCTGACACCTGACTTGATGACTATAGATCTGTTGTGTAGGCTGCCGTCACACTGTCAGCATTTGCTCAGTATTTTACATCACTATTGGTAAGCCAAAACCTGGAGTGGAACAATGTGAGGAAAAGTATAATAAAAACATATGCACCACTTCTGCATTTAACAGCCACTCCTAGTTTTGGCTTACAAATACTGATGTAAAGTACTGAACAAATACTGCGAATGTGACGGCACCAAACAGCCATCGTCTCTACAGTCTGCATCAAATAGCTACTGGTGAACCGAGTCAGGACACAATGATGTCAACAACCTAAGCCCAAAAACCCAAAGTGGTTTGTAAAGGAAATACATAGGAGACATGGTGAAGATAATAAAACACAATTATTTTATTACAAGAAACATTATTAACATTTAAAACATAACTGTTACAGACCCGAAGCCAACAGGACATTTTACACCATATTGTCCTGCCATGCCACACATCCAATGTCAGAATCAAAAAAGGCCGCAAATTGGTCCCGCATGTGGCCAACTTCAACAGTTGACCGCAGCGGGTGATGCCGATAATCAGGCAAAGGGTTTGCAACTTGTTCATCAAGTTTAATGGTGGGTTGCTCCTTAGCCAGAATGTAATTGTGGAGAACCACACAGGCTTTTACCACCTCATCCACTGCCTCCATTTTAAGATTTATGGCTGTTGCAAGAACGCGCCATTTGGACACCATAATCCCAAAGGCAAACTCTACTGTTCTGCGGGCCCTGGTTAGTCTGTAGTTATAGATCCGTTTTGTGCGGTTCAAGTCCCGACTTGAATAGGGCTTCAGTAGATTTTCACTCATCTGAAATGCCTCATCCTCAACCATTACAAATGGCATCGGTGGGCCTTGAGTGTTGGGGAGAGGTCGTGGCTGTGGAAAATTAAAATTTTTGCCATAAACATGTCGGCCCATATCCGAGTTTTTGAAAGTCTGTGAATCGTTGCCACGGCCAAAAGCACCAATGTCCACGGCAATGAAGCGACAGTCCGCATCGGCTATTGCGATGAGAACTACTGAAAAATATTTTTTGTAGTTGAAGAACTGTGATCCCGTTCTGGCTGGTTTGATAATCCGGATGTGCTTCCCATCCACCGCACCCAAACAGTTGGGGAAATCACACACAGTCCAGAATTTATCAGCTATTTCCATCCACATGTCCTCGGTGGGTATGGGTATAAATTCTTCACGGAGAACATTCCACAAAGCCTGGCAGGTGTCAAAAACTATTACGGACAGGGTGGAAATTCCAAGGCGGTACTGGAAGTGGAGGGATGACAAGCTCTCTCCAGTTGCAAGAAATCTGTAATAAAATAAAGAAAAAATAATTTACAAAAATGCAAAGAATACATGTCAGACCAACAATAATTATGACTGGCATTTGGTTAGAATTATTACGTACCTTAAGGTAACCAGGAGACGTTCCTCTGCTGGAATTGCTCTATGGAGCTGGGTGTCCTGTCTCTGGATCACTCCTTGAATACGAGCAAGCAACTCCAAAAAAGAGTCTTGCGACATCCTGGTATATTCCGGGAATTTGTCCGGGTTGTCATTGAGTTCGCCATACAGCGTGTGATATGCACCACGGCTCTCCCACAGTTCTATAATGGGGTGTTGCCAGAAATGCCTATGCCGTGTCCTTCTCCGTCTTTCACGGTTTCGGTGTTGCTTCCAAGCAAACGCACAGGCAATAAAAAGCTTGATGCTTATATCCAGGTTGAAGTAAAAGCTATCCATGTGAAGATTCATCATGACACAGGATACAGTAGCACACTGTTAAGATTTCAGCAGTCCGAGGGTCTATATATAGAGATCCTATAATACACGCCCTCTGTAGTCCCATTGGCGGGGTCTGGTTATCTAGTTTTTTCTCCTGTAAAATTTTACACCATGAGCACTAAAACGCAAACGCATAAAAAAGCATGTAAACGCAGCGTTTTAAAGCCGCATGCATTTACGCATGCGCCTAAAAACTGCTGCGTTTGTACGCGCTTTTATGCGTTTTTCCTGTACTTGCATTTGTGGATTAAACATTGCGGATTCTAACGCAAATGTGAAAGTAGCGTAAGCTGACTGATATTACCATTACCAGATCCTCTATTACTCCAAAGAACCGTTGGGTATTTTTGGTCTAATTGATACTTTTAAATATATCATTAGAAGTTAATTTTTAGGGGTTTTTGTTTTTCCAATTAGTTTTCTTTTAGACACAAAAAGCAGCATACAAAATTGATAGGGCAAAAAGTGACACTCAATTAGGTTCTCATCATCAAGGCCCCTTCCCTGCATGTATAAAATGCATTGCCTAACAATTTGGCCTAGACCACAGGCCTAGTCAGGTAAATTCCATTAGAAGGTCCGTGCACAGAAATTACACTTGTTTTCCTGCACTTATAAGCATTGACTGAATGATCTGCCTAATCACAAAAAAGTATTGGTCCATTTTTTTTAACTTTAAAAGGCATAAAACGTCTGTCAGTGCAGTGCATTTTTTACCACCGACCACCTGGTTAACCATATCCATATATTTTTAGGACACTTACAGTACTTTGCCATTGCTAACACTGTGCTTAAGTGCTTGAAAAGAGTTGACTACAGTATGGTAGACTTCATAGTGAGATACATCACTTTTCAGGGCAATTAGGGGCTTTGGAATACTTTACATTTTTGGGAAAAATTCAGCAAAGCTGATGAATTTGAATTTCAAAGGATCCTCTCCTGACTACTTTTTTTGCTATTTAATGCTAATTAACAATGTGAGATTAGAAGCATGTCACTGTTGTGTGAATCATCCTGTTCAGCCTATGGTACTTATCAAAAAGACTTTTCCACAGCCAAAAATATATTTCAGATATGGTAATGCTATTTCTCCTATATTAATGAGCACTTTCTATGAATAATTTATTAATTAATTAAAATGACATAAAAAGTTAATGATATGATACTATAAAATAGATAAAATTATGTGCTATATTAGTGGTTGTATTATGGCATTACATTAGGACATAATCTTTATGGTCTTTCTTTTAAATTAAAAAACAAGTTTTTACACAATGCGGAAAAATTAGTTAAACCTAGTAAGTCCTCATTCAGATGTCCATTCTTCCCGTATGTGTTCTCTCCTTGTTTTTCTTAGGCAGAACACATATCCATTATAATCTAGGGAGCTGCTCATATTCCAATGTCTTTTTGTGGACCATATATTTGCAAATAAAACTGTAGACATGTTCATATTTTATCCAAGTCACGGATCAAAATTAACGATACAAGTCAATGGGTTTGGGGAAATCACGGATCGTACACAGATGCTGTCTGTTTGACATTTGTATGCTGTCTGTGATTAACATTGTAATATGGATAGGAGAAGCATAGCAATTTTATTTATATTTTCATACGAGAAAATCACTGATGAAATACTAAGTGATAAATACCCAAGCACTATCAAAACACTGAAAATCGGATAAAAAACATTGATGAAACTATGACCATTTTTTGTGCACCAAAAAATCACTGACCTACTAATTTTAATATTCACTAATAGTGTTGAGCGATACCGTCCGATACTTGAAAGTATCGGTATCGGAAAGTATCGGCCGATACCGGCAAAATATCGGATCCAATCCGATACCGATACCCGATACCAATACAAGTCAATGGGACTCATGTATCGGACGGTATTCCTGATGGTTCCCAGGGTCTGAAGGAGAGGAAACTCTCCTTCAGGCCCTGGGATCCATATAAATGTGTAAAAGAAAGAATTAAAATAAAAAATATCGCTATACTCACCTCTCCGACGCAGCCGGGACTTCAGCGAGGGAACCGGCAGCGTTGTTTGTTTAAAATTCGCGCTATTACTTGGTTACGTGAATTCCCGGCTTGTGATTGGTCAGGTCGGCCATGTTGCCGGGACGCGGACCAATCACAGCAAGCCGTGACGAAATTACATCACGGCTTGCTGTGATTGGTCCGCGTCCCGGCAATATGGCCGCCCTGACCAATCACAAGCCGTGACGTCACGGGAGGCTGGACACGCGCTCATTTTAAAATGGGCGCGTGTCCAGCCTCCCGTGACGTCACGGCTTGTGATTGGTTGCGCCGCGGTCAACCAATCACAAGCCGGGAGGCTGGACGCGCTCATTTTAAAATGGGCGCGTGTCCAGCCTCCCGTGACGTCACGGCTTGTGATTGGTCAGGGCGGCCATATTGCCGGGACGCGGACCAATCACAGCAAGCCGTGACGTAATTTCGTCACGGCTTGCTGTGATTGGTCCGCGTCCCGGCAACGTGGCCGACCTGACCAATCACAAGCCGGGAATTCACGTAACCAAGTAATAGCGCGAATTTTAAACAAACAACGCTGCCGGTTCCCTTGCTGAAGTCCCGGCTGCGTCGGAGAGGTGAGTATAGCGATATTTTTTATTTTAATTCTCTCTTTTACACATTTTAACATTAATGTTGTTGCGATACCCGATACCCGATACCACAAGAGTATCGGAATCCCGGTATCGGAATTCCGATACAGCAAGTATCGGCCGATACCCGATACTTGCAGCATCGGAATGCTCAACACTATTCACTAAGCTTTATCAAAATCCTAAAATTGTACAACTCATTAAAATACTTTACATATAGTCACATGGGTTTCAAGTATTTGCAACAAGTACAAATCTGAAGACTGTGGAATTAGAAATCAATTGGATCATAGATTTTTTTTTGTCTTAGATATTGTTTTTAAAAACTCATGGTTTCATGATATAAATACAATGTTATCCTACATACATGGTGTTCTGAAATTTTAAGTTCTGGGTCCTCACTAGACAGACCATGGAGATGCTTGAGCTTCTGCAGACAAACCAAAGAGTTGCCTGGGTTTTGACATACAGAACAAGGAGATGCATGAGTTTTACAAAACAGACCAAGGGGATGCATGGGCTTCACCGGACAGACAAAGAAAATGCTTGGGGAGCACCATGTTAAATGAAGGAACAGGCCAAAATTGAAAATACTGCTCAATTTACCTTTCATTTGTCTCCTAAACTCTGTATAACATTAAACGGATACCTTGGGTTGATTTACCCTTTCCTGAAGCACCCTATTAACATTTTTGTGCTTTCATTTTTTCCTTCCCTTCGTCACAGAGCCATCTTTTTTTTCTGGAAAAAAAAATCCAAGTGTGTCAAAATTGTGAAAAAAATGCACAATTCTGATTTTTTTAGGGGATATTGTTTTCACAGCATACATTGTGTAGTAAAAATACCCTTGCGATATGATTCTAATCATCCATACAATAATGGCAATACCAAACATCCAGGGTTTTTTTAATTGTTTTAGTGGTGAAAAAACATTAAGTTAAAAAAAGTCGGGGGTTGTTTCATCATTTTAAAATCATTTTTATATTTTGCCTTGTATGCAAGTTATTATACAGGAAAAAACGTTTTGTAACATTTTTTTTCCTGTAAAATGCAATTTCTCATTAATTTGCAATGTTTTATTATAACTCCTTAAAGTGGAGTAAAAGTTTGACATTGTTCTTAGTAGCAATATGGGAGTCAGAGATGCTTCCAGGGGCCATCTATAGAGATGAGCAAATATTTCAATATTCGGTTCGGATTATGATTGCCAAATTTTGCAATATTCGCCGATTAATTAGTCGACTATTCACCAAACATAACCAAATGCCATTCATGTGAATGGGAGGCAAAGCAAACATATTCACAACACCTTATAACGGCCCGAATGCTGCCAAAATACATCAAATGTAGGCCTCCTTTGCTGGGAGCCTGATACCACATGAAACACCTCTACCAGCTTTTATGCTGAGTTAAACTCAGGTGGCACAAATATCAATTTCGTAGACTAGCACTGTCAGAAATATTTAAAAATATTAACACGGGTAGTTGAGTCCAAGGAAGTGGAGGCCTGACGGTCTCAAAGGCCTACTAAAACAGGCAACATGTACCAAGGTGATCCAACCAGGAGTATTTACACTTCCAAAAAATTATTGGCAGACACTACCAAAGTGACATCAATTTCACCACAGTATAGATAATGTAATAGGGACCGACAGGTATACTACGGCCAATCCAGCAGATGGACACCTAACCAGGAGAGTTCACATTTAAACAAATGAGGGTTTTACACCACAGAAATGGCATAAATTTCACAAGAGTAGAAATAGTGTAATAGGGACCAACAGGTCTCCCACTACACCAAATCCGGCAGATGGACACTCAACCAGGAGTGTTCACATTTCCAAAAATTATTGGCAGACAATACTAAAGTGGCATATATTTCACTACAAAATAAATTGTATAATAAGGACTGACAGGTCTTCCACTACACACAACCCAGCAGATGGACACCCAACCAGGAGTGTTCACATTTTCAAAAATTATTGGCAGACAATAGCTAAGTGGTATCAACTTCACCACAGTATTGATAATATAATTGGGACAGACAGTTCTTCCATTACACCCAATTGAGCAGATGGGCAACCAACCAGGAGTGTTCACATTTCAAAAAATTATAAGGGCAGACAAAACCAACCAACCAGTGAACACCAGTCTGGGGAAGCCTTTAAATGTGATTTCCAGCTCAGAAAAGGGAGGCCACACCTAAAAAACAGAGTTCTTAGTAATAAGTTTGTTTTTTACTTATTTAGTTACAACAGGGTTTTTGCTCATTTTGTTTCTTGTAGGTTTTATATGTATTCATACACTGAGGTTAACATTAACACATGGTAAGGTTTTTAATATTAGACAGTGTAGGACCTCCCGCTCAGAGTCACCTTGCCGCAGTGGGATGGTTTTCATGCTATTTTTGATCAAAAACAGCATTACTAAGAACTCTGTGTTATTTAGATGCACTTTTGCTTTGTACTTATTAAGTTACAGCAGGGTTTTGCTCATTTTGTTTCTTGTAGGTTGTCAATAGAAGAAGGCAGAGCAGGTGTCATGTCGGACGCTGTTCATACCAGGGCGTTCGACAGACAGCGGTAATTCAGCTTTTGTCCACTATGTGCTCAGTGGCGTCGGCTAGATTTTATCTAGCTGGTCCGAGGTTAATTTAGCTGGTGCTCGGATTGGAAGCTGGGCCACGCCCACTGCCTTTAAATAGTTCTTCTGAACATTGGGTGTTGCCGATTATAGCTTCTGTCTAGTGCTTGGTTATCTCGGTCTGGAGTGGTGAGCTAGGAGTTGGAGTATCGTATCTGGTGGTGTATTTCCCGTTGTCTTATTTACTCCTTCCTATATTTGTATTTATTTTGCCCTGCGCATTTATAGTGTACTCCTGAGTGACTGCGGCGTGGTGTATATTTTCCGTTATCCTTGTCTGTTCTAACTGTGGGTATTGGTGTATGATCTTTTCACTGGGTGGTTTGCGGTGGTTTCAGCTAGGGTTGAAACAGGAGACAGGGTGAGGGTCGAGGCCTAGACATGCACACCATCAGTGTAAACTCTAGGTAGAGGGTCAGTCAGGATTTCCCTAGTCTGAGGGAAATTGCAGGGGCCCGGGTTATTAGTTCTTGCCCACCTAGTTTTCCCGTGACAGCAGGACCCAGGTCAGGCTGTTTTGCACTTGCCTGTGGAAAACTATATTGACAAGATGCACAGCCCAAAAAAGGGGGGTCCACACCCCTAGATGTAAAGAGTAACAGAAACTAACGTAAAACCTAGAAAATAGACCCGCACACTTGTTGGTTTAAGTGAAGCGTGTAGGTGCATATTCACACTGTGTCCATTAACAGACAAAACTTTGGATCGATACAATATACTAATTAGCACTTTTACCCTAATCCACATGTAATGTAATGCATGATACATGCTGCACTGACATTTGTTCAGATACTATACCACTTGGTATATTATTGTAATGCAGGTGATCTGAATGCAACAGCGGAGACAACAGGTGGGATCATCAATCTACTTCTTCTTTCATCACTTAACAGGGTTAAATGCGGGAAAGATTACACTGGTCAACAGCATTTTTGGTGCCAAAGATATTTCATCGAATTTAGGGTATTTTTGGGGTGCTGATTCTGAATATGTCATCAGTTTTGCCAGATTGGCTCAAGTTTTTGAGATTTTTGGTATCTTATTTATAGCACTTGTTGGTAAATGCGACGCATCATCTCATTAATTTCTTTGGATTAGTACTTGAACTGAGCAGTTCTCAATATAGTTTTGTGTTAATTAGTGTTCTAAAAGTTTGTTCATAGCTTGATTTTTGCACTAACTTTATGTTGTTGTCTGTTTTCCAGTGAAAAGCATGAACTCATCAAGAAGAAGTTGTCTTAACGATCCAGACTCATTCTGTTACATTTGTGGTGAATACACACTGCCAAAACATAGAAGAAACATAACAGACTTCGTAAAAAAAGTGTATTTTGCCTATTTTGGGGTTATGCTTGGGGACCAAGACAAGTTTTGGGCACCACACATAGTGTGCAAAGCATGTATCGAATTATTACGAAAATGGAGCAAAGGACAAAGAAAAAGCTTCAAATTTGGTGTTCCAATGGTGTGGAGAGAGCCAAAAAATCATCATGATGACTGTTATTTCTGTGCAGTGCAAGTGCAAGGATTCAATAAGCATAAGAAACGAAAATGGGAGTAACATGGAATCTGCAAGAAGGCCTGTCCCTCATTGTGAAGATGTGCCTGTACCTGTGTTTACCATAAATAACAGTCATCATGATGATTTTTTGGCTCTCTCCACACCATTGGAACACCAAATTTGAAGCTTTTTCTTTGTCCTTTGCTCCATTTTTGTAATAATTCGATACATGCTTTGCACACTATGTGTGGTGCCCAAAACTTGTCTTGGTCCCCAAGCATAACCCCAAAATAGGCAAAATACACTTTTTTTACGAAGTCTGTTATGTTTCTTCTATGTTTTGGCAGTGTGTATTCACCACAAATGTAACAGAATGAGTCTGGATCGTTAAGACAACTTCTTCTTGATGAGTTCATGCTTTTCACTGGAAAACAGACAACAACATAAAGTTAGTGCAAAAATCAAGCTATGAACAAACTTTTAGAACACTAATTAACACAAAACTATATTGAGAACTGCTCAGTTCAAGTACTAATCCAAAGAAATTAATGAGATGATGCGTCGCATTTACCAACAAGTGCTATAAATAAGATACCAAAAATGTCAAAAACTTGAGCCAATCTGGCAAAACTGATAGCATATTCAGAATCAGCACCCCAAAAATACCCCAAATTCATTAAAATATTTTGGACACCAGAAAAAAAATTTTTTTTTGTTGACCTGTGTTATTATCACAGATGAATTGCATAAGACTATAATTCACAGTATAATTTACAGGCAACAGGCAATTATATGCATAGAGATACATTGTAGTACATTACAAGAAATATGTCCTCAACATCAGTTTGGGGTCTACAGTCAAAACTTGGCTCAACCAGGAAGGGGGCAATTAGTGGGAACAGTCTGTAGGGCACCCTTGCCGCTTTCTGGGCTAACCACCAATTGAACGTTGTCCTTATTTATGAACATAATTCTCTATTAAGGACTATTTGTAGAATCTGGCAATGGACAGACTTTGCACAAAACACTCTGCATAGTAGATTCCAAGGAATAATTTAGGTTTCCCCCTTGTCACTTTGTACAAGAATTTAGTTTTCACCCCAGAGGGTTAATTGCTTGGAGTAGCTGCTGCTCCTTGAAGTGAGCTGAAATGAAATATTAGTGACAGTATCATCCTGATTGGGTACACCTTGTTACAGTGGGATAACTTCTATGCTTTTTTATCAAAATGGTGTCAGTCAAGTATGCTATGTTATTTACATGCACTATTACAATTTACCTACTTACTGCATGGTATTTGCTCATTGTTTTTAGCCTATCTTTTTTTTTTACATAGGTAAGAAACTAAAGCGCTTATAACAGAAACTATAGCTGTAGCGAGCTTGACTAGACTGCAAAAGCATCACCAAGCAATCACACTATGTTATTGCTTGTTCCTCTGCTGTCAACACGCTCAACAAGTCAAAGCGGCAGTGTCTAACACTGGAGGCAGACATCACTGGAACATGGTGAGGTAAATTTGTGACATCATGTGGATTTTTAGCTTGACAAAGGGTATAATAAATAATGCAATGGGCAGGAAAAATGAAATTCTGCAATAAAATAATATGTCAAATATGTTAAAATATAATTGTTTTTCACAATTATTATTATTATTATTATTATTATTATTAATTTATATAGTACCATTAATTCCATGGTGCTGAACATGAATATATACTCATATTGCTGTAAAACCCTGCTAGGGGTATTATGATGCACTTTTGTATTTGGAACTTCTGTATGATGTAAAACCTACAGTTATAGCAGTGAAGCTGATATCTTAACATAGCTCTCAAATTATCCTGGAATTTTCCATGCCTGTTGGAATTTACTCTGAATATACAGAAATAGCATTATGGTGGTATATGTGACTGTAAGTATGCACATGTCTAAATATATTCATAATTAGTTTTCATTCTGCTGAGTGTAAAATCCATGGGAGTCCCCGAGGATCTGGCTGCCAAGTCTAAAATCAGCTCCGATACTTCTCACGTACATCCTACCTGTCAAAGAGAAGCAGCCAAAATGTCGTGGCTTCGAGGTATGAATCTGTCAGGAATCTGCTTTCTGGTAAATCATGACAATGATCCCTGTTCTGTAAAATTCCTAAAATAAATCTCTTTAGCAACATTAACATTTGCTAGGGCAAAAGCCAAAGCCTAGATTACGGCAAGGTATGACCCCATATAGCTGGAAGAAGAATTCAAAGGAAAATTGCAGCATAAAATAACATGTCTACTCGATAATTACTTTTGAACTCCTGTTTTATTTTTAATCTTATTTTTTTCTTCCTGTTGGCACAAAAATGCTGCATCCTCAAAGATTATTTAGACATCTTTTTTTCAATTGCTGCTTCCTCTTCATGACTTGTAGTTAATTTGTTCTCCTTGTCACACATTTCACTATTCCTCATTTCTGCAAATATAATTTAGCTGAAGAAAAAAGCTTTATAAGGGCTGTCCCACATGTCCAGATAATTCCGGTACCGGAAAAAATTGGTACCAGAGTTATCCGTGTCTGTGTGCCCGTGAGCTCACGTAGGCCATACATGCGGCACACGTGTGCCGCCCGTGTGCCGAGTGGGTACCACACGGAGCATGCAGGAGACAGCGCTAAAGTTTAGCGCTGTCCCCTGCATCGTGCTGAAGCCGCGATTCATATCTTCTGTGAAGCAGCGTTTGCTGCATAGAAGATATGAATAATAGTGTTTAAAAGAAAGATCTATCTGTCCGCCACCCTCCCACCCCCTGTGCGCCCCCCCGCTGGTCTGAAAATACTCACCCGGCTCCTTCGTTGGCTGCTTCCTGTGCTGGCCGCCCCTTCTACTGTATGCGGTCACGTGGGGCCGCCGATTAGAGTCATGAATATGTGGCTCCACCTCCCATAGGGGTGGAGCCGCCTATTCATGATTGTAAATGAGCGGCCCCACGTGACCGCATACAGTAGAAGGCGCGGTCAGGACAGGAAGCAGCGACAGCCAACGAAGGACGCGGGTGAGTATTTTCAGAACAGCGGGGGGGCGTACAGGGGGTGGGAGGGCGGCGGACAGATAGATCTTTCTTTTAAACACTATTATTCATATCTTCTATGCAGCAAATGCTGCTGCACAGAAGATATGAATCGCGGCTTCAGCACCATGTGGGGGGGACAGCGCTTACTGTAGCGCTGTCTCCTGCACGGCACAGGGACTGCACACGGAGAACGTCTGTGTGCGGTCCGTGTTTTACACAGACCCATTGACTTTAATGGGTCCGTGTAATACGTGTGCTCCCACGAACACTGACATGTCTCCGTGTTTGGCACACGGAGACACGGTCCGCAAAAAATCAATGACATCTGCAGAGATGCATTGATTTTAATGGGTCTACGTGTGTCAGTGTCTCCGGTACGTGAGGAAACTGTCACCTCACGTACCGGAGCCACTGACGTGTGAAACCGGCCTAAAACTGATTTTTGGTACCACAATGTGTACTAGATTTTGCATATAACCACAAAATCTAATGGACACCCCATAAATATATGTCCATACTGCATATCAGATCAATAAAGCTACCAAAAAAATAAATGCTGCCCAGAAAGTATTAGACATTATACTTATAAAGTCACATTAAAACTATAGCAAACCAATAATATATGAAAGTCTTTAACATGAGTCCACACAGCAAGAAAAATATACTGATGGTCCTATTGGTGAATAAAAAAAAAATATACAGCATTCTTACCTAGTAGAGTTTAGTCACAAGGTGAAGTGGAACAATCAATAATATGGTAAGAAAAACATTCTGTAACTTTGAGGACTGTTGGAAAAATGTACCATACAAAACCATTGCTACAAATAAATGCAAGCCAAAGTAATAGTGCATACATGACGAGTAGAGATGAGCGAATCTCAAAAATATAGTTTTGGAAAGATTTTATTTTGCCTGAATAAAATCAGTACAAATTGAGAGTGTTTTTAAAAGGTTTGTCATCCATTCCAATAAAAAGGAAAAAATGCATAAAAAAACACATCAAAAATGTGTGCAAAAACATGCATTTTTTTGCATAATTTTTCCCTGGCTAGAGAAAAGTTTTTGATTCAGAAATGTCTTCCACAAATACTTAACTTACTCGTGTGCATGTTATTTGACCATTAGTCATGAGTAAGACTACTTAGTGCAGTCGAAACACGTCGACTGGGTCATGTCGACCATGTTAATTTTTCTTTTGTATGCACTATATTTTCTTTTGAAAAATAAATAGAAAAGGAAAATCCAGTCCTGTTGAGCCGGACTTTTTTTCTATTTTCCTTGATGTGAAGCCAGGGCGAGGCAGGTGTCTGAGCATAGAGCTACTAGGTGAGCTGGAATCAAGTTTTTATAAATGTGTGCACATACCTTTACTTGGTATGAACAAGTATGGAAATTAATTTGCAGAAACAGCAAGCAACATTATTCTGATGCATACTGTTGTTAAGTTCAACTATTAAGGGTATGTACACACGTTGCGGATTTGGATGTGATCCGCAGCAGATTTGACCCTGCGGATTCGCAGCAGTTTTCCATGCGTTGTACAGTACCAGGTAAACCTATGGAAAACCAAATCCGCAGCGCACATGCTGCGGAAAATTCCATGCGGCAACGTTTATTTTCCGCAGCATGTCAATTCCTTGTACGGATTCCGCAGCGTTTTACACCTGTTCCATAATTGGAATCCGCAGGTGTATTGTTCCAAAAAATTTACTTATCCATACAGTTTAGCCTGCTTTGTGTGAAATTGCAGTGGTTTGAAATAAAAAAAACGCTGGGCCTGCTACAGGTGAACACTTTCTAGGTCCAAAAATTGAGTATTATCAGCCATTCAGTTTAACCTGCTTTGTGTGGAATTGCCTGCTACAGGTGACCAATTTTTTTTTTATTAAAAATTTGAATTTGTAAATTTAGAGCAGCCACAGTCACAGGAAGATGATGACAAATTTTGTCTAAGGAGAAAGATGATGATAAGACACAGCTGCCGTTAAGACATGCTGCTGTTAAGTCACCAATTTCGGAGGACCAAGGTGCAGCGGTAGAAGATCAGGTGGTGGATGAAAAAATCACTGACCCAACCTGGGAAGCTTGAGAAAAAAACAAGACAGCAGCACTAAAGAGGAGGAAAACGCAGTCAGGTGACCAGAGGGAGAAAGCTGGCCACTGTTCCGCAGAGCATCGACACTCCTCAGTTTCATAAAAAGTTAAAAGTTTCCTAGTCTGGGACCATTTTAAAGAGAATGTAGAAAAACTTGACACTCAGGGGGTGAAGAAAGAAAGTACTATTTATTATGCATCCAGACAATATGTCATTATTGAACATTTTCGGTCCACAACAGGACCTTCATCAGAACAATCTGGTTCAGTAGTGTAGATAAATGGATTTTAATTCGCCACATGTAATGATGTTTCCAAATGGCTATGGATTATGCCCCTGGATGCTGTGGTTCAATCTATGCAGTAACAGCGCATCAATATCATGCGACGACTGTCGCCATAGGTATGTGCTGGATGCCGGAGAAGTGAGCCAAATCAGCGAATCTGCGGCGTGTGACCACCGTTGCTGTGGATGTGCGCTCCTCTCAGGAAAAGAGGAAGTTGAGGAGGATGAAGAAAGGATAACAATATATCATATTTCTGGACTGTTGTCGCACAGGTGGGTGCAATGTGAGGGTGAATTACAGCGATCAAGAGGGGCTCATGGTACCATACAAACTGTAAGTGAAGATGCAAGAGCCGAAAAACAAATGGAGGAGGATGAGGAGGAAGAGGTGATGGGGGCGTGCAACAGTTAAGAGTTGAAGAGGATAATGATCCCTTCTCTGTTGTCCGTGGTTGGTGGGAGGGGATTGAGAAAGCAATATTTAGGCTGGTTTCACACTTGCATTTTGATCTGCAGCGTTTTAGCGCTAAAAAACGCATGCGTTTTTTCTATACTTAACATTAAAAACGCATGCGTTTTTTAGCATGCGTTTTGACGCGTTTTCGGCAACGCATGCGTTTTTTGATGCATGCGTTTAGTTGCAGAAATGCAACCTGTAGTAATTTCTAGCGGCGTTTTTTTGCTGCAAAAAAACGCATGCGTTTATTCGCGGCAAAAAAATGTATTGCTGTCTATGTAAACGCATGCGTTTTTAAGCACATGTGTTTGCATGTGTTTTAAAACGCATGCGTTTCTATAGAAAAACACAAGAAAACACACAAAAAAAACAAGAAAACCCTAACCCTAATCCTAACCCTTGGGTTACTAGGGATCCTAACCCTAACCCTAACCCTAACATTAGGATCCCTAGTAACCCTAGGAATCCTAACCCTAACCCTAACCCTTGGGATCCTAACCCTAACCCTAAGCCTTAGGGTTAGGGTTAGGGTTAGGATCCCTAGGGTAACGGTTAGGGTTAGGGTTAGGATCCCTAGTAACCCTAGGAATCCTAACCCTAACCCTAGGGATCCTAACCCTAACCCTTAGGGTTAGGGTTAGGATCCCTAGGGTTATGGTTAGGGTTAGGGGTAGGGTTAGGGTTAGGGTTTGGATCCCTAGGGTTAGGGTTAGGGTTAGGGGTAGGGTTATGGTTAGGGTTAGGGTTAGGATCCCAAGGGTTATGGTTATGGTTAGGGTTAGGGGTAGGGTTAGGGTTAGGGGTAAGGTTAGGGGTAGGGTTAGGGTTTGGATCCCTAGGGTTAGGGTTAGGGTTAGGGGTAGGGTTAGGGTTAGGGTTTGGATCCCTTTATCACCTTGATGTTGGGGGGTGGCTTATCAGTGACCTGGTGACCAGGACATTCTTCTAATAAAAAGCTACCCCTAACCCTAACCCTAGGGATCCTAACCCTAACCGTAACCCTAGCTAATTTTATTAATAGTGGGTTTTCTAGTTGATTTTGATGATTGGCAGCTGTCACACACTTCTCAGCATGCGTTTAAAAAAACGCAAACGCATGAAAAAACGCATGTAAACGCGGCAAAACGCCACGTTTTGTTTTTTTTTGAAAAAACGCATGCGTCTTAAAAACGCAGCGTTTGCATGCGTTTACATGCGTTTTTTCACCACATGCGTTTTTTTTTAAAACGCTGCAGATCAAAACGCAAGTGTGAAACCAGCCTTACCACACCATCAACACACCATAGACTTGGACCTCATGGAAGTGCCCGACACATGAGCACCTTCTTGCTGCACTTTCTGCAACATGATGCCCATATTGTTGGGATTAGAAAGAGTGCTGACTACTTGGTTGTCACTCTGTTAGATCCTCAGTACAAGAGTAAATTTTGCCAGATGCTTCCTCCCCTGGAAAGGGACTTGTGCATGCTGTAGTCTCAAAAAGGCGCTTGTAGACAATCTTAAGAGTGATTTTCTCCAAGACAGCAGTGAGGCACACAGTTTGCATCACAGTCCAAGACTTCCAACCCCGGGATCGTCGAATGGTCAATGCAAAACCATTAGCAGCAGCAGCAGCAGTGTAAGTGGCATAAGCAATTTCTGTGAGTCGTTACAAGCATTTTTTTAAACCAGCTTGTGCAAGAGTCAAACAAAGTACAAGTCTGACACATAGTGAAAAACTGGAAAGGATGGTGTAGCCATGGATCTCCAATTACTTTTGCACCCCAGACACAGACTGGGCAGATTAGGTGATGGTGTAGTTTTTAGTGTGCTGCATTGTTCTTGCATTATTACAGTCTGTGACACCTTTTTGTGGCTTCTGTGGCTGAGGTTGCTACTGCTGCTGATGTTACTAACAATTTTTTGAAATGTGGAGACTCCAAGTTGGGTCTCCCTCTCGTGTGTTGCCTGTGGTGGCAAAAGAGCAGCCCAACTTAGAACCTGAGGAACCTGTTACATTGCAGGATTACCAAGATCACCCTCTGAGGACTACAGTGGAAGTTGCCCAGATGAGGGCTAAGTTTGCTGCTTATTTTGTTTCTGATAATGGATAATGGATGTGTGGCATGGCAAGATGGAATGGTTTAAGCCACTAAATAAAATGTTCTTGTAATGTTAAAATGTACCTGTAATATTAAAATGTACCTGTAATGTTTTCTGACTTAAAAGACCTCCAGTAAAACACCCTTTACAAGTTCCCTCAACAATACAATACACACATGGGTGTGTGTTTATGGTGGCGGCACATAAAGAGACAAAGAAAACACAGATATTATGCAAACAAAATAGACATTTTATTTAACAAAAAAAATTGAGTTTAGGATCGGGTTCTAGCTGAGGATGAGATTTAGTGGACCTTAGGGGTGTGGAGCTTTGAGGATTAGGTGGTAGTTGATGAGGATGGGGTTACAGGGGAAGGGGCAACAAATTGAAGGATTGGATCATGGATGGGACTGGACACATTGGGAGTAGACGACACAGTTGAATCATGGGAATGGATAGACAAACTGGAAGGGACAGACACAGATACAAGAGTAGGTAGTGACTAGTGTTGAGCATTCCGATACTGCAAATATCGGGTATCGGCCGATATTCGCTGTATCGGAATTCCGATACCGAGTTCCGATATTTCTGTGATATTGGAAATCGGAATCGGAAGTCCCCACAGTGCAAAAATCACTATAATGGAGTGTGGGCGGTGCATGGGCGGAGACTGCATGTCTCTGTGCGGGAGGGGTCTGTGCGAGTGTGCGTGCCTACCGGGGGGTCTGTGCGGCCTCTCCAGGGTCTATGCGGCCTGCCGGGGGGGTCTGTGTGGCCTGCTGGAGGGTCTGTGTGGCCTCTCCGGGGTCTGTACGGCCTGCCGAGGGGTCTGTGCGGCCTCTCCGGGGTCTGTACAGCCTGCCGGGGGGTCTGTGTGGCCTCTCCGGGGTCTGTACGGCCTGCCGGGGGGTCTGTGCGGCCTCTACGGGGTCTGTACGACCTGCCGGGGGGGTCTGTGCGGCCTCTCCGGGGTCTGTACGGCCTGCCGGGGGGTCTGTACGGCCTCTCCGGGGGGTCTGTACGGCCTCTCCGGGGTCTGTACGGCCTTCCGGGGGGGTCTGTGTGGACTGCCGGGGGTCTTTGTGTCTGTGCAGGCATCGTCCAATGGGACTACAAGTCCCATCGGACGATGCCTGCTACACTGACAGTGATTGACACATTAGCCAATGATGGGACAGTAGTAGTCCCATCATCCGGCTAATGTGTTGAATGTAAAAATGAAGAAAATACTCCATAAATGCTACATACATACATACATGTTACATACATACATGCTACATACAGGCTACATACATACATACATGCTACATACATGCTACATAGATGCTACATACATACATGCATGCTACATACATGCATGCTACATACATGCTACATACATGCTACATACTACATACATACATGCTACATACATACATTCTACATACATACATACATGCTACATACATACTACATACGTGCTACATACATACTATATACATACATACATGCTACATACATGCTACATACATACATGCTACATACTACATACATACATGCTACATGCATACATACCACATGCATACATACCACTTACATACTACATACATACATACTACATACATGCTACATACATATATGCTACATACATACATACATACTACATGCATGCTACATACTACATACATACATACTACATGCTACATACATGCTACATACATGCTACATACTACATACATACATACTACATACATACATGCTATATTCATGCTACATACTACATACCTACTACATACATACATGCTACATGCATACTACATGCTACATCCCGAAACAGCTGTCTGTGGATGGATACCATGCTTGGCATAGGTGGTTTTCCTTTATTGGATGCTGCCCTTCCCGTGGTTGTTCCTTCCCGGGGAAAGGTCTGGCTATTCACTGCTTGCATTGAGAAACACGTGATGGTGTCTCTGCAGCTATCCTACATGCATTTGCATATTTCCCATAAGGGATGGGGGCAGTGTTCTGGATCACTGCGTTGAGAAACACGTGATGGTGTCTCCGCGGTGTTGGATGATTTGGTCTCCCCGAGGCCAATCATCTGTTCCTTCACAGCCTTTTACTAGGCACTGCTCCTAATAGCCAGATTCCTACTCCACACTGATGAGGGGCAAACACCCCGAAACAGCTGTCTGTGGATGGATACCATGCTTGGCATAGGTAGTTTTCCTTTATTGGATGCTGCCCTTCCCGTGGTTGTTCCTTCCCGGGGAAAGGTCTGGCTATTCACTGCTTGCGTTGAGAAACACGTGATGGTGTCTCCGCAGCTATCCTACATGCATTTGCATATTTCCCATAAGGGATGGGGGCAGTGTTCTGGATCACTGCGTTGAGAAACACGTGATGGTGTCTCCGCGGTGTTGGATGATTTGGTCTCCCCGAGGCCAATCATCTGTTTCTTCACAGCCTTTTACTAGGCACTGCTCCTAATAGCCAGATTCCTACTCCACACTGATGAGGGGCAAACACCCCGAAACAGCTGTCTGTGGATGGATACCAAGCTTGGCATAGGTGGTTTTCCTTTATTGGATGCTGCCCTTCCCGTGGTTGTTCCTTCCCGGGGAAAGGTCTGGCTATTCACTGCTTGCGTTGAGAAACACGTGATGGTGTCTCCGCAGCTATCCTACATGCATTTGCATATTTCCCATAAGGGATGGGGGCAGTGTTCTGGATCACTGCGTTGAGAAACACGTGATGGTGTCTCCGCGGTGTTGGATGATTTGGTCTCCCCGAGGCCAATCATCTGTTCCTTCACATACACTGACAGTGATTGACACATTAGCCAATGATGGGACAGTAGTAGTCCCATCATCCGGCTAATGTGTTGAATGTAAAAAAAAAGAAAATACTCCATAAATGCTACATACATACATACATGCTACATACATACATACATGCTACATACATACATTCTACATACATACATTCTACATAATACATACATGCTACATACATACATACATGCTACATACATACATACATACTACATACATACATGCTACATACAGGCTACATACATACATACATGCTACATACATGCTACATAGATGCTACATACATACATGCATGCTACATACATACATTCTACATACATACATACATGCTACATACATGCTACATACATACATGCTACATACTACATACATACATGCTACATACATACAAACCACATGCATACATACCACTTACATACTAGATGCATACATACTACATACATGCTACATACATATATGCTACATACATACATACTACATGCATGCTACATACTACATACATACATACTACATGCTACATACATGCTACATACTACATACATACATACATACATACTACATACATACATGCTATATACATGCTACATACTACATACATACTACATACATACATGCTACATGCATACTACATGCTACATACATGCTACATACTACATACATACTACATACATGCTACATGCATGCTACATACATGCTACATACATACATACTACATACATGCTACATACATACATACCACATACATACATACCACATACATACTACATACATACATACTACATACATGCTACATACATACATACTACGTACATGCTACATACATACATACTACATACATGCTACATACTACATACTTACATGCTACATACATGCTACATACATGCTACATACTACATACATACTACATACATACATGCTATATACATGCTACATACTACATACATACTACATACACACATGCTACATACATACTACATGTTGCATACATGCTACATACTACATACATATTACATACATGCTACATGCATGCTACGTATATGCTACATCCATACATACTACATACATACTACATACAATACATTCATACATTACATAAAATACATACATACAGACATACAGTACATTAAACATAGAGTACATACTCACCATTACTTGTCACTTTGTTCCCCGAAGCCAGTGTCATCTGTAAAAAATATGAAAAAAACAAACAACCAATATACTCCCTCTCCGCAGAAATCCACGAGTGTCCCACGACGATCTCCCGTGGAGAGCAGCAGCAACAGCTGTTGCAACCGCTCTCCAGGGGCCCCAGGAACACAATGACGGGAGGAAGGTATCCTTCCGCCACTGTATTCCTCCGCCGCTGTAAAAAAAAAAGTCCCTAGTCTCACTTTATGGCATTGCTGGCTGACAAATTTTCCCAGTCAGCAATTGCCATAAAGTGACACTTTGAACTATAGTAACCTCAGTGATGCACTGCAGGAGCCATTGTCTCCTGTCAGTGTGTCACTGAGGGTCCTATAGAGCAGTGACATCACCCGATATCACTGTTCTATAGGGGAGATCGTTGTGGGACACTCGTTATTAATTGGACTACGGCGGACAGGTAGTATACGGTTTATTATTTTAAGTTTTTTGCAGGTGCTGAAGTATGGTAAGTATGGTAAAATGAAGAATATTAAAATACTTTTTCCTAATGTGTGTGTTTTATTAACCATTTTCTTACTATTGGATTAATAACGGAAAGGAGGCTTATTGACGCCTCTCCGTTATTAACCCGGCTTAATGTCACCTTACGATAGCAAGGTGACATTAACCCCTTATTACCCCATATCCCACCGCTACACAGGAGTGGGAAGAGAGGGCTAAGTGCCGGAATTGGCGCATCTTACAGATGCATCAAACGGATCCGACGGAAAAAAATGGATCCGGTGGAAAAAAATGGATCCTGCAAATGTGCTCGCAGGATGCGTTTTTTACCCATAGACTTGTATTAGCGACGGATCACGATTGAAAGCCACAAGTCACGTCCGTCGTGCAATGGATCCGTTGTGTTTTGTCGGACCGTCGGCACGAAAAAACGTTCAAGTGAACGTTTTTTTGTCTGTCGCGTCCGCCATTTTCTTCCGTGCATGCGCGGCAGAAACTCTGCCCCCTCCTCCCCGCACTTCAGAATGGGCAGCGGATGCATTGAAAAACTGCATCCGCTGCCCACGTCGTGTACAAATTTCACAACGTGCGTCGGTACATCGGCCCGACGCATAGCGACGGACCCGTACCGACGCAAGTGTGAAAGAGGCCATTATGAGCGTTGAATTAAAAAAAACAAAAAAACGGCTTGGGCTCCCGCGCAATTTTCTGCGCCAGAGAGGGAAAGCCGACGGCCGGGGCCAATATTTGTAGCCTGCTATGAATATCAGCCCGCAGCTGTATGCGTAGCCTTTACTGGCTATTAAAATAGGGGGACCCAAAAAAAAATGACGTGGGGTCCCCCTATATTTTATAGCCAGAAAGGCTACGCAGACAGCTGTGGGCTGATATTCATTACCTAGAGAGGGGCCATGGATATTGCCCCCCCCCCGGCTACAAATACCAGTCCGCAGCGGCCCCGGAAATGGCGCATCTGTAAGATGTGCCAATTCCGGCACTTAGCCCCTCTCTTCCCACTCCCGTGTAGCGGTGGGATATGGGGTAATAAGGGGTTAATGTCACCTTGCTATCGTAAGGTGACATTAAGCCGGGTTAATAACGGAGAGGCGTCAATAAGACGCCTATCCGTTATTAATCCAATAGTAAGAAAAGGGTTAATAAAACACACACACATTTGGAAAAAGTATTTTAATATTCTTCACTTCACCATACTTACCATACTTCAGCGCCTGCAAAAAACTTAAAATAATAAACCATATACTACCTTCCGCCATAGTCCAATTAATAACGAGTGTCCCACGACGATCTCCCCTATAGAACAGTGACATCGGGTGATGTCACTGCTCTATAGGACCCTAAGTGACACAATGACAGGAGACAATGGCTCCTGCAGTGCATCACTGAGGTTACCTGAGTTCAAAGTGTCACTTTATGGCAATTGCTGCCTGGGAAAATTTGTCAGCGAGCAATGCCATAAAGTGAGACTAGGGACTTTTTTTTTACAGCGGCGGAGGAATACAGTGGTGTAAGGATACCTTCCTCCCATCATTGTGTTCCTGGGGCCCCTGGAGAGCGGTTGCAACAGCTGTTGCTGCTGCTCTCCACGGGAGATCATCGTGGGACACTCGTGGATTTCTGCGGACAGGGAGTATATTGGTTGCTTGTTTTTTTCACATTTTTTACAGATGACACTGGCTTCGGGGATCAAAATGACAGGTAATGGTGAGTATGTAATCTATGTTTAATGTACTGTATGTCTGTATGTATGTACTGTATGTATGTATGTCTGCAGTATGTATGCATGTAGTATGTATGTAGCATGTATGTAATATGTATGGATGTATGTAGTATGTATGTATGTAGCATGTATGTACTATGTATGGATGTATGTATGCAGTATGTCTGTTGCATGTATGTAGCATGTATGTAGTATGTATGTAGCATGTATGTAGTATGTAGCATGTATGTATGTATGTAGCATGTATGTATGTAGCAGGTAGCATGTATGTAGCATGTATGTATGTATGTAGCATGTATGTATGTATGTAGCATGTATGTATGTAGTATATAGCATGTATTGAATAACCAAAAACACAACAAAAACAAACATAGCTAAAGCAGATCCTTATTCAATTGCCATAAAGGTAAATTAGTTACTTATGCTATGGATAAACCGTAGAGCAAAAAAAACTAACATAAAGGACAAGTCGCTAAGGAATACTGCAAAGAGATTATGGGTCACAAGGGCCCAAAAGAAACAACCTATAAGTCCAAGTAGAACAATGTATAAAACTTTTTACTTTATTAATTCACAGAATTTAAAAAAATACACAAATATACATCACATAACAAAAAACAGATAAAATACAGTGCTGAATGGTGTGCATGGACACTGTTGTGAACTCTATTTTTGGGCTCCCTCTAGTGGTCACAAGCGGTACTGGGTAGTGTTGTCTTTCTGCAGGTTGCTTCATCAGCTGGTTCGTTATCCTTGGTTGGTTTCCTATTTAGCCCACCTGGATACTCAGTTCCTTGCCTGCTATCAATGCATTCAGTGCTCTTCAGATTCCTTGTGATTACCTTGCTCCCAGCCTCTCCAAGACAAGCTAAGTTTTGTCCGGTTATTTTTTGATTATCAGCATTCATCATGTTCTTGTCCAGCTTGCTAAGATGTGATCACCTCGCTTGCTGGTTGCTCTAGGGGACTGAGTTTCTCCCCCCACACCGTTAGTTGGTGCGGGGGTTCTTGAATCTCAGCGTGGATATTTTGTAAGGGTTTTTTACTGACCGCACAGACCCCTTTACTATTTTCTGCTATCTAGTATTAGTGGGCCTCATTTGCTGAATCTGTTTTCACCCCTGTGTATGTGCCTTCCTCTTACCTCACCGTTATTATTTGTTGGGGGCTTCTATATCTTTGGGGATTATTTCTCTGGAGGCAAGAGAGGTCTTTCTTTCTCTCTAGGGGTAGTTAGTTCCTCAGGCTGGCTCGAGACGTCTAGGAATTTTTTTAGGCACGTTCACCGGCTACTTCTAGTGTGTTTGGATAGGTTCAGATTTGCGGTCAGTCCAGTTTGCCACCTCCCTAGAGCTTGTCCTATGTTTGTACTTAGCTGGAGTATTCGTGATCCTCAACCACTAAGGATCATGACAGGACACCGCATAGGTATAAAAGCATACTAAGGGCGCATGGAGCCCGAGAACAAACACACCCGTATTAATCAGTAAATAGGCCGACAAGGGGTTAATCAATCTCATATATCACACAAATGTATATAAATCACAAGGAAACATCCACTACCTTTTGTGATAAATGTAAAAGACCCCCTTGCTGGACACAATAGAAGATCTTTCTAATATAAGCATAATTAGAGGACCCATAGTCCCAAATTCCTGATCTAAACAAAAAATATATCCATTACCTCTTAGTAGAGAACCGGGTGAGATGTACACAGGGTCCGTGCGCCCTCCCCGACGCACGTTTCGGTTGTCACACCTTCTTCAGGGGGCATACTGGAGAGAGCTAAGTGTGTTGTTATATACCCATTCATACCGGAAGTAACCGGGAATAACCCGGAAGTATCTCGTTGTTACTATGGCGACCAATGCGCGCTCCCTTTAATACCTTATTTTACAGGTATAGAGATATAGTGGCATAATGCCCAAATGCTTATCGGGGTGCGCGCCGCAGACTGCCGACCGCCAAACAGACACAGGGCCCTGTGAAGTCCGGCGGCGGACATGCAAACGGCACAGGCGCCGACAAAGAAAGAGGGAAGAGGCGCACATGCGCAGAATATCCATAGATATAAAAGCCACCATCATAGAAAAGGGAACTCAACGCCCAAAATCAAAATCAAAACGGTGAGTATATAAGCGATCAACATAAATACATACACAAAAAATACATATTAAAACAAGCTCAGGGATATGGGTACTTGTTAAGCATAACATCACAAAACAGGTCTATATCCGCTTTAGATGTATTTTATGGCTGAGAGACCGGGGATCAATAGCGTTAGAACAGAGCCTAATAGCCAAATTCCAGTGTCCATTTATATATCCAAGGCTACTATAGTATTCACCAGATGTCCTCCAAATGAAATGAGAACTTCAGTGATGTTTGTAGATTGTGCCCAGTATTACTCCATGGTAGAAGCCATCAGCCAGCGGAATAATAAATGGCGTCATGAAGACCAAACGTATCCATATGTCCGCAGAACTCGGAGAAAACAACAAAGGCAAAAAACAACTATACTTAACCTAAAACACAAAATATGCAAATTAATACCATAAAAAACAAGAATAAAAATATCAAAAAACCGCAGCAGTGTCCCGCAAAGATGTGAAACAGGTGGTAATTAGTGTTGAGCATTCCGATACCGCAAGTATCGGGTATCGGCCGATACTTGCGGTATCGGAATTCCGATACCGAGATCCGATACTTTTGTGGTATCGGGAATCGGTATCGGATCCATATTACTGTGTAAAATAAAGAATTAAAATAAAAAATATTGATATACTCACCTCTCCGGAGGCCCCTGGACATCACCGCTGGTAACCGGCAGCCTTCTTTGCTTAAAATGAGCGCGTTTAGGGCCTTCCATGACGTCACGGCTTCTGATTGGTCGCGTGCCGCTCATGTGACCGCCACGCGACCAATCACAAGCCGTGACGTCATTCTCAGGCCCTAAACTCCTCATTCTAGGAATTTAGGACCTGAGAATGACTTCGCGGCTTGTGATTGGTCGCGTGGCGGTCACATGAGCGGCACGTGACCAATCAGAAGCCGTGACGTCATGGAAGGCCCTAAACGCGCTCATTTTAAGCTTAGAAGGCTGCCGGTTACCAGCGGTGATGTCCAGGGGCCTCCGGAGAGGTGAGTATATCAATATTTTTTATTTTAATTCTTTATTTTACACAGTAATATGGATCCCAAGGCCTGAAGGAGAGTTTCCTCTCCTTCAGACCCTGGGAACCATCAGGATACCATCCGATACTTGGTGTTCCATTGACTTGTATTGGTATCGGGTATCGGTATCGGCGATATCCGATACTTTTCGGGTATCGGCCGATACTATCCGATACCGATACTTTCAAGTATCGGACGGTATCGTTCAACACTAGTGGTGATCACAAGAAGGATGAAAAACTAAGAGTCTCGTTGAAGCCCCGTGGGTGGACTGTACCCAAGGTCCATATCCAGCGAGACTCTAACTGTGCCAAACGTTGGGAAATATTTCCCCCACGAATTGCCAGATCTATAGTGTCAATACCCTTAACGCGCAACTCCTTACTATTGCACATATGATGTGTCTTGGAGTGCCTGGGTATTGTTTTCAGAAGGGCTACATCCTTCTGATCGCTGGCCGCCTGAATGCCACGTACGTGCTCCCTGACCCGCACCTTAAGCTGGCGTGTGGTAAGTCCAACATAGATAAGGTAGCACGGACAGGTGGCATAATAGATGACATTCCTAGAGACACAAGTGATTGACTTCTCAATTTTAAAGGTCTTATACCCAGATGAGTCAACAAATGAGTCACTATGATCAATATTTATACAGGCGACACAGCGACCACAGGGCCTGCAGCCCCTCCTGACTGGGACGTCATTAAGAAATGTTCTTGGGGAAACGCCGTTATAGTGGCTACGTATCAAACGATCGCGTAAATTTCTGGCTCGTCGAAAAGTGATGGCATGCTTTTTAGGGAGAATCTTAGCAATGGTAGTATCAGTCATCAATATAGGCCATGCTCTTGTAAGAGCAGCACGCACTGACTCTGATTGGGTGTTAAAGTTGGTGATAAACCTTACCACTCTAGAGTCATTTGTGCCAATGTTAGTCTGATAAAGTAGTGAATTCCTTTCTGACCATTTAGCTCTATGATAGGCCCTTTTTATGGCCCTATGACTATATCCCCTCTCCGCAAAACGCTGCTTCAGTTTTTCAGCCTCCACCTCAAACAGTGATTGTGTTGAGCAGATGCGCCAGAGCCGCAGGAATTGTCCCACAGGCACAGCGCGAATCATATGGCCCAGATGTGAGGAGGAGGCATGTAGCAGCATGTTAGTAGATGTGGGTTTTCGGTATACGTTGGTACTGACATTCCCACCAGGATCTCTACGGAGGACCACATCCAAGAATTCAATTTCGTCTGGATGATATTTGACAGTGAGGCATATATTTTGATCATTACTATTCACTGCCTTAAAGAAAAGATCAAGGGCTGAAGATGTACCCTGCCAGATAAGGAAGACGTCGTCAATGTACTGCGCCC
This sequence comes from Ranitomeya variabilis, assembly GCF_051348905.1. Taxonomy (NCBI): domain Eukaryota; kingdom Metazoa; phylum Chordata; class Amphibia; order Anura; family Dendrobatidae; genus Ranitomeya; species Ranitomeya variabilis. Next base: position 392,252,807 of record NC_135234.1, read on the forward strand.
AGGACAGGACGCAGTCCACCGATGACGACCGACCATCTGACAGGAAGAGGTCCCTCTCCCACAGCCCCAGGAACAGGTTTGCATACGAGCGGGCAAAGGCCACCCCCATAGCAGTGCCCTGGAGCTGCAGGTAGAGTGACCCCTTAAAAGTAAAAAAAATTATGGGTGAGAGTAAACTCTAACACCTCTAAAACCAAAGCCCTGAAATTGGGGGAGTAGTCGGATGTATCCAAATAGAATTTAACAGCACGTAATCCGTCGCAGTGTTGGATGCTCGTATATAAAGACTTGACATCAGCTGTAGCCAGGAGGGTGTCCGAGTCAAGTGAAAGACCGTCAACCATCCGGAGCAGCTGTGTTGTGTCCTTGAGAAAGGAAGGAAGACCCACCACCAGCAGCTGTAGGATGGAATCAATCCATTTGTTAATATTCTCCAGAAAGTTCCCCCGCCCTGAAACAATTGGGCGCCGAGTTGGAACATTGATGTTCTTATGTATTTTAGGGAGGAGATAAAATGTAGGGATAGTAGGTTCTTTAACTACCAATGCTGCAGCTAGTTCTTTCGTGATAATTTCACCATTCACAGCAGCTGACAGGATAGTGGATAATTGTGCACAATAGGCGGACAAGGGGTTAAACATGAGCTTCTTATAGCATACCGGATTTCTTAACTGGTAGAAGGCCTCACGTTCATACATAATAGTGGGCCAGATAACAACGTTACCTCCCTTGTCCGCCGTTTTAAGCACCACATCCGGAAGCTGCTGCAGATGGCGAAGTCGCTGTCTCTCCTCCCTACTTAAATTGTCCCCCTGGATGTGCTGAGGAATTTTCAAAAGGTCATTAGTGACTACCTGCACAAAAAGATCGATTGCACTACAATTAGAAAGGGGGGGAAATTCTTGGAGCGAGGTCTGATAGATGGGGGTATCCTACCTCCCTCCATGGATTTATGTTCATCCGACAGCTCCTCCAACACCCTCAGGACTGTTTGCTCCTTGTCTGTGGGAAAAAGGGCATGTAGGTTGTCATCAAAATAATATCTTTTAAATAGTAAAGAACGAGCAAAAATATGCAAGTCCTTCACAACAGTTAAAGTATCTAGGCCTGCTGAAGGAGAAAAAGAGAGGCCAATATTAAGTAAGGACAGATCAGAAGGAGTTAATTTATGCTCACTTAAATTAATTACCTTATTCCCACTCCCGCCCTGATTACCAGCTTAAAACGGTTTATCGGTGGGCTAAAATTACATCACAATCACATGTAAGGAATCGGGTCAGCTCCTTCTCATCGATTTCCTCAGCTGATGATACTTCAGACGCTTCTGTATCCTCCATGGTGACCCGCTCTGGGATGGGATATAAAAGACCCCGTAAACATAACTACCATCCGTACAGACGTCAGGGCGGTCGGTCTCCTGATAACGGACAGAGTGGGAATAAGGTAATTAATTTAAGTTAGCACAAATTAACTCCTTCTGATCTGTCCTTACTTAATAGAGGCCTCTCTTTTTCTCCTTCAGCAGGCCAAGATACTTTTACTGTTGTGAAGGACTTGCATATTTTTGCTCGTTCTTTACTATTTAAAAGATATTATTTTGATGACAACCTACATGCCCTGTTTCCCACAGACGAAGAGCAAACAGCCCTGAGGGTGTTGGAGGAGCTGTCGGATGAACATAAATCCACGGAGGGAGGTAGGATACCCCCATCTATCAGACCTCGCTCCAGGAATTCCCCCCCCCCCCCTTCCAATTGTAGTGCAATCGATCTTTTTGTGCAGGTAGTCACTAATGACCTTTTGAAAATTCCTCAGCACATCCAGGGGGACAATTTAACTAGGGAGGAGAGACAGCGACTTCGCCATCTGCAGCAGCTTCCGGATGTGGTGCTTAAACCGGCGGACAAGGGGGGTAACGTTGTTATCTGGCCTACTATTATGTATGAACGTGAGGCCTTCTACCAGTTAAGAAATCCGGTATGCTATAAGAAGCTCACGTTTAACCCCTTGTCCGCCTATTGTGCACAATTATCCACTATCCTGTCAGCTGCTGTGGATGGTGAAATTATCACGAAAGAACTAGCTGCAGCATTGGTAGTTAAAGAACCTACGATCCCTACGTTTTATCTCCTCCCTAAAATACATACGAACATCAATGTTCCCCCAGGCGCCCAATTGTTTCAGGGCGGGGGAACTTCCTGGAGAATATTAACAAATGGGTTGCTTCCATCCTACAGCCGCTGGTGGTGGGTATTCCTTCCTTTCTCAAGGACACGACACAGCTGCTCCGGATGGTTGACGGTCTTTCACTTGACTCGGACACCCTCCTGGCTACAGCTGATGTCAATCAAGTCTTTATATACGAGCATCCGACACTGCGACGGATTACGTGCTGTTAAATTCTTTTTGGATACATCTGACTACTCCCCCAATTTCAGGGCTTTGGTTTTAGAGGTGTTAGAGTTTACTCTCACCCATAATTTTTTTACTTTTAAGGGTTCCTGTTATGACCCCAATGGCAGAGGGTCTCAGAACTTATTACCAAGTCTGCAAACACAAAAAACCAGCTCATAGGGCAGTGGTAACTAGGCTGACCGTATACCTGATCCTAGCACCACAAATAGCAGCAGCCGGGGAACGTACCTACGTTGGTTCTAGACGTCTCGCGCCAGCCGGAGAACTAACTAACCCTAGAAGGGAAAAGATAGACCTTTCTTGCCTCCAGAGAAAAGACCCCAAAAGTTGGATACAAGCCCCCAACAAATAATAACGGTGAGGTAAGAAGAAAAGACAAACGTAAGAATGAACTAGGCTTCAGCAAAGAGAGGCCCACTGACTAATAGCAGAATATAGGAAGATGACTTATACGGTCAGCAAAAACCCTATCAAAATTTCCACTCTGAATATTCAAGAACCCCCGAACCGTCTAACGGCACGGGGGGAGAATATCAGCCCCCTAGAGCTTCCAGCAAAATCAGGAATCACATTTAGTACATGCTGGACAAAAATAAGAGCAATGCAAGTAACCAAAAAATAAGGAAGCAGGACTTAGCTTATTTTGCAAGAACCAGGACCAGCAGACAGGAGCAAACAGAAAGGAACTGATTACAACGATGCCAGGCACCAGACTGAAAATCCCGGAAGCTTAAATAGCAACACCCCTGGACTAACGAGCCAGGTGGGTACCAAGCTGGAGAAAGAAGCTCAAAGTGTCATGTCGCTAGTGACCACAAGAGGGAGCCAAAAAGTCCAATTCACAACAGTACCCCCCCCTTAAGGAGGGGTCACCGAACCCTCACCAAGACCACCAGGACGATCAGGATGAGCAGCGTGAAAGGCACGAACCAAATCGGCCGCATGAACATCAGAGGCGACCACCCAGGAATTATGCTCCTGACCATAGCCCTTCCACTTGACCAGATACTGAAGCCTCCGTCTGGAGAGACGAGAATCCAAGATCTTCTCCACCACGTACTCCAACTCACCCTCAACCAGCACCGGAGAAGGAGGCTCAACAGAAGGAACCACAGGCACAACGTAGCGCCGCAACAAAGACCTATGGAACACGTTGTGAATGGCAAACGACACCGGAAGATCCAAGCGAAAGGACACTGGATTAAGGATTTCCAAAATCTTATAAGGACCGATGAAGCGAGGCTTAAATTTAGGAGAGGAGACCTTCATAGGAACAAACCGAGAAGACAGCCACACCAAATCCCCAACACGAAGTCGGGGACCCACACCGCGGCGGCGGTTGGCAAAACGCTGAGCCTTCTCCTGTGACAACTTTAGGTTGTCCACCACATGATTCCAGATCCGCTGCAACCTATCCACCACAGAATCTACCCCAGGACAGTCAGAGGGCTCAACATGTCCCGAGGAAAAACGAGGGTGAAAACCAGAGTTGCAGAAAAATGGCGAAACCAAAGTAGCGGAACTAGCCCGATTATTAAGGGCAAACTCAGCCAATGGCAAGAAGGTCACCCAATCATCCTGATCTGCAGAAACAAAACACCTCAAATAAGCCTCTAGAGTCTGATTTGTTTGCTCCGTTTGGCCATTAGTCTGAGGATGGAAGGCAGATGAAAATGACAAATCAATGCCCATCTTAGCACAAAAGGATCACCAGAACCTGGAGACAAACTGGGATCCTCTGTCAGACACGATATTCTCAGGAATGCCGTGCAAGCGAACCACATTCTGAAAGAATAAAGGAACCAGATCGGAAGAGGAAGGCAGCTTAGGCAAAGACACCAAATGGACCATCTTGGAAAAGCGATCACATACCACCCAGATGACAGACATGCCCTGAGACACCGGAAGATCTGAAATGAAATCCATGGAAATGTGTGTCCAAGGCCTCTTCGGGACAGGTAAGGGCAAGAGCAACCCGCTGGCACGAGAACAGCAAGGCTTAGCTCGAGCACAGGTCCCACAGGACTGCACAAATGACCGCACATCCCGTGACAAGGAAGGCCACCAAAAGGACCTAGCCACCAAATCTCTGGTGCCAAAAATCCCCGGATGCCCTGCCAACACCGAGGAATGAACCTCGGAAATGACTCTGCTGGTCCATTTATCAGGAACAAACAGTCTGTCAGGTGGACAAGAGTCAGGTCTACCAGCCTGAAATCTCTGCAACACACGTCGCAAATCCGGAGAAATGGCCGACAAGATTACTCCCTCTCTAAGAATACCAGCTGGCTCTGAGACTCCAGGAGAGTCAGGCACAAAGCTCCTTGAAAGAGCATCAGCCTTCACATTCTTTAAACCTGGTAGGTACGAGACCACAAAGTCAAAACGGGAGAAAAACAATGACCAACGGGCCTGTCTAGGATTCAGGCGTTTAGCAGACTCGAGATACATCAGATTCTTGTGATCAGTCAAGACCACCAAACGATGCTTAGCACCCTCGAGCCAATGACGCCACTCCTCAAATGCCCACTTCATGGCCAACAACTCCCGATTGCCAACATCATAGTTCCACTCAGCAGGCGAAAACTTCCTAGAAAAAAAAGCACATGGTCTCATCACAGAGCAACCAGGGCCTCTCTGCGACAAAACGGCCCCTGCCCCGATCTCAGAAGCATCCACTTCAACCTGAAAGGGAAGTGAGACATCAGGCTGGCACAAAACAGGCGCCGAAGTAAACCGGCGCTTCAGCTCTTGGAAAGCTTCCACGGCTGCAGGAGCCCAGTTAGCAACATCAGAACCTTTCTTGGTCATATCCGTCAATAGTTTAACAACGCTAGAAAAGTTAGCGATAAAACGACGGTAGAAGTTAGCAAAACCCAAGAACTTCTGAAGACTCTTAACTGACGTGGGTTGAGTCCAATCATGAATAGCTCGGACCTTGACTGGGTCCATCTCCACCGCAGAAGGGGAAAAAATAAAACCCAAAAAGGGAACCTTCTGTACTCCAAAGAGACACTTTGAGCCCTTCACAAACAAAGCATTCTCACGCAAAACCTGAAACACCAACCTGACCTGCTTAACATGGGAGTCCCAATCATCAGAAAAAAACAGAATATCATCCAGATAAACAATCATAAATTTATCCAGATACTTCCGGAAGATATCATGCATAAAGGACTGAAAAACTGAAGGAGCATTAGAGAGCCCAAAAGGCATCACCAAGTACTCAAAATGACCTTCGGGCGTATTAAATGCAGTTTTCCATTCATCTCCTTGCTTAATGCGCACAAGGTTGTACGCACCAGGAAGATCTATCTTGGTGAACCACTTGGCACCCTTAATCCGGGCAAACAAGTCTGACAACAGAGGCAAAGGATACTGAAATTTAACAGTGATTTTATTCAGAAGCCGATAGTCTATACAAGGTCTCAAAGATCCGTCCTTCTTGGCCACAAAAAAGAATCCCGCACCAAGAGGGGAAGAGGATGGACGGATATGCCCCTTCTCCAGAGACTCCTTGATATACGAACGCATTGCGGTATGCTCAGGTACAGATAGATTAAATAATCTTCCCTTAGGAAATTTACTACCTGGAATCAAATCTATAGCGCAGTCACAATCCCTATGAGGAGGAAGAGCACTGGACCTGGACTCGCTGAACACATCCTGATAATCAGACAAATACTCAGGAACTTCCGAAGGAGTAGAGGAAGCAATAGACACCGGCGGGGAATCACCATGAACTCCCTGACAGCCCCAACTTGACACAGACATTGCCTTCCAATCCAAAACTGGATTATGGGTCTGTAACCATGGCAGACCCAAAACGACCAAATCATGCATTTTATGCAGAACAAGAAAACGAATAACCTCCCGATGTTCAGGAGTCATGCACATGGTTACCTGTGTCCAAAACTGCGGCTTATTTTCCGCCAATGGCGTAGCATCAATACCTCTAAGAGGGATAGGATTTACCAACGGCTCAAGTACAAAACCACAGCGCTTGGCAAATGACAGATCCATAAGACTCAGGGCAGCACCCGAATCCACAAACGCCATAACAGGGTAGGAAGACAATGAGCAAATTAAAGTCACAGACAAAATAAATTTAGGTTGCAAATTACCAGTGGCGACAGGACTAACAACCTTTGCTAGGCGTTTAGAGCATGCTGATATAACATGTGTAGAATCACCACAGTAAAAACACAACCCATTCAGACGTCTATGATTTTTCCATTCATTTCTAGTCTGAATTCTACCACATTGCATTAAATCAGGTGTTTGTTCAGACAACACCACCAGAGGATTAGCGGCTTTGCGCTCCCGCAAACGCCGGTCAATTTGAATAGCCAGCGCCATGGAATCATTTAGACTTGTGGGAATGGAGAAACCCACCATCACATTCTTAATGGCTTCAGAAAGGCCATTTCTGAAATTTGCGGCCAGAGCACACTCATTCCACTGAGTAAGCACGGACCATTTCCGAAATTTTTGGCAATACACTTCAGCTTCATCCTGGCCCTGAGAGATAGCCAGCAAGGCTTTTTCTGCCTGAATTTCAAGATTGGGTTCCTCGTAAAGCAACCCGAGCGCCAGAAAAAACGCATCAATATTTGCCAATGCCGGATCTCCTGGCGCTAACGAGAAGGCCCAATCCTGAGGGTCGCCCCGCAAGAAAGAGATAACAATTTTAACTTGCTGAGCTGAGTCTCCAGACGAACGGGGTCTCAGAGATAGAAACAATTTACAATTATTCCTGAAATTCCTAAACTTAAATCGGTCTCCAGAAAACAGTTCAGGAATAGGTATTTTAGGTTCTGACATAGGACTACTGGTAACAAAATCTTGAATGCTTTGCACACGAGCAGCAAGCTGATCCACACTAGTAATCAAAGTCTGGACATTCATGTCTGCAGCAAGCTCAAGCCACTCTGAGGTAAAGGGGAGGAAGAAAGAGAAAAAAAAACCTCAGAATTTCCTTTCTTATTATCCCACTTCTGCAATGCATTAAACATTCACCTTCGGCCTGGCATACTGTTATGACCCCAATGGCAGAGGGTCTCAGAACTTATTACCAAGTCTGTATACACAAAAAAACAGCTCATAGGGCAGTGGTAACTAGGCTGACCGTATACCTGATCCTAGCACCACAAATAGCAGCAGCCGGGGAACGTACCTACGTTGGTTCTAGACATCTCGCGCCAGCAGGAGAACTAACTAACCCTAGAAGGGAAAAGATAGACCTTTCTTGCCTCCAGAGAAAAGACCCCAAAAGTTGGATACAAGCCCCCAACAAATAATAACGGTGAGGTAAGAAGAAAAGACAAACGTAAGAATGAACTAGGTTTCAGCAAAGAGAGGCCCACTGACTAATAGCAGAATATAGGAAGATGACTTATACGGTCAGCAAAAACCCTATCAAAATTTCCACTCTGAATATTCAAGAACCCCCGAACCATCTAACGGCACGGGGGGAGAATATCAGCCCCCTAGAGCTTCCAGCAAAATCAGGAATCACATTTAGTACATGCTGGACAAAAATAAGAGCAATGCAAGTAACCAAAAAATAAGGAAGCAGGACTTAGCTTATTTTGCAAGAACCAGGACCAGCAGACAGGAGCAAACAGAAAGGAACTGATTACAACGATGCCAGGCACCAGACTGAAAATCCAGGAAGCTTAAATAGCAACACCCCTGGACTAACGAGCCAGGTGGGTACCAAGCTGGAGAAAGAAGCTCAAAGTGTCATGTCGCTAGTGACCACAAGAGGGAGACAAAAAGTCCAATTCACAACAGGTTCCCTCTACCTGCAGTTCCAGGGCACTGCTATTGGGGGCGGCCTTCGCCCCCTCATATGCAAACCTGTTCCTGGGGCTGTGGGAGAGGGACCTCTTCCTGTCAGATGGTCGGTCGTCATCGGTGGACTGTGTCCTGTCCTGGGCGCGGTACATCGACGACGTCTTCCTTATCTGGCAGGGTACATCTTCAGCCCTTGATCTTTTCTTTAAGGCATTGAATAGTAATGATCAAAATATACGCCTCACTGTCAAATATCATCCAGAGAAAATTGAATTCTTGGATGTGGTCCTCCGTAGACATCCTGGTGGGAATGTCAGTACCAACATATACCGAAAACCCACATCTACTAACATGCTGCTACATGCTTCCTCCTCACATCCGGGCCATATGATTCGCGCTGTGCCTGTGGGACAATTCCTGCGGCTCCGGCGCATCTGCTCTACACAATCACTGTTTGAGGTGGAGGCTGAAAAACTGAAGCAGCGTTTTGCGGAGAGAGGATATAGTCATAGGGCCATAAAAAGGGCCTATCGTAGAGCTAAATGGTCAGAAAGGAATTCACTACTTTATCAGACTAACATTGGCACAAATGACTCTAGAGTGGTAAGGTTTATCACCAACTTTAACACCCAATCAGAGTCAGTGCGTGCTGCTCTTACAAGAGCATGGCCTATATTGATGACTGATACTACCATCGCTAAGATTCTCCCTAAAAAGCCTGCCATCACTTTTCGACGAGCCAGAAATTTACGCGATCGTTTGATACGTAGCCACTATAACAGCGTTTCCCCCAGAACATTTCTTAATGACGTCCCAGTCAGGAGGGGCTGCAGGCCCTGTGGTCGCTGTGTCACCTGTATAAATATTGATCATAGTGACTCATTTGTTGACTCATCTGGGTATAAGACCTTTAAAATTGAGAAGTCAATCACTTGTGTCTCTAGGAATGTCATCTATTATGCCACCTGTCCGTGCTCCCTGATCTATGTTGGACTTACCACACACCAGCTTAAGGTGCGGGTCAGGGAGCACGTACGTGGCATTCAGGCGGCCAGCGATCAGAAGGATGTAGCCTTTCTGAAAACAATACCCAGGCACTTCCAGACACATCATATGTGCAATAGTAAGGAGTTGCGCATTAAGGGTATTGACACTATAGGTCTGGGGATTCGTGGGGGAAATATTTCCCAACGTTTGGCACAGTTAGAGTCTCGCTGGATATGGACCTTGGGTACAGTCCACCCACGGGGCCTCAACGAGACTCTTAGTTTTTCATCCTTCTTGTGATCACCACCTGTTTCACATCTTTGCGGGACACTGCTGCGGTTTTTTGATATTTTTATTCTTGTGTTTTATGGTATTAATTTGCATATTTTGTGTTTTAGGTTAAGTATAGTTGTTTTTTGCCTTTGTCGTTTTCTCCGAGTTCTGCGGACATATGGATACGTTTGGTCTTCCTGACGCCATTTATTATTCCGCTGGCTGATGGCTTCTACCATGGAGTAATACTGGGCACAATCTACAAACATCACTGAAAGTTCTCATTTAATTTGGAGGACATCTGGTGAAAATCTTCAGACTATGATACTATAGTAGCCTTGGATATATAAATGGACATTGGAATTTGGCTATTAGGCTCTCTTCTAACGCTATTCATCTCCGGTCTCTCAGCCATAAAATACATCTAAAGCAGATATAGACCTGTTTTGTGATGTTATGAATAACAAGTACCCATATCCCTGAGCTTGTTTTAATATGTAATTTTTGTGTATGTATTTGTTATGTTGATCGCTTATATACTCACCGTTTTGATTTTGATTTTGGGCGTTGAGTTCCCTTTTCTATGATGGTGGCTTTTGTATCTATGGATATTCTGCGCATGCACACCTCTGCCGTCTTTCTTTGTCGGCGCCTGTGCCGTTTGCATGTCCGCCGCCGGACTTCACACGGCCCTGTGACTGTTTGGCGGTCGGCAGTCTGCGGCGCACACCCCGATAAGCATTTGGGCATTATGCCACTATATCTCTATACCTGTAAAATAAGGTATTAAGGGGAGCGCGCATTGGTCGCCATAGTAATGACGAGATACTTCCGGGTTATTCCCGGTTACTTCCGGTATGAATGGGTATATAACAATGTACTTAGCTCTCTCCAGTATGCCCCCTGAAGAAGGTGTGACAACCGAAACGTGCGTCGGGGAGGGCGCACGGACCCTGTGTACATCTCACCCGGTTCTCTACTAAGAGGTAATGGATATATTTTTTGTTTAGATCAGGCATTTGGGACTATGGGTCCTCTAATTATGCTTATATTAGAAAGATCTTCTATTGTGTCCAGCAAGGGGGTCTTTTACATTTATCACAAAAGATAGTGGATGTTTCCTTGTGATTTATATACATTTGTGTGATATATGAGATTGATTATCCCTTTGTCGGCCTATTTACTGATTAATACGGGTGTGTTTGTTCTCGGCTCCATGCGCCCTTAGTATGCTTTTATACCTATGCGGTGTCCATGCACACCATGCAGCACTGTATTTCATCTGTTTTTTGTTATGTGATGTTTATTTGTGTATTTTTTATAAATTCTGTGAATTAATAAAGTAAAAAGTTTTATACATTGTTCTACTTGGACGTATAGGTCGTTTCTTTTGGGCCCTTGTGACCCATAATCTCTTTGCTATATAGCATGTATGTATGTATGTAGAATGTATGTATGTAGCTTGTATGTAGCATGTATGTATGTAGCATGTATGTAGCATGTATGTATGTATTTATGTAGCATGTATGAATGTATGTAGAATGTATGTATGTAGCATGTATGTATGTAGCATGTATGTATGTAGCCTGAATGTATGTATGTAGCATGTATGTATGTATGTAGCATGTATGTATGTAGCATGTATGGAGTATTTTTTTTTCATTCAACACATTAGCCGGATGATGGGACTACTACTGTCCCATCATTGGCTAATGTGTCAATCACTGTCAGTGTAGCAGGCATAGCCCGATGGGACTTGTAGTCCCATCGGATGATGCCCGCACTGAGACCCCCGCATGCCACACTGAGACCCCCCCACGCCACAGAGACACCCCCCACACCGCAGAGACACCCCCCACGCTGCAGAGACCCCCCCATGCCGCAGAGACCCCCCAGCATGCCACAGAGACACCCCACACGCCGCAGAGACACCCCCCCTCGCCTCACAGAGACCCCCCACGCCGCAGAGACCCCCCACATCGAGCCCCAGCACGCCGCATAGAGCCTGGGCAGCCTGCATACAGCGCCGCATAGAATTAGATCCCTGGCAGGCCCGCACAGACCCTGCCCACACACGCAGACACTCACAGTGTCCGCCCACGCACCACCCACGCACCGCCCACACTCTTCCCCCCTCCAGAACAGCATATAGAAGGACAGAAAGGGCTGATTTACGTTCCGATATTTGTGTCCCATTCACTTTACCGTATTACCATATTGGTATCGGTATCGGCGATATCCGATATTTTTTGGATATCGGCCGATCCAATCCGATACCGATACTTTTGAATATCGGAAGGTATCGCTCAACACTAGTAGTGACACATTTGAAAACAGAGACACATTGGTAGGTGAGGGTGGAGGTGGTGGGTCCAATTTTGGCAGGATTCTTTTGCTCCAGGTCTTCATCCTGGTGGGAATATGTTTTGTTTTTGTCCTTTGTTTTCTTGACCGAGTGGGAGTGGTGGCCCCTGTAGCAGCCTTCTGGTGTGGTGCTGGACTGGACAGCATTGTGGATGCTGCTGGCTGCAGGGGTGCTGAACTCGGCCACGTGGTGGATGCTGCTGGCTGCAGGGGTGCTGAACTCACCAGCGTGGTGGATCTGTGAACTGAAGCTGGTGGTGCTGGAGGATAGTTTGGTGCTGTAGGAGTTGGAAAGTAGATGTTCGGCTGCTGGTAATATTCTCTGGCTTGTGGATTATAACTTTGGGCCTGCTGCTGCAATGCGTGGCTGTAAGCAGCCTGGGAGGTCTGCATGATGATCAGCTGGAGTTGAGTCATAAGGTTTTCCGACACGTCCTGCTCTATTGCAGCAAAAAAATGTTGCGCCAGTCTCCCAAGGTTGGCTTCCAGGCGGTCAAGGCGTTTGTTGACATCCTGTAGAAGTGTGTTCACATGGGTGAACCCACTTTTCAGTCTATCACCAAGCACCTTAATCTCATCCTGGAAGACCGAGCTTAAGTGCATATACTCAGGCATGACTGGCCTCTCCCAGGCCCTCTGCTGCTGATGAGAAGACCCAACAAAAGCAGCGGCAGAGGGCTGGGATAGAGGAAAACCAGATGGACCAACTGTCTGTTCCCCAGCCTGTGAAGCCTGCTAGGTTGCTCCATCGCTGGTGGATGTTTGGGACTGTGTCTGTTAGGTGGCTGGTTGATGAGGGGCCGCTTCAACAGAGGACGATCCAGGTTGTGTTGTGCTGCACCAGGTTCTGTGTGGAAAATTAAAGAAAAACATTAGTAAAAAAAAAAGTTTAAATAATAGTAAGACAGCACAAAAGATACTCCCATTTAGGGTTGAGCGAAACGGGTCGATCATTTTCAAAAGTCGCCGACTTTTGGCTAAGTCGGCGTCTCATGAAACCCGATCCGACCCCTGTGCTTGTCGGCCATGCGGTACGCGACTTTCGCGCCAAAGTCGCGTTTCAATGACGCGAAAAGCGCCATTTCTCAGCCAATGAAGGTGAACGCAGAGTGTGGGCAGCGTGATGACATAGATCCTGGTCCCCACCATCTTAGAGAAGGGCATTGCAGTGATTGGCTTGCTGTCTGCGGCGTCACAGGGGCTATAAAGGGGCGTTCCCGCCGACCGCCATCTTACTGCTGCTGATCTGAGCTTAGGGAGAGGTTGCTGCCGCTTCGTCAGAAGCAGGGAGAGCGTTAGGCAGGGTCCACTAACCACCAAACCGCTTGTGCTGTAGCGATTTCCACTGTCCAACACCACCTTCAGTGTGCAGGAACAGTGGAAGCTATTTTTTTTTTTTTTTTTCCTCAGCGCTGTAGCTCATTGGGCTGCCCTAGAAGGCTCCGTGATAGCTGTATTGCTGTGTGTACGCCACTGTGGAAACCAACTGCTTTTTTCAAAGCACATATCCTCTTGTTCCTTTCTGCACAGCTATCTTTTTTGTTTGTCCACACTTTTTATTTAATTTGTGCATCAGTCCACTCCTATTGCTGCCTGCCATACCTGGCTTAGATTACTGCAGGGAGATAGTAATTGTAGGACAGTCCCTGTTTTTTTTTTTTTTTTTTTTTTTTGTGGGAGATTAAGATTGGCATTTCTGCTACAGTGCCATCCCTGTGTGTGCCATCTCTCACTGAGTGGGCCATAGAAAGCCTATTTATTTTTTCCGTGATTTGTGTTCTAAAATCTACCTCAACACAAAAACACTACATCAATCAGTGGTAGAAAAATATTGGCCTCAGTCAGGGCTTGTGTGCCACTGCTGTGTGTGCTATCTCTCATTCAGTGGGCTATAGAAAGCCTATTTATTTATTTATTTTTTTTCTTATTATTTGGTTTCTAAAGTCTCCCTGAAAAAAAAAAAAAAAAAAAAAACAGTGGGAGAGTAATATTGCCCTTTCAGCTTGTGTGCCAGTCTTGACTCCTGGGTGTGCCACCTCTCTCTCATTCAGTGGGCCATAGAAAGCCTATTTATTTTTTTGGTTTTTTAATATTATTTGGTTTCTAAAGTCTCCCTGAAAAAAAAAAAAACATAAAAAAACAGTGGGAGAGTAATATTGCCCTTTCAGCTTGTGTGCCAGTCTTGACTCCTGGGTGTGCCACCTCTCTCATTCAGTGGGCCATAGAAAGCCTATTTATTTTTTTTTTTTAAATATTATTGGGTTTCTAAAGTCTCCCTTAAAAAACAAAAAATACATAAAAAAACAGTGGGAGAGTAATATTGCCCTTTCAGCTTGTGTGCCAGTCTTGACTCCTGGGTGTGCCACCTCTCTCATTCAGTGGGCCATAGAAAGCATTTTTTTTTTTTTCTTGATTTGTGTTCTAAAATCTACCTCAACACAAAAACACTACATCAATCAGTGGGAGAAAAATATTGGCCTCAGTCAGGGCTTGTGTGCCACTGCTGTGTGTGCTATCTCTCATTCAGTGGGCTATAGAAAGCCTATTTATTTATTTTTTTTTTTCTTATTATTTGGTTTCTAAAGTCTCCCTGAAAAAAAAAAAAAAAAAAAAAACAGTGGGAGAGTAATATTGCCCTTTCAGCTTGTGTGCCAGTCTTGACTCCTGGGTGTGCCACCTCTCTCTCATTCAGTGGGCCATAGAAAGCCTATTTATTTTTTTGGTTTTTTTTAATATTATTTGGTTTCTAAAGTCTCCCTGAAAATAAAAAAAAAAACATAAAAAAACAGTGGGAGAGTAATATTGCCCTTTCAGCTTGTGTGCCAGTCTTGACTCCTGGGTGTGCCACCTCTCTCATTCAGTGGGCCATAGAAAGCCTATTTATTTTTTTTTTTAAATATTATTGGGTTTCTAAAGTCTCCCTTAAAAAACAAAAAATACATAAAAAAACAGTGGGAGAGTAATATTGCCCTTTCAGCTTGTGTGCCAGTCTTGACTCCTGGGTGTGCCACCTCTCTCATTCAGTGGGCCATAGAAAGCATTTTTTTTTTTTCCTTGATTTGTGTTCTAAAATCTACCTCAACACAAAAACACTACATCAATCAGTGGGAGAAAAATATTGGCCTCAGTCAGGGCTTGTGTGCCACTGCTGTGTGTGCTATCTCTCATTCAGTGGGCTATAGAAAGCCTATTTATTTATTTATTTTTTTCTTATTATTTGGTTTCTAAAGTCTCCCTGAAAAAAAAAAAAACATAAAAAAACAGTGGGAGAGTAATATTGCCCTTTCAGCTTGTGTGCCAGTCTTGACTCCTGGGTGTGCCACCTCTCTCATTCAGTGGGCCATAGAAAGCCTATTTATTTTTTTTTTTTAAATATTATTGGGTTTCTAAAGTCTCCCTTAAAAAACAAAAAATACATAAAAAAACAGTGGGAGAGTAATATTGCCCTTTCAGCTTGTGTGCCAGTCTTGACTCCTGGGTGTGCCACCTCTCTCTCATTCAGTGGGCCATAGAAAGCCTATTTATTTTTTTGGTTTTTTTAATATTATTTGGTTTCTAAAGTCTCCCTGAAAAAAAAAAAACATAAAAAAACAGTGGGAGAGTAATATTGCCCTTTCAGCTTGTGTGCCAGTCTTGACTCCTGGGTGTGCCACCTCTCTCATTCAGTGGGCCATAGAAAGCCTATTTATTTTTTTAAAAAAATATTATTGGGTTTCTAAAGTCTCCCTTAAAAAACAAAAAATACATAAAAAAACAGTGGGAGAGTAATATTGCCCTTTCAGCTTGTGTGCCAGTCTTGACTCCTGGGTGTGCCACCTCTCTCTCTCATTCAGTGGGCCATAGAAAGGCTATTTATTTTTTTGGTTTTTTTAATATTATTTGGTTTCTAAAGTCTCCCTGAAAATAATAAAAAAAAAACTTAAAAAAACAGTGGGAGAGTAATATTGCCCTTTCAGCTTGTGTGCCAGTCTTGACTCCTGGGTGTGCCACCTCTCTCTCTCATTCAGTGGGCCATAGAAAGGCTATTTATTTTTTTGGTTTTTTTAATATTATTTGGTTTCTAAAGTCTCCCTGAAAAAAAATAAAAAATAAATTAGGTGGGAGATTAATATTGACATTAGTGCTTGAGTGACAGTCCTGCGTGTGTGTCATCTCTGTGATTTTGTGCCACAGAAAACAGAGTGTGTAACATTGTGCCTGATTTTCCTTGTGGTCTCACCAACCTGTTAAGGGATATTGAAATCATACTGAAGTTATAGCTCACCGTGTAAGTTGTTTGACAGCAACAAATAAAGTTACTTTGGTTAAGATTTTAAAACAATGAGGAAGTCTGGTGCAAGAGGTCGTCGTGGGCGTTCATTGTCAGCTGGTAATGATGGTAGTGGTAGTGGAGCATCAGGTGGTCGTGGGGATAAAAATATTCCACCTAAGTCTGGAGCTGTGGAGCCAGTTTCGTCGTCAGGCTACACAAGGCCTCGAACGCTCTCTTTTCTGGGAGTAGGAAAACCGCTTTTAAAGGCGGAGCAGCAACAGCAAGTTTTGGCTTACATTGCAGACTCAGCCTCTAGCTCTTTTGCCTCCTCTTCCGAAACTGGTAAATGTAAAAGCAGCGCGTCGCTTGTGGATGTTCACGGTCAGGGACAAGTCGCTTCCTTGTCCTCCTCAGCAAAAACTACAACAAGAGAGAAGGATGCAGCAGGCGACACAACGGGTCACTCCATGGAGCTCTTTACACATACCGTCCCTGGCTTAGAAAGTGAAACATTTAACAGGCCATGCCCATTACAAGTAGATTCTGACATGGAGTGCACTGATGCACAGCCACAGCCAGAGTACTATGCTGCTCCTTTGACTCAGACCACCACATTGCCCTCTCAGGGTACAGATCCACAATCAGACCCTGATGAGACTATGTTGCCCCGCCACGAACGCTATACCACCGACCGACACAGTGACACAGACGAAGTTGCACACGAGCTCGAAGAGGAGGTAATAGATGACCCAGTTATTGACCCCGATTGGCAGCCATTGGGGGAACAGGGTGCAGGCGGCAGTAGTTCAGAAGCGGAGGTGGAGGAGGGGCCGCAGCAGGCATCAACATCGCAACAGGTTCCATCTGCCGGGCCCGTATCTGGCCCAAAACGCGTGTCAAAGCCAAAACCTGTTGGAGGACAGCGTGGCCATCCGGTTAAAGCTCAGTCTGCAATCCCTGAAAAGGGATCCGAGTCTAGGAAGAGTGCAGTCTGGCATTTTTTTAAACAACATCCAACTGATCAGCGCAAAGTCATCTGTCAAAAATGTTCAACTAGCTTAAGCAGAGGTCAGAATCTGAAAAGTCTAAATACTAGTTGCATGCATAGACACTTAACCACCATGCATTTTCAAGCCTGGACTAACTACCAAACGTCCCTTAAGGTTGTAGCACCCTCGGCCAATGAAGCTAGTCAGCAACGCAACATCCCTTCCGTCACTGTAAGGCCACCATTTTCCGCACCACCGGCAGTATCTGTGCAGGTTTCTTTGCCAGCCAAAAGAATTCAGGGTCAGGGAACCACCAGTTTTGTAGGAGGAAATATTGCATCTAGGGCACCGGCGGAAACAATACCGTCTCCAACCGTCTCTCAGTCTGCCATGTACACCGGCACACCCGAAAGTTCCACGATCTCCAGCTCTCCAGTCCAGCTCACCCTACATGAGACTCTGGTTAGAAAAAGGAAGTACTTATCCTCGCATCCGCGTACACAGGGTTTTAACGCCCACATAGCTAGACTAATCTCGTTAGAGATGATGCCCTACCGGTTAGTTGAAAGCGAAGCTTTCAAAGCCCTGATGGAGTACGCTGAACCACGATACGAGCTACCCAGTCGACACTTTTTTTCCAGAAAAGCCATCCCAGCCCTGCACCAGCATGTTAAACAGCGCATCGTCCATGCACTCAGGCAATCTGTGAGTACAAAGGTGCACCTGACTACAGATGCATGGACCAGTAGGCATGGCCAGGGACGTTATGTGTCCATCACGGCACACTGGGTGAATGTGGTGGATGCAGGGTCCACAGGCGACATCAATTTAGGGACAGTTGTGCCTAGCCCACGGTCTAGGAAACAGTTGGCTGTAGGCGTTCGCACCCCCTCCTCCTCCTCCTCCTCGTCCTCCTGCAGAAGCTACAGCTCTTCCACAGAACGCAGTCTGCCAACCACTCCATCGGCAGATGACACTGTTGCACACCAGTTGTCCCATTATGGGCCAGCTACTGCCAAGCGTCAGCAGGCTGTATTGGCTATGAAGTGTTTGGGCGACAACAGACACACCGCGGAAGTTCTATCCGAGTTCTTGCAACAAGAAACGCAGTCGTGGCTGGGCACAGTAGATCTTGAGGCAGGCAAGGTAGTGAGTGATAACGGAAGGAATTTCATGGCTGCCATCTCCCTTTCCCAACTGAAACACATTCCTTGCCTGGCTCACACCTTAAACCTGGTGGTGCAGTGCTTATTGAAAACTTATCCTGGGTTCTCCGACCTGCTCCTCAAAGTGCGTGCACTTTGCTCACATATCCGACGTTCGCCTGTACACGCCAGCCGTATGCAGACCTATCAGCGGTCTTTGAACCTTCCCCAGCATCGCCTAATAATAGACGTTGCAACAAGGTGGAACTCAACACTGCACATGCTTCAGAGACTGTGCGAACAGAGGCGTGCTGTTATTTATTTGTGGGAGGATACACAGGCAGGCAGTAGGATGGCAGACATGGAGTTGTCAGGTGTGCAGTGGTCTAAGATACAAGACATGTGTCAAGTCCTTCAGTGTTTTGAGGAATGCACACGGCTGGTTAGTGCAGACAACGCTGTAATAAGCATGAGCATCCCCCTAATGCGTCTGCTGATGCAAAGTTTGACGCACATAAAGGAGCAGGCGTCTGCACCAGAGGAAGAGGAAAGCCTTGATGACAGTCAGCCATTGTCTGGTCAGGGCAGTGTACAGGACGAGGTAGCGGGCGAAGAGGAGGTGGAGGACGAGGAGGATGATGGGGATGAGTATATTTTTAATGCCGAACCTTTCCCGGGGGCACAGGAAATTGGTTGCGTGTCACGGCCGGGTTCTGGTTTTTTGAGGGACACAAGTGACGTAGATTTGCCTGCAACTGCCCCTCAACCAATCACAACCGGAGATTTGACAACTGGAACTTTGGCCCACATGGCGGATTATGCCTTACGTATCCTAAAAAGGGACACACGCATTACGAAAATGATGAACGATGACGATTACTGGTTGGCCTGCCTCCTTGATCCACGCTATAAAGGCAAATTGCAAAATATTATGCCACATGAGAACTTGGAACTAATATTAGCAACCAAACAATCAACTCTTGTTGACCGTTTGCTTCAGGCATTCCCAGCACACAGCGCACGTGATCGTTCTCACACGAGCTCCAGGGGGCAGCAGACTAGGAGTGTTAGGGGTGCACACATCAGAAGTGGCGTTGGACAGAGGGGTTTTCTGACCAGGTTGTGGAGTGATTTTGCTATGACCGCAGACAGGACAGGTACTGCTGCATCAATTGAAAGTGACAGGAGACAACATTTGTCCAGTATGGTTACTAACTATTTTTCATCCCTTATCGATGTTCTCCCTCAACCGTCATTCCCATTTGATTACTGGGCCTCCAAATTAGACACCTGGCCAGAATTGGCAGAATATGCATTGCAGGAGCTTGCTTGCCCGGCAGCAAGTGTCCTATCAGAAAGAGTATTCAGTGCTGCAGGTTCAATATTAACCGAAAAAAGGACTCGTCTGGCTACCCAAAATGTTGACGATCTAACATTCATTAAAATGAACCACAACTGGATTTCGAAATCTTTTGCCCCACCTTGCCCGGCCGACACCTAGCTTTCCTATGAAAAGCTCTTGCCTGTGAATTACTTTTCTAATGTCTAATTTGCTGCAGCTGATTGTACAGCATACGACATGTTTACACCTCCCTAAATGGCAAAACTCCCCACACGGGGCCGTGGTATCGCGACTTGGCGCAAGCACCCGTGAGACTGCTGTTTGTCTGAAGAGGTGGGTGTGCTCGCTTTTGGTTGACGGCATTGCTACTGGGTCCCTCATAGTACAATGTAGTGTCTCTGGCGGTGGTGGTGCGCACCCAACGTCAGACACACCGTTGTAACATGAGGGGCCCTGGGGCGGTCCCGCCGGCCTCAAGAGAGTTCCCCCCTACCCCAGCTCAAAATGTGCTCTACCACGTGCAAAATTATGTCGCACAGCTCCACCAATCTTTAGTCTATTCGCTGACATCATTCAATGTCTGGCACTGACAATACAAATTTGTAGACATCTATGATGCAACTTAAAGTAGTCTGTGTCTGTGTCCTATATTGGCACCATTAAATAGTTACTGCCAAATTACTATGTCAGAAACTCAGTAGATGAGCCCACCCCTGTACCTAAGTATGCCACCTTTTTTTTTGTTTTGGTTGTTTTGCGAGACATTAACATCTATTTATATTTTGGGAGTACTGGGACAGACACTCCTTGCACTACTCCTCCACTCACCACCAAGCTGCCTGTGTATCCATGTAACCGCTGTAAAGCTGCCATGAGCCTATTGTTTGTTATTTTAGGCCTTTGATAGCCTGTCTGCGGTCCCTACTTTAAATACTCCTCCACTCATCACCAGCTGCCTGCCCGTGTATCCATGTAACCACTGTAAAGCTGCCATGAGCCTATTGTTTGTTATTTTAGGCCTTTGATAGCCTGTCTGCGGTCCCTACTTTAAATACTCCTCCACTCACCACCAAGCTGCCTGTGTATCCATGTAACCGCTGTAAAGCTGCCATGAGCCTATTGTTTGTTATTTTAGGCCTTTGATAGCCTGTCTGCGGTCCCTACTTTAAATACTCCTCCACTGACCACCAAGCTGCCTGCCCGTGTATCCATGTAACCGCTGTAAAACTGCCATAAGCCTATTGTTTGTTATTTTAGGCCTTTGATAGCCTGTCTGCGTTCCCTACTTTAAATACTCCTCCACTCACCACCAAGCTGCCTGTGTATCCATGTAACCGCTGTAAAGCTGCCATGAGCCTATTGTTTGTTATTTTAGGCCTTTGATAGCCTGTCTGCGGTCCCTACTTTAAATACTCCTCCACTCACCACCAAGCTGCCTGTGTATCCATGTAACCGATGTAAAACTGCAGTATTTTGCTTATAAAAAAGAAAATACTGGAGAGATATCAAATGCAGACATTTTAACATTAAAAACAAAAACACATACAACAAAAAACTGGTACAGTACAAAAATTGGCCACCAGCTACAAAAACTTTCTCCTGCAAGTAGTTAACTGAAAGGTTTTTTTCCATTGAAAACACAGATATGGCATCCACCGAGTGTTGTCCTGTCGCGTCTTCTTTATATTATTGCCAAGAAGCTGCAACTGAATAAAGCTGAGCTTCTACCTTCTGCCTCTTATTAACTGCTTTTTTTAAAAAAAATTGTCCACCAGCTACAAAAACTTGCACCTGCAAGTAGTTAACTGAAAGGTTTTTTTCCATTGAAAACACAGATATGGCATCCACCGAGTGTTGTCCTGTTGCGTCTTCTTTATATTATTGCCAAGAAGCTGCAACTGAATAAAGCTGAGCTTCTACCTTCTGCCTCTTATTAACTGCTTTTTTTTATAAAATTGGCTGTTCCGGCCTACTAAAGGTGTCTGTCTGCCCCTGCCTGGTGTTGTCCTCAACTGAATAAAGCTGAGCTTCTACCTTCTGCCTCTTACTAACTGCTGTTTTTTTAAAAAATTGGCTGTTCCGGCCTACTAAAGGTGTCTGTCTGCCCCTGCCTGGTGTTGTCCTCAACTGAATAAAGCTGAGCTTCTACCTTCTGTTCCAAATTACCATTTTTAAAAATGCAATTGGCTGTTCCGGCCTACTAAAGGTGTCTGTCTGCCCCTGCCTGGTGTTGTCCTCAACTGAATAAAGCTGAGCTTCAACCTTCTGTTCCAAATTACCATTTTTAAAAATGCAATTGGCTGTTCCGGCCTACTAAAGGTGAATGTCTGCCCCTGCCTGGTGTTGTCCTCAACTGAATAAAGCTGAGCTTCTACCTTCTGTTCCAAATTACTATTTTTAAAAATGCAATTGGCTGTTCCGGCCTACTAAAGGTGAATGTCTGCCCCTGCCTGGTGTTGTCCTCAACTGAATAAAGCTGAGCTTCAACCTTCAGTTCCAAATTACCATTTTTAAAAATGCAATTGGCTGTTCCGGCCTACTAAAGGTGAATGTCTGCCCCTGCCTGGTGTTGTCCTCAACTGAATAAAGCTGAGCTTCTACCTTCTGTTCCAAATTACCATTTTTAAAAATGCAATTGGCTGTTCCGGCCTACTAAAGGTGAATGTCTGCCCCTGCCTGGTGTTGTCCTCAACTGAATAAAGCTGAGCTTCAACCTTCTGTTCCAAATTACCATTTTTAAAAATGCAATTGGCTGTTCCGGCCTACTAAAGGTGTCTGTCTGCCCCTGCCTGGTGTTGTCCTCAACTGAATAAAGCTGAGCTTCTACCTTCTGCCTCTTACTAACTGCTGTTTTTTTTAAAAATTGGCTGTTCCGGCCTACTAAAGGTGTCTGACTGCCCCTGCCTGGTGTTGTCCTCAACTGAATAAAGCTGAGCTTCAACCTTCTGTTCCAAATTACCATTTTTAAAAATGCAATTGGCTGTTCCGGCCTACTAAAGGTGAATGTCTGCCCCTGCCTGGTGTTGTCCTCAACTGAATAAAGCTGAGCTTCTACCTTCTGTTCCAAATTACCATTTTTAAAAATGCAATTGGCTGTTCCGGCCTACTAAAGGTGAATGTCTGCCCCTGCCTGGTGTTGTCCTCAACTGAATAAAGCTGAGCTTCAACCTTCAGTTCCAAATTACCATTTTTAAAAATGCAATTGGCTGTTCCGGCCTACTAAAGGTGTCTGTCTGCCCCTGCCTGGTGTTGTCCTCAACTGAATAAAGCTGAGCTTCAACCTTCAGTTCCAAATTACCATTTTTAAAAATGCAATTGGCTGTTCCGGCCTACTAAAGGTGTCTGTCTGCCCCTGCCTGGTGTTGTCCTCAACTGAATAAAGCTGAGCTTCTACCTTCTGCCTCTTACTAACTGCTGTTTTTTAAAAAAATTGGCTGTTCCGGCCTACTAAAGGTGTCTGTCTGCCCCTGCCTGGTGTTGTCCTCAACTGAATAAAGCTGAGCTTCAACCTTCTGTTCCAAATTACCATTTTTAAAAATGCAATTGGCTGTTCCGGCCTACTAAAGGTGAATGTCTGCCCCTGCCTGGTGTTGTCCTCAACTGAATAAAGCTGAGCTTCTACCTTCTGCCTCTTACTAACTGCTGTTTTTTTAAAAAAATTGGCTGTTCCGGCCTACTAAAGGTGTCTGTCTGCCCCTGCCTGGTGTTGTCCTCAACTGAACAAAGCTGAGCTTCCACATTCTGGCTTTCGCCCTATACTATCAGATATTAAACTGCATTTGGCCTACTAGTGTGGTTATGCCCTTGAAACAGTGTCTGCTTCTCTTGGGTTTGCTACTCCACTGAACAAAGCAATGCCGCCTGTTTAGTCCTGTTACCAATTTTGAACTGCATTTAGCCTACTTTATTCTTTGGCCCTATATCTGTTTCCTCCTCATCCTGCCCATTGCCCAGCCACTGCTAGATGAGTCTGCTGGTACATTGACCTAGACCACTACATTCCCCTTATACTCTACACAGCCAGAATCTGACCCTGCTGAAAGTAAGGTTCCCCTTCCCGCATGTTATACCACCTTACACAGGGACAGAGAGGAAGGTGCAGATGAAAGTGCAGGTTCCTTCATCAGGTGGGGGGGCATACTCGTTGGCGACGTCACTGGCACAGGGCCCCTCAGAGTACGCAAAAGTGTCGCTGCTGGTGGGAGGCGCCCCCGCCATGCAAACACACATCGCTGTACTTTGAGGGGCCCTGTGCCAGTGCCAATGCGAACGAGTGGGCCCCCCCTGCTTGCTCAGGATCACAGCACTTGCAACGTTGAAATACTTACCTTTCCCTGCAACACCGCCGTGACGTAGTCCGCATTTCCTGGGCCCACGAAAAACTTGAGCCGGCCCTACTCCCCCCACAACTTTTGCCAAATGACCCCCAATTCCCTATGCCCAACTATTATTATAAAGTTAATTAAGATTGACAAGCTTCAGAAACAAGAATGGATGTTTTTGGCATTAAAATGGGCACTGTAGGTGTTTTCCTGGCCTCCACTCACTGCCGACTATGCTTCCCCATTGACTTGCATTGGGTTTCGTGTTTCGGTCGATCCCCGACTTTTAGCGATAATCGGCCGACTGCACTCGACTCGACTCTGGACAAAATCGGGTTTCACAAAACCCGACTCGATCTTAAAAAAATGAAAGTCGCTCAACTCTACTCCCATTCACTGACCAAGCGCAGGCCTCAGAAAAGCAAGGTTATGGTGGTATTTGTATTTCCTTAGCCTTTGAGCAGCACCACTGTTAACCTGAATCTCCTCTCTCATGTCCTTGTTGAAGTGATCCTTCATTGAACGCCAACGGCCTCTTATTCTCATCACTTGTGAAGGGGGAAAGAAAGGAAAAAATTAATTGTAAAACAATGCATCTACTTTTAGGCCTCTTTCACACTTCCGTCTTTCATTTTCCGTCACAATCCGTCGTTTTGTGAAAAAAACAGATTCAGCAAATGGTGCTGCTGGATCCGTTTTTTTTTCTCATAGACTTGTATTAGCGACGGATTGTGATGGATCGCCACACGTTTCATCCGTCGTGCGCTGGATCCATCGTAAAATTGCAGCATTGTGAGCATCAGGAAGGTTGCAGGGGCTGCGCTGGATGCAAGAATATCACTTTTTTTAATTTTTTTAAAATTATTTTTATCATGGGTTGTGTTGCGTATGCATACACAACGCAATAGCCTTCTAGGATGCACTGGAACCATCAAAAAAAAGGCTCCAGTGCAATCGTTTTTTACAATCAGCACAGAATCCGTCTTTTCAACATTTTGATGGATCCTGTGCAGATTGTAAAAACGGAAGTGTGAGAGAGGCCTTACAGGTTCATTGGTGCATTAGACCACATTGCAATACTTGCCAAAATCCTTTCTGGCATGTGGCGTGGCATGGTCCCAATCATCCAACAACAATCTGGCCACTTCTTCCCAGGGTCGTCGAATCACAACCATGCCTGAGTGCTGACGATCACGAATGTCTGACAATGGTACTCGCTCTTGCACAAGGCTAATTAGTTGCTCATTGTCAATGTGCTGTTTGGCTTCTTCCCTTTGTGGGACCTATAGATCAAATAAAACAAAAGAATTTTAAGTAGTCTTTAATCCTGAGACACATGAGCCCGCCGTCCCTGGGAAAATTCATTTCCACTCGATTGCTCCTGCTCTTCATCACTGGAATGTACCTGTAAAGAAATTACATGATTTAACACATGTATAGTATTGCAGTCAACACATACCAATCAGTATAGCAAATGTGATTACATAATTGGTGTAATGTCCACACTGAGAACCAGTAATTTCTTCACTTGAAGACATGGTTGAAGAGCAGGCAGCAGTCAAGTGAAACACTACAGAAAAGAACAGATAAAAATTAAACTTGTTATGAGCCAAACACAGTGCAGCCAAAAAATAAATAAAAAAACAAATGGACACCAATACTTACATTACAGGCAATAGTCCAACAGCACAGCAGTCAGCACAGGACAGGGACAGGGACAAACAGCAGCACCAGTACAGATGGTAGCACCAGGACAGACAGCAGCACCAGGACAGACGGCAGCACCTGGAGAGACAACCAGTCTACAAGGAACAGAAAAAGCAGTGAGAGAGACAGACATTTTCAAAGCTTCTATACTTACATAGACAGTGTTGTCCTCACCAGGACGGCAGCACCAAGAGAGAAGGCAGCACCAGATAGATGGCAGCACCAGGACAGATGGCAGCACCAGGACAGACGGCAGCACCAGGACAGACAACCAGTCTACAAGAAACAGAAAAAGCAGTGAGAGAGACAGACATTTTCAAAGCTTCTATACTTACATAGACAGTGTTGTCCTCACCAGGATGGCAGCACCAAGAGAGAAGGCAGCACCAGATAGATGGCAGCACCAGGACAGATGGCAGCACCAGGACAGACGGCAGCACCAGGACAGACAACCAGTCTACAAGAAACAGAAAAAGCAGTGAGAGAGACAGACATTTTCAAAGTTTCTATACTTACACAGACAGTGTTGTCCTCACCAGGACAGCAGCACCTGGACAGATGGCAGCACCAGGACAGACAGCAGCACCAGGACAGATGGCAACACCAGGAGAGACAACCAGTCTAAAAGGAACATTAAAAAACAGTTCAAAGTACAGACTGCTGTGAGAGAGACAGACATGTTCATGCAGATGACTGCGCATAATTGACACCTCAAAAAATGCAACATTTTGCGTACGCTGGACCCTGCTGCACACCCTGAAACGACGCATGCGTACGCATCCACATGCGAACTGATGCAAACGCATGTCCCTGTGTTCACCATGTTAAAGATAGGTACGCAAGACGCATGAGGATCTATGTGAATCAAACGCTTGAGAAAGATACGCAAATGTGAAACTGGCCTTAGTTAGTGACCAGCACTACACAATGAAAACTGGACTGTAAACAGTCATTAACCCCTTCCTGACATCGGACGTACTATCCCGTCGAGGTGGGGTGGGCCCGTATGACCACCGACGGGATAGTACGTCCGGCACGATCGGCGGCGCTCACGGGGGGAGCGCGGTCGATCGCGGCCAGGTGTCAGCTGCCTATCGCAGCTGACATCCGGCACTATGTGCCAGGAGCGGTCACGGACCACTCCCGGCACATTAACCCCCGGCACACCACGATCAAACATGATCGCGATGTGCCGGCGGTGCAGGGAAGCATCGCGCAGGGAGGGGGCTCCCTGCGGGCTTCCCTGAGCCCCCCGCAGCAACGCGATGTGATCGCGTTGCTGCGAGGGTCTTACCTCCCTCCCTGCCTGCTCCATACCCGGATCCAAGATGGCCGCGGATCCGGGTCCTGCAGGGAGGGAGGTGGCTTCACAGAAGCCTGCTCAGAGCAGGCACTGTGAAGCAGCCTGCACTTCTCTCAGATCGGTGATCAGTCAGAGTGCTGTGCAAACTGGCAGATCACCGATCTGTATTGTCCCCCCTGGGGCAAAGTAAAAAAGTTAAAAAAAAAATTTCCAAATGTGTAAAAAAAAAAAAAAAAATTCCAAAATAATGAAAAAAAAAAGAAAAATATTATTCCCATAAATACATTTCTTTATCTAAATAAAAAAAAAACAATAAAAGTACACATATTTAGTATCGCCGCGTCCGTAACGACCCGACCTATAAAACTGGCCCACTAGTTAACCCCTTCAGTAAACACCGTAAGAAAAAAAAAAAAAAACGAGGCAAAAAACAACGCTTTATTATCATACCGCCGAACAAAAAGTGGAATAACACGCGATCAAAAAGACAGATATAAATAACCATGGTACCGCTGAAAGCATCATCTTGTCCCGCAAATAACAAGCCACCATACAGCATGATCAGCAAAAAAATAAAAAAGTTATAGTCCTGAGAATAAAGCGATGCAAAAATAATTATTTTTTCCATAAAATAGTTTTTATCGTATAAAAGCGCCAAAACATAAAAAAATAATATAAATGAGGTATCGCTGTAATTGTACTGACCCGAAGAATAAAACTGCTTTATCAATTTTACCAAACGCGTAACAGTATAAACGCCTCTCCCAAAAGAAATTCATGAATAGCTGGTTTTTGGTCATTCTGCCTCACAAAAATCGGAATAAAAAGCGATCAAAAAATGTGACGTGCCCAAAAAGTTACCAATAAAAACGTCAACTCGTCCCGCAAAAAACAAGACCTCACATGACTCTGTGGACCAAAATATGGAAAATTTATAGCTCTCAAAATGTGGTAACGCAAAAAATATTTTTTGCAATAAAAAGCGTCTTTCAGTGTGTGACGGCTGCCAATCATAAAAATCCGCTAAAAAACTCGCTATAAAAGTAAATCAAACGCCCCTTCATCACCCCCTTAGTTAGGGAAAAATAAAAAAAATGTATTTATTTCCATTTTCCCATTAGGGTTAGGGTTAGGGCTAGGGTTGGGGCTAGGGTTAAGGCTACAGTTAGGGTTGGGGCTAAAGTTAGGGTTAGGGTTGGGGCTAAAGTTACGGTTAGGGTTTAGATTACATTTACGGTTGGGAATAGGGTTGGGATTAGGGTTAGGGGTGTGTCAGGGTTAGAGGTGTGGTTAGGGTTACTGTTGGGATTAGGGTTAGGGGTGTGTTTGGATTAGGGTTTCAGTTATAATTGGGGGGTTTCCACTGTTTCGGCACATCAGGGGCTCTCCAAACGCGACATGGCGTCCGATCTCAATTCCAGCCAATTCTGCGTTGAAAAAGTAAAACAGTGCTCCTTCCCTTCCGAGCTCTCCCGTGTGCCCAAACAGGGGTTTACCCCAACATATGGGGTATCAGCGAACTCAGGACAAATAGGACAACAACCTTTGCGGTCCAATTTCTCCTGTTACCCCTGGGAAAATACAAAACTGGGGCTAAAATTAATTTTTGTGGGAAAAAAAAGGATTTTTTATTTTCACGGCTCTGCGTTATAAACTGTAGTGAAACACTTGGGGGTTCAAAGTTCTTACAACACATCTAGATAAGTTCCTTGGGGGGTCTAGTTTCCAAAATGGGGTCACTTGTGCGGGGCTTCTACTGTTTAGGTACATTAGGGGCTCTGCAAACGCAATGTGACGCCTGCAGACCATTCCATCTAAGTCTGCATTCCAAATGGTGCTCCTTCCCTTCCGAGCCCTCCCATGCATCCAAACGGTGGTTCTCCCCACATATGGGGTATCAGCGCACTCAGGACAAATTGGACAACAACTTTTGGGGTCCAATTTCTCCTGTTACCCTCGGGAAAATACAAAACTGGGGGCTGAAAAATAATTTTTGTGGGAAAAAATTTTTGTTTTATTTTTATGGCTCTGCATTATTGACTTCTGTGAAGCCCTTGGTGGGTCAAAGCGCTCAAAACACATCTAGATAAGTTCCTTAGGGGGTCTACTTTCCAAAATGGTGTCACTTGTGGGGGGTTTCAATGTTTAGGCACATCAGTGGCTCTCCAAACGCAACATGGCGTCCCATCTCAATTCCTGTCAATTTTGCATTGAAAAGTCAAGCGGTGCTACTTCCCTTCCGAGCTCTCCCATGCGCCCAAACAGTAGTTTACCCCCACATATGGGGTATCAGCGTACTCAGGACAAATTGTACAACAACTTTTGAGGTCCAATTTCTTCTCTTACCCTTGGGAAAATATAAAATTGTGGGTGAAAAGATAATTTTTGTGAAAAAATATGATTTTTTATTTTTACGGTTCTGCATTATAAACTTCTGTGAAGCACTTGGTGGGTCAAAGGGCTCACCACACCTCTAGATAAGTTCCTTAGGGGGTCTACTTTCCAAAATGGTGTCACTTGTGGGGGGTTTCAATGTTTACGCACATCAGGGGCTCTCCAAACGCAACATGACGTCCCATCTCAATTCCTGTCAATTTTGCATTGAAGAGTCAAACGGCGCTCCTTCCCTTCCGAGGTCTCCCATGCGCCCAAACAGTGG
The DNA here is from genome assembly GCF_051348905.1 of Ranitomeya variabilis. NCBI lineage: Eukaryota > Metazoa > Chordata > Amphibia > Anura > Dendrobatidae > Ranitomeya > Ranitomeya variabilis. Next base: position 392,282,364 of record NC_135234.1, read on the forward strand.
TTTATCCCCACATATGGGGTATCAGCGTACTCAGGACAAATTGTACAACAACTGTTTGGGTCCAATTTCTTCTCTTACCCTTGGGAAAATAAAAAATTGGGGGCGAAAAATAATTTTTGTGAAAAAATATGATTTTTTATTTTTACGGTTCTGCATTATAAACTTCTGTGAAGCACTTGGTGGGTCAAAGTGCTCACCACACCTCTAGATAAGTTCCTTAGGGGGTCTACTTTCCAAAATGGTGTCACTTGTGGGGGGTTTCAATGATTAGGCACATCAGGGGCTCCCCAAACGCAACATGGCGTCCCATCTCAATTCCAGTCAATTTTGCATTGAAAAGTCAAATGGCGCTCCTTCGCTTCCGAGCTCTGTCATGCGCCCAAACAGTGGTTTACCCCCACATATGGGTTATCGGCGTACTCAGGACAAATTGTACAACAACTTTTGGGGTCGATTTTCTCCTGTTACCCTTGGTAAAATAAAACAAATTGGAGCTGAAGTAAATTTTGTGTGAAAAAAAGTTAAATGTTCATTTTTATTTAAACATTCCAAAAATTCCTGTGAAGCACCAGAAGGGTTAATAAACTTCTTGAATATGGTTTTGAGCACCTTGAGGGGTGCAGTTTTTAGAATGGTGTCACACTTGGGTATTTTCTATCATATAGACCCCTCAAAATGACTTCAAATGAGATGTGGTCCCTAAAAACAAATGGTGTTGTAAAAATGAGAAATTGCTGGTCAACTTTTAACCCTTATAACTCCCTAACAAAAAAAAATTTTGGTTCCAAAATTGTGCTGATGTAAAGTAGACATGTGGGAAATGTTACTTATTAAGTATTTTGTGTGTCATATCTCTGTGATTTAAGGGCATAAAAATTCAAAGTTGGAAAATTGCAAAATTTTCAAAATTTTCGCCAAATTTCCATTTTTTTTGCACATAAACGCAGGTAATATCAAAGAAATTTTACCACTATCATGAAGTACAATATGTCACAAGAAAACAATGTCAGAATCGCCAAGATCCGTTGAAGCGTTCCAGAGTTATAACCTCATAAAGGGACAGTGGTCAGAATTGTAAAAATTGGCCCGGTCATTAACGTGCAAACCACCCTTGGGGGTGAATGGGTTAAAGGTGGTAAAATACCTTGTGCCTGCCATAAAAGTCCACAGACAAAAACCCTTGTAAAGTGTATTCTGCTGTTTAGCTTTGCTTTGACTATGAGACATTGCTTTTGCTGAGGCAGCAGTCCTGAGAACCAGACATTCTTCATGAGAGAACTATTGATTTGTTGAAGTGTGGCTGATATTTTACAAAACACAGGAGATCCATCAAAGTGTTGAAAACATGATCCTGTAATGTCTAAGGTTTTACTGCATATCTACAATGTGTGCAGACCTTGTGAGTTATGTGAGTTATTGCTGCCGGAGATTTTTACTCTCATTATTTTATCTCATAAAATAGAGCTGTTATTTTTTCTCCTGTCCTGAATATGATTATGTGAACACCTAAGATACATGAAGACACAATCATTTTTAGTTACCTTTGGGTATGTTAAAGCGTTTTTGCTTAAGAAAAAAATACAGTAATATATTCTTTCATATAATCATTATTTATTTTCTAATTGTATATTATTAATTTATTGAATTTTTTTATAATTTTCTTTACCTGAGTATGTGAGCAAACATGTTGTCTGACATGCTGCATTACAATTTCTGCAATTTGTTTTACACTAGGCAGCTGCATATAATACTTACATTTGTAAATAATTCCCTGACATAAGTGAGTTGAGAGCATATTCAGTGACATATTCAGAGGCCAAAGTGTGAGAAGAGTAGTTGGGGAGCTGTTACCTATTGTCAATGTTATCCTGTGTTATCGTCTTCCAGCTTTACCCACTTAGTGGCAGAGCCAATTTGGTACTTAATGACAAGCCAATTTTTCTATTTCTGACCACTGTCACTTTATGAGGTTATAGCTCTAAAATTCTTCAACATACCCAACTGATTCTGAGAATGTTTTATTCATGACATATAGTAATTCATGTTAGTGGTAAATTGTTTTCGATATAACTGGCGTTTTTTTATGAAAAAAAAAACCGGAAATTTGGCAAAAATTTAGCAATTTTCCAAAATTTTAATTTTTGCACCCTTAAATCAGAGAGTGGTGTCACAAAAAATAGTTAATAAATAACATTTCCCACATGTAAGCTTTACATTAGCCCAATTTTGGAAACATCATTTTTTTTATTAGGACGTTATAAGGATTAAAATTTGACCAGCGATTTCTAATTTTTTCCAACACAATTTGCAAAACCATTTTTTTTAGGGACCACTTCACATTTAAAGTGAGTTTAGGGGATGAATATAACAGAAAATACCCAAAAGTGACACCATTCTAAAAACTGGACCCCTCAAGGTGTAAAAAACCACATTCAAGAAGTTTGTTAACCCTTCAGGTGCTTCACAAAAACTAAAGCAATATGGAAAGAAAAAAAATTAACATTTTACTTTTTTTCACAAAAAATGTACTTTGGATCCAATTTTTTTTTTCACAAGGGTATCAGGAAAAAATGGACCACAAAATTTCTTGTGCAATTTCTCCTGAGAATGCCCATATACCCCCATATACCCCTTATGTGGTGGAAAGCCACTGTTTGGGCACATGACTGGTCGCAGAAGGGAGGGAGCACCGTTTGACTTTTTAAACGTAAAATTGGCTTGAATCAATGGTGGCGCCATGTTGCGTTTGGAGACCCCCGGATGTACCTAAACAGTGGAACCCCACAATTCTAACTCCAACCCTAACCCCAACACACCCCTAACCATAGCCACAACTCTAACCATAATCCTAACCACAACGCTAACCCCACCACAGCCCTAACCCTAATCCCAACCCTAATCATAACCCTAACCACAAACCTAACCCTAACACACCCCTAATCCTAATCCCAAACCAAACCGTATACCCAACCATAACTACAACCCTAACTTTAGCCCAACCCTAACTTTAGCCCAACTCTAACTTCAGCACAACCCTAACTTTAGCCCAACTCTATCCCTAGCCCCAATGCTAACTTTAGCCCAACCCAGCTTTAGTCCAACCGTAACCCTAGCCCCAACCCTAACCCTAGCCCAACCCTAACACTAGCCCAACCCTAACTTTAGCCCACTGTGATAGGGTCTATCACAGTGATCAAAATGAACCAATAGGAAAAATTTCCTATTGTTGCTGGGTGCCAGCCAGCAGATCTCGGCAGGCGCACTGTGCATGTGCCCCCCATTTTTTTCCCATAAGAAGATGCCGGCTGCATGGGGACTTCACATGGGGATGCAGGGACACTGGTGGTATCAGTGGGGGATCGGGGGACCCCAATTCTCTGATGTGCAACCACATCAGAGAAGAGAGAAATTAATTGGGAAATCTGACTTTTTTGTGGTCTACGTTATTCTGCTAATAACCGCAACACGGGAGTCAGTAATAACTGACCCAAATTATGTTCTCTGGGGTCTCAGCTATCCCCAGTAGCTGAGACTCCGGAGAAATTCTGACTTTGGGGGTGCTATACACTGTTAACCCCTTCATGACCCAGCCTATTTTGACCTTAATGACCTGGCCGTTTTTTGCAATTCTCACCAGTGTCACTTAATGAGGTAATACAGTGCCTACAAGTAGTATTCAACCCCCCTGCAGATTTAGCAGGTTTACACATTTGGAATTAACTTGGCATTGTGACATTTGGACTGTAGATCAGCCTGGAAGTGTGAAATGCACTGCAGCAAAAAAGAATGTTATTTCTTTGTTTATTTTTTTTTAAAATTGTGAAAAGTCTTTTCAGAGGGTCATTTATTATTCAACCCCTCAACCCACCAGAATTCTGTTTGGTTCCCCTAAAGTATTAGAAGTAGTTCAGGCACAAAGAACAATGAGCTTCACATGTTTGGATTAATTATCTCTTTTTCCAGCCTTTTCTGACTATTTAAGACCCTCCCCAAACTTGTGAACAGCACTCATACATGGTCAACATGGGAAAGACAAAGGAGCATTCCAAGGCCATCAGAGACAAGATCGTGGAGGGTCACAAGGCTGGCAAGGGGTACAAAACCCTTTCCAAGGAGTTGGGCCTACCTGTCTCCACTGTTGGGAGCATCATCCGGAAGTGGAAGGCTTATGGAACTACTGTTAGCCTTCCACGGCCTGGACAGCCTTTGAAAGTTTCCTCCCGTGCCGAGGCCAGGCTTATCCGAAGAGTCAAGGCTAACCCAAGGACAACAAGGAAGGAGCTCCGGGAAGATCTCATGGCAGTGGGGACATTGGTTTCAGTCAATACCATAAGTAACGTACTCCACTGCAATGGTCTCCGTTCCAGACGAGCCCGTAAGGTACCTTTACTTTCAAAGCGTCATGTCAAAGCTCGTCTACAGTTTGCTCATGATCACTTGGAGGACTCTGAGACTGACTGGTTCAAGGTTCTCTGGTCTGATGAGACCAAGATCGAGATCTTTGGTGCCAACCACACACGTGACGTTTGGAGACTGGATGGCACTGCATACGACCCCAAGAATACCATCCTTACAGTCAAGCATTGTGGTGGCAGCATCATGCTGTGGGGCTGTTTCTCAGCCAAGGGGCCTGGCCATCTGGTCCGCATCCATGGGAAGATGGATAGCACGGCCTACCTTGAGATTTTGGCCATGAACCTCCGCTCCTCCATCAAGGATCTTAAGATGGGTCGTCATTTCATCTTCCAACAAGACAACGACCCAAAGCACACATTTCAAGAAAACCAAGGCCTGGTTCAAGAGGCAAAAAATCAAGGTGTTGCAGTGGCCTAGTCAGTCTCCTGACCTTAACCCAATTGAAAACTTGTGGAAGGAGCTCAAGATTAAAGTCCACATGAGACACCCAAAGAACCTAGATAACTTGGAGAAGATCTGCATGGAGGAGTGGGCCAAGATAACTCCAGAGACCTGTGCCGGCCTGATCAGGTCTTATAAAAGACGATTATTAGCTGTAATTGCAAACTAAGGTTATTCCACAAAATATTAAACCTAGGGGTTGAATAATAATTGACCCACACTTTTATGTTTAAAATTTATAAAAATTTAACTGAGCAACAAAACTTTTTGGTTTGTAAGATTTATGCATCTGTTAATAAATCCTGCTCTTGTTTGAAGTTTGAAGGCTCTAACTTATTTGCATCTTATTAAACCTGCTAAATCTGCAGGGGGTTGAATACTACTTGTAGACATTGTAACTCAGGAACGCTTCAACGGATCCTAGCGGTTCTGAGTTTGGTTTTTAGTGACATATTGGGCTTCACGTTAGTGGTAAATTTAGGTCGATAATTTTTGCGTTTATTTGTGAAAAAAATGGAAATTTGGCGAAAATTTAGAAAAGTTCGCAACTTTCAAATTTGGAATTTTTATTCTGTTAAATGAGAGAGTTATGTGACTCAAAATAGTTAATAAATAACATTACGCACATGTCTACTTTACATCAGCACAATTTTGGAAACAATTTTTTTTTTGCTAGGAAGTTATAAGGGTTAAAATTTGACCAGCGATTTCTCATTTTTAAAACAAAATTTACAAAACCATTTTTTTTTAGGGACCACCTCACATTTGAAGTCAGATTGAGGGATCTACATGGCTGAAAATACCCAAAAGTGACACCATTCTAAAAACTGCACGCCTCAAGGTACTCAAAACCACATTCAAGAAGTTTATTAACCCTTCAGGTGCTTCACAGCAGCAGAAGCAACATGGAAGGAAAAAATGAACATTTAACTTTTTAGTCACAAAAATGATTTTTAGCAACAATTTTTTTGTTTTCCCAAGGGTAAAACGAGAAACTGGACACCAAAATTTATTGTACAATTTGTCCTGAGTATGCCGATACCCCATATGTGTGGGGGAACCACTGTTTGGGCGCACGACAGGGCTCGGAAGGGAAGGAGCGCCATTTGACTTTTTCAATGAAAAATTGGCTCCAATCTTTAGCGGACACCATGTCGTGTTTGGAGAGCCCCTGTGTGCCTAAACATTGGAGCTCCCCCACACGTGACCCTATTTTGGAAACTAGACCCCCGAAGGATCTTATCTAGATGTATAGTGAGCACTTTGAACCCCCAGGTGCTTCACAAACTGATCCGTAAAAATGAAAAAGTACTTTTTTTCACAAAAAATTTTTTTTAGCCTCAATTTTTTCCTTTTCTCATGGGCAACAGGATAAAATAGATTCTAAAATTTATTGGGAAATTTCTCCTGAGTACACTGATACCTCACATGTGGGGGTAAACCACTGTTTGGGCACACGTCAGGGCTCGGAAGGGAAGGAGCGCCATTTGACTTTTTGAATGAAAAATTAGCTCCAATCGTTAGCGGACACCATGTCGCGTTCGGAGAGCCCCTGTGTGCCTAAACATTGGAGCTCCCCCACATGTCACCCCATTTTGGAAACTAGACCTCCCATGGAACTAATCTTGATGTGTGGTGACCACTTTAAACCCCCAAGTGCTTCACAGAAGTTTATAACGCAGAGCCGTGAAAATAAAAAATCATTTTTCTTTCCTCAAAAATGATGTTTTAGCAAGGAAATTTTTATTTTCACAATAGTAACAGGAGAAATTGGACCCCAATAGTTGTTTCCCAGTTTATCCTGAGTACAGTGATACCCCATATGTGGGGGTAAACCACTGCTTGGGCACATGTCGGGGCTCGGAAGGGAAGTAGTGACTTTTGAAATGCAGACTTTGATGGAATGGTCTGCGGGCATCACGTTGCATTTGCAGAGCCCCTGATGTGCCTAAACAGTAGAATCCACCCACAAGTGACCCCAGTTTGGAAACTAGACACCCCAAGGAACTTATCTAGATGTGTGTTGAGCACTTTGAACCCCCAAGTGCTTCACAGAAGTTTATAACGCAGAGCCGTGAAAATAAAAAATCATTTTTCTTTCCTCAAACATTATGTTTTAGCAAGCAATTTTTTATTTTTGCAAGGGTAACAGGAGAAATTGGACCCCAATAGTTGTTGCCCAGTTTGTCATGAGTACACTGATACCCCATATGTGAGGGTAAACCACTGTTTGGGCACACGTCGGGGCTCGGAAGGGAAGTAGTGACTTTTGAAATGCAGACTTTGATGGAATAGTCTGCGGGCGTCACGTTGTGTTTGCAGAGCCCCTGATGTGCCTAAACAGTAGAAGCCCCCCACAAGTGACCACAGTTTGGAAACTAGACCCCCCAAGAAACTTATCTAGATGTGTGATGAGCACTTTGAACCCCCAAGTGCTTCAGAGAAGTTTATAACGCAGAGCCGTGAAAATAAAAAATCATTTTTCTTTCCTCAAAAATTATGTTTTAGCAAGCAATTTTTTATTTTTGCAAGGGTAACTGGAGAAATTGGACCCCAATAGTTGTTGCCCAGTTTGTCTTGAGTATGTTGGTACCCCATATATGGTGGTAAACCACTGTTTGGGCACACGTCAGGGCTCGGAAGGAAGGGAGCACCATTTGACTTTTTGAACGCAAGATTGGCTGGAATCAATGGTGGTGCCATGTTGCTTTTGGAGACCCCTGATGTGCCTAAACAGTGGAAATCCCTCAATTCTAACTCCAACGCTAATCCCAACACATCCCTAACCACAACCCTAACCCCAACACACCCCTAACCCTAATCCCAACCCTAACCACAACCTTAATCCTAACTACAACCCTAACCCAAACACACCCCTAACCCTAACCATAACCCTAACCACAAGCCTACTCTAAACCCTATTTCCAACCCTAGCCCTAATTCCAACCCTAACTCTAATTCCAACCCTAACCCTAAGGCTATGTGCCCATGTTGCGGATTCGTGTGCGATTGGTCCGCACCATTTTTTAAAAATCCGCAGGTAAAATGCACTGCGTTTTACCTGCAGATTTACCGCGGATTTCCAGTGTTTTTTGTGCGGATTTCACCTGCGGATTCCTATTGAGGAACAGGTGTTAAACGCTGCAGAATCCGCACAAAGAATTGACATGCTGCAGAAAATACAATGCAGCGTTTCTGCACTGTATTTTCCGCACCATGGGCACAGCGGATTTGGTTTTCCATGAGTTTACAATGTACCGTAAACATGATGGAAAACTGCTACGAATCCACAGCGGCCAATCCACCGCAGATCCGCAGCCAAATCTGCACTGTGTGCACATAGCCTAATTCTAACCCTAACCCTAGCCCTAACCCTAACCCTAGCCCTAACCCTAGCCCTAACCCTAGTTCTAACCCTAACCCTAGTTCTAACCCTAACCATAGTTCTAACCCTAACCCTAGTGGAAAAATAAAAGTAAATATATTTTCTTTATTTTATTATTGTCCCTACCTATGGGGGTGATAAAAGGGGGGGTAATTTACTATTTTTTTATTTTGATCACTGTGATAGGTTTTGTCGAGTGATCAAAATGTACCTGGAATGAATCTGCTGGCCGGCAGATTAGGTGGGTGCACTACGCATGCGCCCGCCATTTTGGAAGATGGCGGCACCCATGGAGCAGATGGATGGACACCGGGAGGCTCGGTAAGTATGAGGGGGGGATCGGAGCATGGGGGGGATCGGAGCATGGGGGGTGGGATCGGAGCACGGGGGGAGCAGACAGGAGGACTGGGGAGCGGACAGGCGGATGGAGGGGAGTACGGGACAGAACGGAGGACTGGGGAGGAGATCGGTCATGGTCGCAGGGGGCAGATCAGGGTTTCCAGCCATGGCCGATGATATTGCAGCATCGGCCATGGCTGGATTGTAATATTTCACCAGTTTTCATAGGTGAAATATTACAAATCGCTCTGATTGGCTGTTTCATTTTCAACAGCCAATCAGAGTGATCGTAGCCACGGGGGGGCTGAAGCCACCCCCCCCTGGGCTGAAGTACCACTCCCCCTGTCCCTGCAGATCGGGTGAAATTGGAGTTAACCCTTTCACCCGATCTGCAGGGACGCGATCCCTCCATGACGCATATGCTGCATCACAGGTCGGATTGGCACCGACTTTCATGATGCAGCATATGTGTCATAGGTCGGGAAGGGGTTAAGAAGAGGCGCTGAGGAAAAAGTACCCTTAATTTCCACAGTTAAAAGGCGTATCGGCGGTCATTATGGGGTTAACTTTTGGTTATTGTTGTAACTTTTACAATAATCCTGTCTTCTGATTACAAGGAGATAAGGCTTGACCATGTCCCCTAGGTATATTTACACACATAGCAACATTTCTTGTCACATGCATAATGCCTCAGAGGTGAACCCAGGCTTGGTAGGATAGTTGACTGTATGTAACCCTGATGTTTAGGATTCATGATTTTTAGCTGGGTAGTTTGAGTTTGAGGTTCTGAAGTGTCCCAGTAGTGGTGACTCTTGGGTGTCTAAACTCACTGGGTAAGGATTCAACTTGAGTGATGGCACATTTGCCGTAGTAATTCACTTTCATTATTATAAACACACACCTCTATTCTTGGCCTATTGGCTTGGAAAACGAATCTCAAAATTTTTGACTGAAGGTCTGGTCAGTATTACACTTATTACTTTCTTATTTATTACTATACCCAGTTTTTCAAGTGTCTCTTGTCACAATGATTACTTTGGATTTGGTTCCCTTATGGGCTACCTCCTGAATGGTTTAGGAGAGAGTATCTGTGTACATCAAGTTCTGCACCTCTCTGCAATATTGTCCTTCAGTAGGAAAGGTGAACTAAAGCTATGCACTCAGGATAGATATGGGCTCTTAAGCTTCAGCAAGGGGAGTTCACTGATCCCTGACTGTATAGCATCTTATCCAGAAGTAAGGTAGAAGCCCTCATTGCTAGCAGTTCTCCTTTACAGTTTGGCTCCAGTAGAACACACAAATCCAAGCCCCTTTCATCCATGAGTAGAGTTCCCATCAATCTGTTATTTATGGCCTATTTCTAACATTAAAATTTATAGAAACGGTAAGCCATGTCTCTAGCCAAGAATAATGAATCAAAAATCTTGGGTCATGTTAAAAAGTAAGGTTTATATATTTCTTATATCTTCTGGATGCATAACACTCCTTCTCCAGTGTGACATCAATAAAACCATTCAGAAACCAGTCTGAAGTTTTATATTGAAAATAAACTTACAATATTTTCTCAAGAAGTACTTTAGTGTTTCAGAGCAGTTTTCTCTCAACTCAAGTATAAAACAATTTATCATTTAGATGTGTTTTCTTCCAGACTGATATGGCATAAAATCTGACAGGTGATGTATTGTAGTAACTGTAGCAATTCTAATTACATTGGCACTATGTGGGCTGTTTATTACAGTATATTGGTGATGTGGTGGATTATTACCTGACATAGTCTAAAGTTTAGGTGTGCTACGAAGCAAATGTAATGTGTTGGTTTCTGATTAAAACATAAATGCATCTGTATTTTAGTTTAATTCAAACATAATAAAGGGAATGTTGCTGACAAAGTAAAGCTGGTAATTGTCTGTTCTGCCTAAAACAAGCTTTATTCATTCTTACTATAACTAGACTTTTGATACTGAAATGTTTGGATCCATTTTTTAGGTGCATTGTGTTAGTAAGGCTAAAAAATACTTAAGAGTTGTCCACTTTCAAACATTATTCTTACTTGTGTTAGTCATATACAGTACCCTGCGAAAGTATTCGGCCCCCTGGAACTTTTCAACCTTTACCAAGGAACCCAACAGGCAGGTCCGTGATACTGTTCTGGAGAAGTTTAAAGCTGGATTTGGATACAAAATGATTTACCAAACCTTAAACATCCCAAGGAGCACTGTGCAAGCGATCATATTGAAATGGAAGGAGTATCATACCACTGCAAATCTACCAAGACCCGGCGTCCCTCTAAACTTTCATCTCAAACAAGGAGAAGACTGATCAGAGATGCAGCCAGGAGGCCCTTGATCACTCTGGATGAACTGCAGAGATCTACAGCTAATGTGGGACAGTCTGTCCATAGGACAACAATCAGTCGTACACTGCACAAATCTGGCCTTTATGAGAGAGTGGCAAGAAGAAAGCCATTTCTCAAAGATATCCATAAAAAGTGTTGTTTAAAGTTTGCAACAAGGCACCTGGGAGACACACCAAACATGTGGAAGAAGGTGCTCTGGTCAGATGAAACCAAAATCGAAATTTTTGGCAACAATGCCAAATGATATGTTTGGCGTAAAGGCAACACAGCTCATCATCCCGAACACACCATCCCCACTGTCAAACATGGTGGTGGCAGCACATTATTGAACTAATTTTAAATGCATCAGTTTAGAAAGCTCAAAATTTGTGGATTCAGACAATTCCGAATTTCAAGCAATTTGCTTGTGCAGATCTAGCAAAATGGTGACTGGCTGACTCAGCAGCCAATGATCTCAGGATGTGGCATTCCGACCCAGAGTGAATGTCTAAAGAAATGATGGGACCAGAGAAGGGTTGTACAGCTGGAGAAGTGCCAGGGTGAGATGAAAAATTTTTTGTTATTTATATTTTTTTCACTAGGTTTATAATGCTTGTGGGTATGAAGATTTTCCTTAACAAATTCAATCATATCTGACAAATTGAATTTCAGTGGATTCACTCATCACTCTCGAATGACAACATTAGTGCAGGATCCACACAGCTCCACCTTTAGGCTATGCTAAACATAATTCAAAGTGTAGACTCTACTCCATTCTTTCCTTTGGCACTGAACTCTCATTCTAAGGTTATGACAACTAAACAAAATAATCTCCCTAGTTGAAGGAGATAAGGGTTAGTTCTCTTAATCTTTGAATATCAGCAGCAAAGAGATAGAATATATATGATAAAACCTAACTTTTATTAGTATACATTAAAAGTATAAAGCTTAATAATAAAATCAAACACAATTTATACAAGGTGCAGGATGCAATTAAAAAAGTGCTAAAAAAAAGGTTAACAGTAGTAAAATGAATAAATTTCAACCCATTTATGTCAATGAAGGCCATCACAGAGAAAAAAAGTGGAGCAAGCGACAATGTTGGTCCTACAATGCCCTGTCATGCCCCATGCAATGACTCCTGCCTTTACATGGACAGTACCCAAGTATAATCCAAGAGAATATATTTGTAGGATGGGGAAGCGATAAATAAGGGGTCTGTTATGACCCCAATGGCAGAGGGTCTCAGGAATAATTGCTAAGTCTGCAAACACAGAAAACCAGCTCATAGGGCAGTGGTAACTGGGCTGACCATATATCTAATCCTAGCACCACAAATACCAGCAGCCGGGGAACGTTCCTACGTTGATCCTAGACGTCTCGCGCCAGCCAGAGAACTACCTAACCCTAGAAGGGAAAAGAAAGACTTTTCTTGCCTTCAGAGAAAATACCCCAAAAGTTGGATAGAAGCCCCCAACAAATAATAACGGTGAGGTAAGAGGAAAAGACAAACATAAGAATGAGCTAGGTATTTAGCAAAGAGAGGCCCACTAGCTAATAGCAGAATATAGAAAGATAACTTATATGGTCAGCAAAAATCCTATCAAAAATATCCACACTGGAAATTCAAGAACCCCCGAACTGTCTAACGGCCCGGGGGGAGAACACCAGCCCCCTAGAGCTTCCAGCAAGGTCAGGAATCACATTTAGTACAAGCTGGACAAAAATGAGAGCAAGCAAATAACCCAAAAAACAAAGAAGCAGGACTTAGCTTAATTTTGCACGAACCAGGACCAGCAGATAGGAGCAAACAGAATGAGTCTGATTACAACGATGCCAGGCACTGGACTAAGGTTCCAGGAGGTTTATATAGCAACACCCCTGAACTAACGACCCAGCTGGGTGCAAACTGAGGGAAGAAAATCCCAGAGTCATATCACTAGTAACCACAAGAGGGAGCCAAAAAGTCTAATTCACAACAGGGGTCCTGTAGTGACAGGATAACTTAATAGGGCTTGCAGAGTGCTGCACAGCAAGTAATCATGTCCGGTATAGGAAGGAAACGGTGCTGAGTGTGAGGTCCATTATATAAGGAGGAATAATTATCCAAGGTTTCCAGCATGTGATGTCATTGCCTGAAGAAAGGGAGCGATCATGTGTATTCGTGGCAGGCCAGGGTACCATAGAGTCATATCTGCGTGATACGTTAACAACGCGTCTTACCATTGGGTTGCTGTCACCATTATCAAGTTTAAGAATATGACCCATAATGCAGCTCACACATGTCAAAGTCCCATCATGTTTCCTCACAAGAATGCTGGGGTTCAATAGGGGATCATTGGCTAGATCCTGCGGTCACTTGAAATGGTGTTTGCTCACTGCATGTGGCCACAGGATATAGCCAACAATCCACTGATGAACCCCAATGTCCCTGGGGGAAACGCGTTGGGACCTTGAAGGGTGACCTGCATTATGGGTCTGGCTGAATAATGGAGATGAGTATACCTGCAGACTGTGAGCCCTCGTGGGCAGGGTCCTTCCTCCTTATGTACCTGTGTGCATTGTTTTTTTTATCATGTTTAATTGTATTTGTCTATATCTGCCCCCTTTTCACATGTAAAGCGCCATGGAATAAATGGCGCTATAAAAATGTATAGTAATAATAATAATAATAATAATAATAATAATAATAATAATAATAAATTATTACTTACCCTGATATCTCTATTTAGAGATTACTTTCTGCTATTTTGCATATATAAAGAGTTATGTGTTTGATCTACATATCTGGCAGGTTTATTTAGCCTTTTTCCCCCTTCAGATTCTACAGATTGAAGTGCATTTTATAAATCAGTGATTTGAGATCATACAGGTGCATCTCACAAAATTTAGAATATCATCAAAAATTAATTTATTTCAGTTCTTCAATGCAAAACGTGAAACTCATATATTACTGTATATAGAGTCATTACAAACAGAGTTATCTATTCCAAGTGTTTATTTCTGTTAATGTTAATGATTATGGCTTAGAGCCAATGAAAACCCAAAAGTCATTATCTCAGTAAATTAGAATACTTTATAACACTAGCTTGAAAAAATGATTTTAAAATCCCAAATGTTGGCCTACTGAAAGGTACAGTATATTCAGTAAATGCACTCAATACTTGGTTGAGGCTCCTTTTGCATCAAATTACTGCATCATTGCAGCGTGACATGGAAGTGATCAGCCTGTGGCACTGCAGAGGTGTTACTCAAGCCCAAGATGCTTTGATAGCAGCCGTCAGCTCGTCTACATTGTTGGGTCTGGTGTCTCTCATCTTCCTCTTGACAATACCCCATAGATTCTCTATGGGGTTAAGGTCAGACAAGTTTGCTGGCCAATCAAGCACAGTAATACTGTTGTTTTTAAACCAGGAATTGGCACTTTTAGCAGTGTGGTGCCAAGTCCTGCTAGAGAATGAAATTTCCATCTCCAAAAAGCTTGTCGGCAGAGGGAAGCATAAAGTGCTATAAAATTTCCTGGTAATTGGCTGTGTTGACTTTGGTCTTGATAATACACAGTGGACCTACACCAGTTAATGACATGGCTCCCGAAACCATCCTTGATGGAAACAGATACCAAGAGGAATGAGGGCTCTGCTCGCAAGCTTACAATTTATGAGGAAAAAGGGGAGACCCCAAAGGTGGATGGTAACAATTGTTTTCATTGTACGTACCAGCCATAGTGTAAGAATCTAGAGAAAAAAAACTACTCCAAAAACTGTACCCCTCTTTCTCACATATTGACTTAAAATAAAAAAGTTATGGCTCTAACAAGAAGGGGAGAAAAAAACGAAAACACAAAAACAAAAATACCTCTGGTCATTAGGCGTTAATCCAGGGTGATAGAGGGGGAGGGGGCTAACTTACTTAGGAATGAATGAGGGCCCCATTCCCTCATCTTTCATTTCACCCCTTACTGCACACCCTCCCCATATATCACCCTGACTAAGACCCTTCCCCCTATATCAAACATGACTGCACCCCTCCCCCTATATCCCCTTTCACTATACCCCCTCATCCTATGTCACCCCTGACTGTACCTTCTCCCCCTAGATCACCCCAATTGCACCAACTCCCTCATTTTACTCCTTGAATGCACCCCCTCTGCCATGACTGACTGAGCCCCCTCAATCTGTATCACCCCTGAATATGCCCCATCCCCCTGTATCACCCCTGACTGAACCCCCTTCCCCTGTATCACTCCTGACTGAGCCCATTCGGCCTGTAGCACCCCTTGGCTGAGCCCCTTCTCCCTGTATCACCCCTGACAGTGCCCCCTCCCTCTGTATCACCCTTGACTGCACTACCTCAATCTCTATCATCCCTGACTGAGCCTGATCTCCCTGTATCACCCTTTGTATTACCCCTGACAGAGTCCCCTCTCCCTGTATCACACCTGACTGCGACCCTCCCTCTGTATCACCCCTGACTGAGCCCCCTACCCCTGGATTATTCCTGTCTGTGTCACCTCCCCCTGTACCATCCCTTACTGAGCCCCCTCTCTTGGTATCACCCCTGCTGAACCCCCTTTCCCTGTATCACCCTTGACTGAGCCTCCTCTCCCTGTATCACCGCTGACTGCACTCCTTCCCCTATATCACCCCTGTTAGCCCCCGATCTGTAAGATAAAGGGGGCTCATGGGAATTACAGGACATTAAACTTTAAGTCAATTTAAACTGTACTATCAACTAACTGTTATTTTCTTTGTTTTGAGCAGCAAGGGTTAACAAAAATGGTGTGAGAGAACTCTTCAGGTTGCTGGGCAGCAGTTACTAACCTGGAGACAGCTTTTCCCGCAATTTATGGATCAATGGACATGAAGGTTGCCGCAGGGAGGCGGGTCAGGCTGGTATTTAATGCTGGACAGAGTGCTCCTGCTGGCATTCTGACAGGATCCTGAAGAATTTTAAAACCCCTTTTTTGTTGTGTTCGTTACTGTCGCTGTGCTTTATTGAAGGGAGGTAACACTTGGCCATCTGGCTGTGTGATTATTTATCAATTAACTGGTGGATCGACTTGAGTCAATTAAGGACTGAGTCGTTAATGTTTTTATCGTTAAAGTTATTTATGTGGTTAATATGATTAGTATCCTTAATAAAGCACTGTGTCCCTATTCATACAACAAGTTGAGGAGTTCTTTTTATTCATTTAAGGTTTGATTCATATTTTTTACTTGTACAGTCCTTGCATTCCCATGACTGAGGACGCTCCCTATGTTTCACCCCTAACTGTGACCTCACCCCTCATATCACCCTAACTGCACCCCATCACTCTTTATTCCCCTCACTGCGCCCCCCCACCTGTATCATCCCTGCTTTACTGCCTCCCCTTGTATCACCCCTGACTGAGCCTCTTCTTCCTGTATCACCTCTGGCGGCATCACCCCAACTGAGCCCCTCTCTCTCTGCATCACTCCTGACTGACTGTGCCACATCCCACTGTATCATCCCTGACTGAGCTCCCTCTTGCTGTATCACAGCTGATGGCGCCCTCTCCTCCTATATCACCCTTAACTGCATGACCCCTGACTGAGCCCATTCCCCTTGCATCACCCCTGACTGAGCCCCTTCACACTGTATCACCCCTGACTGAGCCTCTTTGCCCTGTATCTAGCCTGACTGTTCTCCCTCCCCTGTACCACCAATGACTGAACCCCCTCTGCGTTTATCACCGCTAATTGCACCAGCTCCCCCCTGTATCACCTTGACTGAGCTCACTCTTCATTTATCATCCCTGACTGCACTCCCTACCCCCTGTATCACTGCTGCTGAATTCCCTCCCCCTGTATCACCCAGACCAAGCCACATCCACCTGTATCACCCCTGACTGAACCCCCCTCCCTCTATCACCCCTGACTGCCCCCTTCTTCCTTTATCACCCCTGACTGCATCACCTCCTCCTGTATCACCCTCAATGAGCGTCCCTCCATGTATCACACCTGACTGATTGCACCCCTTCCACTGTATCCCTCTAAATGACTATGCCCCTTCCTCCTGCATTACCCCCGAATGAGCCCTTTCTTTCTGTATCACCCCTGACTGCAACATGTTCAACTTTATCACCCTTGACTGTGCTCCCTCCCCATGTATTACCCCTGACTAAGCTACCTCCACTGTATCATCCCGACTGATCCCCTCTCTCTCTGTATGACTCCTGACTGAGTGTGTCCCTTCCCACTGTATCACCCCTGACTGAGTTACCTCTTGCTGTTTCACTCCTGACAGCCCTTTCACGCTATATCACTGACTGGGCCCCCTTGCCCTGTATCTAACCTGACTGTGCCCCCAACACTGTATCTCCACTGACAGCACCCCATCCCCCTGTATCACCCCTGACTTATTGCGCCCCTCCCACTGTAGAACACCTGACTGACTGCTCCCCCTTTCCCTATATCACCCCTAACGGACCACACATCCTCTCCCTGTATTATCCCCTCCCCCTATATTACCCGTGACTGAACCCCCTCTCCCTGTATTACCACTGAGTAAAAGTTTTCTTCCCCCACTACTACCAAAATGAGGCTGATAGGTAGCAGAGAGATTTCTGTTAAACGTGTGTGGGGGTATCATGGGGGAAAGCTCTTTCGATATCACTCCAATATCATACATACCATATATACTTGTGTAAAAACTGAGATTTTCAGAACAATTTTTTTGTGCTGAAAACGCCCCCCCTTGGCTTATACACAAGTCAATTGTCCAGAACGCTGGTGGGGGAGGGGGAGTGGACATCATACTCACCCTCCATCGCTGCATCTCCGTCCCTGCATCTCTGCTGTCACGGCGCCGGCGGCTCGCCTCTTCTGTGCTGAGCGGTCACATGGTACCGCTCATTAAGGTAATGAATATGGATGCATCTACACTTCCATAGACGTGGAGCACATATTCATTACTTTAATGAGCAGAACCACATGACCGCTAAGCAGAGGATAGCCGCCGGCACTGGACAGCGGAGATGCAGGGACAGAGATGCAGGCAAGAGGAGGGTGAGTATGATGGGGGGCAATGTGGGCCATGCATACAACCAGGGAAAGTGGGGAGCCGAGCCATGGAGGACGGGGGAGCCGAGACATGCGGGATCGGGGGAGCTGAGCAATGCTGGAATGGGGGAGCTGAGCAATGCGGGACAGGGAAAACCATGCATACAGGGGGAGCCACACATACCAGGACAGGACAGGGGGAGCCACACATGCCAGGTCAAAACAGGGGAGTCACCTACCAGGACAGGATGGGGTTGCCACAAATACCAGGACAGGACGAGAGGAGCCACATACCAGAACAGGATGGGGGAGCCACATGACAGGACAGGGGGAGCCACCTACCAGGACAGGACAGGGGGAGCCACATATAGCAGGACAGGGATGAGGGGGACAATGCCTACACGGCTTATACTGGAGTCAATAAGCTTACCCAGTTTTCTGTGACAAAAGTAGGTGCCTCGGCTTATACTCGGGTCAGCTTATGCTAGAGTATATACGGTAAGTTACTTGAGTATATACTGTAAGTTATTTAGGACCCCCACCAATGTTAGAGGGAACATTCAGATAATATATTTGCTGCAGAATTTCTACAATGGAAATCCCACAGCAAATTAACAGCAGTAATATCCATACAAATACTGTGCAGATATTGCTGTGTTTACTACTATGTAATTATGCACATTTAAAACTGACCTATTCCTTTGTATTGCAAAAGATGAAATCGGTGGTGAATATCTGCAGCATAATTTGACATATCATTTATGTTAAATCTGCATCATGACGTGGATTTTCTCAGCTTAGACATGAGATGCCATAAAATCTCATACACTACACTGGTGCAACAACACATTGGCTTAATGGTTAATAAACACAAGGGGAAATTTAACAGTGATTTTGCACCAAAATGTCAGCGCCAATCCCTACTATATCACTTAGGCTGGGGTCACACTTAATGTATGAAAAATCAGTCCGAGTGTCCCTACCGAGAATCACATGAGTGTTCTTCGTATGGTCATCCGTGTGTAATCCGTTTGCAACTCGATGATGCGATTTTCTCCCACCCATTTATCCGTATGACATGCGTATGGCTTTACATTTCTCACTGATTTTCATCATTGAAATAAATTGCTCAATGGGCTGAAATGAGGAAAATTGTGCGTATTTGTCGCAAGCTAGATGAATGGTCCATGTGGTGTCTGAGTTTTTCTCACACCCATAGACTTGCATTGGCGAGACTTGGATGATATAAGCGTACAATCGCAGCATACTGCGATTTTACAAGCACGTTGACTACGCATGAGAAAAAATACGGTGATGTGAGCTGCCCCATAGAATAACAGTGGTCCGAGTGCAATGCCATGTTTTCTCGCATAGCACTCGTCCGTTTTATACGCTAGTGTGACCCCGGCCTAATAAGTGTACTACCTTATACTATACCCTGACATTAGCGATTTTTACTACACAAATGGTTGTTTCTCTGGTGGGCACAAGGTACTCCAGTTTGTCAATGCCAAAGACATGGGTACAGATTAGAAAAAAATAGTTTGTACGCACAGTACTCACACAGACACTGGTGCAGGTTATAAAACTGTTTTAACGCACAGTACTCCCACAGACATAGGTACAAGTTTGAAAATGCTGTTCTTACCCACAGTACTCCCACAGACATGGGTGTAGAGTAGAAAAATGTGTTTTTACACACAGTAATTACACAGACATGGGTGTAGATTAGAAAATTTTGTTTTCACACACAGACACCACAAAAGTGGCATCAATTTTAGGAGAGTAGAAATAGTATAATAGGGACCAACAGGTCTTTCACTACACCCAATGCAGCAGATGGACGCCCAACTTGGAGTGTTCACTATTTAAAAATGAGGGCCTGACATCACCAAAGTGGAATAACTTTCACGAGAATAGTATAATTGGGATGGACACATCTTCCACTACAGCTAACACAGCAGATATAGACCAACCATGACTGTTCACTAGTGTTGAGCATTCCGATACCGCAAGTATCAGGTATCGGCCGATATTTGCTGTATCGGAATTCCGATACCGAGTTCCGATATTTTTGTGATATCGGAAATCGGAATCGGAAGTTCCCAGTGTGTGGTTCCCAGGGTCTGGAGGAGAGGAGACTCTCCTTCAGGCCCTGGGATCCATTTTCATGTAAAAAATAAAGAATTAAAATAAAAAATATGGAAATACTCACCCCTCCGGCGCCCCTGGACCTTACCGATGTAACCGGCAGCCTCCGTTCCTAAGAATGCAGTGAGTTTAGGACCTGCGATGACGTCGCGGCTTGTGATTGGTCGCGTGAGCGGTCACATGAGCGGTCACGCGACCAATCACAAGCTGCAACGTCATCGAAGGTCCTTCACTCTGCATTCTTAGGAACAGAGGCAGACGCTTGCAGCGGTGACAACCAGGGTTCGTCGGAGGGGTGAGTATATCCATATTTTTTATTTTTATTCTTTATTTTTTACATGAATATGGATCCCAGGGCCTGAAGGAGAGTTTCCTCTCCTTCAGACCTTGGGAACCATCCAGGATACCTTCCGATACTTGTGTCCCATTGACTTGCATTGGTATCGGGTATCGGTATCGGCGATATCCGATATTTTTTGGATATCGGCCGATACCATCCGATACCGATACCTTTGAGTATCGGAAGGTATCGCTCAACACTACTGTTCACATTTCCACAAATTTATGTAAACATCAGCAGCAGCCACAAAAGCAGCACTAAAGATGTCAAAGAGTGCAGTTACGTGACATTAACACATCACACTAAAAAAAATCAATATCACCTAGCCTGTACAGTCTGCGATTGGGGGTGAAAAAGTCCTTGAATATTCATGACTCGTTCATCTTGATGAACTTTAGGCGGTCAACACTTTTAGTGGACAGCTATATGCGCTTTCCTGTCAAGACACCACCAGCAGCGCTGAAGACATGTTCTGAGAGAACGCTGGCTGCCGGGCCCGATAAAACCTCCAAGGCATGTGAGGCAAGCTCAGGCCACTCATCCATTTTGGAAGACCAAAATGTGAAAGGGTACAAACCCTCCGTGATGGTAGTGATATTGAGTTGTAGATACTACTGCACCATCCTCTCCATTCATTCACCACGTGTAAGACTTGGACTCTGTTGTGCTTGTCCACTAGTTGGTCTAAAAAATGTGTCAAAGGACTCACAGAAATTGCTTCTTCCACTTCCATGACTTCTGCTGCTAATGTTTTGGCATTGACAAATTGATGGGCCGGAGGTTGAAAATCTACAGCTGCAATGCGAACTGTGTGCTTCACTGCTGTCTTGGGGAAAAGCTCTCTTAAGGTTATTTAAAAGCGTGTTTCAATACTGCAGGATTCGTGGGTCCCTTTCTAGGGCGGGAATCATCTGGCAATATTTGGTTTTATAATGTGGATCTAATAAAGTGGCAACCCAGTAGTCAGCATTATTCTTAATCATTACTATACGGGGATCATGTAGCAGATAGTGCAGCAAGAAAGCACTCATATGTCGGCCTCTACCATGAGGTCCAAGCCCATGCTGTGTTGGTAGCTGGGTAACAATGAGGCTTGTTTCCTCCATCCCCTCCCGCCAACCCCGAACAACAGAGAGCCGAAGATTATCCTCTTCATCTGACAGTTGCTCGCCCATCACCTCCTCTTCCTCCATTTGTTCCTCAGATCTTGCACCTTCGATAACAGTTTGTCTGTTATCATCACCTGCCCCCTTGATCACAGTAATCTACCCTAACTTGGCACCCGCCTGTGTGACGACAGTCTTAAACTTTGAGACAATGTTATCTGTTGTGAACTCTGTTTTCGGGCTCCCTCTTATGGTCACAGGTGGTATTGCGTGAGTTTTATTTTTGGGCTCCCCCTGGTGGCTTTGTTTGTTATCTTGCGGGTCTGTGGCTGGATCAGCTGCCTCGTTATTCTCTAGGGACGTTCCTATTTAGCTCTGCTTCACCTCCACTTGTTGCCGGCTGTCGATGTATTCAGTGCTATTCTGATTACTCCTGACTATCTTGGTTTTCTGTCTCTTCATGAGAAGCTAAGTTCTGTTTGATTATTTTTTGCTCATCTGTCTGCAATATGATTTCTGTTTATGATGAGTTTAGTCCAGCTTGCTAATATGTGATTTCTTGCTGCTGGTAAGCTCTGGGGTACGGAGTTGCTTCCCCCGCACCGTTAGTTGGTGCGGGGGCTCGAGCAATCTCTGCGTGGATATTTTGAATAGGGTTTTTCATTGACCACACAGTTCTCTTCCTATTTTATGCTATCTAGTGTTAGTGGGCCTCATTTGCTAAATCTATTTCATCTCTGCGTATGTGCTTTCCCCTTAACTCACCGTTAATATTTGTGGGGGGCTTTTCTATATCTTTGGGGGTCATTTCTCTGAGGCAAGTGAGGACTTACTTTCTCTCTAGGAATAGTCAGTTTCTCAGGCCGTGACGAGACGTCTAGCATTTCCAGGTAATGTTCCACGGCTACTTATAGTTGTTTGCGGATAGGATCAGGTTGCGGTCAATTCAGTTACCACTTCCCCAGAGCTAGTCGTTGGTTCAGTTTCTTAGCTAGTCAGATTTGCGATCCTTGCCACTAGGATCATAACAGTACAGCCGGCCTATAAAGTGTTAATTGCATGGCAGAAGCAGGAGAAGAGAAGCCTTGAGTTTTTTGTTTTTTTTTTGTTTCTGTGTGTCTAGCTGCTGTGTGTCTAGCCTCTCTCCTCCTCTTAATCTTGGTGTGGCTCTGAGTTCAGCTGTTGACATGGATATCCAGATTTTGGCCTCCAGTGTAGATCATCTTGCTGCAAGGGTACAAAGTATTCAGGATTTTGTTGTTCACAGTCCTATGTCAGAGCCTAGAATACCTATTCCGGAGTTGTTTTCTGGAGATAGATCTAGGTTCCTGAATTTTAAGAACAATTGCAAGTTGTTTCTTTCTTTGAAACCTCGTTCCTCTGGTGATTCTGTTCAGCAAGTTAAGATTATTATTTCTTTCTTGCGCGGCGACCCTCAAGATTGGGCCTTCGCATTGGCGCCAGGGGATCCTGCATTGCTCAGTGTGGATGCATTTTTTCTGGCCCTTGGATTGCTCTATGAGGAACCTAATCTTGAGAACCAGGCTGAAAAAGCTTTGTTGGCCCTCTCTCAGGGGCAAGATGAAGCAGAGGTGTATTGCCAGAAATTTCGGAAATGGTCAGTGCTTACTCAATGGAATGAGTGTGCCCTGGCTGCAAATTTCAGAAAAGGTCTTTCTGAAGCCATTAAGAATGTCATGGTGGGGTTCCCTATGCCTGCAGGTCTGAATGAGTCAATGACTCTGGCCATTCAGATTGATCGGCGTTTGCGGGAGCGCAAACCTGCGCACCATTTGGCGGTGTCTTCTGAACAGACACCTGAGTCTATGCAATGTGATAGAATTCTGACCAGAAGTGAACGGCAAAATTATAGACGGCAAAATGGGTTGTGCTTTTACTGTGGTGACTCAGCTCATGTTATCTCAGCATGCTCTAAGCGCACAAAAAAGATTGATAAGTCTGTCACCATCGGTACTTTACAGCCTAAGTTCATTTTGTCTGTTACCCTGATTTGTTCCCTGTCATCTTACCCGGTTATGGCTTTTGTGGATTCAGGTGCTGCCCTGAGTCTGATGGATTTGTCATTTGCCAGGCGCTGTGGTTTTGTTTTGGAGCCTTTAAAATTCCCTATTCCACTAAGGGGAATTGATGCTACACCATTGGCTATGAATAAACCTCAGTACTGGACGCAAGTGACCATGTGCATGACTCCTGTTCATCAGGAGGTGATTCGCTTTCTTGTACTGCATAATTTGCATGATGTCGTCGTGTTGGGTCTGCCATGGTTGCAGACTCATAATCCAGTCCTGGATTGGAAAGCAATGTCTGTGTCAAGTTGGGGTTGCCAGGGAATTCATGGCGACGCTCCTGTGGTGTCAATTGCTTCATCCACTCCTTCTGAAGTCCCTACGTTTTTGTCGGACTACCAGGATGTATTTGATGAGCCCAAACTCAGTTCTCTACCTCCTCATAGGAATTGTGATTGTGCTATAAATTTGATTCCTGGTAGTAAGTTTCCTAAGGGACGACCCTTCAATTTGTCAGTGCCGGAGCATGCTGCTATGCGGAGTTATATAAAGGAGTCTTGGGAGAATGGACTTATTCGCCCTTCCTCCTCCCCTCTTGGTGCGTGGTTCTTTTTTGTGGCTAAGAAGGATGGTTCTCTGAGACCTTGTATTGATTATCGCCTTCTAAATAAGATCACGGTCAAATTTCAGTATCCTTTGCCATTGTTTTCTGATTTCTTTGCTCGCATTAGGGGGTCTAGTTGGTTCACCAAGATAGATCTTCGTGGTGCTTATAACCTTGTGCGTATTAAGCAGGGTGATGAATGGAAAACTGCATTTAATACGCCCGAATGCCACTTTGAGTACTTGGTGATGCCTTTTGGACTTTCTAACGCTCCTTCTGTCTTTCAGTCCTTCATGCACGACATCTTCTGCGAATATCTGGATAAATTTATGATTGTGTATCTGGATGATATTCTGGTTTTTTCTGATGATTGGGAGTCCCATGTTAAGCAGGTCAGGATGGTGTTTCAGGTCCTGCGTGCCAATGCTTTATTTGTGAAGGGCTCAAAATGTCTTTTTGGAGTCCAGAAGGTTTCTTTTTTGGGTTTCATTTTTTCTCCTTCTACTATTGAGATGGACCCAGTCAAGGTTCAGGCTATTCATGACTGGACTCAGCCTACATCTGTTAAGAGTCTTCAGAAGTTCTTGGGTTTTGCTAATTTTTACCGTTGCTTCATCGCTAATTTTTCTGGTGTTGTTAAGCCTTTGACGGATTTGACCAAGTAGGGTTCTGATTAGTGTTGAGCGATACTTTCCGATATCGGAAAGTATCGGTATCGGAAAGTATCGGCCGATACCGTCAAAATATCGGATCCAATCCGATACCGATACCCGATCCCAATGCAAGTCAATGGGACGAAAATATCGGAATTAAAATAAACCCTTTATACACTTGTAGGTTCATTCTACATGAAGGAAAACAACTAAGAATAATGTAGGATGTATTGGGGGATGTGGCGGAGACATTAAAGGCACAGAGGTTTAGCCCAATGTAATAGAATAGCAGGATTTTTTTTTTTTTGGATGACGTTCGGCGTTAGAAAGAATTTGACTATGTTAATTTTTTTTTTTTTTTTATGCCACATATTGATGTTTCACTACTTCAACGCCCTTCACCTTCTTTTTTTCTTCTCCCACGCTTTCTTCTTCATTATCCTCATCATCAGCTTCTTTGACATCAACTTCTTCACCTTATTCATCTTCTTCTTCATCTTCTACCTATTATTTTTTGGGTTACATTGTTCATATTCTTTTTATTTTACTATTATCTTCATCATATTCTACTTCTTCATCATATTCTTATTTGTGACAGGCATTCCTGTAGTTGTTATCTATAAAAGTTTGAAGATTACACCTTCCGTTCTGCCTGTCACAAAACAGTTACATTTGTCCGCGTTCAGTTTGGCCTGCAGCATCAGGCTTTATCCAGGGGCACCACGAGGAGGAACGGACTCACCCCCATACACTGCTTAGTCTTCTTCTGCTTATAATTTAGATAATATTTTTTGCTCTGATATTTAGTGTTATGCTTAATGTTCTTCTGCTCTTTGTTCTGCAGCCTCTTGTTCTTCTGCTTCTCGGTCTTCCAGGTCGTCGTCGTCTCCAGGGTCGTCGTCTCCAGGGTCGTCGTCTCCCGGGTCATCGTCATCGGGGTGGTCTTCAGGGTCGTCGTCTCCGGGGTCGTCGTCATCACGGTGGTCTTCAGGGTCATCGTCTCCAGGGTCGTCGTCATCACGGTGGTTGTCGTCTCTGGTGTCGTCGTCATCTTAGGGGTGTTCTTCCGGGTCATCGTGTTTAGTCTCTTGAACTTGGAAATGTAGCAGAAGGTACAAGAAGGCTGAGAAAATGCCGAGAACCAGCTGATGGAACTGGAACTCGGATGGCTACCCGAAGGTCCAAGAGCCAATGGAACTACCGAGGACCAGCTGACGTTACTGGAACCCGGTTACTAAGCAGGAGGTACCCGTGCCTGAAAGCACTACCAAGGACCACCTGACGTTGGTGGAACTCGGATACCCAGAGGGAGGCACCTAAGCCAAAGGCTCTGCCCGGAACCAGCTGACGGTACTGGAACCAGGATGGGGAGCAGAAGGTACAAGAGCAAAAGACAGTGCCGAGAACCAGCTGACGGTGCTGGAACCCGGATGGGTAGCCGAAGGTCCAAGAGCCAATGGAACTACCGAGGACCAGCTGACGTTACTGGAACCCGGTTACTAAGCAGGAGGTACCCGTGCCTGAAAGCACTACCAAGGACCACCTGACGTTGGTGGAACTCGGATACCCAGAGGGAGGCACCTAAGCCAAAGGCTCTGCCCGGAACCAGCTGACGGTACTGGAACCAGGATGGGGAGCAGAAGGTACAAGAGCAAGTGTCTGCGTGGCTTTTGCAGGACACGATGCCGGCTGCACAGCAGGGGAACAGCTGGCGGTGCTGAACCCCACTGACACATTGGCTGGTGTTTTTCTCTGTGCAGCTAGCAGTACCGGGCCCCAACTGGCGGTGTTGGAGCCCGGGGTCAGCAGGAGGAGGAGAGGGAGCAGAGTGTAGGCCGAAGCCTGCACTGGCGGCAGCTTTTGGGTCTGTTGTGCCTGCGTGGCAGTTGCAGGACACGTTGCCGGCTGCACAGCAGGGGAACAGCTGGCGGTGCTGAACCCCACTGACACATTGGCTGGTGTTTTTCTCTGTGCAGCTAGCAGTACCGGGCCCCAACTGGCGGTGTTGGAGCCCAGGGCTCTGCAGGGGGAGCAGAGTGTAGGCCGAAGCCTAATTGAACCAATTTCAAAGGTAACCTTTAACCCCCCCTCAGGGGTTACAAAGTAGAAGAGCCACAGCTTATGCAGCAGTAGTGCTGCATAAGTCAAAGGTTGCTCTTTTAATTTCGCTCCTTGCACACGCTGAGTGAAACACGTATAACATTTAGCCCTTTATACAGTCAAACTGTGTTGGAGGCGCGAGTTCCCTTTGTAATGAGACGCAGCACAGATGTCAAGAATCCCACCTTGGTGCTGGGTGCAGCCTCCTGAGCGTTGTTATTTGCTGTACAGGAGTCTGCGCTGTCGTGTTATCCCCTGGCCTAGCGCTGTTAGCGCTGCCCATGTTCTGGCATCATTTAATGTCGGCCGGTGCGTTTCGCGATGACCATGAATCCCAGCCCCGCAGTGTCTTAACATTGTTAAAACACTGCGGGGCTAGGATTCAGGGCCTGGCGCAGCAC
Organism: Ranitomeya variabilis; assembly: GCF_051348905.1. NCBI lineage: Eukaryota > Metazoa > Chordata > Amphibia > Anura > Dendrobatidae > Ranitomeya > Ranitomeya variabilis. The sequence continues at coordinate 392,309,684 of NC_135234.1, forward strand.
ATATGTTCGCCTCTCACACTCGGGTCCTTACACCCGCTTCAGACTGTGCGGCGTCATCTGATCCCTTATCGCATGCCACGGCCATGAAGCCGCACAGTCCGCAGAAGGCGGAAGGAGATGAGGGACAGGCGAACTGATGCACTGATCATGCCCATCAATCACACCCTCGCAGTCCCAATAACTAAGACAACGAGGGGCGTTGTGTGGGTCAGGGCGGCCGCAGAGGCGCAGGCAGCCAAACCATGATGCCAGAAGACGGGCAGCGCTACCAAGGGGGTTGCAGCGTGTCATTACAAAGGAAAGTCACACCACCGGGACGGTTAAATGGTCACACAGAGGACACATTTTAGACGTGTTTTCAGTTCCACATGTGCGAGGAGAATACGTTTATGAGCCACCTTGCACACATGCAGCATTACCGCTGTACAAGGTGGCCTTTAAAACGTACAAACGCCTGGGGGAGGGGGGACAGGTTCCCTTCAATTTCAGTTCTTGTGTCTGCGTGGCTTTTGCAGGACACGATGCCGGCTGCACAGCAGGGGAACAGCTGGCGGTGCTGAACCCCACTGACACATTGGCTGGTGTTTTTCTCTGTGCAGCTAGCAGTACCGGGCCCCAACTGGCGGTGTTGGAGCCCGGGGTCAGCAGGAGGAGGAGAGGGAGCAGAGTGTAGGCCGAAGCCTGCACTGGCGGCAGCTTTTGGGTCTGTTGTGCCTGCGTGGCAGTTGCAGGACACGTTGCCGGCTGCACAGCAGGGGAACAGCTGGCGGTGCTGAACCCCACTGACACATTGGCTGGTGTTTTTCTCTGTGCAGCTAGCAGTACCGGGCCCCAACTGGCGGTGTTGGAGCCCAGGGCTCTGCAGGGGGAGCAGAGTGTAGGCCGAAGCCTAATTGAACCAATTTCAAAGGTAACCTTTAACCCCCCCTCAGGGGTTACAAAGTAGAAGAGCCACAGCTTATGCAGCAGTAGTGCTGCACAAGTCAAAGGTTGCTCTTTTAATTTCGCTCCTTGCACACGCTGAGTGAAACACGTATACCATTTAGCCCTTTATACAGTCAAACTGTGTTGGAGGCGCGAGTTCCCTTTGTAATGAGACGCAGCACAGATGTCAAGAATCCCACCTTGGTGCTGGGTGCAGCCTCCTAAGCGTTGTTATTTGCTGTACAGGAGTCTGCGCTGTCGTGTTATCCCCTGGCCTAGCGCTGTTAGCGCTGCCCATGTTCTGGCATCATTTAATGTCGGCCGGTGCGTTTCGCGATGACCATGAATCCCAGCCCCGCAGTGTCTTAACATTGTTAAAACACTGCGGGGCTGGGATTCAGGGCCTGGCGCAGCACATATGTTCGCCTCTCACACTCGGGTCCTTACACCCGCTTCAGACTGTGCGGCGTCATCTGATCCCTTATCGCATGCCACGGCCATGAAGCCGCACAGTCCGCAGAAGGCGGAAGGAGATGAGGGACAGGCGAACTGATGCACTGATCATGCCCATCAATCACACCCTCGCAGTCCCAATAACTAAGACAACGAGGGGCGTTGTGTGGGTCAGGGCGGCCGCAGAGGCGCAGGCAGCCAAACCATGATGCCAGAAGACGGGCAGCGCTACCAAGGGGGTTGCAGCGTGTCATTACAAAGGAAAGTCACACCACCGGGACGGTTAAATGGTCACACAGAGGACACATTTTAGACGTGTTTTCAGTTCCACATGTGCGAGGAGAATACGTTTATGAGCCACCTTGCACACATGCACCATTACCGCTGTACAAGGTGGCCTTTAAAACGTACAAACGCCTGGGGGAGGGGGGACAGGTTCCCTTCAATTTCAGTTCTTGTGTCTGCGTGGCTTTTGCAGGACACGATGCCGGCTGCACAGCAGGGGAACAGCTGGCGGTGCTGAACCCCACTGACACATTGGCTGGTGTTTTTCTCTGTGCAGCTAGTAGTACCAGGCCCCAACTGGCGGTGTTGGAGCCCGGGGTCAGCAGGAGGAGGAGAGGGAGCAGAGTGTAGGCCGAAGCCTGCACTGGCGGCAGCTTTTGGGTCTGTTGTGCCTGCGTGGCAGTTGCAGGACACGTTGCCGGCTGCACAGCAGGGGAACAGCTGGCGGTGCTGAACCCCACTGACACATTGGCTGGTGTTTTTCTCTGTGCAGCTAGCAGTACCGGGCCCCAACTGGCGGTGTTGGAGCCCAGGGCTCTGCAGGGGGAGCAGAGTGTAGGCCGAAGCCTAATTGAACCAATTTCAAAGGTAACCTTTAACCCCCCCTCAGGGGTTACAAAGTAGAAGAGCCACAGCTTATGCAGCAGTAGTGCTGCACAAGTCAAAGGTTGCTCTTTTAATTTCGCTCCTTGCACACGCTGAGTGAAACACGTATAACATTTAGCCCTTTATACAGTCAAACTGTGTTGGAGGCGCGAGTTCCCTTTGTAATGAGACGCAGCACAGATGTCAAGAATCCCACCTTGGTGCTGGGTGCAGCCTCCTGAGCGTTGTTATTTGCTGTACAGGAGTCTGCGCTGTCGTGTTATCCCCTGGCCTAGCGCTGTTAGCGCTGCCCATGTTCTGGCATCATTTAATGTCGGCCGGTGCGTTTCGCGATGACCATGAATCCCAGCCCCGCAGTGTCTTAACATTGTTAAAACACTGCGGGGCTGGGATTCAGGGCCTGGCGCAGCACATATGTTCGCCTCTCACACTCGGGTCCTTACACCCGCTTCAGACTGTGCGGCGTCATCTGATCCCTTATCGCATGCCACGGCCATGAAGCCGCACAGTCCGCAGAAGGCGGAAGGAGATGAGGGACAGGCGAACTGATGCACTGATCATGCCCATCAATCACACCCTCGCAGTCCCAATAACTAAGACAACGAGGGGCGTTGTGTGGGTCAGGGCGGCCGCAGAGGCGCAGGCAGCCAAACCATGATGCCAGAAGACGGGCAGCGCTACCAAGGGGGTTGCAGCGTGTCATTACAAAGGAAAGTCACACCACCGGGACGGTTAAATGGTCACACAGAGGACACATTTTAGACGTGTTTTCAGTTCCACATGTGCGAGGAGAATACGTTTATGAGCCACCTTGCACACATGCAGCATTACCGCTGTACAAGGTGGCCTTTAAAACGTACAAACGCCTGGGGGAGGGGGGACAGGTTCCCTTCAATTTCAGTTCTTGTGTCTGCGTGGCTTTTGCAGGACACGATGCCGGCTGCACAGCAGGGGAACAGCTGGCGGTGCTGAACCCCACTGACACATTGGCTGGTGTTTTTCTCTGTGCAGCTAGCAGTACCGGGCCCCAACTGGCGGTGTTGGAGCCCGGGGTCAGCAGGAGGAGGAGAGGGAGCAGAGTGTAGGCCGAAGCCTGCACTGGCGGCAGCTTTTGGGTCTGTTGTGCCTGCGTGGCAGTTGCAGGACACGTTGCCGGCTGCACAGCAGGGGAACAGCTGGCGGTGCTGAACCCCACTGACACATTGGCTGGTGTTTTTCTCTGTGCAGCTAGCAGTACCGGGCCCCAACTGGCGGTGTTGGAGCCCAGGGCTCTGCAGGGGGAGCAGAGTGTAGGCCGAAGCCTAATTGAACCAATTTCAAAGGTAACCTTTAACCCCCCCTCAGGGGTTACAAAGTAGAAGAGCCACAGCTTATGCAGCAGTAGTGCTGCACAAGTCAAAGGTTGCTCTTTTAATTTCGCTCCTTGCACACGCTGAGTGAAACACGTATAACATTTAGCCCTTTATACAGTCAAACTGTGTTGGAGGCGCGAGTTCCCTTTGTAATGAGACGCAGCACAGATGTCAAGAATCCCACCTTGGTGCTGGGTGCAGCCTCCTGAGCGTTGTTATTTGCTGTACAGGAGTCTGCGCTGTCGTGTTATCCCCTGGCCTAGCGCTGTTAGCGCTGCCCATGTTCTGGCATCATTTAATGTCGGCCGGTGCGTTTCGCGATGACCATGAATCCCAGCCCCGCAGTGTCTTAACATTGTTAAAACACTGCGGGGCTGGGATTCAGGGCCTGGCGCAGCACATATGTTCGCCTCTCACACTCGGGTCCTTACACCCGCTTCAGACTGTGCGGCGTCATCTGATCCCTTATCGCATGCCACGGCCATGAAGCCGCACAGTCCGCAGAAGGCGGAAGGAGATGAGGGACAGGCGAACTGATGCACTGATCATGCCCATCAATCACACCCTCGCAGTCCCAATAACTAAGACAACGAGGGGCGTTGTGTGGGTCAGGGCGGCCGCAGAGGCGCAGGCAGCCAAACCATGATGCCAGAAGACGGGCAGCGCTACCAAGGGGGTTGCAGCGTGTCATTACAAAGGAAAGTCACACCACCGGGACGGTTAAATGGTCACACAGAGGACACATTTTAGGGTCCCTTTCCACTTGCGAGATAAAAAACGGTCCGTAATCTGGACCGAAAAAACGGATGGAACGTATGCGATTTTCATGCGAGTGTCATGCGAGTACAATGCGATTTTTAATCGCATCATCCGTTTTTTATAATCGCATCATCCGTATGACATCCGTATTACTGTCCGATTTGTACGCACCGGTGTCCTTTGAAAAGCCGGCAATTCAGCGCAGTGTACAGTAAAATCACACTGACAGGTTAGAATAGACTAGATATATACACATAGAATAGGTATATATACATATATATATGTCAGTGAGACACCTATATATGTATATTTATATTTAATGCAGCGCAAGATAGCATAAAAGCCGCTAATTCAATTGCCGGCTTTTAATTTCTCCTTCCCAAACCCGACAGGATATGAGACATGGTTTACATACAGTAAACCATCTCATATCCCCCTTTTTTTTGCATATTCCACACTACTAATGTTAGTAGTGTGTATGTGCAAAATTTCAGCGCTGTAGCTATTAAATTTAAGGGTTAACTCGCGGAAAAAATTGGCGTGGGCTCCCGCGCAATTTTCTCCGCCAGAGCGGTAAAGCCAGTGACTGAGGGCAGATATTAATAGCCAGGAGAGGGTCCATGGTTATTGGCCCCCCCGTGGCTAAAAACATCTGCCCCCAGCCACCCCAGAAAAGGCACATCTGGAAGATGCGCCTATTCTGGCACTTGGCCACTCTCTTCCCACTCCCTGTAGCGGTGGGATATGGGGTAATGAAGGGTTAATGCCACCTTGCTATTGGAAGGTGACATTAAGCCAGATTAATAATGGAGAGGCGTCAATTATGACACCTATCCATTATTAATCCAATTGTAGGAAAGGGTTAAAAAACACACACACACATGATTACAAAGTAGTTTAATGAAATAAAGACAGCGGTTGTTGTAATAATTTATTGCTCTCTCAATCCATCAGGAACACCCTCGCTTGGCAACATAATAAACGCACAAGATACATACCCTCAGATGTCCGATCATGTCCCACGATGTAATCCATCTGAAGGGGTTAACTAATATTACAGGCAGGAGCCCTGCAAATGCAGCTGTGCTCCGTGCTTGTAATTCCCCTGCGAATGAATGAAATGTAGGTCATTGACCTACATTTCCCTCAGTCGCGGTGATGCGCCCCCTGGTGGATGTCCTCTTATGACCTGGAGCGTGGGAAAAAGTTCCCAGGCTGCAGTTTATGAGAACATCCACCAGAGGGCGCCTCACCGCGACTCAATGTAAGTACAGATCCTGCTTTCCTTTCAGCACCCGGGGGATTACAGGCACCAGTGAGTGGTTTATCGCAGCTCGTGCCTGTAATATTAGTTAACCCCTTCAGATGGATTACCTCGTGGGACATGATCGGACATCAGAAGGTATGTATCTTGTGCGGTTATTATGTTGCCAAGCGAGGGTGTTGCTGATGGATTGAGAGAGCAATAAATTATTACAACAACCGCTGTGTTTATTTCATTAAACTACTTTTAAATCATGTGTGTGTGTTTTTAACCCTTTCCTACAATTGGATTAATAATGGATAGGTGTCATAATTGACGCCTCTCCATTGTTAATCTGGCTTAATGTCACCTTCCAATAGCAAGGTGGCATTAACCCTTCATTACCCCATATCCCACCGCTACAGGGAGTGGGAAGAGAGTGGCCAAGTGCCAGAATAGGCGCATCTTCCAGATGTGCCTTTTCTGGGGTGGCTGGGGGCAGATGTTTTTAGCCACGGGGGGGCCAATAACCATGGACCCTCTCCTGGCTATTAATATCTGCCCTCAGTCACTGGCTTTACCGCTCTGGCGGAGAAAATTGCGCGGGAGCCCACGCCAATTTTTTCCGCCATTTAACCCTTTATTTCAGCAGCTACAGCGCTGAAATTTTGCACATACACACTACTAACATTAGTAATGTGGAATATGCAAAAAAAAGGGGATATGAGATGGTTTACTGTATGAAAACCATGTCTCATATCCTGTCGGGTTTGTGCAGGAGAAATGAGAAGCCGGCAATTGAATTAGCGGCTTTAATGCTATCTAGTGCTGCATTAAATATAAATATACATATATAGGTGTCTCACTGACATATATATATGTATATATACACATTCTATGTGTATATATCTACTCTATTCTAACCTGTCAGTGTGATTTTACTGTACACCGTGCTGAATTACCGGCTTTTCAAAGGACACCGGTGCGTAAAAATCGGACAGAACTCGCATGGTGCGAGTGCTGTGCGATTTTTTTCTCGCACCCATTGACTTGCATTGGCGAGTCTCGTCCGAGAATCGCAGCAATACGCAGCATGCTGCGATTTTTTTCTCAGCCGATCCAGATTTTTCTCAGTCCGATTTCGGCTGAGAAAAAAATCGCAAATCAAAAGACACCTATTAACTAACATTGGTCCGAGTGCAATCCGATTTTTTATCGGATTGCACGCGTCCGTTTTCCTCGCAAGTGGAAAGGGACCCTTAGACGTGTTTTCAGTTCCACATGTGCGAGGAGAATACGTTTATGAGCCACCTTGCACACATGCAGCATTACCGCTGTACAAGGTGGCCTTAAAAACGTACAAACGCCTGGGGGAGGGGGGACAGGTTCCCTTCAATTTCAGTTCTGGTGTCTGCGTGGCTTTTGCAGGACACGATGCCGGCTGCACAGCAGGGGAACAGCTGGCGGTGCTGAACCCCACTGACACATTGGCGAGGTGTTTTTCTCTGTGCAGCTAGCAGTACCAGGCCCCAACTGGCAGTGTTGGAGCCCGGGGTCAGCAGGAGGAGGAGAGGGAGCAGAGTGTAGGCCGAAGCCTGCACTGGCGGCAGCTTTGGGTTTGTTGTGCCTGCGTGGCTGTTGCAGGACACGTTGCCGGCTGCACAGCAGGGGAACAGCTGGCGGTGCTGAACCCCACTGACACATTGGCGAGGTGTTTTTCTCTGTGCAGCTAGCACATCTGGGCCCCAACTGGCGGTGTTAGAGCCCAGGGTCAGCAGGAGGAGCAGGGGGAGCGGAGTGTAGGCCGAAGCCTGCACTGGAGCAAGTTGAAAGGAAACCTTTAACCCCCCCCCCAGGCGTTTGTAGCTGGAAGAGCCATCGTGTACAGCACTAATGCTGGAAAAGGTAAACTTAGCTCTTTTAATTATGGTCCTTGCAGATGCTGAACCTAACACTTATGAAATGTGTCCCCTCACAGCGTTCAACCGTCCGGTAGGTGGAACTTTCCTTTGTCATGTGACGCAGCACAGCCGTCATTTTTACCCCCTTGTCGCCGTGCGCCGCCTCCTCAGCGTTGTTTGAATCTGTCCCGGAGCCTGCGCTGTTAGGTTACCCCTTGGCCATGCACACATTTTGCGCTGCCCGTCTTCTGACATCATTTGCTGTCAGGCTGGCTGCGCCTGTGCGGGTGCGCTGTCCGAGATTCAGCCTCGCGGTGTCGTCTAATGTAATCCCACCGCGGGCCTGGGATCCGTGTCCATGCGCAGTGCATATCCTCGCCTCTCACTCCCCTCCCTACGGCTTCTTAAGACTGTGCGGTGTCACGGCCGTGGCATGCTATTAGGGATCAGCTGACACCGAACAGTCTTTAGAAGCCGTAGGGAGGGGAGTGAGAGGCGAGGATATGCACTGCGCATGGACACGGATCCCAGGCCCGCGGTGGGATTACATTAGACGACACCGCGAGGCTGAATCTCGGACAGCGCACCCGCACAGGCGCAGCCAGCCTGACAGCAAATGATGTCAGAAGACGGGCAGCGCAAAATGTGTGCATGGCCAAGGGGTAACCTAACAGCGCAGGCTCCGGGACAGATTCAAACAACGCTGAGGAGGCGGCGCACGGCGACAAGGGGGTAAAAATGACGGCTGTGCTGCGTCACATGACAAAGGAAAGTTCCACCTACCGGACGGTTGAACGCTGTGAGGGGACACATTTCATAAGTGTTAGGTTCAGCATCTGCAAGGAGCACCACGAAAAGAGGCACTTTTTCCCTTTGCATCATTACTGCTGCACAAGGTGGCTCCTTCAGTAACAAACGCCTGGGGGGGGGGGGGACAGGTTCCCTTAAATTTAACTTGTTGTGCCTGCGTGGCGGTCGCAGTACACGTTGCCGTATACACAGCAGGGGAACAGCTGGCGGTGCTGAACCCCACTAACACATTGGCGAGGTGTTTGGCTCTGTGAGTACAGCACTTCTGGACGGCAACTGGCGGTGTTGGAGCCCAGGGACGGGTGGAGGAGGAGGAGGTTGGAGGAGGTAGGAGGGATTGCCACACACACAGCAGGGGAACAGCTGACGTTACTGAACCCCAATAACAGAGGAGGGACTGTTGACTGTGCGTACAGCACTTCTGGACGGCAACTGGCGGTGTTGGAGCCCAGGGACAGGTGGAGGAGGAGGAGGTTGGAGGAGGTAGGAGGGATTGCCACACACACAGCAGGGGAACAGCTGACGTTACTGAACCCCAATAACAGAGGAGGGACTGTTGACTGTGCGTACAGCACTTCTGGACGGCAACTGGCGGTGTTGGAGCCCAGGGGCAGGTGGAGGTGGAGGAGGTTGGAGGAGGTAGGAGGGATTGCCACACACACAGCAGGGGAACAGCTGACGTTACTGAACCCCAATAACAGAGGAGGGACTGTTGACTGTGCGTACAGCACTTCTGGACGGCAACTGGCGGTGTTGGAGCCCAGGGGCAGGTGGAGGAGGAGGAGGTTGGAGGAGGTAGGAGGGATTGCCACACACACAGCAGGGGAACAGCTGACGTTACTGAACCCCAATAACAGAGGAGGGACTGTTGACTGTGCGTACAGCACTTCTGGACGGCAACTGGCGGTGTTGGAGCCCAGGGACAGGTGGAGGAGGAGGAGGTTGGAGGAGGTAGGAGGGATTGCCACACACACAGCAGGGGAACAGCTGACGTTACTGAACCCCAATAACAGAGGAGGGACTGTTGACTGTGCGTACAGCACTTCTGGACGGCAACTGGCGGTGTTGGAGCCCAGGGGCAGGTGGAGGAGGAGGAGGTTGGAGGAGGTAGGAGGGATTGCCACACACACAGCAGGGGAACAGCTGACGTTACTGAACCCCAATAACAGAGGAGGGACTGTTGACTGTGCGTACAGCACTTCTGGACGGCAACTGGCGGTGTTGGAGCCCAGGGGCAGGTGGAGGAGGAGGAGGTTGGAGGAGGTAGGAGGGATTGCCACACACACAGCAGGGGAACAGCTGACGTTACTGAACCCCAATAACAGAGGAGGGACTGTTGACTGTGCGTACAGCACTTCTGGACGGCAACTGGCGGTGTTGGAGCCCAGGGGCAGGTGGAGGAGGAGGAGGTTGGAGGAGGTAGGAGGGATTGCCACACACACAGCAGGGGAACAGCTGACGTTACTGAACCCCAATAACAGAGGAGGGACTGTTGACTGTGCGTACAGCACTTCTGGACGGCAACTGGCGGTGTTGGAGCCCAGGGACAGGTGGAGGAGGAGGAGGTTGGAGGAGGTAGGAGGGATTGCCACACACACAGCAGGGGAACAGCTGACGTTACTGAACCCCAATAACAGAGGAGGGACTGTTGACTGTGCGTACAGCACTTCTGGACGGCAACTGGCGGTGTTGGAGCCCAGGGGCAGGTGGAGGAGGAGGAGGTTGGAGGAGGTAGGAGGGATTGCCACACACACAGCAGGGGAACAGCTGACGTTACTGAACCCCAATAACAGAGGAGGGACTGTTGACTGTGCGTACAGCACTACCAGGCAACAACTAGCGGTGTTGGAGCCCAGGGACAGGTGGAGGAGGAGGAGGTGGAGGAGGTAGGAGGGATTGCCACACACACAGCAGGGGAACAGCTGACGTTACTGAACCCCAATAACAGAGGAGGGACTGTTGACTGTGCGTACAGCACTTCTGGACGGCAACTGGCGGTGTTGGAGCCCAGGGGCAGGTGGAGGAGGAGGAGGTTGGAGGAGGTAGGAGGGATTGCCACACACACAGCAGGGGAACAGCTGACGTTACTGAACCCCAATAACAGAGGAGGGACTGTTGACTGTGCGTACAGCACTTCTGGACGGCAACTGGCGGTGTTGGAGCCCAGGGGCAGGTGGAGGAGGAGGAGGTTGGAGGAGGTAGGAGGGATTGCCACACACACAGCAGGGGAACAGCTGACGTTACTGAACCCCAATAACAGAGGAGGGACTGTTGACTGTGCGTACAGCACTTCTGGACGGCAACTGGCGGTGTTGGAGCCCAGGGGCAGGTGGAGGAGGAGGAGGTTGGAGGAGGTAGGAGGGATTGCCACACACACAGCAGGGGAACAGCTGACGTTACTGAACCCCAATAACAGAGGAGGGACTGTTGACTGTGCGTACAGCACTACCAGGCAACAACTAGCGGTGTTGGAGCCCAGGGACAGGTGGAGGAGGAGGAGGTGGAGGAGGTAGGAGGGATTGCCACACACACAGCAGGGGAACAGCTGACGTTACTGAACCCCAATAACAGAGGAGGGACTGTTGACTGTGCGTACAGCACTTCTGGACGGCAACTGGCGGTGTTGGAGCCCAGGGGCAGGTGGAGGTGGAGGAGGTTGGAGGAGGTAGGAGGGATTGCCACACACACAGCAGGGGAACAGCTGACGTTACTGAACCCCAATAACAGAGGAGGGACTGTTGACTGTGCGTACAGCACTTCTGGATGGCAACTGGCGGTGTTGGAGCCCAGGGACAGGTGGAAAAGCAGAGGAACACAATGTAGGCCGAAGCCTGAGAAAGTCGAAAGGGAACCTTTAACCCCCCCCCAAGGCGTTTGTAGCTGAAAGAGCCAGCTTGTGCAGCACAAAAGATGGAAAAGGTGGCTCTTTTCATCATGCTCCTTGCAAACACAGAACTAAACACTTATAAAATGTGTCCCCTGCAACCGTAAAACCGTCCCGGAGGTGGGACTTTCCTTCGTAATGTGACGCAGCACAGCCGTCATTCCTACCCCCCCGGCGCCGCGCACCGGCTCCTCAGCGTTGTTTTATTCCGTCCCGGAGCCTGCGCTGTTATGTTATCCCGTGGCCAGGCACACTTAGCGCTGCCCGTCTTCTGGCATCATTTGGTGTCAGGATGGCTGCGCCTGTGCGGCCGCGCTGGCAGAGAGCCCGCCTCGCAGTGTCTTCTGATTAAATCCCACTGGGGGCCTGGGATCCATGGACATGCGCAGTGCATATCCTCGCCTCTCACTCCCCTCCCTACGGCTTCTTAAGACTGTGCGGTGTCACGGCCGTGGCATGCTATTAGGGACCAGCTGACACCGAACAGTCTGAAGAAGCCATAGGGAAATGAGTGAGAGGTGGAGGTTCAGATATGCACTGCGCATGTCCATGGATCCCAGGCCCCCAGTGGGATTAAATCAGAAGACACTGCGAGGCGGGCTCTCTGCCAGCACGGCCGCACAGGCGCAGCCATCCTGACACCAAATGATGCCAGAAGACGGGCAGCCCTAAGTGTGCCTGGCCACGGGATAACATAACAGCGCAGGCTCCGGGACGGAATAAAACAACGCTGAGGAGCCGGTGCGCGGCGCCGGGGGGTAGGAATGACGGCTGTGCTGCGTCACATTACGAAGGAAAGTCCCACCTCCGGGACGGTTTTACGGTATCAGTGGACACATTTTATAAGTGTTAAGTTCTGCGTGTGCAAGGAGCTAAACAAAAATAGCTACCTTTTCCTTGTGCAGCATTACTGCTGCACAAGGTGGCTCTTTCAGTAACAAACGCCTTGGGGGGGGGGACAGATTCCCTTACATTTCAGTTGTTGTGTCAGCGTGGCGGTCGCATGACACATTGCCGGCTACACAGCTGGGGATCAGCTGACGTTACTGAAACCCAATAACACTGGGTCGTATGTTTTGACTGTGCAGACGGCACTTCTGAGCCTCAACTGGCGGTGTTGGAGCCCAGGAATTTAAGTTCAGGTGGTAGAAAGATGAACACAACAGGAGACCTGGATAACGTATACAGTGACCTAATTATTTAATCAGGAGGAGGAGTGGCAAATTCCTGCGAGATCCAGGCCTTGTTCATTTTCAGGAAAGTAAGCCGGTCAACGTTATCGGAGGATAGTCGCATGCGACGGTCAGTTAGTACACCACCTGCAGCACTAAAGACACGTTCCGATAATACACTGGCCGCAGGGCAAGACAGCACCTCCAATGCATACTGGCTTAGCTCTGGCCATGTATCCAGCTTTGAGACCCAAAACTTGAAAGGGGAAGAGCCGTCTGGGAGTACAGCAAGAGGGCAAGACATGTAGTCTGTCACCATCTGACGGAACCGTTGCCTCCTGCTGACTGGAGCCGTCTGTGATGGTGTAGACTTTTGTGGGGGGCACAGAAAACTGTGCCACAGTTGGGCCATACTGGTCTTGCCTTGGGCAGAGGCACTGCTTCTGCTCCCTCTTTGTGCAGAGCCTCCTCCACTGCCTGGACGCACTGAGCTGCTTTGTAATGCACTAGCAGCACTTCTCTCAGTTGGAATGGAGAAGATGATGGAATTGACCAGTGTGTCTTGGTACTCCCGCATTTTTCGCTCCCGGTTCAACGGTGTGATGAGGCTTTCTACGTTGTCCCGGTAGCGAGGATCGAGGAGGGTGAACACCCAATAATCAGACATGTTGAGAATGTGGGCGATGCGGCGGTCGTTTCTCAGGCACTGCAGCATGTAATCCACCATGTGCTGCAGACTGCCAACTGCCCAAGAAACGCTGTCCCCTGCTGGAGGCGTGATCTCTGCCTGCTCGTCATCACCCCACCCTCGCTGTACACACTGAGTACTGGACAATTCGGTAACTCCCTCCTCTGGACGGACGTCTTCCTCCTCCATTGACTCCTCCTCATCCTCCTCACAAACTGTCCCCTGCCTATGCGTTTGTGAGGAACCACGTGGCGCTGACTGTCCAGAAGATGATGGAAATGGTGAATCCTCATCCTCCACCTCTTCCACAACATCATCCCTTAGCGCTTGCAGTGATTTTTCAAGCAGGCAGATAAGGGGGACAGTCATGCTGACTAGTGCATCATCTGCACTCGCCATCCGCGTGGAATAATCAAAGGGACGCAAAACCTGGCAGACGTCATTCATAGTGGCCCACTCTGTGGTTGTGAAGTCTGTACGGCGCTGACTGCGACTTTTTTGCGCCTGAAGCAGCTGGTACTCCATTACAGCTTGCTGCTGCTCACACAACCGCTCCAACATATGTAACGTGGAATTCCACCTGGTAGGTAGGTCACATATGATGCGATGTTCCGGCAGGCGGTGTCGGCGCTGCAGAGCCGCAATGCGCGCTTTTGCCGTGCTGGAACGCCGCAAGTGAGCACACTCTAGGCGGACCTTGTGCAGCAGTGCATCAAGATCCGGATAGTCCCTCAAAAAGCTCTGCACGACCAAATTGAGCACATGTGCCAGACATGGGATGTGAGTGAGGTTGCCGAGGCCCAGAGCTGCCACCAGATTTCGGCCATTATCACACACTACCATGCCTGGCTGGAGATTCGCTGGCACAAACCACACATCGCTCTCCTGCTTGATGGCATTCCAGAGCTCCTGCGCTGTGTGGCTACGATTCCCCAAAAAAATTAATTTCAAGACGGCCTGTTGACGTTTGGCCACGGCTGTGCTCATGTCGGTCGTAACAGGTACACGTTCATCACGGGTCCATGTGGAGGTGGACTGTGACGGCTCCTGCAGCGATGATTCTGAGGAACTGGTGTAAGAGGAGGAGTCAATGCGTACAGAATGGATTCCTGCAATCCTTGGAGTGGGCAGGACACGTCCTGCGCCACTCGCACGGTCTGTACCTGGCTCAACAACATTAACCCAATGGGCAGTGAGGGAAAGGTATCGCCCCTGTCCATGTTGACTGGTCCACGCATCGGTGGTGAGGTGGACCTTGCTACTGACGGCGTTCAGTAGCGCGTGTTTTATGTGTCCCTCCACATGCTTGTGCAGGGCAGGGACGGCTTGCCTGCTGAAGTAAAAGCGGCTGGGCACATTGTACTGTGGGACTGCCAATGACATCAAGTCACGGAAGCTGTCAGTCTCCACCAGCCTGAATGACAGCATTTCCAGTGACAGAAGTTTGGCAATGCCTGCAGTCAGAGCCTGTGCTCGTGGGTGGTTTGACGAGAAAGGCCGCCTTTTCTCCCATGCCTGTAATACCGATGGCTGTAGACTGGGCTGGGAGTGTGTGGATGACTGTGAAAGTGGCGCTGCGGGTGGAATTACAGCGGGTCTCTGGACAACAGGGCCAGAGGTTCTTCCACGGCGATCCTGGGAGGAAGCCGAACCAGCTGCGTGTGAGCTAGAGGAAGAGGCAACACGAGCTGAAGAGGTGGTAGCTGCCGCTGTTGGTTGGCCTACCTCTTCAGTGTGTTTTTCTAACTCCGCCGGGTGCCTGTTGCGCACATGTTTCCACATGTTGGAGGTATTGAGGTTGCTGACATTTCGACCTCTTTTGACTTTTTGATGACACACGTTGCATCTGACATAGCAAATGTCATCTGCAACTGTGTCAAAAAAGGACCAGGCACTGCAAGTCTTGGGAGCGCCCTTTTTGGCTTTTGGAAGAGACATGTTCCTAACGGGTGCCAAAGCGGAGGCTGCAGGATCCGCAGTCTTCCCCCTCCCTCTCCCTCTTTGGGCCGTACGGGGAATCTCTTCCTCAGAGCTGCTCCCACCACCTTCCTGTCCCTCACGCCAAGATGGGTCGAGGACCTCATCATCTACACTACCCTCTGCCCCCAACTGCTCCTCCTGGGTAGTCTCAGCAGCAGAGCACGCACCAGTAAGTGGCACCTGAGTGTCATCATCAGCTGATGCGGCCTGCGATGTGGTGACCGGAGCCACTGGCCCACCCGCCTCTTCAGAGGAAGACAGAAAAAGCTGTTGGGCATCACTGCACCCTGCCTCTTCTTCCATTTCTCCAATGCTGCTTGGCTGGCCCCCTGTTTCCAAGCCAAGAGATTCAGAGAACAGAAGTAGAGACGGCTCCTGTCCTGGGCTCTCTGTCTGCCTGGGCAATTTGGCAGGTGGTGAAGAGACAGATGGCTGCTCTCCAGTGCTCTGTGTCTGAGAGGATGTGGCACTAATGGAAGTTGATGCATTAGCTGCCATCCATCCGACAACAGCTTCAATTTGGTCTTCACGCAGCAGCGGTGTACGGCGCTCTGACACAAAGCTGCGCATGAACGACTGTTGCCTGGTGAAAGTGGGTGCTGATGAGTCACCGGTGCCCGCAGCAGGCACAGAATCCCCACGTCCCCTCCCTGCTCCGCGCCCACGCCCACGCCCACGTGCCTTACTCACTGCCTTCTTCATCTTGGTTGACTGATAAAGATAAGCAGAAAAGTACTAACGGATTTGTGTGCTTATTCCTGAGCAACTCCTCCTAACAGGTATAAGAAACACTAATTTTCTAAAGTGTGGACTAGACTTTAATATGAGCTAATGTGGCCTACAGAAATGTAAAGTGGTGTAACTGGTGTGTTTGGTGAACTTTATTATTTATTTCTTTTTTGGGGGCTGAACTGACAACAGATAGAGCTGCAGTCACACGGAGACCGTGCAGACAGACGTAAACGGCGCTGCAAGGCGCAAAAACCCTCCTCTACGTTATCCTATGTAGTGTTTTTCCACAAATTAGCTGGAGACGGGTGGAAAGACACTAATAGGATTTTTTTAAATTAATTAGCAGCAGACTACACTACTTGAAAAAAAATTTAAATTGATTTGGCGGTATGACGCAGTGAACAACCCTGAGCTGGAGACAACCAGGCTACGGCTGCTCACAGACTACAGGGCGAGCTGCAGTCACACGGAGACCGTGCAGACAGCCGTAAACGGCGCTGCAAGGCCCAAAAACCCTCCTCTACTTTATCCTATGTAGTGTTTTTCCACAAATTAGCTGGAGACGGGTGGAAAGACACTAATAGGATTTTTTAAAATTAATTAGCAGCAGACTACACTACTTGAAAAAAAATTAAAATTGATTTGGCGGTATGACGCAGTGAACAACCCTGAGCTGGAGACAACCAGGCTACGGCTGCTCACAGACTACAGGGCGAGCTGCAGTCACACGGAGACCGTGCAGACAGCCGTAAACGGCGCTGCAAGGCCCAAAAACCCTCCTCTACTTTATCCTATGTAGTGTTTTTCCACAAATTAGCTGGAGACGGGTGGAAAGACACTAATAGGATTTTTTAAAATTAATTAGCAGCAGACTACACTACTTGAAAAAAAATTAAAATTGATTTGGCGGTATGACGCAGTGAACAACCCTGAGCTGGAGACAACCAGGCTACGGCTGCTCACAGACTACAGGGCGAGCTGCAGTCACACGGAGACCGTGCAGACAGCCGTAAACGGCGCTGCAAGGCCCAAAAACCCTCCTCTACTTTATCCTATGTAGTGTTTTTCCACAAATTAGCTGGAGACGGGTGGAAAGACACTAATAGGATTTTTTTGAATAAATTAGCAGCAGACTACACTACTTGAAAAAAAAAAAAAAAAAAGAACAGTATGAGGCAATGAACCACCCTCCCTGAACTGAATACAACCAGCTATGGATGGCCTATGTGGCTGCACTCAGACTAGAGAGTGGGCTGCACTCACACACACACACACACAGACCTTGCAGATCGCTGTGAAAACAGCGCTACAAGGCAAAAGCAAGGTGAATAGTAGGTGAACACAGCGGTTGCTAAATTAGCCTTTGGAAAGCACAAAGAAGCAAATCGCTATCTCTAAACTGTCCCTCAGTCAGCAAACAGCGTCCTGTCACTAACTGAATTCACAGCAGAGTGATCGCAAAATGGCGCCAGCGACTTTTAAACTGCATCATGACATCATTTCAGCAGCCAATCACAGCCTTGCCAGTAGTTTCATGCCCTCCATGCTAAACAGGATGTGCCCACACTTGGAATCATTCTCATTGGCTGAATTTCGGAATTTTGAATCTGGGAACTTCCGATTCCGGTATCCGATACGCGGCAAGTATCGGAATCCCGGTATCGGAATTCCGATACTTGCGGTATCGGAATGCTCAACACTAGTTCTGATGTTACTAATTGGTCTCCTGCGGCTGTGGAGGCCTTTCGGGAGCTGAAGCACCGGTTTTCTTCTGCTCCGGTCTTATGTCAGCCAGATGTCTCTCTTCCTTTCCAGGTCGAGGTTGATGCTTCTGAGATTGGAGCAGGGGCTGTTTTGTCGCAGAGAAGCTCTGATTCCTCTGTGATGAAACCTTGTGCTTTCTTTTCAAGAAAGTTTTTGCCTGCCGAGCGGAATTATGATGTCGGTAATCGGGAGTTGTTGGCTATGAAGTGGGCATTTGAGGAGTGGCGACATTGGCTCGAGGGAGCTAAGCATCGTGTGGTGGTCTTGACTGATCACAAAAATCTGATTTATCTCGAGTCGGCCAAGCGGCTGAATCCTAGACAGGCTCGTTGGTCGTTGTTTTTCTCTCGTTTTGATTTCATGGTCTCGTACCTGCCTGGTTCGAAGAATGTGAAGGCTGATGCTCTTTCTAGGAGTTTTGTGCCTGACTCTCCTGGAGATTCAGAGCCGGCTTGTATCCTCAGAGAAGGGGTGATTTTGTCCGCCATCTCCCCAGATATGCGACGAGTGTTGCAGAAGTTTCAGGCAGATAGACCTGACCGTTGTCCAACGGATAGACTGTTTGTCCCAGACAGATGGACCAGTAGAGTCATTTCCGAGGTTCATTCTTCGGTGTTGGCGGGCCATCCTGGAATATTTGGTACCAGAGATTTGGTGGCCAGGTCCTTTTGGTGGCCTTCCTTGTCGCGTGATGTGCGTTCCTTTGTGCAATCTTGTGGAATTTGTGCTCGGGCTAAGCCTTGCTGTTCTCGTGCCAGTGGTTTGTTGTTACCTTTGCCTGTCCCGAAGAGGCCTTGGACGCACATTTCCATGGATTTTATTTCAGATCTCCCTGTCTCTCAGAGAATGTCTGTCATCTGGGTGGTGTGTGATCGTTTTTCTAAGATGGTCCATTTGGTGCCCTTGCCTAAGTTGCCTTCCTCCTCCGAGTTGGTTCCACTGTTTTTTCAAAATGTGGTTCGTTTGCACGGGATCCCTGAAAATATTGTTTCCGACAGAGGATCCCAGTTTGTGTCTAGATTTTGGTGGACCTTTTGTGCTAAGATGGGCATTGATTTGTCTTTTTCGTCGGCCTTCCATCCTCAGACGAATGGCCAAACCGAGCGAACTAATCAGACCTTGGAAACTTATTTAAGATGTTTTGTTTCTGCTGATCAGGACGACTGGGTCACTTTTTTGCCATTGGCCAAGTTTGCCCTTAATAATCGGGCTAGTTCTGCTACTTTGGTTTCTCCTTTTTTTTGTAATTCTGGGTTTCATCCTCGTTTTTCCTCGGGTCAGGTGGAGCCTTCTGACTGTCCTGGAGTGGATATTGTGGTGGATAGGTTGCATCAGATTTGGGATCATGTGGTGGACAATTTGAAGCTGTCACAGGAGAAGGCTCAGCGCTTTGCCAACCGCCGTCGCTGTGTGGGTCCCCGACTTTGCGTTGGGGACTTGGTGTGGTTGTTTTCTCTCTTTGTTCCTATGAAGGTCTCCTCTCCTAAGTTCAAGCCTCGGTTTATCGGTCCTTATAAGATTTTGGAAGTCCTTAACCCTGTGTCATTTCGTCTGGACCTCCCAGCATCGTTTGCTATTCATAATGTGTTCCATCGGTCGTTGTTGCGGAGGTATGTGGTGCCTGTGGTTCCTTCGGTTGAGCCTCCTGCCCCTGTGCTGGTTGAGGGTGAATTGGAATACGTGGTGGAGAAGATCTTGGATTCTCATGTTTCTAGACGGAGGCTTCAGTATTTGGTTAAGTGGAAGGGCTATGGTCAGGAGGATAATTCCTGGGTTGTCGCCTCTGATGTTCATGCGGCCGATTTGGTTCGTGCCTTCCATGTGGCTCACCCTGATCGCCCTGGGGGTTTTGATGAGGTTTCGGTGACCCCTCCTCAAGGGGGGGGGTACTGTTGTGAACTCTGTTTTCGGGCTCCCTCTTGTGGTCACAGGTGGTATTGCGTGAGTTTTATTTTTGGGCTCCCCCTGGTGGCTTTGTTTGTTATCTTGCGGGTCTGTGGCTGGATCAGCTGCCTCGTTATTCTCTAGGGACGTTCCTATTTAGCTCTGCTTCACCTCCACTTGTTGCCGGCTGTCGATGTATTCAGTGCTATTCTGATTACTCCTGACTATCTTGGTTTTCTGTCTCTTCATGAGAAGCTAAGTTCTGTTTGATTATTTTTTGCTCATCTGTCTGCAATATGATTTGTGTTTATGATGAGTTTAGTCCAGCTTGCTAATATGTGATTTCTTGCTGCTGGTAAGCTCTGGGGTACGGAGTTGCTTCCCCCGCACCGTTAGTTGGTGCGGGGGCTCGAGCAATCTCTGCGTGGATATTTTGAATAGGGTTTTTCATTGACTGCACAGTTCTCTTCCTATTTTCTGCTATCTAGTGTTAGTGGGCCTCATTTGCTAAATCTATTTCATCTCTGCGTATGTGATTTCCCCTTTACTCACCGTTAATATTTGTGGGGGGCTTTTCTATATCTTTGGGGGTCATTTCTCTGAGGCAAGTGAGGACTTACTTTCTCTCTAGGAATAGTCAGTTTCTCAGGCCGTGACGAGACGTCTAGGATTTCCAGGTAACGTTCCACGGCTACTTATAGTTGTTTGCGGATAGGATCAGGTTGCGGTCAATTCAGTTACCACTTCCCCAGAGCTAGTCGTTGGTTCAGTTTCTTAGCTAGTCAGATTTGCGATCCTTGCCACTAGGATCATAACAGTACAGCCGGCCTATAAAGTGTTAATTGCATGGCAGAAGCAGGAGAAGAGAAGCCTTGAGTTTTTTTTTTTTTTTTTGTTTCTGTGTGTCTAGCTGCTGTGTGTCTAGCCTCTCTCCTCCCCTTAATCTTGGTGTGGCTCTGAGTTCAGCTGCTGACATGGATATCCAGATTTTGGCCTCCAGTGTAGATCATCTTGCTGCAAGGGTACAAAGTATTCAGGATTTTGTTGTTCACAGTCCTATGTCAGAGCCTAGAATACCTATTCCGGAGTTGTTTTCTGGAGATAGATCTAGGTTCCTGAATTTTAAGAACAATTGCAAGTTGTTTCTTTCTTTGAAACCTCGTTCCTCTGGTGATTCTGTTCAGCAAGTTAAGATTATTATTTCTTTCTTGCGCGGCGACCCTCAAGATTGGGCCTTCGCATTGGCGCCAGGGGATCCTGCATTGCTCAGTGTGGATGCGTTTTTTCTGGCCCTTGGATTGCTCTATGAGGAACCTAATCTTGAGAACCAGGCTGAAAAAGCTTTGTTGGCCCTCTCTCAGGGGCAAGATGAAGCAGAGGTGTATTGCCAGAAATTTCAGAAATGGTCGGTGCTTACTCAATGGAATGAGTGTGCCCTGGCTGCAAATTTCAGAAAAGGTCTTTCTGAAGCCATTAAGAATGTCATGGTGGGGTTCCCTACGCCTGCAGGTCTGAATGAGTCAATGACTCTGGCCATTCAGATTGATCGGCGTTTGCGGGAGCGCAAACCTGCGCACCATTTGGCAGTGTCTTCTGAACAGACACCTGAGTCTATGCAATGTGATAGAATTCTGACCAGAAGTGAACGGCAAAATTATAGACGGCAAAATGGGTTGTGCTTTTACTGTGGTGACTCAGCTCATGTTATCTCAGCATGCTCTAAGCGCACAAAAAAGATTGATAAGTCTGTCACCATCGGTACTTTACAGCCTAAGTTCATTTTGTCTGTTACCCTGATTTGTTCCCTGTCATCTTACCCGGTTATGGCTTTTGTGGATTCAGGTGCTGCCCTGAGTCTGATGGATTTGTCATTTGCCAGGCGCTGTGGTTTTGTTTTGGAGCCTTTAAAATTCCCTATTCCACTAAGGGGAATTGATGCTACACCATTGGCTATGAATAAACCTCAGTACTGGACGCAAGTGACCATGTGCATGACTCCTGTTCATCAGGAGGTGATTCGCTTTCTTGTACTGCATAATTTGCATGATGTCGTCGTGTTGGGTCTGCCATGGTTGCAGACTCATAATCCAGTCCTGGATTGGAAAGCAATGTCTGTGTCAAGTTGGGGTTGCCAGGGAATTCATGGCGACGCTCCTGTGGTGTCAATTGCTTCATCCACTCCTTCTGAAGTCCCTACGTTTTTGTCGGACTACCAGGATGTATTTGATGAGCCCAAACTCAGTTCTCTACCTCCTCATAGGGATTGTGATTGTGCTATAAATTTGATTCCTGGTAGTAAGTTTCCTAAGGGACGACCCTTCAATTTGTCAGTGCCGGAGCATGCTGCTATGCGGAGTTATATAAAGGAGTCTTTGGAGAACGGACTTATTCGCCCCTCCTCCTCCCCTCTTGGTGCGTGGTTCTTTTTTGTGGCTAAGAAGGATGGTTCTCTGAGACCTTGTATTAATTATCGCCTTCTAAATAAGATCACGGTCAAATTTCAGTATCCTTTGCCATTGTTTTCTGATTTCTTTGCTCGCATTAGGGGGTCTAGTTGGTTCACCAAGATATATCTTCGTGGTGCTTATAACCTTGTGCGTATTAAGCAGGGTGATGAATGGAAAACTGCATTTAATACGCCCGAAGGCCACTTTGAGTACTTGGTGATGCCTTTTGGACTTTCTAACGCTCCTTCTGTCTTTCAGTCCTTCATGCACGACATCTTCCGCGAATATCTGGATAAATTTATGATTGTGTATCTGGATGATATTCTGTTTTTTTCTGATGATTGGGAGTCCCATGTTAAGCAGGTCAGGATGGTGTTTCAGGTCCTGCGTGCCAATGCTTTATTTGTGAAGGGCTCAAAATGTCTTTTTGGAGTTTCTTTTTTGGGTTTCATATTTTCTCCTTCTACTATTGAGATGGACCCAGTCAAGGTTCAGGCTATTCATGACTGGACTCAGCCTACATCTGTTAAGAGTCTTCAGAAGTTCTTGGGTTTTGCTAATTTTTACCGTTGCTTCATCGCTAATTTTTCTGGTGTTGTTAAGCCTTTGACGGATTTGACCAAGTAGGGTTCTGATGTTACTAATTGGTCTCCTGCGGCTGTGGAGGCCTTTCGGGAGCTGAAGCACCGGTTTTCTTCTGCTCCGGTCTTATGTCAGCCAGATGTCTCTCTTCCTTTCCAGGTCGAGGTTGATGCTTCTGAGATTGGAGCAGGGGCTGTTTTGTCGCAGAGAAGCTCTGATTGCTCTGTGATGAAACCTTGTGCTTTCTTTTCAAGAAAGTTTTTGCCTGCCGAGCGGAATTATGATGTCGGTAATCGGGAGTTGTTGGCTATGAAGTGGGCATTTGAGGAGTGGCGACATTGGCTCGAGGGAGCTAAGCATCGTGTGGTGGTCTTGACTGATCACAAAAATCTGATTTATCTCGAGTCGGCCAAGCGGCTGAATCCTAGACAGGCTCGTTGGTCGTTGTTTTTCTCTCGTTTTGATTTCATGGTCTCGTACCTGCCTGGTTCGAAGAATGTGAAGGCTGATGCTCTTTCTAGGAGTTTTGTGCCTGACTCTCCTGGAGATTCAGAGCCGGCTTGTATCCTCAGAGAAGGGGTGATTTTGTCCGCCATCTCCCCAGATTTGCGACGAGTGTTGCAGAAGTTTCAGGCGGATAGACCTGACCGTTGTCCACCGGATAGACTGTTTGTCCCAGATAGATGGACCAGTAGAGTCATTTCCGAGGTTCATTCTTCGGTGTTGGCGGGCCATCCTGGAATATTTGGTACCAGAGATTTGGTGGCCAGGTCCTTTTGGTGGCCTTCCTTGTCGCGTGATGTGCGTTCCTTTGTGCAATCTTGTGGAATTTGTGCTCGGGCTAAGCCTTGCTGTTCTCGTGCCAGTGGTTTGTTGTTACCTTTGCCTGTCCCGAAGAGGCCTTGGACGCACATTTCCATGGATTTTATTTCAGATCTCCCTGTCTCTCAGAGAATGTCTGTCATCTGGGTGGTGTGTGATCGTTTTTCTAAGATGGTCCATTTGGTGCCCTTGCCTAAGTTGCCTTCCTCCTCCGAGTTGGTTCCACTGTTTTTTCAAAATGTGGTTCGTTTGCACGGGATCCCTGAAAATATTGTTTCCGACAGAGGATCCCAGCTTGTGTCTAGATTTTGGCGGACCTTTTGTGCTAAGATGGGCATTGATTTGTCTTTTTCGTCGGCTTTCCATCCTCAGACGAATGGCCAAACCGAGCGAACTAATCAGACCTTGGAAACTTATTTAAGATGTTTTGTTTCTGCTGATCAGGACGACTGGGTCACTTTTTTGCCATTGGCCAAGTTTGCCCTTAATAATCGGGCTAGTTCTGCTACTTTGGTTTCTCCTTTTTTTTGTAATTCTGAGTTTCATCCTCGTTTTTCCTCGGGTCAGGTGGAGCCTTCTGACTGTCCTGGAGTGGGTATTGTGGTGGATAGGTTGCATCAGATTTGGGATCATGTGGTGGACAATTTGAAGCTGTCACAAGAGAAGGCTCAGCGCTTTGCCAACCGCCGTCGCTGTGTGGGTCCCCGACTTTGTGTTGGGGACTTGGTGTGGTTGTCTTCTCGCTTTGCTCCTATGAAGGTCTCCTCTCCTAAGTTCAAGCCTCGGTTTATCGGTCCTTATAAGATTTTGGAAGTCCTTAACCCTGTGTCATTTCGTCTGGACCTCCCAGCATCGTTTGCTATTCATAATGTGTTCCATAGGTCGTTGTTGCGGAGGTATGTGGTGCCTGTGGTTCCTTCGGTTGAGCCTCCTGCCCCTGTGCTGGTTGAGGGTGAATTGGAATACGTGGTGGAGAAGATCTTGGATTCTCGTGTTTCTAGACGGAGGCTTCAGTATTTGGTTAAGTGGAAGGGCTATGGTCAGGAGGATAATTCCTGGGTTGTCGCCTCTGATGTTCATGCGGCCGATTTGGTTCGTGCCTTCCATGTGGCTCACCCTGATCGCCCTGGGGGTTTTGATGAGGTTTCGGTGACCCCTCCTCAAGGGGGGGGGGTACTGTTGTGAACTCTGTTTTCGGGCTCCCTCTTGTGGTCACAGGTGGTATTGCGTGAGTTTTATTTTTGGGCTCCCCCTGGTGGCTTTGTTTGTTTTCTTGCGGGTCTGTGGCTGGATCAGCTGCCTCGTTATTCTCTAGGGAGGTTCCTATTTAGCTCTGCTTCACCTCCACTTGTTGCCGGCTGTCAATGTATTCAGTGCTATTCTGATTACTCCTAACTATCTTGGTTTTCTGTCTCTTCATGAGAAGCTAAGTTCTGTTTGATTATTTTTTGCTCATCTGTCTGCAATATGATTTCTGTTTATGATTAGTTTAGTCCAGCTTGCTAATATGTGATTTCTTGCTGCTGGTAAGCTCTGGGGTACGGAGTTGCTTCCCCCGCACCGTTAGTTGGTGCGGGGGCTCAAGCAATCTCTGCGTGGATATTTTGAATAGGGTTTTTCATTGACCGCACAGTTCTCTTCCTATTTTCTGCTATCTAGTGTTAGTGGGCCTCATTTGCTAAATCTATTTCATCTCTGCGTATGTGCTTTCCCCTTAACTCACCGTTAATATTTGTGGGGGACTTTTCTATATCTTTGGGGGTCATTTCTCTGAGGCAAGTGAGGACTTACTTTCTCTCTAGGAATAGTCAGTTTCTCAGGCCGTGACGAGACGTCTAGGATTTCCAGGTAACGTTCCACGGCTACTTATAGTTGTTTGCGGATAGGATCAGGTGGCGGTCAATTCAGTTACCACTTCCCCAGAGCTAGTCGTCGGTTCAGTTTCTTAGCTAGTCAGATTTGCGATCCTTGCCACTAGGATCATAACAGTTATCCCTTCCGCAGCCTCCTCTGCTTCCTCCTCTTCTTCTGAGACCGCCATCTTCACCCGCAGGCTATACAATGTCTGCTCCAGCATATACATGACCAGAATAGTGATTCACATGATGCCATCGTCAGCGCTAACCATCTTAGTAGCCATTACAAAACTGTGCAGAAGGGTGAGGCAGTCCTTAATCTGTGCCCACTCTGTAAACGTGATATGCGCCACCTCCATACTGCATTGACCCAGGCTATACGACATGACATACTGCCTAAGGGCTCGTTGCTGCGGCCATAGTTGCTGCAACATATGCAGAGTGGAATTCCACTGTGTCAGCACATCGCATATCAACCTGTTAACTGTCATGGACAAAGAACTCTGTATCAATGCAAGTCGATGAGCAGAGGGGTGTGAACAGCGGAAATGAGCACACAGCTTACATGCTTTCTGGAGCAGGTCACCCAGGCCAGAATAGTGGCTAATAAAATGCTGTACCACCAGGTTGAGGACGTGAGCCATGCAAGGCATGTGTGTGAGCTTGCCTCGTTGTAGGGCCGCCACCAGGTTTGCACCGTTATAGGACACGGCCTGTTAGGGGTCGAGTTCCCACCTCTGCACAGGGGGAATCTCAAGCCATCTCCTTTGCGGTCTGCTGTTTTCCCAGGTTCAGCCATTGTAGCCTGTACTGGTCAGCGGCAAGCAGATGTCTCTGGGACTGCTTTTTCCCTTCTGTGCATGCCCAAGGTAAGACCTCTCATTGGAGGTCAGGAGTCACATGCTTAGGTACTGCTGCAGCTCCCATTGGTCCTATAGGAAGGTCCTGAAGTTGCTCTGGTATTGTAGCAGCTTCCATTGGTCCTCTAGGAAGGTCCTGAAGCTGCTGCAGCTATAAATGGCCGCACGGCCATGCGCTAGTATCACTTCATGTTATGAGCTTGCTATTTGTGGTCGCGCCTGTATGTGGATAGGGTTTGGCAGAATTAAGCCCCTAGAATACCAGCACCTCCAGTGAGGAGTTTGTATGTATGTATTCAGGGCCCAGCTGAAATAAGCCCCTAGAATACCGGCACCTCCGGTGAGGAGTTTGTATGTATGCTTCTCTGTGTGCATGACCACTGACTGCCATGAGCTCAGCAGTTAGCTGTGTTCCACTATGACGCTAACAGGGCACAGTGTGTTCTTTTCAGTGTGACTCAGTGAAGTAACTGAGTTCACTTATACTGCCATATAGTGCCATCATCTTCTAGCAGCAGGTTCTCTCCTGCATGGTGGACCCCAGGCTGCGAACGCCCAATTATAACATCTATATTAACTCGGTGCATTCCGCCAGTCCTTACACGGCCTTCTCTGGATGCAGGTTCAGCGGAGACAGCCATTGATCAAATTCAGCCTGAAGAGCTGTCCACAACTCTTCAGCTGTAAGACTGCGATCTCCAAGGCATATCAATTTTAAGACTGCCTCATTGCATTGAGCCCTAGCTGTGCAGTATGGAGGTGGTGGGGGTTCACTTTGCACAGTTGGAATGCATGTCTTGTGAAGACTGAGGTTGATGGCACAGGTGGAGGCCTTAGAGGAGATAGTGGAGGTAGAAGCAGTGGGGGAAGTCTTACATATAGAGGTTTGGCCTGCAAGCCTTTGGGATTCCACTACTTGTGGAGCAGCGCCTGTCCCCACAGCCACCAGAGTCACCCAGTGCCCAGTCAGCGAGATGTAATGCCCTTGTCCATGCTTACTCGTCCAAGTGTTTGTGGTAAAATGCACCCTGGCAGACAGAGATTTTGTCAAGGAATGGGTGTTTTTGTCTGCTGCATGCTGAGGTAGCGCAGGCACAGCTTTCTTAAAAAAGTAATGGCGACTGGGTAATTGGTGCTGGGGGACTGCGACGGCTATTAGCTTTTGGAAACTGTTGGTATCCACAACGCGTAAAGGCAGCATTTCTGTGGCCACCAAATTGGATATAGTGGAGTTTAACCTCTTAGGTTTGTCATGCATAGGAGGAGACAATCTTTTCCATGATCACAACTGTGGAACTATGGGCTGGCTGCAGTGCTGTGAGATGGCTGAGTACAGAGAACTATACAAACTGCTGGACCATGAGAGAGGGGCAGGCAGAAATGCTACTGTGGATTGAGAAACTTGTGGTGTGATCGTTCTCTGAGATTTGTCAAAAACAGAAGGCATGTCCGCTTCCGTTACAGCTGTAAGCGGCCTCTCTGTCAGCGTGACTCGATCAGGTATAGAAACTGAGGTTCTTTGGTCAAAGACCTACGTCTCAATAGTTGGCACGGTAACAGAGGAAAAGGAAGAAGCAGCAGATGCGATTGATGGTTCGGCTGATGGTGGTTGATGTCCGCTGGTCCGCATTTCTGTGCAGTTGGATTCCCACACTAAAGCATGTTGATTGCGCATGTGAAGATTCATACATGCAGTAGTCAAATTATTGCTCTTTTTACCTCAACTGAGATTTTTTTTGCAAAGTTGGCAGAATACATGAGTTGGCTCATCCTTTGCAGTGTCAAAAAAGGCCCAGGCTAGGCAACCCTTGCCACCCCTGTGAGCTACAGACCTGTGGTCGATGCTGATCAGAGGCACAGTTGTGGCTGAGGATGCATTGCTCTTTGTGGTTGATCACTACGGGTCTGCGACAAACGGCTCAATGTAACATCCTCGTCTTCCTCCTCAGATGATCTACTCGGCTGTGTGCCTCTATGTTCACGCCAGCTGGTATCTAACACCTCATCATCATCATCCTCTGTGTTATCACATTCCTCGCTATTGGAGTCACCCTCCTCCTCTTATTGTCCTGACAGCACAGTACCATCAGGACTCTCATCAAGATCACCTCCTCCCAGGGGTTAACTTCTGATGATGAGGGTGAGAATGCTGTTCGGACCATCCTTCTTCCTGCCCCAGATCCAAGCTAAAAAAGTTTTGGGCATTGGTGTAAATTTCCTCCTCTTGACTAGAGATGAGTGGTGTTCGAGTTGAACTGTTCGCCAATTTCAAATTCGAGCTGTTTTGGGTGGTGATCGAGTCGTTCGTCGAACTCGAACAATTTGCTTAAAATTCGGCTGTTCGAGTTTCTGTTCGATAACTGTTTGTTCACCAAAAGCC
Source organism: Ranitomeya variabilis (assembly GCF_051348905.1). Lineage (NCBI taxonomy): Eukaryota > Metazoa > Chordata > Amphibia > Anura > Dendrobatidae > Ranitomeya > Ranitomeya variabilis. The sequence continues at coordinate 392,338,068 of NC_135234.1, forward strand.
TAACATGATTTGCACATTAAAATTGTTTATCGTTGTTAATAGACTGTTTCAGTGTATAGTGGGCGGGGGATAGATCTGTGCTGAAATAATGCCGATCTCCATTTTTTTTTATTTCCCGCATTTACAGTGGGGCGGTGCAGTCTCTCAGCCAATCAGCAGTGCACACACACATAGCAATGTGCATGTGATGCACAAAAGCAAGGGCATGTGTCATTGGCTGTGTATGTCACATGTCCTTGCCCTATAAGAACCAGCCATTTTCCCCGTCGCCACCATTGCCTCACTGCTGCAGCTTAATGTTAGATAGCACCGTTGCTGCTGGGGGCGCTATACAGTCAAAGAGTCTTTTTTTGTGAGTGAATTTTCTGAGAGATAGGTTAGGGAGTCGGGAGTTGGGACTAGTTTTAATATCAGCCCTTTTCAGGGTAGGTTACAGCAGTTCATAGCACTTTTTGCCAGGCAGGTCTATGCCAGTGCTGTGCAAGTTGGTGTACATTTGGTGTAATCTAGCTCAGCCAATCCTTTTGGGCTGGTAGCATTGTCTGGTAGTCATCTGAGTAGCCCGCCTGTGAAGCTAGCTACACCGCCTGTGTATCTAAATTTATACTGCATCTAACCCAGGAAATCGTTTTGGGCTTAGTAGCAGTGTCTGCACATCAGCGGAGTAGCCCGCCAGTGAAGCTACCTACACCGCCTGTGTATCTAAATTTTTACTGCATCTAACCCAGTAAATCTTTTTGGGTTTAGTAGCAGTGTCTGCATGTCAGCAGAGTAAGACCGAAAAGAGTTCCCAATTGGGTCTGGGCAAAATCATAAATATAGAAATTAGTCATACAAAAAAATAATAAATAAATAATCATCAGTTGTATATAACTGCCCAAAAGTACCAATGAGGAGAAAGAACGGGGTATTAATAAAAATATATAATTTTTATTGCACAAATATAAATTGAAATTTACAGACAAATAGGAAATAAGGTAACAAGACAGCTGAAGAGAGTCGGCAATATAAGGATGGATAAATGCCGACCAGAGTGAAAAACTGCGTGGCCACCGGTGTAACAGCACTGGGTGCAGAAACAAATATATGCACCCAAAGCACTGCACAGATACAAGTCTGCCGTCAGGGGTTAAATGATATCAGTGGTAACCATGATCCATATAGGTGAAGATAACCTATGAGTACAACTAGCCTGTCAGTACAAATAGCCCACCGAGCGTAAGATAAAGCAAAATGACAAATAAGTAAAGTGCCTTTAAGGCAAACTATAATAGACACCCGGTAAGATAATTAGATGAACCATTTACCTTCAGACATAGTGCAGGCTGAATGCTGGGACGCCGGTGAACCACGCAGAAGCCTCGCCGCGCGTTTCACCGTCCTCGGCTTCGTCAGGAGGTGTATCTAAATTTTTACTGCATCTAACCCAGTAAATCTTTTGGGGTTTAGTAGCAGTGTCTGCATGTCAGCAGAGTAGCCCACCTATGAAGCTAGCTACACCGCCTGTGTATCTAAATTTTTACTGCATCTAACCCAGTAAATCCTTTTGGGCCTAGTACCACAGTTTGGCCACTCAGTTCTGCTCAGTTTTCATCCATCGTTTTTTGTGCCAACAACTACAGATACAGAGTTGCCAATTAGTTAAGCACCAAAATGAGTGGCAAAAGGCCTGCTGCTGGTGGAAAGGGGAATAGGCGTGTTGGAAAGGGAAAAAAGGTTGTGTCCATGGGGTAGGTGGTAAAGCAACAGTAACATCTGCAGAAGAAAGACCATCTTCCAGCCAAAGTAAGATGTCTACAATCTGATATGATCTCTTTCTTACGACCATCGCTATGAGCATCGCTAAAAATTCCAGATGAGGCACAAAAACAGCAGGTGCTTGAATGGATATCAAGTGCTCGTTCAAGTGGGCTCTCCTTCATGTCAACTTCAACATCACAACTACTCCAGTCCTCAGAGGTGTCACCCAAATCGCACTTGCTTCCTCACAGCTCCCAAGTCTCCAGCCATCCGTCTGAGTATGGGGTAACACAGATGGTTGAGTCTGCAGAGCTGTTTACTCATACTATAGCCTGGGAATCAGAGGTCTGCTCCAAAGCTTCTGTGAATCAAGATGAGGAAATGATCTTCACTGATGTCCAGAATCTTTGTGAGTCGGATCCAGGCCCAGATTAAGAAGGTTCTGAGCATAATGTAGATGCTCTAGCCAAGGAAATCCTTTTGGGCCTACTAGAATTTTGTGCTACTCAGCAGAGTACCCCACCCATGAAGCAAGCTACACCGCCTGTTTATCTAATTACTAATTTTTAACTGCATCTAGCCCGGGAAATCCTTTTGGGCCTAGTAGCATTTTGTGCTACTCAGCAGAGTACACCATCCATGAAGCAAGCTACACCGCCTATTTATCTAAGTACTAATTTTTAACTGCATCTAGCCCAAGAAATCCTTTTAGGCCTAGCAGTATTTTGTGCTACTCAGCAGAGTACACCACCCATGAAGCAAGCTACACCGCCTGTTTATCTAATGACTAATTTTTAACTGCATCGAGCCCAGGAAATCCTTTTGGGCCTAGTAGAATTTTGTGCTACTCAGCAGAGTACCCCACCCATGAAGCAAGCTACACCACCTGTTCATCTAATGACTAATTTTTAACTGCATCTAGCCCAGGCAAAACTTTGGGCCTAGTAGCAATTTCTGCTACTCAGCAGAGTACCCCACACATGAAGCAAGCTACATCGCCTACTTCCTTTCTCAATCTAACCCCTCAACTCTGGGGTGTCCTCTCTCCTTCCAGCTCTCTCCTTCTCACAGGTGGACTATCACGTGTATTCACACTGTGGTGAATCTTTTGGGCCCAGGCATAAGAAGTCGTCGAGGTAATGGATAATATGTGCCCCCTTAGAAACATCTATGACGACACATTCGAGGAAGCAACTAAACGCCTCAAATAGTGAGCAGGATATGGAGCAACCCATGGGCAAACAGCGATCTATGTAGTATGCTCCTTCACAGAAGCAGCCCAATGGGAGGACACTATTCGAAGGCATAGGTAGTAACCAGATCGCACCCTCAATGTCTGTTTTGGCCATTAGGGTGTCCCTTCCCAACTTCTTGACCCGCATGATTGCCTCGTCAAAGGAGGTACAGTATATAGTACTGTAGTTGGTTCAGCGTCGATGTTGTCGTTTACTGACCTGCCCCTTGGATATGACAAATGGTGGATTAGTCTGAATGTATTGGGTTCCTTTTTGGCACGACTCCCAACAGGGATACCACTACGTCTTCTAAGGAAAGTGTTCTGAATGGACCCGCCGCCATTCTACCTAAAGATATTTCTTGTTAAATTTTTTTGTCACGACGTCTGGGTGTTGGTAGGGTGATTTTAGATTTTTACTCCAGCCTTTCTTGATTTTAGAAGGGCATGACATGCCTATATCTGTGTCTCCTCCTCCTTTTTCTCCTCCACCTCTTTTCTTTTCACATGACTATATGTAGTTGTGACTTTTCCATGTGTTTGTTGTGTCTTCGTAGCAGTTTGTCAGCTTTCAGACACCTTTTAAGGTGTTTTCTATGTGTTTTCTATGTGTTTGTATGTGTTTGTGTTCGCCTGCCATTGGTTTTAATGCGGTTCGACGGCGTTTGTCGAACGTTTGACGAACGTTCGTCGAACACGATATCCCTCAGACTAGGGAAAACCCTCTCTGTCCCTCTCCCAGAATTTACACTGATGGTGTGCTTATCTGGGCCACCAGGCCTGACCCTGACTCCTGTTTCAGTCCTATGCTGAAACCTTCACCTGCCACCCAGTGATAAGGCCACACACCAACCCCTACAGAAAGCACAGACAGGGAAAACTAAAAACTCACCACGCCGCAGACTCACAGGAAAACACTATAATGTGCACAGGGCAAAACAAATACAAATAGAGGAAGGAGAAATATGACAAAGGATAATACACCACCAGATACGATATTTCTTCTCCTAGACCACCACTCCAGACCAAGATCACGAGGCACAAGACACAAGCTATAATCGTCGACGCCAAAAGTCCAGAATGACTATTTAAAGGCCATGGGCGTGACCCAGCCTCCAACCCGATTACCAGCTAGATTAACCCCGGACAACCTGGATAAAGTCTATCCAGCACCACTGAGCGTATAGTCGACGAATGTGAAATTACCACTGTCTGTCGGACACCCTAGTGTGAATAGCGTCCGACATGACAGTACCCCGCCTTCTATGAGGGACCCCAGGGCCCTCACGACTTATAGGACCCGGCTTGTCCGGATGGCGGCGGTGAAACATACTGACCAGCCGGTCCGCATGTATGTCCAAAGCTGGTACCCAAGACCTCTCCTCTGGCCCATAACCACGCCAGTGTACCAGGTACTGTAATGTGCGGCTCACTATACGAGAGTCAACCACCTTGGAAACTTCAAACTCCAAATTGCCATCCACCAAGACCGCAAGTGGCATCGGCGCCGCGTCCACAGAACCCACCACCTTCTTTAAAAGAGATCTGTGAAACACGTGTATTTTATATACCGTAGGAAGCTCCAATCGGTAGGCTACCGGGTTAATGATGGCGGCGACCCTAAATGGACCAATAAACCTTGGACCCAATTTCAGGGATGGTACTTTGAGTTTTATGTTTTTTGTGGACAACCACACCCAATCATCCACACTCAGGTCCGGACCTGGCACACGTCTACTGTCAGCCACTCGTTTGTACCTTGCACCCACGCTCAGCAAGCGCTGTTTCACTCTCCTCCAAATGGATGACAGTTGTGCTCCTAGCTGGTCCTCCTCTGGAACGCCAGCAGAGCCACCCTGATGCAGAGTACAAAATTGAGGATGGTACCCGTAAACACAAAAGAACGGGGACTCCCCAGACGATTCCTGGCGGTGATTATTAATGGCAAACTCAGCCAAAGGAAGGAACGTCGACCACTCCTCCTGGTTGTCAGAAACAAAGCAGCGTAGGTACTGCTCCAAATTCTGGTTCATACGCTTGGTCTGACCATTTGACTGAGGATGAAACGCCGAAGAAAGCGACAACTTGATCCCCAGCCATGAGCAAAATGCTTTCCAAAACTTTGCCACAAACTGAGTACCCCTATCCGACACTATGTCAGATGGGACCCCGTAAAGTCTGACCACCTCCTGCACAAAAACCTGAGCCAGAGTCTTCGCGTTAGGCAATGATGGCAAAGACACAAAGTGTGACATCTTTGAGAACCGATCAACAACCACCAAGATGACCGTGTTCCCAGCTGAGGGCAGGTCTGAAATAAAATCCATGGAGATCTCCGTCCATGGCCTTCTGGGTACCCCTAGTGGATGTAATGAGCCAGCAGAACGGGAGCGAGGCGTCTTAGCCCTAGCACACGTGGTGCATGCTGATACGTACGAGACCATGTCCTGTCGGATTTTGGGCCACCAAATCTGACGCGACACCAACTCCAAGGTACCCCTAACCCCTGGATGGCCAGCCAGAACAGCATCATGATGCTCACCCAACACCTTTAGGCAAAGATGAAGTGGTACAAATGATTTGTTAATGGGAAGCTCTGGTGGTACTTCCTCCTGAGCCTCGGCAATCTCAGCCTCAACCTCTGTTGTAAGAGCCGAGACCACTACACCCTTTTGGAGGATGGGTACCGGATTTTCCTTGAGGTTCTCCCCCCGGAAAACACCTAGACAAAGCATCTGCCTTAGTGTTCTTAGACCATGGTCGGTACGTAACTAAAAAGTTGAATTGCATGAAAAACAATGCCCAGCGAGCCTGCCTGGGGGACAGACGCTTGGCTGACTCCAAATAAAGCAGATTTTTATGGTCGGTGATAACTGTAACCTGATAGACCGACACCTCCAAGAAGTGTCGCCATTCCTCAAAAGCCAACTTGATAGCCAACAACTCCCTGTTGCCGATATCGTAGTTACGTTCGGCGGGCGACAGCTTCTTGGAAAAGTAGGCGCATGGACGCAACTCGCCAAAGGATGAGCCTTGTGACAGCACTGCCCCCACTCCAACCTCAGATGCATTGATTTCCACGGTAAACGGTTTTGATACGTCCGGTTGCACCAGAATGGGGGCCGAAGCAAAACTATTCTTCAGAAATTCGAATGCACACACAGCAGCCTCAGGCCAGGCGGAGAAATTGGTACCCTTTTTCGTCATGTCAGTAAGCGGTTTAGCAATGGTAAAAAAATCTTTGATAAATTTTCTATAATAATTAGAAAATCCAAGGAACCGCTGGAGTGCTTTTAGGTTATCAGGCCGTTCCGAATGCAGCACCGCTTGCACCTTAGCGGCGTCCATTTTAAACCCTGAAGCTTGGAAAACCACTTAGCACCAGCCACCTGGTTGAACAAATCAGGTATCAGTGGCATAGGGTATGGATCACGGACCGTAATCTGGTTTAACTCTCTGAAATCCAGACACGGGCCTAGTCCGCCATCTTTCTTCTTAGTGAAGAAGAACCCCGCTGCCACCGGCGAGGACGAAGGCCTGATGTGCCCTTTGCTCAAACTCTCAGCAATGTAGTCCTTTAAAGCTTGCCTCTCAGAACCAGAGATGTTAAACATCCTAGCTTTTGGCAATTTGGCCCCTGGTTTAAACCTAATAGTACAGTCATAGGGTCGATGTGGTGGCAATTCTGAGCAACCCTTCTCAGAGAACACATCTGCGAAATCCAGCAGTGACTCAGGAATGCTAGGAGTCACAGCAGAAACACATGTGGCCAGGCAATTCTCCTGGCAGAATCCGCTCCACTGAATTATGTCCTGAGTTTTCCAGTCAATCACCAGGTTGTGTATAGACAACCATGGAAAACCCAGAACCATTTGTGCAGGAAGATTAGTGAGCACCCTACATGTAACTTGCTCAGAATGTAGGACCCCAATGCGGAGTTTAACCTCAGCCACAAACTCAGCAATCTCCCCCTGTGGGAGTGGAGTAGCATTGATGGTGACCACCCGGATAGGATGAGGCAGTTTTTCGACCGTGAACCCGACCGTGCGTGCAAACTCCTCATCAATGAGATTAGTGGCCGACCCACTATCCACAAAAATAGTGATTGGCAGCTCTCTGCCAGCGACCATAACTCTGGCAGGAAGCATACATTGAGAGACCACCATGGAGGATATGCATAAGCTCAGATTGGCCTCCTCCACACCCTCTGAGCTTAGTAGTTTTCTGCCGTTGCGCTTTTCTTAGAAAACAGAGGACAAGCATTAACATAATGCCCTTTTTTACCACATAAAAACAGGCTCCCTGCTTCCTGAGTGAGGGGGCTCGATGATGTGACACCCCTTCGATTTGCATAGGCTCCGTGGGCTCACCTGCAGCAACCTCACGTGCACCTACGCCCTCACCCATAAGCGGCGTCTCTTGCACCCCCTGACGCAAACGGCGATCAATGCGGACAACAAGAATCATGGCAGACTCTAGAGAAGCAGGAGTCTCATACATCAGGAGGGCTCGTTTAACCCTTCTCGAAACCCCATGTACAACCTGACTCCGCAGCGCCAGGTCATTCCATTGTGTGTCCACCGCCCATCGGCGAAATTCAGAACAGTAATCCTCCGCCATTCGCTCCCCCTGGCGGAGAGCGCGTATTTTAGATTCTGCTAGAGCCAATCTGTCAGGATCATCATATATGAGCCCAAGAGCAGAAAAAAAATCTCCACTGAGTTAAATGCAGCTGAATCAGATGGTAATGAAAACGCCCATGCATGGGGGTCTCCGTTCAGTAAGGATAATACCAGGCCCACACGCTGAGCCTCATTACCTGAGGAAAACCAGGCGCATACGAAAATATAATTTGCAAGCTTCCCGAAAAACAACAAATTTACTGTGTTCCCCAGCAAACCTCTCAGGTAAAGGAATCTTTGGCTCCGCAACTCTACCTGCAATTTTAGCTTGCACATTAGATACTACAAGACCCTGTTGCTGAACTGCCCCCTTCAACTCAGTAACCTGTAAGGACAGCGCCTCCAACTGGTGAGTAATGGAAGTCATGGGATCCATGGCATCCAAAATTTATTTGGGCCGATTATAATGTCACGCGGGTACTGGGTAGACTACAGCCAATTACCCGGGCCCCTGCGATATCCCTCAGACTAGGGAAAACCCTGTCTGTCCCTCTCCCAGAATTTACACTGATGGTGTGCTTGTCTGGGCCGCCAGGCCTGACCCTGACTCCTGTTTTCAGTCCTATACTGAAACCTCCACCCGCCACCCAGTGATAAGACCACACACCAACCCCTACAGAAAGCACAGACAGGGAAATCTAAAAATGCACCACGCCGCAGACTCACAGGAAAACACTATAATGTGCACAGGGCAAAAGAAATACAAATATAGGAAGGAGAAATATGACAAAGGATAATACACCACCAGATACGATATTTCTTCTCCTAGACCACCACTCCAGACCGAGATCACCAGGCACAAGACACAAGCTATAATCGTCAACGCCAAAAGTCCAGAATGACTATTTAAAGGCCATGGGCGTGACCCAGCCTCCAACCCGATTACCAGCTAGATTAACCCTGGATAACCTGGATAAAGTCTAGCCGGCGCCACTGAGCGTATAGTGGACGAAAGTGGAATTATCGCTGTCTGTCGGACGCCTTAGTGTGAATAGCGTCCGACATGACGTAAACATTTGAATAGATAGGACGTGGAGGGAAGCAAGGGTAACTTGGGTGCCACATCTGTGGACTGTACTTGGTGTGATGTTGAGATGGAGGAAGAGGAAGAGAGGCCACTTGAAGCTGCACTTGCCATCTACTCAAGTACATGCATCGACAATGCATACCGCTGTGCGCCTGCCAAAGAAAGGTAGTGGTGTAGCCTGTCCAGTAACATAAGTTGTCAGTTGTCTATGCATAGGACATGACGTTGCTTCACTAGTGCTTTCACAAACATTACCACCTACCCCACGTACACTTTGAACACCAAGCCTAGTTCCCCTTTGACCACGACCTCGCTTTTTCACCAGTCATGTTGCTCAGATAGTGTGGTAGGAGCACAGTACTAACAACCAAGAATAAGATTTTAAACTCCACCTCAGCAAACACCTGAATTGCACCGACAGTAAATTCAAAGTTGAAATACAGCATACTGTAGTTTGTTAGTCACAGAATTTTTTTTTATCATGGATAAGGCCTCTATAACACACCAGATGATACAAACTATTTTAAAGTCAAGTCCCTTACTGTATGGCTTCAATAAGATAATTTTTTTTAACTAAGGATCAGGCCTCAATAACACACTAGATGCTACAATATTTTTCAAGTCACGTCCCTTACTGTGTGATGTTAATAACAGAAGAATTTGTTTGTGGCCTATGTATCAGGCCTCTATAACACACTAGATTCTGCAAACTATTTTTCAAGTCAGGTCCCTTACTGTATGATGTTAGTAACAGAAGAATTTGTTTCTGGCCTGTGCATCAGGCCTCTGCACCTTAATTTCAACCCAAGTAAATGACAAAGTGTGACACAGCGGGTTGTCTAACTTTTTGCAACTGAAAAATTATAATTTTTTTAATGCGTCTTAGGTCTGCAGACAGTTTTATTTCACCACAGCACTAAACTACAAGGTGGGATACAGCAGGCTGTTTAATATTTTTTCACTAGCTAAATGTGAATTAGAAATCTATACTCGTGCATCGATCACAATAGAAGCAGTTCATAACACGTGTCCTGCTGGATTTGTTTGTGCACCTCAGTATAGCCAAAAAAGAAAAAAAAAAGTGCTGGAAGGTAAATTTAACAGCCACACTGGACACTATCTAGCTACACTATCTGATTGATATGCAACCACCTATCTTACTAGCTAAAATGCGGGATACAGAAGGTTTTTTCACATTTAGCTACTGAAATAATATTTAAAAATATTTAGAATTCTATACTCGTGCATGCAGCACTCTAAAAGCAGTGCATGACACACTTTGAGTACATGTGCCCTGCCGGCTTTGTTTGAGAACCTCAGTAATGTCACACAAAAAAAATTCCGGAAGGTAAATTTAACAATCACACTGGACACCATCTAGCTACAGAATCTGACTTCTGGCTTGAGAAAGGATATTACATCCAAAACGTTATTTTTTTGGCTGTTTTTTCCTTTTTTTGATTCTATGTTTGGAGGTCACTGGATTGGTGGTTAGGAAAGCTTTGCATGTGATCGGAGGTAACACTGGATGCTGTTCCAATTTTTTCTTACAGAATCTGACTGATATACAACCGCCTAACTAAATAGCTCAAATCTTGCTAGTAACAGTGGCAGCCTCAGTATCCGCCTCTCTGCGCTGTTACAGTGTAAAAATGGCACTAAAACCACATAAGATATTTATATCGAGATGGTCATGTGATTTCGGCAGCCAATGACAAAAGCCGTGGTGTCAGTACATTGTGGGTGTTTCCTACACTCTGATTGGCTAGCCGCAATGTGCACACATAAAGTTCTGGGAAAAAAAAGACTGCTGTGCTTCCAAGAAGGCCCCGCCTCTGAGCCCTGCAAATCCGCTCCCCTCATCAAACACGTGCCAAACGCTCAGAAAACACCACCATTATCCTTGATAAAGTGCGGAAAATATTTTTGTGGCAACGCAAATATTTTCCCGCACTTTACCGAATGTTACCGATTTTTTAAAATTTTGCTCAGGTTTACGATCACAAATCCGAATATGCCATATGTGTGCCAAATTTATGTTCGGCAATCATTTTCCGATAAAATGTGCTCATCTCTACTGAATACCTGCCAGTGTTTCATTTATGTTAGGCATTCTGGAAAGGGAAGAGTTCACACAACTTACTAATTAAGTCAACAAACCCAATAGTAGTCTAGTAGTTTTAAACCTATTATTTTCTGGGAATAATGTTTAAGGAATACAGTGAATTCTGCTACTAAAGCTCTGGATGGCTGGAGTTTCACTCTTAAAAAGAAGAAAATAAATGGTAAATGAGCCTAATGCTTCAAATGCTTTACTTCTTTTTTGTTCTCCCCTTGAACTTTCTTTGCTGCCCTTGAATGTTGTGGATGGTGGGTGTACACTCATTTGATTTAATGATGGAAGGGACACTAAGATCATTTGTATGTCGAGTTCACAACTATAGCTCCGGCTGTTCCTGGACAACATCAATCCCTCACATCTCCTGACAGTCCATGCTCACAGGTCTATCAACGTCACTTCTGCTGGGTTGATCCATTTTTCAACCACTCTCGTTATACATTAGCCCCTCTCTTGTCTTTGCCATGATGGGCACTCAGCTCTCCCCAAGCCATCACAGGGATATTATTAAGTGTAATAGGAGATACAGACAATAAGGCAAATAGCTTTAGCATCCTTCAGAGGGAAGGGAAAGGTCATACCTAACTGCGAAACAGAAGACTGAAGACTTCTCTGGATGTGAGAGCTGTTCCGACTAGTACTGGCAATGATATCTCATGATGAGGAAAATACATAATTTGTTTCGATAATAGCGGTTTAAGAGCAGGGCACAGAAGCTGCATCCATAAACTGCGTGTATGTATTTTCTCATAGTGCAATGAATTGGAATGTGTTGCCACTTTGCATATATATATATATATATATATATAAGATAATCATATTTCTAACACATTACATCATGAGCCTTATCTTACTATGATAATTAATTTAGTTTAAAGAAACATTATTGATACTATAGATTCTATATATATATATATATATATATATATATATATATATATATATACATATATATATCATTTTAGATTGAAAACTTTTAAAGTTCACACAGAAAGTCATTTAAATGGACGCATTAAAACTAAATTAAAACCAATTTGTTAGTAAATTTTCCTAATATACTTAATTTTAAAAAATGTTACTCACTCTCAGTCATAAGGTCCTGCATAAGTAGCTGTCTGGTCCTGCTGCTCTGCCCTTGCTAGGTTTCCCTTAAAGCAAAAGAAACACATCTGCTGTTTATTCAGTTCTTTCTTTTTAAATTTTGTACAGAAAAACACTTTACTATATTTTTTTTAAATAAAATACTTTAAAGCACTTTCACTTTAAAGCCAATTGTACTCAAACACTTAAAGCACTTTCACCTTAAAGCCAATTGTACTCAAACACTTAAGTAAGTATAAGTAAGCCTTATACTGAAGGAATTGTATCTTCCATGCAAGAACCTTCTTAAAACCTAATAATGACCCCATAACTATCTAAAGGTGCTTCATCACTCTGTTCAGGAACCAAATCAGTGGCTCCATCAGGACTTACGTTCAAACTCAAAGCTAAAAATGATTCGTCCGTTTGCGCCGATAGGGCCATAGACAATAATGGAGCAGACAGAGTTATTGTGTGCTCTGTCGTGCATCATTTTTATGCATGTATGTCTGAGTGGACACCGCCAATAGGCATACATACTCCCAAAAATGATACATGTCAGAGAGCATGTTCACTCTGTTGACAATATAATAGTCTACGGCCCCATAATGACGCATATGCCCAAATCCCAAGCTCCATAAATATAGACCCATATCATTTAACTCATTAGTGACCTAGCCAATTTTAACCTTCAGAACCCGGCCAATTTTTTTTTAAATCTGGCCAGTGTCACTTTATGTAATGCTTCAACATATCCCAGTAATTATGAGACTTTTTTGTGACACGTTGTACGTTATGGTTGTCGTAAATTTAGTTTCAATATGTTGTGCAATTATTTGTAAAAATATCTGAATTTTAGCAAAAATGTAGAAAAAATAGCAATTTTCAAACTGTCAGTTTTTACATCCTTAATTCTGTCACGCTATGCCCATTTTCCATTTTTTGTGCTTTCATATTTACCTTACCTTCATAACTTTTCATTATTTTTATAATCAATAAAGCCATATGAAGGATTGCTTTTGGGGGGATGAATTGTGATTTTGAATGACACCAATGATTTTACCACATAGTGTATTGGAAAACAGGAAAAAAATTCCAACTACAGTGAAATTGCAAAAACAGTGCAATTCTACAATTGGTTTTTGGGTTCACTATATGGTAAAACTGACATGGCAATACAATTCCACAGGTCAGTACGAGTATGCAGATACCAAACATGTATAGTTTATTTTTTATTTAAGTGGTTAAAAAAAATTCCGAAATTTAAATGAAAAAATGAATAAAAAGTTTTTACGTTTATCACCTTATTCCAAGACACATAGCATTTTCATTTTGGGGGGATTTGCGAGTGGGAGATAGCTTATATTTTGTACCATGAGCTGAAATTTTTATAAATAAAATTTGGGGAGAAATATGATTTTTTCATCACTTCTTATTACATTTTACTGCAATGTTGCGGTGGCTAAAAAAAACATAATTCTGAAGTTTTGATTTTTTTTCTTGTTACGTTGTTTACCAATCTAATTAATTTACTTCATATTTTAATAGATGTGAAATTCCTGAATGCAGTGATACCAACTCGAGTGTTAAATCCCACTGTCAGAGATTTAACTGGTTAACAATCACGGGTGGAGATCCACCTGGGCTTTTAAAGGCACATGACAACTGAATAAATCAGCTGTCGTTTGCAGGGAAAGTTTCGGGCTCAGGGACTGGAGACTGCATCAAAGTCGAGGACACGACATATGACGAAAATATACATCATATGTCATGAATGGGTTAAACCAGTTAGACATGCTGTGCAAAATAATAAATTACATTTCCCATATGTCTACTTCCCATCTGCATCAGTTTTCAAATGTAATTTTATTTTATTAGAATGTTAAAAGGATTAAAAGTTTAGCAGCAATATTTCATTTTTTTCATGAAATTTAGAAACTCTGTTTTATTAGAGACCTCTTCTGATTCAAATGGACTTTGTGGTGCCTATATATTGCAAGCGCCCCAAAAGTGACACTATTTGAAAAATCACACCCATCAAATACTTAAAAACTGCTGTCAGGATTTTTTTTTTTAACTGTTCAGGTGCTACACAGGAAATAATGCAAAGTGAAATTACATTTTTTTTCTCCTTCTAAAATGTTAGTTTAGCTCCAATTTGTGAACCTTTACAAGGGATAGTATGAGAAAATTGACCACAGAATTTGTTGCTCAGTTTCTTCTGAGCGCATTTATACCACTCATGTAATATTTTGTCTGGATAGATGGCAAGGCTTGGAACAGAGGGAGCTGTTGTGAATTTGGATTCTGGGCTCCCCCGGTGGCCGCTTGTGGAATTGGACTTGTCATCCTCTTTCCTGTTTCACCTGGTTCCATCAGTAGTGGGTGTCGCTATTTAAGCTCATTTCTCTGGTGGTTTCTTGCCGGTCAACAATGTTATCTGATGCCTCTCAGTGCTTGTTCCTGCTTCTAGACAACTACTAGTTAAGTTGGACTTTTGTCCATGTTTTGTTTTGCCTATTTGTTCCAGTTCACAGCTGAAGTTTTGTTACTGTGTCTGGAAAGCTCTCGTTGATCAGGGATTGCTACTCTGGCGTTATGAGTTAATGCCAGAGTTTAAGGTAATCTCTGGATGGTGTTTTGTTAGTGTTTTTCTGCTGACCATGAAAGTATACTATCTGTCTTCTGCTATCTAGTAAGCGGACCTCAAATTTGCTAAGACTATTTTCCTGCTGCGTTTGTTGTTTCATCTGAACTCACCGTCATTATATGTGGGGGGCTACTGTCTTCTTTGGAATATTTCTCTAGAGGTGAGCCAGGTCTTATATTTCCCTCTGCTAGCTATTTAGGTCTTAGGCCAGAGCTGGGCATCTAGCGATAAATAGGAAATGCTACCTGGCTATTTCTAGTTGCGCGGCAGGCTTAGTTCATGGTCAGTATAGTTCCATCTTCCGAGAGCTTGTCCCTCTATAGGCTTGCTATGATCTCTGCCTGCAGAGATCATGACAGTTTGACCGGCCAATAAAGTGTTAAAGACCCAGGTTGAGAAAGGAGAGTTATAAGAAGTCTGCCGGAATTTTTTTTTTTTTTTCCTCCAGTCTGCCTTGCTGCAGTCTTTTTTCTCTCTCTCCTCCTAATCTCTGTATGCTCTGTGTGCACCTGACAATAATGGATCTCCAGAGTGTAACTGCGGGTTTGAATAATCTCATCACGAAAGTACAAAATTTACAAGATTTTGTGGTACATGCTCCGGTATCTGAGCCGAGAATTCCTTTGCCGGAGTTCTTCACAGGGAATAGAGCTAGCTTCCAGAATTTCCGAAATAATTGTAAGCTTTATTTGTCCCTGAAGTCTCGTTCAGCTGGAGACCCTGCTCAGCAGGTTAGGATTGTGATTTCCTTGCTCAGGGGTGACCCTCAAGATTGGGCCTTCTCATTGCCAGCAGGGGATCCTGCGTTACGCGATGTGGATGCGTTTTTTCTGGCCTTGGGCTTGCTTTATGAGGAACCTCATTTGGAACTTCAGGCAGAAAAAACTTTGATGGCACTATCTCAGGGGCAAGACGAAGCTGAAGTTTTCTGCCAAAAATTCCGTAAATGGTCTGTGCTTACTCAGTGGAATGAGTGCGCCTTGGCGGCAACTTTCAGAGAAGGTCTCTCTGATGCCGTTAAGGATGTTATGGTGGGGTTCCCTTTGCCTGCAGGTCTGAATGAGTCCATGACAATGGCTATTCAGATTGATAGGCGTCTGCGGGAGCGCAAACCGGTGCACCATCTGGCGGTGTCTATGGAAAAGACGCCAGAAAGTATGCAGTGTGATAGAATTCTGTCCAGGAGCGAGCGACAGAATTTTAGACGGAAGAATGGATTGTGTTTCTATTGTGGGGATTCTACTCATGTTATATCAGCATGCTCTAGGCGTACAAAGAAGCTTGATAAGTCTGTTTCCATTGGCACCATTCAGTCTAAGTTTATTTTGTCTGTAACCCTGATTTGCTCTTTGTCATCCATTGCCACGGACGCCTATGTTGACTCTGGCGCCGCTCTGAGTCTTATGGATTGGTCCTTTGCCAATCGTTGTGGTTTTGATTTAGAGCCTTTGGAGACTCTTATTCCTCTGAAGGGGATTGACTCCACCCCATTGGCTAATAATAAACCACAATACTGGACACAAGTAACCATGCGTATCAATCCGGATCACCAGGAGATTATTCGTTTCCTGGTGCTGTATAATTTACATGACGATTTGGTACTGGGATTGCCATGGTTGCAGTCTCACAACCCAGTCTTGGACTGGAGAGCAATGTCTGTGTTGAGCTGGGGATGTAAGGGTATTCATGGGGACGTACCTTTGGTTTCTATTTCGTCGTCCATTCCCTCTGAAGTCCCTGAGTTCCTCTCTGATTATCAAGACATCTTTGACGAACCCAAGCTTGGGTCGTTACCTCCGCACCGTGAGTGCGATTGTGCCATAGATTTGATACCGGGTTGTAAATATCCAAAGGGTCGTTTGTTTAATTTGTCTGTGCCGGAACATGCTGCTATGCGGGAATATATAAAGGAGTCTTTGGAAAAGGGACATATTCGTCCATCTTCTTCTCCCTTGGGAGCTGGGTTTTTCTTTGTCTCAAAAAAAGACGGCTCTTTGAGACCATGTATTGATTATCGGCTTCTGAATAAGATCACTGTTAAGTATCAATACCCATTGCCATTGCTTACTGATTTGTTTGCTCGTATAGAGGGTGCTAAGTGGTTCTCTAAAATTGATCTTCGTGGGGCGTATAATTTGGTGCGGATCAGGCAGGGGGATGAGTGGAAGACCGCATTTAATACGCCCGAGGGCCACTTTGAGTATTTGGTCATGCCTTTTGGTCTTTCTAATGCCCCTTCAGTTTTCCAGTCTTTTATGCATGATATTTTCCGCGATTTTCTGGATAAATTTATGATAATATATCTGGATGATATTCTGATTTTTTCTGATGACTGGGACTCTCATGTCCAGCAGGTCAGGAGAGTTTTTCAGGTTCTGCGGTCTAATTCTTTATGTGTGAAGGGGTCTAAGTGCGTTTTTGGGGTCCAGAAAATTTCCTTTTTGGGGTATATTTTTTCTCCCTCTTCCATTGAGATGGATCCCGTCAAGGTGCAAGCTATTTGTGACTGGACTCAGCCCTCCTCTCTTAAGGGTCTTCAGAGATTTTTGGGCTTTGCCAACTTTTACCGCCGATTTATTGCTGGTTTTTCGGATGTCGTTAAACCACTGACTGATTTGACCAGACAAGGCGCTGATGTTGCTAATTGGTCCCCTCATGCTGTAGAGGCCTTTCAGGAGCTTAAGCGCCGTTTTGCCTCTGCCCCTGTGTTGCGTCAGCCTGATGTGAATCTGCCTTTTCAGGTTGAGGTTGACGCTTCGGAGATCGGAGCTGGGGCAGTGTTGTCGCAGAAAGGTTCCGATTGCTCCGTTATTAGGCCTTGTGCCTTCTTTTCTCGCAAATTTTCGCCCGCAGAGCGGAATTATGATGTTGGGAATCGGGAGCTTTTGGCCATGAAGTGGGCGTTTGAGGAGTGGCGCCATTGGCTCGAGGGGGCTAGGCATCAGGTGGTGGTATTGACTGACCACAAAAATTTGATTTATCTTGAGACTGCCAGACGCCTGAATCCTAGACAGGCGCGCTGGTCTTTATTTTTTTCTCGCTTTAATTTTGTGGTGTCATACCTACCGGGTTCTAAGAATGTTAAGGCAGATGCCCTTTCTAGGAGTTTTGACCCGGACTCTCCTGGTAATTCTGAACCCACAGGTATCCTTAGGGAGGGAGTAATTTTGTCGGCCGTTTCTCCTGATCTGCGGCGGTCCTTGCAAGAGTTTCAGGCGGATAGACCGGATCGTTGTCCGCCTGATAGACTGTTTGTTCCGGATGATTGGACCAGCAGAGTCATCTCTGAGGTACATTCTTCTGCATTGGCAGGTCATCCCGGAATTTTTGGTACCAGGGATTTGGTGGCAAGATCCTTCTGGTGGCCTTCCCTGTCACGAGATGTGCGAGTCTTTGTGCAGTCATGTGACGTTTGTGCTCGGGCCAAGTCTTGTAGTTCTCGGGCTAGCGGACTGCTGTTGCCCTTGCCTATTCCTAAGAGGCCTTGGACACACATCTCGATGGATTTTATTTCAGATCTGCCTGTTTCCCAGAAGATGTCTGTCATCTGGGTGGTCTGTGACCGTTTCTCTAAAATGGTCCATTTGGTTCCTCTGCCCAAGTTGCCTTCTTCTTCTGAGTTGGTTCCTCTGTTTTTTCAGAATGTTGTCCGATTGCACGGTATTCCTGAGAATATTGTTTCTGACAGAGGTACCCAATTTGTGTCTAGATTTTGGCGGGCATTCTGTGCTAGGATGGGCATAGATTTGTCTTTTTCGTCTGCTTTTCACCCTCAGACTAATGGCCAGACCGAGCGGACTAATCAGACCCTTGAGACATATCTGAGGTGTTTTGTCTCTGCTGACCAGGATGATTGGGTTGCTTTTTTGCCATTGGCAGAGTTCGCCCTCAATAATCGGGCCAGTTCTTCCACCTTGGTGTCCCCGTTTTTCTGTAATTCGGGGTTTCACCCTCGATTTTCCTCCGGTCAGGTGGAGTCCTCGGATTGTCCTGGAGTGGATGCGGTGGTGGAGAGATTGCATCACATCTGGGGGCAGGTTATGGACAATTTGAAGTTGTCCCAGGAGAAGACTCAGCGTTTTGCCAACCGTCATCGTCGTGTTGGTTCTCGGCTTTGTGTTGGAGATTTAGTGTGGTTGTCTTCTCGTTTTGTCCCTATGAGGGTCTCTTCTCCTAAGTTTAAACCTCGGTTCATCGGCCCTTATAGAATATTGGAGATTCTTAATCCTGTTTCTTTCCGTTTGGACCTCCCTGCGTCCTTTTCCATTCATAACGTTTTTCATCGGTCGTTATTGCGCAGGTATGAGGTACCTGTTGTACCTTCAGTTGAGCCTCCTGCTCCGGTGTTGGTTGAGGGTGAGTTGGAGTACGTTGTGGAGAAAATTTTGGACTCTCGTGTTTCCAGACGGAAACTCCAGTATCTGGTCAACTGGAAGGGTTACGGCCAGGAGGATAATTCTTGGGTCAATGCATCTGATGTTCATGCTTCTGATCTTGTTCGTGCCTTCCATAGGGCTCATCCTGGTCGCCCTGGTGGATCTGGTGAGGGTTCGGTGCCCCCTCCTTGAGGGGGGGGTACTGTTGTGAATTTGGATTCTGGGCTCCCCCGGTGGCCGCTTGTGGAATTGGACTTGTCATCCTCTTTCCTGTTTCACCTGGTTCCATCAGTAGTGGGTGTCGCTATTTAAGCTCATTTCTCTGGTGGTTTCTTGCCGGTCAACAATGTTATCTGATGCCTCTCAGTGCTTGTTCCTGCTTCTAGACAACTACTAGTTAAGTTGGACTTTTGTCCATGTTTTGTTTTGCCTATTTGTTCCAGTTCACAGCTGAAGTTTTGTTACTGTGTCTGGAAAGCTCTCGTTGATCAGGGATTGCTACTCTGGCGTTATGAGTTAATGCCAGAGTTTAAGGTAATCTCTGGATGGTGTTTTGTTAGTGTTTTTCTGCTGACCATGAAAGTATACTATCTGTCTTCTGCTATCTAGTAAGCGGACCTCAAATTTGCTAAGACTATTTTCCTGCTGCGTTTGTTGTTTCATCTGAACTCACCGTCATTATATGTGGGGGGCTACTGTCTTCTTTGGAATATTTCTCTAGAGGTGAGCCAGGTCTTATATTTCCCTCTGCTAGCTATTTAGGTCTTAGGCCAGAGCTGGGCATCTAGCGATAAATAGGAAATGCTACCTGGCTATTTCTAGTTGCGCGGCAGGCTTAGTTCATGGTCAGTATAGTTCCATCTTCCGAGAGCTTGTCCCTCTATAGGCTTGCTATGATCTCTGCCTGCAGAGATCATGACAGGGAGCACTACTTGAATTTTGGAACACAAATGTGGCTGAAATAGATTGGGGGTGCCATTTTGTATTTGCAGAGCCCGTAAGGTGCCTAAACAGAAGAAAACCCCTAAAAGCGACCCCATTTTTGAAACTACACCCCTCAAATATTTTATTCATGGGTATTGTGAGCATTTTAAACCCAGGGGTATTACAGTACACAGAATTTGGTAACATTAGATCATCATATTGAAAATTTTCATTTTTTTTCACAAAAATGTTGCTTTAGCCCAAACTTTTTCACTTTCTCAAGAGGCAGCATGGAAAAGAGGACCACACACAGTTTGTTACCCACTTTCTTATGAGCGTAGCGATACCCCACATATAGTCAAAAGTTCTGTTAGGACAAATGACAGGGCTCAGAAGAGAAAACGCAACATTTAGTATTTGGATTGTAAGTTTGGCTGGAATAGATTGCTGACACCATGTCTAATTTGCAGACCTTCTGAAGTACCCAAACAGTGACCCTATTTTGGAAACCAATCAAAGAATTCAGCTCAATGTGGCTGAAATAGATTGTGGGCACCATTTTGCATTTGCAGAGCCCCTAAGATGCCTAAACAACAACAAGATCCCTAAAAGCAACCCCATTTTTGAAACTACACTCCTCAATGATTTTTTTTCTAAGAGGTATAGTGAGCATTTTGAACCCTGCGGTACTACACATCATTTTGAAAATTTTCATTTTTTTCCTCGAAAATGTTGCTTTAGCCAAAACTTTTTCACTTTTTCAAGAGGTAGCTTGAAAAAGTGGACTACACAGTATGTTTCCCACTTCCTCCTGAGCATAGCGATACCCCACATATGGTCAAAAGTTCTGTTAGGACAAACGGTAGGGCTCAGAAGCGAAGAAGCTATATTTGGCATTTGGAATGTAAATTTGGCTGGAATAGATTGCAGGCACTATGTCTAATTTGCGGAACCTTTGAGGTACCCAGACAGTTGAAACCCCCACAAGTGACCCTATTTTGGAGAATTCATCTAACGTAGGTGAGTATATTGAAGATGAAGGTGATTCACTTTTTAAAATGTGGATGTGAAAACAAAAATTGTTTATTCCACTAAAATGTTATTTTAGTGCCAAATTAGAATAGGAGAAAATGCACCCCATAATTTGTTAGGCAATTTCTTCTGAAAGCGACACTATTCCATATGTGGTCCATAACTGCAGTTTGGGTACATGGCAGGGTTTCGGAATAGTGGTATTTGATTTTTGGAACACAAATTTGCCTAAATAAATTGTGAATGCAATGTTCTATTTTCAGAGCCCTTAACATGTCAAAACAGCAGAAAAACCCAACAAGTTACATCATCTTGGAAACTAGATTCCAGAATTCATCTAGTGGTGTACTGGTCATTTTTAACCTACAGGTGATTCCCAAAACTTTAAAACATTTAGATGTGAAAACAAAATATTACATATTTCCCACTAAATTCCTGTCAGTACCCTGTATTACAGTGCCCTCTCCTGCAGTACATCATTCCTCTCTTGTATATAAAGCACCAGAGGCGTATCTAGTGTGGGAAGGCAAGGTATGTGCTCTGGGTGCAGACGGCAAGGGGGCACAGTGGGGCCACCTAATGCAGCAGTCCAAAGTGTCTCCCCTGGTATCTGTGTTCTGCCACCATCCAACGCAAGAACAGACGTGAGTACAACTGAAGCTCTGACCGCTGGGTCACAGAGACAACAGCAGCATCATCAAGTCATGTGATCGTGCTGCTGACATCACTAGCTGGCAAGCAGAAGAGGGAGGTGGTAAGTGCTCCTGTAGCTGAAGAGCTGAAGACACCGAAGATGTGTGTTGTATATGTGTATTTATTCAGAGTGTGTGTGGATTTATACAGTGTGTGGGGGGATTTATTCAGAGAGTGTGTGTGGGGATTTATTCTGTGTCTGTGTGATTTATTCAGTGTGTGATTTATTCAGTGTGTGTGTTTTTATTCAGAGTGTGTAAGGATTTTTTCAGTGTGTGTAGGTATTTATTCAGTGTGTGTGTGTGTGTGTGTGTGTGTGTGTGTGATTTTTTCTGTGTGCATGTGTTTTATGTGATTTATCCAGTCTGTGTGTGGGGGATTTATTCAGTATGTGTGTGTGTGGGGATTTATTCAGTGTAAGTATGATTTATTTAGTGTGTGTGTGATTTATTCAGTGTGTGTGTGATTTATTCATTTTGTGTGTGATTTATTCAGTGTGTGTTTGTGTGTGTGGGGATTTGTTCTGTTCATGAGGCGGGGTGCATTTATTCTGTGTGGAGGGGGATGAATTTATTCTGTGTGGGGCGTGGTGGATTTATTCTGTGGGGAGAGAGGGTGATGGGATGTGTGAGGAGGAACTACTGTATAGGGAGGAAGGGTGATGGGATGTGTGATGACACAGTATGGGGAGTTGAGGGGGATGTGTGAGGAGGCAATATGGAGAGCGAGGTGGTAAATATGTGAGAAGACATTCTGGTTAGCGGGGGCATACATGGGGAGAGAAGGGGAAATGGGAGTAGACAGCATGGGGAGGAAAGAGTGAGTGGGCACAAAATAAAGACTGAGTAGGGTGGTGAACAGTGTAAGGGCACAGCCAACAGGAATCATAATGCCTAGTAGGAGAAGTGTAATGAAGGGGGACTCTGCAGGTTTCATCAGTCATCACATGGCTGCTTCACTCTTATGCGATTTTCATACTGATGGTCACCTGATAAAGAGCTTCTCTCAGTTTTTCACTGAACATTGAGAATTAGGGAGAGCAGCTTGTCGACACGTGATTAAGTGTATAAATCGTATATGTGCTGGAGGAGGGGGAAACCAATCTGAATTCTTGCCCCG
The DNA here is from genome assembly GCF_051348905.1 of Ranitomeya variabilis. NCBI lineage: Eukaryota > Metazoa > Chordata > Amphibia > Anura > Dendrobatidae > Ranitomeya > Ranitomeya variabilis. The sequence goes on from NC_135234.1 coordinate 392,360,744, forward strand.
GGTGTCAGGAAACCTAGATACACCTCTGTTAAGTGCCATCCTTTGGTACAAACCTTCTAATAACCTCTTCTATTCACCCTACCTTCCTGCAGAACATCATTACTCTTACCTTACCTCTGGCTGGAATTATTTCACTTTTTCAGTGAAGAAAACAGCATACAGAAACTGTTGCATAGTTTGGTCAAAAAAGAAACTTGTGAGAGTAGATTATGATAGGGCAATTCAACTTTTATCTTCACAGAACATGAGGTATATGCATCAGCTTTTGAATACAGCATAACAGGAAGTCTGAAAGACTTTTTACCAGAGAGAAAGTGAAACCAAAGTGCAAGTATATGCATTACATTCAACTATGCAAATTGCCTCTTCAGAGAAAAAGAGGACTTAAACTCTATAGCGCCACCTGTTGGAAGTAGCAATCCTACAAGTCACACTCAACCCTTTAATGAGTCGTGCAATATGACTTAGGATAAAAGCCAAATCAGTATCTCAATTCACAGACACGGTGTTTCGGGCTGTTGGCCCTCTTCAGTGCGAAGCATGAGAACTAATTTGGCTAGGTGAGAGGCTCTGGACTGGGGTCTAAGGGGCAACGTTTCTCCTTATGGAGAGTGACATACCAGCTTGCTTGTCAAGGTAAGGAGGCTTATTCACCGTGCAATGCTTCTCTGGGAAATTAAATATGCAAATTGCCTCTTCTGAGAAAAAGAGGACTTAAACTCTATAGCGCCACCTCTTGGAAGTAGCAATCCTACAAGTCACAATCAACCCTTTAATGAGTCGTGCAATATGACTTAGGATAAAAGCCAAATCAGTATCTCAATTCGCAGACACAGTGTTTCGGGCTGTTGGCCCTCGTCAGTGGCGAAGCATGAGAACTAATTTGGCTAGATGAGAGGCTCTGGACTGGGGTCTACGGGGCAACGTTTCTCCTTATGGAGAGTGACATACCAGCTCTGGCTTGTCAAGGAAACGTTGCCCCCTAGACCCCAGTCCAGAGCCTCTCATCTAGCCAGATTAGTTATCATGCTTCGCACTGACGAGGGCCAACAGCCCGAAATACCGTGTCTGCGAATTGAGATACTGATTTGGCTTTTATCCTAAGTCACATTGCACGACTCGTTAGAGGGTTGATTGTGACTTGTATGATCGCTACTTCCAACAGGTGGCGCTATAGAGTTTAAGTCCTCTTTTCCTCAGAAGAGGCAATTTGCATATTTAATTTCCCAGAGGAGCATTGTATGGCAAATAAGCCTCCTTACCTTAACAAGCCAGAGATGGTATGTCACTCTCCATAAGGAGAAATGATACCCCTTAGACCCCAGTCCAGAGCCTCTCACCTAGCCAAATCAGTTCTCATGCTTCGCACTGACGAGGGCCAACAGCCCGAAACACCGTGTCTGCGAATTGAGATACTGATTTGGCTTTTATCCTAAGTCATACTGCATGACTCTTTAATGGGTTGATTGTGACTTGTAGGATCGCTACTTCCAACAGGTGGCGCTATAGAGTTTAAGTCCTCTTTTTCTCTGAAGAGGCAATTTGCATATTATATTTCCCAGAGGGGCATTGCATGGCGAATAAGCCTCCTTACCTTGAGAAGCCAGAGCTGGTATGTCACTCTCCATAAGGAGAAATCTTGCCCCTTAGACCCCAGTCTAGAGCCTCTCATCTTGCCAAATTAGTTCTCATGCTTCGCACTGACGAGGGCCAACAGCCTGAAACACAGTGTCTGCGAATTGAGGTACTCATTTGGCTTTTATCCTAAGTCATATTGCACGACTCTTTAAAGGGTTGATTGTGACTTGTAGAATCGCTACTTCCAACAGGTGGCGCTATAGAGTTTAAGTCCTCTTTTTCTCTGAAGAGGCAATTTGCATATTATATTTCCCAGAGGAGCATTGCATGGCGAATAAGCCAATATATATCATTTTAGATTGAAAACTTTTAAAGTTCACACAGAAAGTCATTTAAATGGACGCATTAAAACTAAATTAAAACCAATTTGTTAGTAAATTTTCCTAATATACTTAATTTTAAAAAATGTTACTCACTCTCAGTCATAAGGTCCTGCATAAGTAGCTGTCTGGTCCTGCTGCTCTGCCCTTGCTAGGTTTCCCTTAAAGCAAAAGAAACACATCTGCTGTTTATTCAGTTCTTTCTTTTTAAATTTTGTACAGAAAAACACTTTACTATATTTTTTTTAAATAAAATACTTTAAAGCACTTTCACTTTAAAGCCAATTGTACTCAAACACTTAAAGCACTTTCACCTTAAAGCCAATTGTACTCAAACACTTAAGTAAGTATAAGTAAGCCTTATACTGAAGGAATTGTATCTTCCATGCAAGAACCTTCTTAAAACCTAATAATGACCCCATAACTATCTAAAGGTGCTTCATCACTCTGTTCAGGAACCAAATCAGTGGCTCCATCAGGACTTACGTTCAAACTCAAAGCTAAAAATGATTCGTCCGTTTGCGCCGATAGGGCCATAGACAATAATGGAGCAGACAGAGTTATTGTGTGCTCTGTCGTGCATCATTTTTATGCATGTATGTCTGAGTGGACACCGCCAATAGGCATACATACTCCCAAAAATGATACATGTCAGAGAGCATGTTCACTCTGTTGACAATATAATAGTCTACGGCCCCATAATGACGCATATGCCCAAATCCCAAGCTCCATAAATATAGACCCATATCATTTAACTCATTAGTGACCTAGCCAATTTTAACCTTCAGAACCCGGCCAATTTTTTTTAAAATCTGGCCAGTGTCACTTTATGTAATGCTTCAACATATCCCAGTAATTATGAGACTTTTTTGTGACACGTTGTACGTTATGGTTGTCGTAAATTTAGTTTCAATATGTTGTGCAATTATTTGTAAAAATATCTGAATTTTAGCAAAAATGTAGAAAAAATAGCAATTTTCAAACTGTCAGTTTTTACATCCTTAATTCTGTCACGCTATGCCCATTTTCCATTTTTTGTGCTTTCATATTTACCTTACCTTCATAACTTTTCATTATTTTTATAATCAATAAAGCCATATGAGGGATTGCTTTTTGGGGGATGAATTGTGATTTTGAATGACACTAATGATTTTACCACATAGTGTATTGGAAAACAGGAAACAAAATCCAACTACAGTGAAATTGCAAAAACAGTGCAATTCTACAATTGGTTTTTGGGTTCACTATATGGTAAAACTGACATGGCAATACAATTCCACAGGTCAGTACGAGTATGCAGATACCAAACAGGTATAGTTTATTTTTTATTTAAGTGGTTAAAAAAAATTCCGAAATTTAAATGAAAAAATGAATAAAAAGTTTTTACGTTTATCACCTTATTCCGAGACACATAGCATTTTCATTTTGGGGGGATTTGCGAGTGGGAGATAGCTTATATTTTGTACCATGAGTTAAAATTTTTATAAATAAAATTTGGGGAGAAATACGATTTTTTCATCACTTCTTATTACATTTTACTGCAATGTTGCGGTGGCTAAAAAAAACATAAATCTGAAGTTTTGATTTTTTTTTTCGTTACGTTGTTTACCAATCTAATTAATTTACTTCATATTTTAATAGATGGGAAATTCCTGAATGCAGTGATACCAACTCGAGTGTTAAATCCCACTGTCAGAGATTTAACTGGTTAACAATCACGGGTGGAGCTCCACCTGCGCTGTTAAAGGCACATGACAACTGAATAAATCAGCTGTCGTTTGCAGGGAAAGATGCGGGCTCAGGGACTGGAGACTGCATCAAAGTCGAGGACACAACATATGACGAAAATATACATCATATGTCATGAATGGGTTAAACCAGTTAGACATGCTGTACGAAATAATAAATTACATTTCCCATATGTCTACTTCCCATCTGCATCAGTTTTCAAATGTAATTTTATATTTTATTAGAATGTTAAAAGGATTAAAAGTTTAGCAGCAATATTTCATTTTTTTCATGAAATTTAGAAACTCTGTTTTATTAGAGACCTCTTCTGATTCAAATGGACTTTGTGGTGCCTATATATTGCAAGCGCCCCAAAAGTGACACTATTTGAAAAATCACACCCATCAAATACTTACAAACTGCTGTCAGGAATTTTTTTTTTAACTGTTCAGGTGCTACACAGGAAATAATGCAAAGTGAAATGACATTTTTTTTTCTCCTTCTAAAATGTTAGTTTAGTTCCAATTTTTGAACCTTTACAAGGGATAGTATGAGAAAATTGACCACAGAATTTGTTGCTCAGTTTCTTCTGAGCGCATTTATACCACTCATGTAATATTCTGTCTGGATAGATGGCAAGGCTTGGAACAGAGGGAGCACTACTTGAATTTTGGAACACAAATGTGGCTGAAATAGATTGGGGGTGCCATTTTGTATTTGCAGAGCCCGTAAGGTGCCTAAACAGAAGAAAACCCCTAAAAGCGACCCCATTTTTGAAACTACACCCCTCAAATATTTTATTCATGGGTATTGTGAGCATTTTAAACCCAGGGGTATTACAGTACACAGAATTTGGTAACATTAGATCATCATATTGAAAATTTTCATTTTTTTTCACAAAAATGTTGCTTTAGCCCAAACTTTTTCACTTTCTCAAGAGGCAGCATGGAAAAGAGGACCACACACAGTTTGTTACCCACTTTCTTATGAGCGTAGCGATACCCCACATATAGTCAAAAGTTCTATTAGGACAAATGACAGGGCTCAGAAGAGAAAACGCAACATTTAGTATTTGGATTGTAAGTTTGGCTGGAATAGATTGCTGACACCATGTCTAATTTGCAGACCTTCTGAAGTACCCAAACAGTGACCCTATTTTGGAAACCAATCAAAGAATTCAGCTCAATGTGGCTGAAATAGATTGTGGGCACCATTTTGCATTTGCAGAGCCCCTAAGATGCCTAAACAACAACAAGATCCCTAAAAGCAACCCCATTTTTGAAACTACACTCCTCAATGATTTTTTTTCTAAGAGGTATAGTGAGCATTTTGAACCCTGCGGTACTACACATCATTTTGAAAATTTTCATCTTTTTCCTCGAAAATGTTGCTTTAGCCAAAACTTTTTCACTTTTTCAAGAGGTAGCTTGAAAAAGTGGACTACACAGTATGTTTCCCACTTCCTCCTGAGCATAGCGATACCCCACATATGGTCAAAAGTTCTGTTAGGACAAACGGTAGGGCTCAGAAGCGAAGAAGCTATATTTGGCATTTGGAATGTAAATTTGGCTGGAATAGACTGCAGGCACTATGTCTAATTTGCGGAACCTTTGAGGTACCCAGAAAGTAGAAACCCCCACAAGTGACCCTATTTTGGAGAATTCATCTAAAGTAGGTGAGTATATTGAAGATGAAGGTGATTCACTTTTTAAAATGTGGATGTGAAAACAAAAATTGTTTATTCCACTAAAATGTTATTTTAGTGCCAAATTAGAATAGGAGAAAATGCACCCCATAATTTGTTAGGCAATTTCTTCTGTAAGCGACACTATTCCATATGTGGTCCATAACTGCAGTTTGGGTACATGGCAGGGTTTCGGAATAGTGGTATTTGATTTTTGGAACACAAATTTGCCTAAATAAATTGTGAATGCAATGTTCTATTTTCAGAGCCCTTAACATGTCAAAACAGCAGAAAAACCCAACAAGTTACATCATCTTGGAAACTAGATTCCAGAATTCATCTAGTGGTGTACTGGTCATTTTTAACCTACAGGTGATTCCCAAAACTTTAAAACATTTAGATGTGAAAACAAAATATTACATATTTCCCACTAAATTCCTGTCAGTACCCTGTATTACAGTGCCCTCTCCTGCAGTACATCATTCCTCTCTTGTATATAAAGCACCAGAGGCGTATCTAGTGTGGGAAGGCAAGGTATGTGCTCTGGGTGCAGACGGCAAGGGGGCACAGTGGGGCCACCTAATGCAGCAGTCCAAAGTGTCTCCCCTGGTATCTGTGTTCTGCCACCATCCAACGCAAGAACAGACGTGAGTACAACTGAAGCTCTGACCGCTGGGTCACAGAGACAACAGCAGCATCATCAAGTCATGTGATCGTGCTGCTGACATCACTAGCTGGCAAGCAGAAGAGGGAGGTGGTAAGTGCTCCTGTAGCTGAAGAGCTGAAGACACCGAAGGTGTGTGTTGTATATGTGTATTTATTCAGAGTGTGTGTGGATTTATAGTGTGTGTGGGGGGATTTATTCAGAGAGTGTGTGTGGGGATTTATTCTGTGTCTGTGTGATTTATTCAGTGTGTGATTTATTCAGTGTGTGTGTTTTTATTCAGAGTGTGTAAGGATTTTTTCAGTGTGTGTAGGTATTTATTCAGTGTGTGTGTGTGTGTGTGTGTGTGTGTGTGTGATTTTTTCTGTGTGCATGTGTTTTATGTGATTTATCCAGTCTGTGTGTGGGGGATTTATTCAGTATGTGTGTGTGTGGGGATTTATTCAGTGTAAGTATGATTTATTTAGTGTGTGTGTGATTTATTCAGTGTGTGTGTGATTTATTCATTTTGTGTGTGATTTATTCAGTGTGTGTTTGTGTGTGTGGGGATTTGTTCTGTTCATGAGGCGGGGTGCATTTATTCTGTGTGGAGGGGGATGAATTTATTCTGTGTGGGGCGTGGTGGATTTATTCTGTGGGGAGAGAGGGTGATGGGATGTGTGAGGAGGAACTACTGTATAGGGAGGAAGGGTGATGGGATGTGTGATGACACAGTATGGGGAGTTGAGGGGGATGTGTGAGGAGGCAATATGGAGAGCGAGGTGGTAAATATGTGAGAAGACATTCTGGTTAGCGGGGGGCATACATGGGGAGAGAAGAGGAAATGGGAGTAGACAGCATGGGGAGGAAAGAGTGAGTGGGCACAAAATAAAGACTGAGTAGGGTGTTGAACAGTGTAAGGGCACAGCCAACAGGAATCATAATGCCTAGTAGGAGAAGTGTAATGAAGGGGGACTCTGCAGGTTTCATCAGTCATCACATGGCTGCTTCACTCTTATGCGATTTTCATACTGATGGTCACCTGATAAAGAGCTTCTCTCAGTTTTTCACTGAACATTGAGAATTAGGGAGAGCAGCTTGTCGACACGTGATTAAGTGTATAAATCGTATATGTGCTGGAGGAGGGGGAAACCAATCTGAATTCTTGCCCCGGGTGTCAGGAAACCTAGATACACCTCTGTTAAGTGCCATCCTTTGGTACAAACCTTCTAATAACCTCTTCTATTCACCCTACCTTCCTGCAGAACATCATTACTCTTACCTTACCTCTGGCTGGAATTATTTCACTTTTTCAGTGAAGAAAACAGCATACAGAAACTGTTGCATAGTTTGGTCAAAAAAGAAACTTGTGAGAGTAGATTATGATAGGGCAATTCAACTTTTATCTTCACAGAACATGAGGTATATGCATCAGCTTTTGAATACAGCATAACAGGAAGTCTGAAAGACTTTTTACCAGAGAGAAAGTGAAACCAAAGTACAAGTATATGCATTACATTCAACTATGCAAATTGCCTCTTCAGAGAAAAAGAGGACTTAAACTCTATAGCGCCACCTGTTGGAAGTAGCAATCCTACAAGTCACACTCAACTCTTTAATGAGTCGTGCAATATGACTTAGGATAAAAGCCAAATCAGTATCTCAATTCGCAGACACGGTGTTTCGGGCTGTTGGCCCTCTTCAGTGCGAAGCATGAGAACTAATTTGGCTAGATGAGAGGCTCTGGACTGGGGTCTAAGGGGCAACGTTTCTCCTTATGGAGAGTGACATACCAGCTTGCTTGTCAAGGTAAGGAGGCTTATTCACCGTGCAATGCTTCTCTGGGAAATTAAATATGCAAATTGCCTCTTCTGAGAAAAAGAGGACTTAAACTCTATAGCGCCACCTCTTGGAAGTAGCAATCCTACAAGTCACAATCAACCCTTTAATGAGTCATGCAATATGACTTAGGATAAAAGCCAAATCAGTATCTCAATTCGCAGACACAGTGTTTCGGGCTGTTGGCCCTCGTCAGTGGCGAAGCATGAGAACTAATTTGGCTAGATGAGAGGCTCTGGACTGGGGTCTACGGGGCAACGTTTCTCCTTATGGAGAGTGACATACCAGCTCTGGCTTGTCAAGGAAACGTTGCCCCCTAGACCCCAGTCCAGAGCCTCTCATCTAGCCAGATTAGTTATCATGCTTCGCACTGACGAGGGCCAACAGCCCGAAATACCGTGTCTGCGAATTGAGATACTGATTTGGCTTTTATCCTAAGTCACATTGCACGACTCGTTAGAGGGTTGATTGTGACTTGTAGGATCGCTACTTCCAACAGGTGGCGCTATAGAGTTTAAGTCCTCTTTTCCTCAGAAGAGGCAATTTGCATATTTAATTTCCCAGAGGAGCATTGTACGGCAAATAAGCCTCCTTACCTTAACAAGCCAGAGATGGTATGTCACTCTCCATAAGGAGAAATGATACCCCTTAGACCCCAGTCCAGAGCCTCTCACCTAGCCAAATCAGTTCTCATGCTTTGCACTGACGAGGGCCAACAGCCCGAAACACCGTGTCTGCGAATTGAGATACTGATTTGGCTTTTATCCTAAGTCATACTGCATGACTCTTTAAAGGGTTGATTGTGACTTGTAGGATCGCTACTTCCAACAGGTGGCGCTATAGAGTTTAAGTCCTGTTTTTCTCTGAAGAGGCAATTTGCATATTATATTTCCCAGAGGGGCATTGCATGGCGAATAAGCCTCCTTACCTTGAGAAGCCAGAGCTGGTATGTCACTCTCCATAAGGAGAAATCTTGCCCCTTAGACCCCAGTCTAGAGCCTCTCATCTTGCCAAATTAGTTCTCATGCTTCGCACTGACGAGGGCCAACAGCCTGAAACACAGTGTCTGCGAATTGAGGTACTCATTTGGCTTTTATCCTAAGTCATATTGCACGACTCTTTAAAGGGTTGATTGTGACTTGTAGAATCGCTACTTCCAACAGGTGGCGCTATAGAGTTTAAGTCCTCTTTTTCTCTGAAGAGGCAATTTGCATATTATATTTCCCAGAGGAGCATTGCATGGCGAATAAGCCTCCTTACCTTGACAAGCCAGAGCTGTTATGTCACTCTCCATAAGGAGAAACGTTACCCCTTACATTCAACTAAGCATATGACAGTAACAACATTGCCATCTACTGTCAGAAAAGTGTAAACTCCTCCTGCACACAAGTAAGTCTATATCTGTTGCATATCTGCCAACAGAAACTAAGCTGTCTTCTCGCAGAATATTAAAGAGAACCAGAATGTGGCTTGGTTTTTACATGATTTGGTGCCCCCACTAAAGTCTGGCTGCAGTCACACTTCAGAGATGTGACATAGATAAGGACGGTCGTGCTTATAAATATAGGAGTCAAGTTTACAATATTGTAAAAAAAATACTTTATGTTACTTACAATGTATGTGCTAAATCTCATCTCACATCAATATTTTCTCTGGCCTTGAACATGCAAAAAAGCTTTCTTTTCTATACATGTTTTATGTTTCTGAGAGATACAGTTTAGAGAGTCTGCCTCTTAATATGTCAGTATCTGGTCTATCCATTAACATGAATGAATCTGAAATGATGTTTTATATTAAATTCCATTATAAACAAATGTCAATTGTCCTTAAAGAGTAACCATCATTTTATAATTCATTTCATAAATAGCAATGAGCGAACATGCTCAGATAAGGTGTTATTTAGGCCCTAGGCCTCTTTGTTAGGCAATCCCTGAATGTGATGTTGCTTTCTAAGAGCCACCAGACATGCAGGTGTGGGGACTAGAAAATATTTTTTTAGTATGTCGAAGACACTTGGCAAGCACACGAGCATTCTCAGATAATGCCTTATCCAAGCACATTCTCATCAATATTCATAAATCAATAGTACACATAAACATCTCAGAAATCTGCTTTTCTTTTGAGGTAATTGATCAGTCATTATATTAATTCTTAATTATCAGGTAAAATCTGTATTCAGTGAAGACAGACTTTCCCATTATCCAGAAGAGATGACAGTTACTACTGATACATTTTTATGTAGACTAGAGGAGTGAGGAGCTAGAGACAGAGCTCCTCCCTCCCCCGCCGCCTCATTTCTACATAGAATCTCATCAGCAGCTCTCATCTACTATCTCAGTAATGGGAAAATATGTCTTCACTGAATACAGATTTTACCTCAGAATTGAGAATTTTGATAATGGCTGATCAATTTTGGCAGCGAAAGAAGCAAATTTTTCTGATAAGATTTAATACAAAGTTGCTTATTTTCATGTGATCTATAGATTTATGAAATAAAAATTCCCTGCATATACATTAATGTTCCCATAGGCCCCCATTTATTAGACATAGGATAAATGTCGTAATGTTTTTTTTCTAGCAGGTATGGAGCTTCTATCTAGACTGTGGCGACTGCTAGGTGTCACAGCAAACCGAATGTGTGCTATAAGGATTGAGCCTAATGGTGCAGGTAATTGTCGGGTGCAACGCAGGAACAAAAGGAGACTCAAACAGGTAGCCTGGTTCACACTCAGGTTCCCCCCAGACAAGTGTCTGACAGCTTTATTAATGCAAAGTTAGAACAATATACTTAATAGTAAACTTGAAGACAAAAGAGCACAGTGAGGTCAAAAATACTCTGTTGTAAAAAAAAAAAAAATCACAGTAATCAACAAGTGCTAGTCAAAAGATGTAAAGAAAACAGGGTATTTAGTTGATACGTTTTTTTGCAAAAAAATGTATACTAAGCTGCTCCACCAAATCGTCAAGGTATACCCTTATAGAGCAGTCCTAACTAATGTATAGAATCCCTATCTGATGTATTTAAAACCTGATCATCGGCATAGTACCTGTATAAGCAGGGTTCAGAGAAGGACTATCCATGTGGACATGCAGGATGGAACAGCTTAAATGCAAATGACCCACAGAGGAGTGGTGGACTCCCCAGTCTTGTAGAAACAAGAGAACAATTATAGAACCAGAAACACATGGGCCACTTGCACATTGAACAAGTCTGTAGGAACCTGTTCACAGCACCAGAAAACTTGAAGACAAAAGAGCACAGTGAGGTCAAAAATACTCTGTTGTAAAAAAAAAAAAAAAAAAAAATCACAGTAATCAGCAAGTGCTAGTCAAAAGATGTAAAGAAAACAGGGTATTTAGTTGATACGTTTTTTTGCAAAAAAATGTATACTAAGCTGCTCCACCAAATCGTCAAGGTATACCCTTATAGAGCAGTCCTAACTAATGTATAGAATCCCTATCTGATGTATTTAAAACCTGATCATCGGTATAGTACCTGTATAAGCAGGGTTCAGAGAAGGACTATCCATGTGGACATGCAGGATGGAACAGCTTAAATGCAAATGACCCACAGAGGAGTGGTGGACTCCCCAGTCTTGTAGAAACAAGAGAACAATTATAGAACCAGAAACACATGGGCCACTTGCACATTGAACAAGTCTGTAGGAACCTGTTCACAGCACCAGAAAACTTGAAGACAAAAGAGCACAGTGAGGTCAAAAATACTCTGTTGTAAAAAAAAAAAAAAAAATCACAGTAATCAGCAAGTGCTAGTCAAAAGATGTAAAGAAAACAGGGTATTTAGTTGATACGTTTTTTTGCAAAAAAATGTATACTAAGCTGCTCCACCAAATCGTCAAGGTATACCCTTATAGAGCAGTCCTAACTAATGTATAGAATCCCTATCTGATGTATTTAAAACCTGATCATCGGTATAGTACCTGTATAAGCAGGGTTCAGAGAAGGACTATCCATGTGGACATGCAGGATGGAACAGCTTAAATGCAAATGACCCACAGAGGAGTGGTGGACTCCCCAGTCTTGTAGAAACAAGAGAACAATTATAGAACCAGAAACACATGGGCCACTTGCACATTGAACAAGTCTGTAGGAACCTGTTCACAGCACCAGAAAACTTGAAGACAAAAGAGCACAGTGAGGTAAAAAATACTCTGTTGTAAAAAAAAAAAAAAAAAATCACAGTAATCAGCAAGTGCTAGTCAAAAGATGTAAAGAAAACAGGGTATTTAGTTGATACGTTTTTTTGCAAAAAAATGTATACTAAGCTGCTCCACCAAATCGTCAAGGTATACCCTTATAGAGCAGTCCTAACTAATGTATAGAATCCCTATCTGATGTATTTAAAACCTGATCATCGGTATAGTACCTGTATAAGCAGGGTTCAGAGAAGGACTATCCATGTGGACATGCAGGATGGAACAGCTTAAATGCAAATGACCCACAGAGGAGTGGTGGACTCCCTAGTCTTGTAGAAACAAGAGAACAATTATAGAACCAGAAACACATGGGCCACTTGCACATTGAACAAGTCTGTAGGAACCTGTTCACAGCACCAGAAAACTTGAAGACAAAAGAGCACAGTGAGGTCAAAAATACTCTGTTGTAAAAAAAAAAAAAAAAAAATCACAGTAATCAGCAAGTGCTAGTCAAAAGATGTAAAGAAAACAGGGTATTTAGTTGATATGTTTTTTTGCAAAAAAATGTATACTAAGCTGCTCCACCAAATCGTCAAGGTATACCCTTATAGAGCAGTCCTAACTAATGTATAGAATCCCTATCTGATGTATTTAAAACCTGATCATCGGTATAGTACCTGTATAAGCAGGGTTCAGAGAAGGACTATCCATGTGGACATGCAGGATGGAACAGCTTAAATGCAAATGACCCACAGAGGAGTGGTGGACTCCCCAGTCTTGTAGAAACAAGAGAACAATTATAGAACCAGAAACACATGGGCCACTTGCACATTGAACAAGTCTGTAGGAACCTGTTCACAGCACCAGAAAACTTGAAGACAAAAGAGCACAGTGAGGTCAAAAATACTCTGTTGTAAAAAAAAAAAAAAAAAAATCACAGTAATCAGCAAGTGCTAGTCAAAAGATGTAAAGAAAACAGGGTATTTAGTTGATACGTTTTTTTGCAAAAAAAGTATACTAAGCTGCTCCACCAAGTCGTCAAGGTATACCCTTATAGAGCAGTCCTAACTAATGTATAGAATCCCTATCTGATGTATTTAAAACCTGATCATCGGTATAGTACCTGTATAAGCAGGGTTCAGAGAAGGACTATCCATGTGGACATGCAGGATGGAACAGCTTAAATGCAAATGACCCACAGAGGAGTGGTGGACTCCCCAGTCTTGTAGAAACAAGAGAACAATTATAGAACCAGAAACACATGGGCCACTTGCACATTGAACAAGTCTGTAGGAACCTGTTCACAGCACCAGAAAACTTGAAGACAAAAGAGCACAGTGAGGTCAAAAATACTCTGTTGTAAAAAAAAAAAAAAAAAATCACAGTAATCAGCAAGTGCTAGTCAAAAGATGTAAAGAAAACAGGGTATTTAGTTGATACTTTTTTTGCAAAAAAATGTATACTAAGCTGCTCCACCAAATCGTCAAGGTATACCCTTATAGAGCAGTCCTAACTAATGTATAGAATCCCTATCTGATGTATTTAAAACCTGATCATCGGTATAGTACCTGTATAAGCAGGGTTCAGAGAAGGACTATCCATGTGGACATGCAGGATGGAACAGCTTAAATGCAAATGACCCACAGAGGAGTGGTGGACTCCCCAGTCTTGTAGAAACAAGAGAACAATTATAGAACCAGAAACACATGGGCCACTTGCACATTGAACAAGTCTGTAGGAACCTGTTCACAGCACCAGAAAACTTGAAGACAAAAGAGCACAGTGAGGTCAAAAATACTCTGTTGTAAAAAAAAAAATCACGGTAATCAGCAAGTGCTAGTCAAAAGATGTAAAGAAAACAGGGTATTTAGTTGATACGTTTTTTTGCAAAAAAATGTATACTAAGCTGCTCCACCAAATCGTCAAGGTATACCCTTATAGAGCAGTCCTAACTAATGTATAGAATCCCTATCTGATGTATTTAAAACCTGATCATCGGTATAGTACCTGTATAAGCAGGGTTCAGAGAAGGACTATCCATGTGGACATGCAGGATGGAACAGCTTAAATGCAAATGACCCACAGAGGAGTGGTGGACTCCCCAGTCTTGTAGAAACAAGAGAACAATTATAGAACCAGAAACATATGGGCCACTTGCACATTGAACAAGTCTGTAGGAACCTGTTCACAGCACCAGAAAACTTGAAGACAAAAGAGCACAGTGAGGTCAAAAATACTCTGTTGTAAAAAAAAAAAAAAAATCACAGTAATCAGCAAGTGCTAGTCAAAAGATGTAAAGAAAGCAGGGTATTTAGTTGATACGCTTTTTTGCAAAAAAATGTATACTAAGCTGCTCCACCAAATCGTCAAGGTATACCCTTATAGAGCAGTCCTAACTAATGTATAGAATCCCTATCTGATGTATTTAAAACCTGATCATCGGTATAGTACCTGTATAAGCAGGGTTCAGAGAAGGACTATCCATGTGGACATGCAGGATGGAACAGCTTAAATGCAAATGACCCACAGAGGAGTGGTGGACTCCCCAGTCTTGTAGAAACAAGAGAACAATTATAGAACCAGAAACACATGGGCCACTTGCACATTGAACAAGTCTGTAGGAACCTGTTCACAGCACCAGAAAACTTGAAGACAAAAGAGCACAGTGAGGTCAAAAATACTCTGTTGTAAAAAAAAAAAAAAAAATCACAGTAATCAGCAAGTGCTAGTCAAAAGATGTAAAGAAAACAGGGTATTTAGTTGATACATTTTTTTGCAAAAAAATGTATACTAAGCTGCTCCACCAAATCGTCAAGGTATACCCTTGTAGAGCAGTCCTAACTAATGTATAGAATCCCTATCTGATGTATTTAAAACCTGATCATCGGTATAGTACCTGTATAAGCAGGGTTCAGAGAAGGACTATCCATGTGGACATGCAGGATGGAACAGCTTAAATGCAAATGACCCACAGAGGAGTGGTGGACTCCCCAGTCTTGTAGAAACAAGAGAACAATTATAGAACCAGAAACACATGGGCCACTTGCACATTGAACAAGTCTGTAGGAACCTGTTCACAGCACCAGAAAACTTGAAGACAAAAGAGCACAGTGAGGTCAAAAATACTCTGTTGTAAAAAAAAAAAAAAAATCACAGTAATCAGCAAGTGCTAGTCAAAAGATGTAAAGAAAACAGGGTATTTAGTTGATACGTTTTTTTGCAAAAAAATGTATACTAAGCTGCTCCACCAAATCGTCAAGGTATACCCTTATAGAGCAGTCCTAACTAATGTATAGAATCCCTATCTGATGTATTTAAAACCTGATCATTGGTATAGTGCCTGTATAAGCAGGGTTCAGAGAAGGACTATCCATGTGGACATGCAGGATGGAACAGCTTAAATGCAAATGACCCACAGAGGAGTGGTGGACTCCCCAGTCTTGTAGAAACAAGAGAACAATTATAGAACCAGAAACACATGGGCCACTTGCACATTGAACAAGCCTGTAGGAACCTGTTCACAGCACCAGAAAACTTGAAGACAAAAGAGCACAGTGAGGTCAAAAATACTGTTGTAAAAAAAAAAAAAAAAATCACAGTAATCAGCAAGTGCTAGTCAAAAGATGTAAAGAAAACAGGGTATTTAGTTGATACGTTTTTTTGCAAAAAAATGTATACTAAGCTGCTCCACCAAATCGTCAAGGTATACCCTTATAGAGCAGTCCTAACTAATGTATAGAATCCCTATCTGATGTATTTAAAACCTGATCATCGGTATAGTACCTGTATAAGCAGGGTTCAGAGAAGGACTATCCATGTGGACATGCAGGATGGAACAGCTTAAATGCAAATGACCCACAGAGGAGTGGTGGACTCCCCAGTCTTGTAGAAACAAGAGAACAATTATAGAACCAGAAACACATGGGCCACTTGCACATTGAACAAGTCTGTAGGAACCTGTTCACAGCACCAGAAAACTTGAAGACAAAAGAGCACAGTGAGGTCAAAAATACTCTGTTGTAAAAAAAAAAAAAAAAATCACAGTAATCAGCAAGTGCTAGTCAAAAGATGTAAAGAAAACAAGGTATTTAATTGATACTTTTTTTGCAAAAAAATGTATACTAAGCTGCTCCACCAAATCATCAAGGTATACCCTTATAGAGCAGTCTTTGGTGGAGCACCTTAGTATACATTTTTTTGCAAAAAAACGTATCAACTAAATACCCTGTTTTCTTTACATCTTTTGACTAGCACTTGCTGATTACTGTGATTTTTTTTTTTTTTTACAACAGAGTATTTTTGACCTCACTGCTCTTTTGTCTTCAAGTTTTCTGGTGCTGTGAACAGGTTCCTACAGACTTGTTCAATGTGCAAGTGGCCCATGTGTTTCTGGTTCTATAATTGTTCTCTTGTTTCTACAAGACTGGGGAGTCCACCACTCCTCTGTGGGTCATTTGCATTTAAGCTGTTCCATCCTGCATGTCCACATGGATAGTCCTTCTCTGAACCCTGCTTATACAGGTACTATACCGATGATCAGGTTTTAAATGCATCAGATAGGGATTCTATACATTAGTTAGGACTGCTCTATAAGGGTATACCTTGACGATTTGGTGGAGCAGCTTAGTATACATTTTTTTGCAAAAAAACGTATCAACTAAATACCCTGTTTTCTTTACATCTTTTGACTAGCACTTGCTGATTACTGTGATTTTTTTTTTTTTTACAACAGAGTATTTTTGACCTCACTGTGCTCTTTTGTCTTCAAGTTTTCTGGTGCTGTGAACAGGTTCCTACAGACTTGTTCAATGTGCAAGTGGCCCATGTGTTTCTGGTTCTATAATTGTTCTCTTGTTTCTACAAGACTGGGGAGTCCACCACTCCTCTGTGGGTCATTTGCATTTAAGCTGTTCCATCCTGCATGTCCACATGGATAGTCCTTCTCTGAACCCTGTTTATACAGGTACTATACCGATGATCAGGTTTTAAATACATCAGATAGGGATTCTATACATTAGTTAGGACTGCTCTATAAGGGTATACCTTGACGATTTGGTGGAGCAGCTTAGTATACATTTTTTTGCAAAAAAAGTATCAACTAAATACCCTGTTTTCTTTACATCTTTTGACTAGCACTTGCTGATTACTGTGATTTTTTTTTTTTTTACAACAGAGTATTTTTGACCTCACTGTGCTCTTTTGTCTTCAAGTTTTCTGGTGCTGTGAACAGGTTCCTACAGACTTGTTCAATGTGCAAGTGGCCCATGTGTTTCTGGTTCTATAATTGTTCTCTTGTTTCTACAAGACTGGGGAGTCCACCACTCCTCTGTGGGTCATTTGCATTTAAGCTGTTCCATCCTGCATGTCCACATGGATAGTCCTTCTCTGAACCCTGCTTATACAGGTACTATACCGATGATCAGGTTTTAAATGCATCAGATAGGGATTCTATACATTAGTTAGGACTGCTCTATAAGGGTATACCTTGACGATTTGGTGGAGCAGCTTAGTATACATTTTTTTGCAAAAAAAACGTATCAACTAAATACCCTGTTTTCTTTACATCTTTTGACTAGCACTTGCTGATTACTGTGATTTTTTTTTTTTTTTTACAACAGAGTATTTTTGACCTCACTGTGCTCTTTTGTCTTCAAGTTTTCTGGTGCTGTGAACAGGTTCCTACAGACTTGTTCAATGTGCAAGTGGCCCATGTGTTTCTGGTTCTATAATTGTTCTCTTGTTTCTACAAGACTGGGGAGTCCACCACTCCTCTGTGGGTCATTTGCATTTAAGCTGTTCCATCCTGCATGTCCACATGGATAGTCCTTCTCTGAACCCTGCTTATACAGGTACTATACCGATGATCAGGTTTTAAATACATCAGATAGGGATTCTATACATTAGTTAGGACTGCTCTATAAGGGTATACCTTGACGATTTGGTGGAGCAGCTTAGTATACATTTTTTTGCAAAAAAACGTATCAACTAAATACCCTGTTTTCTTTACATCTTTTGACTAGCACTTGCTGATTATTGTGATTTTTTTTTTTTTTTTTTTTACAACAGAGTATTTTTGACCTCACTGTGCTCTTTTGTCTTCAAGTTTTCTGGTGCTGTGAACAGGTTCCTACAGACTTGTTCAATGTGCAAGTGGCCCATGTGTTTCTGGTTCTATAATTGTTCTCTTGTTTCTACAAGACTAGGGAGTCCACCACTCCTCTGTGGGTCATTTGCATTTAAGCTGTTCCATCCTGCATGTCCACATGGATAGTCCTTCTCTGAACCCTGCTTATACAGGTACTATACCGATGATCAGGTTTTAAATACATCAGATAGGGATTCTATACATTAGTTAGGACTGCTCTATAAGGGTATACCTTGACGATTTGGTGGAGCAGCTTAGTATACATTTTTTTGCAAAAAAACGTATCAACTAAATACCCTGTTTTCTTTACATCTTTTGACTAGCACTTGCTGATTACTGTGATTTTTTTTTTTTTTTTTTACAACAGAGTATTTTTGACCTCACTGTGCTCTTTTGTCTTCAAGTTTTCTGGTGCTGTGAACAGGTTCCTACAGACTTGTTCAATGTGCAAGTGGCCCATGTGTTTCTGGTTCTATAATTGTTCTCTTGTTTCTACAAGACTGGGGAGTCCACCACTCCTCTGTGGGTCATTTGCATTTAAGCTGTTCCATCCTGCATGTCCACATGGATAGTCCTTCTCTGAACCCTGCTTATACAGGTACTATACCGATGATCAGGTTTTAAATACATCAGATAGGGATTCTATACATTAGTTAGGACTGCTCTATAAGGGTATACCTTGACGATTTGGTGGAGCAGCTTAGTATACATTTTTTTGCAAAAAAACGTATCAACTAAATACCCTGTTTTCTTTACATCTTTTGACTAGCACTTGCTGATTACTGTGATTTTTTATTTTTTTTTTTCAACAGAGTATTTTTGACCTCACTGTGCTCTTTTGTCTTCAAGTTTTCTGGTGCTGTGAACAGGTTCCTACAGACTTGTTCAATGTGCAAGTGGCCCATGTGTTTCTGGTTCTATAATTGTTCTCTTGTTTCTACAAGACTAGGGAGTCCACCACTCCTCTGTGGGTCATTTGCATTTAAGCTGTTCCATCCTGCATGTCCACATGGATAGTCCTTCTCTGAACCCTGCTTATACAGGTACTATACCGATGATCAGGTTTTAAATACATCAGATAGGGATTCTATACATTAGTTAGGACTGCTCTATAAGGGTATACCTTGACGATTTGGTGGAGCAGCTTAGTATACATTTTTTTGCAAAAAAACGTATCAACTAAATACCCTGTTTTCTTTACATCTTTTGACTAGCACTTGCTGATTACTGTGATTTTTTTTTTTTTTTTACAACAGAGTATTTTTGACCTCACTGTGCTCTTTTGTCTTCAAGTTTTCTGGTGCTGTGAACAGGTTCCTACAGACTTGTTCAATGTGCAAGTGGCCCATGTGTTTCTGGTTCTATAATTGTTCTCTTGTTTCTACAAGACTAGGGAGTCCACCACTCCTCTGTGGGTCATTTGCATTTAAGCTGTTCCATCCTGCATGTCCACATGGATAGTCCTTCTCTGAACCCTGCTTATACAGGTACTATACCGATGATCAGGTTTTAAATACATCAGATAGGGATTCTATACATTAGTTAGGACTGCTCTATAAGGGTATACCTTGACGATTTGGTGGAGCAGCTTAGTATACATTTTTTTGCAAAAAAACGTATCAACTAAATACCCTGTTTTCTTTACATCTTTTGACTAGCACTTGCTGATTACTGTGATTTTTTTTTTTTTTTTTTACAACAGAGTATTTTTGACCTCACTGTGCTCTTTTGTCTTCAAGTTTTCTGGTGCTGTGAACAGGTTCCTACAGACTTGTTCAATGTGCAAGTGGCCCATGTGTTTCTGGTTCTATAATTGTTCTCTTGTTTCTACAAGACTGGGGAGTCCACCACTCCTCTGTGGGTCATTTGCATTTAAGCTGTTCCATCCTGCATGTCCACATGGATAGTCCTTCTCTGAACCCTGCTTATACAGGTACTATACCGATGATCAGGTTTTAAATACATCAGATAGGGATTCTATACATTAGTTAGGACTGCTCTATAAGGGTATACCTTGACGATTTGGTGGAGCAGCTTAGTATACATTTTTTTGCAAAAAAACGTATCAACTAAATACCCTGTTTTCTTTACATCTTTTGACTAGCACTTGCTGATTACTGTGATTTTTTATTTTTTTTTTTTCAACAGAGTATTTTTGACCTCACTGTGCTCTTTTGTCTTCAAGTTTTCTGGTGCTGTGAACAGGTTCCTACAGACTTGTTCAATGTGCAAGTGGCCCATGTGTTTCTGGTTCTATAATTGTTCTCTTGTTTCTACAAGACTAGGGAGTCCACCACTCCTCTGTGGGTCATTTGCATTTAAGCTGTTCCATCCTGCATGTCCACATGGATAGTCCTTCTCTGAACCCTGCTTATACAGGTACTATACCGATGATCAGGTTTTAAATACATCAGATAGGGATTCTATACATTAGTTAGGACTGCTCTATAAGGGTATACCTTGACGATTTGGTGGAGCAGCTTAGTATACATTTTTTTGCAAAAAAACGTATCAACTAAATACCCTGTTTTCTTTACATCTTTTGACTAGCACTTGCTGATTACTGTGATTTTTTTTTTTTTTTTTTTTTTTTTTTTACAACAGAGTATTTTTGACCTCACTGTGCTCTTTTGTCTTCAAGTTTTCTGGTGCTGTGAACAGGTTCCTACAGACTTGTTCACTGTGCAAGTGGCCCATGTGTTTCTGGTTCTATAATTGTTCTCTTGTTTCTACAAGACTAGGGAGTCCACCACTCCTCTGTGGGTCATTTGCATTTAAGCTGTTCCATCCTGCATGTCCACATGGATAGTCCTTCTCTGAACCCTGCTTATACAGGTACTATACCGATGATCAGGTTTTAAATACATCAGATAGGGATTCTATACATTAGTTAGGACTGCTCTATAAGGGTATACCTTGACGATTTGGTGGAGCAGCTTAGTATACATTTTTTTGCAAAAAAACGTATCAACTAAATACCCTGTTTTCTTTACATCTTTTGACTAGCACTTGCTGATTACTGTGATTTTTTTTTTTTTTTTTTACAACAGAGTATTTTTGACCTCACTGTGCTCTTTTGTCTTCAAGTTTTCTGGTGCTGTGAACAGGTTCCTACAGACTTGTTCAATGTGCAAGTGGCCCATGTGTTTCTGGTTCTATAATTGTTCTCTTGTTTCTACAAGACTGGGGAGTCCACCACTCCTCTGTGGGTCATTTGCATTTAAGCTGTTCCATCCTGCATGTCCACATGGATAGTCCTTCTCTGAACCCTGCTTATACAGGTACTATACCGATGATCAGGTTTTAAATACATCAGATAGGGATTCTATACATTAGTTAGGACTGCTCTATAAGGGTATACCTTGACGATTTGGTGGAGCAGCTTAGTATACATTTTTTTGCAAAAAAACGTATCAACTAAATACCCTGTTTTCTTTACATCTTTTGACTAGCACTTGCTGATTACTGTGATTTTTTTTTTTTTTTTTACAACAGAGTATTTTTGACCTCACTGTGCTCTTTTGTCTTCAAGTTTTCTGGTGCTGTGAACAGGTTCCTACAGACTTGTTCAATGTGCAAGTGGCCCATGTGTTTCTGGTTCTATAATTGTTCTCTTGTTTCTACAAGACTGGGGAGTCCACCACTCCTCTGTGGGTCATTTGCATTTAAGCTGTTCCATCCTGCATGTCCACATGGATAGTCCTTCTCTGAACCCTGCTTATACAGGTACTATACCGATGATCAGGTTTTAAATACATCAGATAGGGATTCTATACATTAGTTAGGACTGCTCTATAAGGGTATACCTTGACGATTTGGTGGAGCAGCTTAGTATACATTTTTTTGCAAAAAAACGTATCAACTAAATACCCTGTTTTCTTTACATCTTTTGACTAGCACTTGCTGATTACTGTGATTTTTTTTTTTTTTTTTTTTTTTACAACAGAGTATTTTTGACCTCACTGTGCTCTTTTGTCTTCAAGTTTTCTGGTGCTGTGAACAGGTTCCTACAGACTTGTTCAATGTGCAAGTGGCCCATGTGTTTCTGGTTCTATAATTGTTCCCTTGTTTCTACAAGACTAGGGAGTCCACCACTCCTCTGTGGGTCATTTGCATTTAAGCTGTTCCATCCTGCATGTCCACATGGATAGTCCTTCTCTGAACCCTGCTTATACAGGTACTATACCGATGATCAGGTTTTAAATACATCAGATAGGGATTCTATACATTAGTTAGGACTGCTCTATAAGGGTATACCTTGACGATTTGGTGGAGCAGCTTAGTATACATTTTTTTGCAAAAAAACGTATCAACTAAATACCCTGTTTTCTTTACATCTTTTGACTAGCACTTGCTGATTACTGTGATTTTTTTTTTTTTTTTTTACAACAGAGTATTTTTGACCTCACTGTGCTCTTTTGTCTTCAAGTTTTCTGGTGCTGTGAACAGGTTCCTACAGACTTGTTCAATGTGCAAGTGGCCCATGTGTTTCTGGTTCTATAATTGTTCTCTTGTTTCTACAAGACTGGGGAGTCCACCACTCCTCTGTGGGTCATTTGCATTTAAGCTGTTCCATCCTGCATGTCCACATGGATAGTCCTTCTCTGAACCCTGCTTATACAGGTACTATACCGATGATCAGGTTTTAAATACATCAGATAGGGATTCTATACATTAGTTAGGACTGCTCTATAAGGGTATACCTTGACGATTTGGTGGAGCAGCTTAGTATACATTTTTTTGCAAAAAAACGTATCAACTAAATACCCTGTTTTCTTTACATCTTTTGACTAGCACTTGCTGATTACTGTGATTTTTTTTTTTTTTTTTTTACAACAGAGTATTTTTGACCTCACTGTGCTCTTTTGTCTTCAAGTTTTCTGGTGCTGTGAACAGGTTCCTACAGACTTGTTCAATGTGCAAGTGGCCCATGTGTTTCTGGTTCTTTAATAGTAAACTTGCCAAGTCATGCCAAGTTACATATATGATTTTAATACATTTCTATTAGTTAATTCATTATCATCATAGGCACAGAACTACTTATGACATACACAGTCCTGATGGTATCAGCTTGTTGGTCGGCCATTTCATAGAATTGGCACGGCGTAGTTTCCACACAAGCAGGGTGCGGTAAAGCCACTAAATTTCTTCTTTATTGTGCACTAAGAAGTTCAAACACAAAATTTAGTCTTGCTCCAAAGTCTCTAAAATGGCTGCTGAGCAAGAGGGGACCTGAGGTCTCCTTCACCATAAGCATGTACCTCAAAAGAACAGTATACTCCCAACAATGGTCATAAAAACAGTATGCACTTAGCCTAACTATGGTTTGTACCAAGAGAACCTATTAAAGGGAACATGTTATGTAAAATTACGCTATTTACATGCACATATGGGATTAATCTTTAGATTAATAGCGATCTTAAGCTGTCTGTTGCCTGCACTAAGAGCCCCACTGCTGGGAGGAAATTAACTTTATTCTATCCCGCAGCTTTGGTCTTTCAGTCATAGCAATAGGCCGGTGTGGCTGTCAGTCAGGGCCAGGAGCATGTTAAACTGCAGGTTAATAGCAATTTTTTACATGACAGGTTTCCTTTAACTCTTTTTAGGACATTTTTAAACTATGTTTAAATTGTTCATTCGTGTTATCCACTAAGAAAGTTCCTGGTGCCTCTATTGGACTGCCTAAATGAGGAAACATCTTTACATGAAAAAGCATGTTCCATAATATTCCATTTTAAGTACAATGAGTTAAAGAATACCTGTCATTAGTGTCCGTCTGTAATTTTTTATTTAAACAAAGAGTGGACAGCCTCAGGTTGGTGATTTTTCTAAATGTCACCCATTAACAAAAGTGATCACAAGGGTTCATTAACCCTGCTGTACTGCCCCCCAAAAAGTTTCTGAAGCTGCAGATTATTTATTATTAGGTGAACAATATTAATTCCTCATCCCCTATGACGGGATCCCTTCATAGATAAACATGCAACTACCAATAGAGAATCATGAAGGCACTGGATCCAAAATGTACCAAATATAAAAAGCATGACTTTATTAACACTAATTAAAAACATAACATGACAAAAAACACAATAAATATAAAGTGACAATGAGCCAATACAGGGTCACCACAGAAGCTACAGACTGATACAACCCCCTTAGTGTCTACACCCGGTATTAAAAGTGATCATAGATTGTCAATCATAACAGGCATCCTAGCTAGACTGCTGGAAGTGTAACATACTAAAAACATCTAGCCACCAAATCCGGATACTGTGATCCATAAATTGTTGTAGCTATATAAAGACAGCTAGTAGTAGTGATTACCTGTAGTCATTATGGACCGGGGATGGG
Source organism: Ranitomeya variabilis (assembly GCF_051348905.1). NCBI lineage: Eukaryota > Metazoa > Chordata > Amphibia > Anura > Dendrobatidae > Ranitomeya > Ranitomeya variabilis. The sequence goes on from NC_135234.1 coordinate 392,385,249, forward strand.
GGGGTCGACCAAACTGAGCGCACCTCGACGCGCGTTTCACTGCAAAGGCAGCTTCGTCAGGAGGCAGTATGGCGTTGCTACTGGAGCCTTATATACCAAAACCTAATTCTCACATGCCCAGCACCTGTGTGCCAGCGCATCGACGCCATGTTGCGGCGTCACTGAAGGGACCGCGCTCAATGTACGCGTCATCCGGTCACATGGTCCGGTCATGTGACCGGCCATGTAACCAAGACAACGCAGCACATACCAGAGCGCTTCCCCACAGCGGCACCACAGCGCATGCGTGCCGTGCGCTGAATGCTCAAGCAGGAGAAAGGTTTGTGGCAGGGATCATCTGTGACGTACAAAAACAGAACAACAAGGCTAACTACATTAAAATAGACCGCTACATCGTTCCTCCACCCTAACTATACTAACAAACCTACCTTCCACCTCTTTATCCCATGCCATACAGAAACAGTAAATATACAAAAATAGATATTGCATTATTCAATATAAACATGATAACTATCTAGTTGGTGGCACACAATAAACAATAAGCATACAACAATAAGTGTCATAAGGCATAATGTTTCCACATATGAATAATTCGGCAGAATTCGTATAAAGTTGACAGTGCTGAGATCACAGGTAGCCTCTTGATTGTTATTTCCTCGCTTTTCCCCTTCCATTTTTTTGGGGTGATTCATAGGTGATTGCAACATCATCCGTACCATCAAATGCGTCTAAGATATAGCGTAACCACCAAAAGATGCTGAGCACAACTATAGATGGAATAGAGAGGGAGTTATTTCAATTATAGTAGATATATCTACATATTATGCCTCCATCAATATTCTAGTTCATGAAGCAGACAAAAGAATAGAAAATAAAAAAGAAGAAAGAAGAAGAAAGGAGGGGAGGGATGTAGATCCAACGGACACATAAAAGGTGGAAATACAACATAAAACCATAGAAGCAACATATAATTAAAATTCGCGCTAGCCTAGGAAGGATTTGAAGCTAATCGATTCGTTTAGCCCATTGGGGGCGAGGGTATCTAGATCAACCATCCATCTCGTTTCACGTTTAAGCAATTCCTTTTTATAGTTACCACCCCTGATGCCCAATTGCACCCGATCAATCCCTCTGACTTTAAATGTTATAGGGTTACTATTGTGACATTTTCTAAAATGCTTAGGGATTGTTTTTAGTGCATCCACATCCAGCGCCATGGCCCCATTCTTGATGTCACGTACATGCTCTAAGGTGCGCACCCGTAGTTCACGTGTGGTCATGCCAATGTAAATCAGATTACATGCACATTTGGCATAATATATCACGTTGTCTGTTCTACAATTGATGAAATGCGTGATAGAGAAAGCTTTACTGCCCCTACTATTTTCAAATGTGGTGACCCGCTCAACATATTTGCACGCAGAGCAGTCACCACATTGAAACGAACCCCATCTTGGGCCCATTCTATCAGAAAAAAATGATTTTTGGGGTGCCACATAATGGCTTTTAGTCAGCATGTCCTTTAGGTTTTTGGACCTACGCCATGTCACTGATGAATGGTTGGAAATATGTGGTGCCACATCCTCATCTGCCAATAGCACAGGCCAATATTTCCTCAAGATCTCTGACACTACCCTCCATTCTGAATTAAAAGAGGTAATAAACTGCACAGGTAAATTGTCATGATGTTTGACAGTTTTTTTGGCAGTTTTTTGTCCAGACTGGGCCAGGAGCGTATCACGTGACGTGAATTTGGCTCTTCTATATCCGGTGCGTATCGCTTTATGATTATAGCCTCTCTGTTGGAGATTATTTTTGAGGATTTTGGCCTGTCGTTCAAATGCATCATTATTAGAACAAATACGCTTAATGCGTAGAAATTGGCTGATTGGTACTGATTTAAATGTCTGTGGGTGGTGTGATGATGTTGCATGTAACAACGTATTTACAGCAGTGGACTTACGGAACACATCAGTCGAAATGAAACCTTCATCATCCTTGCTGAGCGTAACGTCCAAAAACTCCACCTTTTCTCTACTATACTTCCATGTTAGGTTAATATTCAATGAATTGTCATTTAACCTATTGAGAAAAGAATTAAGAGAAACCTCAGACCCCTGCCAGATAAAAAGTACATCATCTATATAGCGAGACCATGAGACCACGGCGTCTATCCCCTCAATACTACCAACAACCTCCCGCTCCCACAGCCCCAGGAAAAGATTTGCGTATGAGGGCGCACAAGTCGCCCCCATCGCGGTTCCCTGGAGCTGTAGGAAATAGCGGTCCTTAAAAACGAAAAAATTGTGGGTGAGGGAAAAATGTAGTAAATTCAAAATGAAACTACACAGTTGGCCGTCTGTATGTGCCATACTCAAAAAGAAACGAGACGACATGTACGTGACATCAAGAATGGGGCCATGGCGCTGGATGTGGATGCACTAAAAACAATCCCTAAGCATTTTAGAAAATGTCACAATAGTAACCCTATAACATTTAAAGTCAGAGGGATTGATCGGGTGCAATTGGGCATCAGGGGTGGTAACTATAAAAAGGAATTGCTTAAACGTGAAACGAGATGGATGGTTGATCTAGATACCCTCGCCCCCAATGGGCTAAACGAATCGATTAGCTTCAAATCCTTCCTAGGCTAGCGCGAATTTTAATTATATGTTGCTTCTATGGTTTTATGTTGTATTTCCACCTTTTATGTGTCCGTTGGATCTACATCCCTCCCCTCCTTTCTTCTTCTTTCTTCTTTTTTATTTTCTATTCTTTTGTCTGCTTCATGAACTAGAATATTGATGGAGGCATAATATGTAGATATATCTACTATAATTGAAATAACTGCCTCTCTATTCCATCTATAGTTGTGCTCAGCATCTTTTGGTGGTTACGCTATATCTTAGATGCATTTGATGGTACGGATGATGTTGCAATCACCTATGAATCACCCCAAAAAAATGGAAGGGGAAAAGCGAGGAAATAACAATCAAGAGGCTACCTGTGATCTCAGCACTGTCAACTTTATACGAATTCTGCCGAATTATTCATATGTGGAAACATTATGCCTTATGACACTTATTGTTGTATGCTTATTGTTTATTGTGTGCCACCAACTAGATAGTTATCATGTTTATATTGAATAATGCAATATCTATTTTTGTATATTTACTGTTTCTGTATGGCATGGGATAAAGAGGTGGAAGGTAGGTTTGTTAGTATAGTTAGGGTGGAGGAACGATGTAGCGGTCTATTTTAATGTAGTTAGCCTTGTTGTTCTGTTTTTGTACGTCACAGATGATCCCTGCCACAAACCTTTCTCCTGCTTGAGCATTCAGCGCACGGCACGCATGCGCTGTGGTGCCGCTGTGGGGAAGCGCTCTGGTATGTGCTGCGTTGTCTTGGTTACATGGCCGGTCCCATGACCGGACCATGTGACCGGATGACGCATACATTGAGCGCGGTCCCTTCAGTGACGCCGCAACATGGCGTCGATGCGCTGGCACACAGGTGCTGGGCATGTGAGAATTAGGTTTTGGTATATAAGGCTCCAGTAGCAACGCCATACTGCCTCCTGACGAAGCTGCCTTTGCAGTGAAACGCGCGTCGAGGTGCGCTCAGTTTGGTCGACCCCCCCATCCCCGGTCCATAATGACTACAGGTAATCACTACTACTAGCTGTCTTTATATAGCTACAACTATTTATGGATCACAGTATCCGGATTTGGTGGCTAGATGTTTTTAGTATGTTACACTTCCAGCAGTCTAGCTAGGATGCCTGTTATGATTGACAATCTATGATCACTTTTAATACCGGGTGTAGACACTAAGGGGGTTGTATCAGTCTGTAGCTTCTGTGGTGACCCTGTATTGGCTCATTGTCACTTTATATTTATTTATTATTAGGGTCTGCAAATCATGGTTAGGTGAGTTAATTTATGTATAGGTGTTGTTATTATGAGTAGGGTTGAGCAAAATGGATCGGACATTTTCAAAAATCGACGACTTTCGGCAAAGTCGGGTTTCATGAAACCCGACCCGATCCCAGCGTGGGATCGGCCATGCTGTCGGCGATCTTCGCGCCAAAGTCGCATTTCGTATGACTCTTTCAGCGCCATTTCTCAGCCAATGGAGGTGGACGCAGAGTGTGGGCAGCGTGATGACATAGGTCTCGGTCCCCACCATCATAGAGAAGGGCTGGACAGTGATTGGCTTGCTTTCTGCGGCGTCACAGGGGCTATAAGGGGGCGTGCATGCCGACCGCCATCTTACTTCTGCCGAACTGAGCATAGGGAGAGGTTGCTGCAGCTTCGTCACAAGCAGGGATATTGTTAGGGAGGAAATATTAACCCCCAGACCGCTTGTGCTGTAGCGATTTCCACTGTCCAACACCACCTTTTCTTTGCAGGGACAGTGGAGGCTAGATTTCTGTGCATCAGCTCTTTAGCTTATAAGGCTCCCTGATAGCTGCATTGCTGTTTGTACGCTGCTGTGCAAACCAACTGCTTTTTTAAAAGCAAAAGTCCTGTTGCTCCTTTCTGCACAGTTCTATTGTTTATTTGTCCCCACTTTTGTGTGCAGCAGTCATTTTTATTGCTGGCTGCCATACTTGTCCTGAGATCATTGTAGGGAGATTGTTATTGTAGTACAGTCCCTTTTTTTATATATATTTCCAGCCACTTTCTGCCACTTATACTGTGTAGTGTAATACAGTGGGCCTGAATTTTGCAGCAGTCTCCCACACATAAAAAGGAGATGAATATTGCCACTAAGTGCATCTGCGTCAGTTCTGTTTGGCGTATATCTGCCAGCCACTTTCTGCCACTTATACCGTGTAGTGTAATACAGTGTGCCTGTTTTGTTTTTTGCTGCAGTGTCCCACACATAAAAAGGGAGATTAATATTGCCACTAAGTGCATCTGTGTCAGTTCTGTTTGGTGTATATCTGCCAGCCACTTTCTGCCACTTATACCGTGTAGTGTAATACAGTGGGCCTGTTTTGTTTTTTTGCTGCAGTGTCCCACACATAAAAAGGGAGATTAATATTGCCACTAAGTGCATCTGCGTCAGTTCTGTTTGGCGTATATCTGCCAGCCACTTTGTGCCACTTATACCGTGTAGTGTAATACAGTGGGCCTGTTTTGTTTTTTGCTGCAGTGTCCCACACATAAAAAGGGAGATTAATATTGCCACTAAGTGCATCTGCATCAGTTCTGTTTGGCGTATATCTGCCAGCCACTTTCTGCCACTTATACCGTGTAGTGTAATACAGTGGGCCTGTTTTGTGTTTTGCTGCAGTGTCCCACACATAAAAAGGGAGATTAATATTGCCACTAAGTGCATCTGCATCAGTTCTGTTTGGCGTATATCTGCCAGCCACTTTCTGCCACTTATACCGTGTAGTGTAATACAGTGGGCCTGCTTTGTTTTTTGCTGCAGTGTCCCACACATAAAAAGGGAGATTAATATTGCCACTAAGTGCTTCTGCGTCAGTTCTGTTTGGCGTATATCTGCCAGCCACTTTCTGCCACTTATACCGTGTAGTGTAATACAGTGGGCCTGTTTTGTTTTTTGCTGAAGTGTCCCACACATAAAAAGGGAGATTAATATTGCCACTAAGTGCATCTGCGTCAGTTCTGTTTGGCGTATATCTGCCAGCCACTTTCTGCCACTTATACCGTGTAGTGTAATACAGTGGGCCTGTTTTGTTTTTTGCTGCAGTGTCCCAAACATAAAAAGGAGATTAATATTGCCACTAAGTGCATCTGCATCAGTTCTGTTTGGCGTATATCTGCCAGCCACTTTCTGCCACTTATACCATGTAGTGTAATACAGTGGGCCTGTTTTGTTTTTTGCTACAGTGTCCCACACATAAAAAGGGAGATTAGTATTGCCGCTAAGTGCATCTGCGTCAGTTCTGTTTGGTGTATATCTGCCAGCCACTTTCTGCCACTTATACCGTGTAGTGTAATACAGTGGGCCTGTTTTGATTTTTGCTGCAATGTCCCACACATAAAAATGGAGATTAATATTGCCTCTAAGTGCATCTGCGTCAGTTCTGTTTGGCTTATATCTGCCAGCCACTTTCTGCCAGGTACACTGTGTAGTGTAATAGAGTGGGCCTTATTTTTTGCAGCAGTCTCCCAAACATATAGAAAGGGAGATTTAAATTCACAACAAGTTTACATACACCTTCTACCTTTTTTTACAGTACCATATAACGGTTGTTAGTTTGGTTACATTTTCCCAAGAATGAGGAAGTCTGGTGGAAGAGGTCGTGGCCGTGGGCGGTCATTGCCAGCTGGTAATGATGGTGGTAGTGGTGGTGGAGCATCTGGTGGTAGTGGGAAAAGCAAAATAGCACCTAAGGCTCGAGTTGTTGAGCCAGCGTCATCGTCTGGCTACACAAGGCCTCGAACGCTCCCTTTTCTGGGAGTAGGAAAACCGCTTTTAAAGCCGAAGCAGCAGGAAAAAGTTTTGGCTTTCCTTGCTGACTCAGCCTCTAGCTCTTTCGCCTCCTCTTCGGAAAGTTCAAAATTTAAAAAAAGCGAGTCGTCAGTGGATGCTCCCAGTCAGGAACAAGTCACTTCCTTGTGTCCTTCACCCAGAACAACAGTGAAGGATGCGTCAGGCGACTGTTATGATCCGGTGACCCTGGAGCCGCATGAGACTGTCTCTGGAGTAGATGGAACCTGTACTGACCGCAATACTAATTCTGACACCGCAACTAGAAGTAGCCGTGGGATGTACCTAACCAGGCCTAGACACCTCGACACAGCCGGAAGACTAAATACCCCTAAAGATGGAAATGGGAAATCCTATCTTGCCTCAGAGCAGAGCCCCAAAGGATAGGCAGCCCCCACAAATATTGACTGTGAATTTAAGAGGAAATACGTACACAGGCAGAAAAGACAGAGTTTAGCAAAAGAGGCCCTTCTAGCTAGATAGAAAGGATAGGACAGAGTTCTAAGCGGTCAGTATTAAAACACTAGAAAAATCCACAGCAGAATACACTATACACTACATCTAACTAAAGACATATGATGTATATCTGCATCTCCAGAGAAACCAGCATGACAGAAAAATCCAAACAAGTCAAGCTGGACAAAAACACAATAAATTGCACTGCACATAAAAGCACACTGCATGCATGCTACAGAGAACAAAACAGGGCACTTAGCTGAAATGACAGCAGGGCAAGTGGAGCCAGACAGAGATGCAATCCCTCCAAGATACAATGGACAACTGGCAGGGATTGATGGATCCTACAAACCTAAATAGCTAATAGAGCTGCAATAAGCAGAAACACCTGCCCAGCTTATAATCCAGAGACCACTGCACTACCACTAACAACCACCGGAGGGAGCCCAAGAGCAGAATTCACAACAGGCGACACAACAGGTAACTCCATGGAGCTCTTTACACATACCATGCCTGGGTTAGAAAGGGAAATTGTTAACAGGCCATTACAAGATGAATCGGACATGGAGTGCACAGATGCACAGCCACAGCTAGATTATTATGCTGTTCCATTGACTCAGATCACAACATTGCCCTTGCAGTGCACTGAGCCAGAATCTGACCCTGATGAGACTATGGTGCCCCGTCCCGAACGCTATAGCACCTTACACGGTGACACAGAGGAAGGTGCACAGGACATTGAAGAGGAGGTGATAGATGACCCAGTTGTTGACCCCTATTGGCAGCCATTGGGGGAACAGGGTGCCGCTGGCAGTAGCTCTGAAGCGGAGGAGTATGAGCCACAGCAGGCATCAACATTGCAACAGCTTTCATCTGGCAGGCCCGTATCTGGCCCAAACCATGTGTCAAAATCAAAAACAGTTTTAGGACAGCGTGGTCATCCCGTGAAAGTAGCACAGTGTGCAATGCCTGAAAAGGTATTCGATAGTAGGAAGAGTGCAGTCTGGCAATTTTTTAACCAAGATCCGAATGATCAGTGCAAAGTTATCTGTAAGAAATGCTCAAGGACTTTTAGCAGAGGGCAGAATGTCAAAAATTTAAATACGACGTGCATGCATAGACACTTAACCAGCATGCACTTGCAAGCCTGGACTAGCTACCAAACGTCCCGTAACGTAGGTGCACCCGCTCAGAATGAAGGTAGTCAGCAACGCTACATTGCTTCCCTCACTGTAAGCCCACCGTTTAGGACACCACCTGCAGCAAATGTGTAGGTATCGACGCAAGGTTAAAGCAGTCAGGGAATCACCAGGTTGTTGGTAGGAAACACTGTATGTAGGCCAACAGCAAGAATACCCTCACCAACCATCTCTCAATCTGCCATGTCCACCACCACCCCCGCTAGTTCCACCATATGCAGCTCTCCAGTCCAGCTCACCCTACAAGAGACTCTCATTGGGAAAAGGAAGTAGTCATCCTCTCATCCTCGTACACAGGGTTTGAACGCCCACATTGCTAGACTAATCTCGTTAGAGATGATGCCCTACCGGTTGGTTGAAAGCAAAGCTTTCAAAGCCCTGATGGCCTATGCAGTACCATGCTATGACCTACCCAGTCGACACTTCTTTGCGAGAAAAGCCATCCCAGCCTTTCACCAGCATGTCAAAGACTGCATTGTCCATGCACTCAGGCAATCAGTCAGCAGAAAGGTGCACCTCACAACAGATGCATGGACCAGTAGGCAAGGCCACGGATGTTACGTGTCCATCATGGCACACTGGGTTAATGTGGTGGATGCAGGGTCCACAGGGGACAGCCATAGTGGGACAGTTCTGCCTAGCCCACGATCTAGGAAACAGTTGGCTGTAGGTGTTTGCCACCCCTCCTCCTCCTCCTCCTCCAGCAGAAGTGAAAGCTCGTCCACAGAGCGCAGTCACACGACCACTCCATCCGCAGCTGCCAGTGTTGCACACGAGGTATCCCATTATGGAACAGCTAGTCGTAAGCGTCAGCAGGCTGTGTTGGAAATGAAGTGTCCGAGTTCTTGCAGCAAGAAACTCAGTCCTGGCTGGGCAGTGTACATCTTGAGGCAGGCAAGGTAGTCAGTGGTAATGGAAGGAATTTTATGGCTGCCATAGCCCTTTCAGAACTGAAACACATACCTTGCCTGGCTCACACCTTGAGCCTGGTGGTGCAGTGCTTCCTGAAAAGTTATCCGGGGTTACCAGCCCTGCTCCTGAAGGTGCGAAGACTTTGCTCGCACATCCGCGGGTCATCCGTACACTCCAGCCGTATGCAGAACCATCAGCGATCGCTGAAGCTTCCCCAGCACCAACTAATAATCGACGTTGCAACAAGGTGGAACTCCACACTGCACATGGTTCAGAGGCTGTGCGAACAGAGGCGTGCTGTAATGTATTTGTGGGAGGATACACATACACGGGCAGGCAGTTGGATGGCAGACATGGAGTTGTCAGGTGTGCAGTGATCGAAGCTACAAGACCTCTGTCAAGTCCTTCAGTGTTTTGAGGAATGCACATGGCTGGTGGGTGCAGACGACGCCATCATAAGCATGAGCATCCCACTAATGCGTCTGCTAATGCAAAGTTTGGCGCACATTAAGGAGCAGTCGTCTGCAGCCGAGGATGAGGGAAGCCTTGATGACAGTCAGCCATTGTCTGCTCAGGGAACTCTCCTGGATGAGGTGGCAGGCGAAGAGGAGGAGGAGGAGGAGGAGGATGATGGGGATGAATATTTATGGGAGGAGGAAGCTTCTCAGGGGGCAATAGAAACTGGTGGCGCTGCAAGGTCAGGTACAGGGTTTTTGCGGGAGACAAGTGATGTTGATTTGCCAGAAAGTGCTCCTCAACCCAGCACAAGCAGTGATTTGACACCTGGAACATTGGCCCACATGGCTGATTATGCCTTGCGTATCCTAAAAAGGGACCCCCGCATTATCAAAATGATGACCGATGATGATTACTGGTTGGCCTGCCTCCTGGATCCTCGCTATAAAGGGAAATTGCAAAATATCATGCCACATGAGAACCTTGAACAAATATTGGCTACCAAACAAGCAACTCTTGTAGACCGTTTGGTTCAGGCATTCCCAGCACACAGCGGCGGTGATGGTTCTCACACGAGCTGCAGGGGGCAACATGGCAGAGGTATTAGAGGTGCACAAATCAGAAGTGGCATTGGACAGATGGGTTTTATGACCAGGTTGTGGAGTGATTTCGCAGTGACTGCAGACACGACAGGTACTGCTGCATCAATTCAAAGTGGCAGGAGACAACATTTGTCCAGTATGGTTACGAACTATTTTTCCTCCCTTATCGATGTTCTCCCTCACACGTCATTCCCCTTTGAATACTGGGCATCTAAAATAGACACCTGGCCTGAATTGGCAGAATATGCATTACAGGAGCTCGCTTGCCCAGCTGCTAGTGTGCTATTAGAAAGAGTCTTCAGTGCTGCTGGTTCAATACTGACTGAAAAAAGGACTCGTCTGGCTACCCAAAATGTTGATGATCTAACCTTCATTAAAATGAACCAATCATGGATTTCTAATTATTTTGCCCCACCTTCCCCTGCTGACAAATAGCTTTCCTGTAAAAAGGTCTTGCTTTTGGACTCCTCTTACTGACTGCTCCAATTCCTCCATTTGCAGCTGCGGAATGTCCACCATAGGCCATTTTTATACCTCCCTAAATGGGCTGACTCCCCCCACAGGGCCGTGGTCACCACTTGGCGCAAACACCCGTGTGAGTGCCGTTTGCTTGGACAGGTGGGTGTACCCACTTTTGGCGGACGGCACTGGCACAGGGTCCTGTTATGATCCGGTGACCTTGGAGCCGCATGAGAGACTTTCTCAGGAGTAGGTGGTACCTGTACTGACCACAAACCCTAAACTAACACCGCAACTAGAAGTAGCCGTGGGATGTACCTAACACGTCCTAGACACCTCGACACAGCCGGAGGACTAAATACCCCTATAGATGGAAATGGGAATTCTATCTTGCCTCAGAGCAGAACCCCAAAGGATAGGCAGCCCCCCACAAATATTGACTGTGAGTATAAGAGGAAAGACACACGCAGGCAGAAAAACAGGATTTAGCAAAAGAGGCACTTCCAGCTAAATAGAAAAGGATAGGACAGAATTCTATGCGGTCAGTATTAAAATACTAAAAATATCCACAGCAGATAATACAAATATTCTACATCTAACTAAAGACATAGAAAGTATATCTGCATCTCCTGAGAATCCAGCATGACTGAAAAATCCAAACACAGTCTAAGCTGGACAAAAACACAATGAATTGCACTGAATTGCAAGCACACTGCATGTGTGCACAGAGACAAAAACCAGACACTTATCTTAGCTGAATTTGGCAGCAGTGCATGAGGAACCAGAGAGAGATGCAATCCCTCCAAGTACAATGGACAACTGGCACGGACTCATGGATCCTGCACACCTAAATACCTAATAGAGCTGCAATCAGCAGAAACACCTGCCCTGGATTACAACCCCAAAACAACTGCACTACCACCAACAACCACCGGAGGGAGCCCAAGAGCAGAATTCACAACAGTACCCCCCCTTGAAGAGGGATCACTGAACCCTCACCAGAGCCCCCAGGCCGATCAGGACGAGCCAGATGAAAGGCACGGACCAAATCAGCAGCATGGACATCAGAGGCAAAAACCCAAGAATTATCCTCCTGGCCATAACCCTTCCATTTGACAAGGTACTGAAGCCTCCGCCTTGAAAAGCGAGAATCCAAAATCTTCTCAACCACATACTCCAACTCCCCATCAACCAACACAGGAGCAGGAGGATCAACAGAGGGAACAACGGGCACCACATATTTCCGCAATAAAGATCTATGGAAAACATTATGGATGGCAAAAGAGGCCGGAAGGGCCAAACGAAAAGACACCGGATTGATAATCTCAGAAATCCTATAAGGACCAATAAACCGAGGCTTAAACTTAGGGGAAGAAACCTTCATAGGAACATGACGGGAAGACAACCAGATCAAATCCCCAACCCGAAGCCGGGAACCAACACACCGACGAAGGTTAGCAAAACGCTGAGCCTCCTCCTGAGACAACACCAAATTGTCCACCACATGAGCCCAAATCTGCTGCAACCTGTCAACCACAGAATCCACACCAGGACAATCAGAAGGTTCAACTTGCCCCGAAGAAAAACGAGGATGAAAACCAAAATTACAAAAGAAGGGCAAAACCAAGGTAGCCGAAATAGCCCGATTATTAAGGGCGAACTCGGCCAATGGCAAGAAAGCCACCCAATCATCCTGATCAGCAGACACAAAGCATCTCAAATAAGTTTCCAAAGTCTGATTAGTTCGCTCGGTCTGGCCATTTGTCTGTGGATGAAATGCGGAAGAAAAAGACAAATCAATGCCCAGCCTAGCACAAAAGGCCATCCAAAACATAGAAACAAACTGGGAACCTCTGTCGGACACAATATTCTCTGGAATACCATGCAAACGAACCACATGCTGAAAAAACAATGGAACCAAATCAGAAGAGGAAGGCAATTTAGGCAAAGGCACCAAATGAACCATCTTAGAAAACCGGTCACAAACCACCCAGATAACCAACATCCTCTGGGAAACCGGAAGATCTGAAATAAAATCCATAGAAATATGCGTCCAGGGCCTCTCAGGGACCGGCAAAGGCAAAAGCAACCCACTAGCACGGGAACAACAAGGCTTGGCCTGCGCACAAATCCCACAGGACTGCACAAAAGAACGCACATCACGCGACAAAGAAGGCCACCAAAAGGACCTACCAACCAAATCTCTGGTACCAAAAATACCAGGATGGCCAGCCAACACAGAACAATGTACCTCAGAAATCACTCTACTAGTCCATCTATCAGGAATAAACAGTTTCCCCACTGGACAGCGGTCAGGTTTGTCAGCCTGAAATTCCTGCAGAACCCGTCGCAAATCAGGGGAAATGGCAGAAAGGACCACCCCTTCCTTTAGAATGCCGACCGGCTCAAGTACCTCAGAAGAATCAGGCAAAAAACTCCTAGAGAGGGCATCAGCCTTAATATTCTTAGAACCCAGAAGATACGAGACTACGAAATCAAAACGGGAGAAAAACAGGGACCATCGAGCCTGTCTAGGATTCAGCCGTTTGGCAGATTCGAGGTAAATCAGATTTTTATGATCGGTCAAGACCACAATATGGTGCTTGGCTCCCTCAAGCCAATGTCGCCATTCCTCAAACACCCACTTCATAGCCAACAACTCCCGATTGCCGACATTATAATTGCGTTCAGCAGGCGAAAACTTACGGGAAAAGAAGGCACACGGTTTCATCAAGGAACCATCAGAATTCCTCTGAGACAAAACGGCCCCTGCCCCAATCTCAGAAGCGTCAACCTCAACCTGAAACGGAAGAGAAACATCTGGCTGACGCAACACCGGGGCAGAAGTAAATCGGCGTTTAAGCTTCTGAAAGGCAGAGACAGCCGCAGAGGACCAATTCGTTACATCAAGCGCCTTTCTTCGTCAAATCGGTCAGGGGTTTAACCACACTGGAGAAGTTAGCAATGAAACGGTGATAAAAATTAGCAAAGCCCAAAAATTTCTGAAGGCTCTTCACGGATGTGGGCTGAATCCAATCATGAATGGCCTGAACCTTAACCGGATCCATCTCTATAGATGAGGGAGAAAAAATGAAGCCCAAAAAAGAAACCTTCTGCACTCCAAAGAGACACTTAGACCCCTTCACAAACAAAGCATTATCACGAAGGATCTGAAATACCATCCTGACCTGTTTCACATGAGACTCCCAATCATCGGAAAAAAATAAGATGTCATCCAAATATACAATCATGAATTTATCAAGATAATTCCGGAAGATATCATGCATGAAGGACTGAAAAACAGATGGAGCATTAGAGAGCCCGAATGGCATCACAAGGTATTCAAAATGGCCTTCGGGCATATTAAACGCAGTTTTCCATTCGTCACCCTGCTTAATACGAACAAGATTATATGCCCCCCGAAGGTCACTTTTAGGAAACCATCTAGCCCCCTTAATCCTGGCAAACAAATCGGAAAGCAAAGGTAAAGGGTATTGAAACTTGACCGTGATCTTATTCAAGAGGCGATAATCAATACAGGGTCTCAAGGAGCCATCCTTCTTAGCAACAAAAAAAAATCCCGCTCCCAACGGTGAAGAAAATGGCCGAATATGCCCTTTCTCCAAAGACTCCTTAACATAACTCCGCATGGCGGTATGTTCCGGCACAGACAGGTTGAAAAGTCAGCCCTTAGGAAACTTACTGCCTGGAATCAAGTCAATAGCACAATCACAGTCCCTATGTGGTGGAAGGGAACTGGACTTGGGCTCATCGAATACATCCTGAAAATCAGACAAAAACTCTAGAACTTCAGAAGAGGAGGAAGAGGACATTGACATCACAGGAACGTCATTATGAACCCCCTGACAACCCCAACTAGTCACATACATAGACTTCCAATCCAACACAGGATTATGTATCTGCAACCATGGAAAACCCAGCACAATAGCATCATGCAAATTATGCAACACCAGAAAACGACAATCTTCCTGATGGGCTGGTGTAGCATCAATGCCCCTTAAAGGAATAGGGTTCTGCAAAGACTGCAAGGGGAAACCACAACGCCTGGCAAATTCAAAGTCCATTAAGTTCAAAGCGGCGCCTGAATCCACAAACGCCATGACAGAAAATGACGACAATGAGCAGATCAAGGTCACAGATAACAGAAATTTAGGTTGTACAGTTCCGATGGTAACTGAACTAGCGATTCTCTTTGTACGCTTTGGGCAGACTGAAATGACATGAGAAGCATCGCCACAATAAAAACACAACCTATTCTGACGTCTGAATCCTTGTTGTTCCGTTCTAGACAGAATCCTATCACACTGCATAGGCTCAGGCATCTGCTCTGAGGACAACGCCACAGCGCGCACAGTTCTGCGCTCCCGCAAGCGCCGATCAATCTGAATGGCCAGAGACATAGAATCACTCAGACCAACAGGCGTGGGAAACCCCACCATAACATCTTTAACAGATTCAGGAAGACCCTTTCTGAAAATTGCCGCCAAACCATCCTCATTCCATTTAGTCAGCACAGACCATTTTCTAAATTTCTGACAATACAATTCTGCCGCTTCTGGACCCTGAAACAGGGCCAACAAGGTCTTCTCTGCTTGATCCACAGAATGTGGTTCATCATATAATAATCCTAGAGCCTGAAAAAAGGCATCTACATTAAGCAAGGCCGTATTCCCAGATTCCAGGGAAAATGCCCAATCCTGAGGGTCGCCACGCAGCAGGGAGATGACAATTTTAACCTGCTGAATGGGATCACCAGAGGATCGAGGCTTCAGAGCAAAAAACAGTTTACAGTTGTTTTTAAAACTGAAAAATTTGGACCTGTCCCCAAAAAACAAATCAGGAGTAGGAATCCTAGGCTCTAAAAGCGGAGTCTGAACAATATAATCAGAAATACCCTGTACCCTAGCAGCAAGCTGGTCTACACGAGAAACTAATCCCTGAACATCCATGCTAGCACAAGACTCCTCAGTCACCCAGAGGAAAAGAGGAAAGAAAAGACAAAGCAGGCTACAGAAAAAAAAATGGCTCTTTCTTCCCTTCTTCTGAGATGCATTTAACTCATTGTTGGCCAGTTGTACTGTTATGATCCGGTGATCTTGGAGCCGCATGAGAGACTTTCTCAGGAGTAGGTGGTACCTGTACTGACCGCAAACCCTAAACTAACACCGCAACTAGAAGTAGCCGTGGGATGTACCTAACACGTCCTAGACACCTCGACACAGCCGGAGGACTGAGGCCATGTTCACACGATCCTTTTTTTGATCCTTTTTTTGATCCTTTTTTTTTCAGGTCCTGATTTGGAAAACCCGCAGTGCAAAACTGCACTGCTGATTTTCCTGCAGTTTCTTCTGCAGATTCCTCTGCGGGTTTTCAACAGCACTTTCCTATTGGTGCCTGTTGAAAACAGGAGATGAATCCGCAGAAAGAAGTGACATGGTACTTCTTTTTCTAGCGGATTTGCCTGAGAAAAAAAGGATAGTGGGCACAGCGGTTTTTGTTTTCCATAGAGTAACATTGGACTGTACCCTGCATGGAAAAAGGACCTGAAAAAAAAAAGGATCAAAAAAAGGATCGTGTGAACATAGCCTAAATACCCCTATAGATGGAAATGGGAATTCTATCTTGCCTCAGAGCAGAACCCCAAAGGATAGGCAGCCCCCCACAAATATTGACTGTGAGTATAAGAGGAAAGACACACGCAGGCAGAAAAACAGGATTTAGCAAAAGAGGCACTTCTAGCTAAATAGAAAAGGATAGGACAGAATTCTAAGCGGTCAGTATTAAAATACTAAAAATATCCACAGCAGATAATACAAATATTCTACATCTAACTAAAAACATAGAAAGTATATCTGCATCTCCTGAGAATCCAACATGACTGAAAAATCCAAACAAAGTCTAAGCCGGACAAGAACACAATGAATTGCACTGAATTGCAAGCACACTGCATGTGTTCACAGAGACAAAAACCAGACACTTATCTTAGCTGAATTTGGCAGCAGGGCATGAGGAACCAGAGAGAGATGCAATCCCTCCAAGTACAATGGACAACTGGCACGGACTCATGGATCCTGAACACCTAAATACCTAATAGAGCTGCAATCAGCAGAAACACCTGCCCTGGATTACAACCCCAAGACAACTGCACTACCACCAACAACCACCGGAGGGAGCCCAAGAGCAGAAATCACAACAGGGTCCCTCATAGTACAATGAAGTGTCTCTGGCGGTGGTGGTGCACATCCAACGTCAGACACACCTTCGTAATATGAGGGGCCCTGGGCCAGTACCGCCGCCCATGAGAGAGTGTTCCCCCCCAGCTCAAACAGTGCTCTACCACTTGCAAAACTTACCTCTCACTGCTCCACCACTGTTTAGTCTGTGCTGTCAAATTCTTCAATGCCACTGCCAATACAAATATGTTGAAATGATAGATGATTGTCATGATCTCCATGGCCAGAGAACTAGCATAAGCCTCAATAGGAACAAGCTCTTGGAAGATGTAACTGTACTGACCATGAACTAAACCTACCGCATCATCTAGAAGTAGCCAGGTAGCATGTCCTACTTTTTATCCCTATATGCCCAGCGCCGGCCGGAGAACTAAATAATGCTAGCAGAGGGAAATATAAGACCTGACTCACCTCTAGAGAAATGCCCAAAAAGGAGACAGAAGCCCCCCACATATATTGGCGGTGATATGAGATGAAACAACAAACGCAGCAGGAAAATAGTTTTAGCAAATTTGAGGTCCGCTTTCTAGATAGCAGAAGACAGAAAGCATACTTTCATGGTCAGTAGAAAACCCTAACAAAACACATCCAGAAATTACTTTAGGACTCTGGCATTAACTCATAATACCAGAGTGGCAATTCCTGATCAACAAGAGCTTTCCAGACACAGTAACGAAACTGCAGCTGTGAACTGGAACCAAAATACAAAAAACAAAACATGGACGAATGTCCAACTTATCTAGTAGATGTCTGGGAGCAGGAACAAGCACAGAGAGGCTTCTGATAACATTGTTGACCGGCAAGCATCTAACAGAGAAGCCAGGTTATATAGCGACACCCAGATCTAATCAGAACAGGTGAACAGGGAAGATGATGTCACAAGTTCAATTCCACCAGTAGCCACCGGGGGAGCCCAGAATCCAAATTCACAACAGTACCCCCCCCTCAAGGAGGGGGCACCGAACCCTCACCAGAACCACCAGGGCGATCAGGATGGGCCCTATGAAAGGCACGAACCAGATCAGAGGCATGAACATCAGATGCAGTGACCCAAGAATTATCCTCCTGGCCGTATCCCTTCCACTTGACCAGATACTGGAGTCTCCGTCTGGAAACACGGGAGTCTAGGATTTTTTCCACAACGTACTCCAACTCACCCTCAACCAACACCGGAGCAGGAGGCTCAACGGAAGGCACAACCGGTGCCTCATACCTGCGCAATAACGACCGATGAAAAACGTTATGAATAGAAAAGGATGCAGGGAGGTCCAAACGGAAGGAAACAGGGTTAAGAATCTCCAATATTTTATACGGACCGATGAACCGAGGCTTAAACTTAGGAGATGAGACCCTCATAGGGACAAAACGAGAAGACAACCACACCAAATCTCCAACACAAAGCCGAGGACCAACACGACGGTGACGGTTGGCAAAAAGCTGAGTCTTCTCCTGGGACAACTTTAAATTGTCCATCACCTGCCCCCAGATATGATGCAATCTCTCCACCACCGCATCCACTCCAGGACAATCCGAGGATTCCATCTGACCGGAGGAAAATCGAGGGTGGAACCCCGAATTACAGAAAAACGGGGACACCAAAGTGGCAGAGCTGGCCCGATTATTGAGGGCGAACTCCGCCAATGGCAAAAAAGCAACCCAATCATCCTGGTCAGCAGACACAAAACACCTCAGATATGTCTCCAGGGTCTGATTAGTCCGCTCGGTCTGGCCATTAGTCTGAGGGTGAAAAGCAGACGAAAAAGACAAATCTATGCCCATCCTAGCACAGAATGCCCGCCAAAATCTAGACACAAATTGGGTTCCTCTGTCAGAAACGATATTCTCAGGAATACCATGCAAACGAACAACATTTTGAAAAAACAGGGGCACCAACTCGGAAGAAGAAGGCAATTTGGGCAGGGGAACCAAATGGACCATCTTAGAAAAACGGTCACACACCACCCAGATGACAGACATCTTCTGAGAAACAGGCAGATCTGAAATAAAATCCATCGAGATGTGTGTCCAAGGCCTCTTAGGAATAGGCAAGGGCAACAATAATCCACTAGCCCGAGAACAACAAGGCTTGGCCCGAGCACAAACGTCACAAGACTGCACAAAGCCTCGCACATCTCGTGACAGGGAAGGCCACCAGAAGGATCTT
Source organism: Ranitomeya variabilis (assembly GCF_051348905.1). NCBI lineage: Eukaryota > Metazoa > Chordata > Amphibia > Anura > Dendrobatidae > Ranitomeya > Ranitomeya variabilis. The sequence goes on from NC_135234.1 coordinate 392,404,219, forward strand.
GCCACCAAATCCCTGGTACCAAAAATTCCAGGATGACCTGCCAATGCAGAAGAATGTACCTCAGAGATGACTCTACTGGTCCAATCATCAGGAACAAACAACCTATCAGGCGGACAACGATCCGGTCTATCCGCCTGAAACTCCTGCAAGGCCCGCCGCAGGTCTGGAGAAACGGCTGACAAGATAACTCCCTCCTAACTTGCCGGACATGAGAGTCCCAGTCATCCGAAAAAATCAGAATATCATCCAGATACACTATCATAAATTTATCCAAAAAATCGCGGAAAATATCATGCATAAAGGACTGGAAGACTGAAGGGGCATTAGAAAGACCAAAAGGCATCACCAAATACTCAAAGTGGCCCTCGGGCGTATTAAATGCGGTTTTCCACTCATCCCCCTGCCTGATCCGCACCAAATTATACGCCCCACGGAGATCAATCTTAGAGAACCACTTGGCCCCCCTTATGCGAGCAAACAAATCAGTCAGCAACGGCAATGGGTATTGATATTTAACCGTGATTTTATTCAAAAGCCGATAATCAATACATGGTCTCAAAGAGCCGTCTTTTTTTGACACAAAGAAAAAACCGGCTCCTAAGGGAGATGACGATGGACGAATATGTCCCTTTTCCAAGGACTCCTTTATATATTCTCGCATAGCAGTATGTTCAGGCACAGACAGATTAAATAAACGACCCTTTGGGTATTTACTACCCGGAATTAAATCTATAGCACAATCGCACTCCCGGTGCGGAGGTAATGAACCCAGCTTGGGTTCTTCAAAGACGTCGCGATAATCAGACAGGAACTCAGGGATTTCAGAGGGAATAGATGATGAAATGGACACCAAAGGTACGTCCCCATGAGTCCCCTTACATCCCCAGCTCAACACAGACATAGCTCTCCAGTCAAGGACTGGGTTGTGAGACTGCAGCCATGGCAATCCCAGCACCAAATCATCATGTAGATTATACAGCACCAGAAAACGAATAGTCTCCTGGTGATCCGGATTAATACACATAGTCACTTGTGTCCAGTATTGTGGTTTATTATTAGCCAATGGGGTGGAGTCAATCCCCTTCAGAGGAATAAGAGTCTCCAAAGGCTCTAAATCATACCCACAACGATTGGCAAAGGACCAATCCATAAGACTCAACGCGGCGCCAGAGTCGATATAGGCGTCCGTAGTAATAGATGACAAAGAGCAAATCAGGGTCACAGACAAAATAAATTTAGACTGTAAAGTGCCAATGGGAACGGATTTATCAAGCTTTTTAGTACGCTTAGAGCATGCTGATATAACATGAGTAGAATCCCCACAATAGAAACACAACCCATTTTTCCGTCTAAAATTCTGCCGCTCGCTTCTGGACAGAATTCTATCACACTGCATGTTTTCTGGCGTCTTCTCAGTGGACACCGCCAGATGGTGCACTGGTTTGCGCTCCCGCAGACGCCTATCGATCTGAATGGCCATTGTCATGGACTCATTCAGACTTGCAGGCACAGGGAACCCCACCATAACATCCTTAATGGCATCAGAAAGACCCTCTCTGAAAGTAGCCGCCAAGGCACACTCATTCCACTGAGTAAGCACAGACCATTTACGGAATCTTTGGCAGTAAATTTCAGCTTCATCTTGCCCCTGCGATAGGGACATCAAAGTTTTTTCTGCCTGAAGTTCCAAATGAGGTTCCTCATAAAGCAACCCCAAGGCCAGAAAAAACGCATCCACATTGCGCAACGCAGGATCCCCTGGTGCCAATGCAAAAGCCCAATCTTGAGGGTCGCCGCGGAGCAAGGAAATCACAATCCCAACCTGCTGTGCAGGGTCTCCAGCAGAACGAGATTTCAGGGACAAAAATAACTTACAATTATTTCTAAAATTCTGAAAGCTAGATCTATTCCCTGAGAAGAATTCCGGCAAAGGAATTCTCGGCTCTGATACCGGAGCATGAACAACAAAATCTTGCAAACTTTGTACTTTCGTGGCGAGATTATTCAAACCTGCAGTTACACTCTGTAGATCCATTATAGACAGGTGAACATAGAGCCATTCAAAGATTAGAAGGAGAGAGAAAAAAAAGAAAGACTGCAGCATAGACAGACTGGCAAGTGATCCAATTAAGAGCACACTCACAACTAGAGAAAAAAAAAAAAAAAAAAAATTCTCAGCAGACTTCTTATTTCTCTCCTTTCTCAGCCAAGGATTTTAACCCTTTAGTGGGCCGGTCAAACTGTCATGATCTCCATGGCCAGAGAACTAGCATAAGCCTCAATAGGAACAAGCTCTTGGAAGATGTAACTGTACTGACCATGAACTAAACCTACCGCATCATCTAGAAGTAGCCAGGTAGCATGTCCTACTTTTTATCCCTATATGCCCAGCGCCGGCCGGAGAACTAAATAATGCTAGCAGAGGGAAATATAAGACCTGACTCACCTCTAGAGAAATGCCCAAAAAGGAGACAGAAGCCCCCCACATATATTGGCGGTGATATGAGATGAAACAACAAACGCAGCAGGAAAATAGTTTTAGCAAATTTGAGGTCCGCTTTCTAGATAGCAGAAGACAGAAAGCATACTTTCATGGTCAGTAGAAAACCCTAACAAAACACATCCAGAAATTACTTTAGGACTCTGGCATTAACTCATAATACCAGAGTGGCAATTCCTGATCAACAAGAGCTTTCCAGACACAGTAACGAAACTGCAGCTGTGAACTGGAACCAAAATACAAAAAACAAAACATGGACGAATGTCCAACTTATCTAGTAGATGTCTGGGAGCAGGAACAAGCACAGAGAGGCTTCTGATAACATTGTTGACCGGCAAGCATCTAACAGAGAAGCCAGGTTATATAGCGACACCCAGATCTAATCAGAACAGGTGAACAGGGAAGATGATGTCACAAGTTCAATTCCACCAGTAGCCACCGGGGGAGCCCAGAATCCAAATTCACAACAGATGATAGTAAAAATATACAGGGGCCCTGCCCTCCATTTAGACCTGTGAATACTGTGCGCAAACTACCACTGTCTGCTACTCAGCAGAGGAACCCACCCCTGTACCTAGCTTTGCCACCTGTTTATTTAGGAACTTTTTTTTGCAGACATTTAGCCCACTTTACTATTTTGGCCAACTTACTGTGTCAGCCACTTCTTCCAGTTGTCCTTCACCGAACAAAGCAGTGCCGCCAGTTTACTCCTGTTACCAGTTTAGAACTGCATAGAGCCTACTTTTTTATTTTAGGCCTAGTAAGTCTGCGCCACTCCTTGCAATCGTCCTCCGCTGACCAAACCAATGCTGCCTGTGTACCCATGTAACCCATTTTAAACTGCATTGAGCCTACTTTTCTATTTTAGGCCTAGTAAGTCTGCCCCACTCCTTGCAATCGTCCTCCGCTGACCAAACCAATGCTGCCTGTGTACCCCTGTAACCCATTTTAAACTGCATTGAGCCTACTTTTTTATTTTAGGCCTAGTAAGTCTGTGCCACTATTTGCAATCGTCCTCCGCTGACCAAACCAATTCTGCCTGTGCCTGTGTACCCCTGTAACCCATTTTAAACTGCATTGAGCCTACTTTTCTATTTTAGGCCTAGTAAGTCTGCCCCACTCCTTGCAATCGTCCTCCGCTGACCAAACCAATGCTGCCTGTTTACCCCTGTAACCTATTTTAAACTGCATTGAGCCTACTTTTTTATTTTAGGCCTACTGTCATGGATCCCAATGGCTAGGGATCGCACTGGACAAGCAAAATAACATAAATAACGGACGAGCTCTAGGGTGATGGAACCTGGGCTGACCGCTGCCCTACTCCTGACAAACACAACTAGAAATAGCCAGGGAGCGTGCCTACGTTGATTCTAGACGCCACGCGCCAGCCTAAGAGCTAACTAGCACTGCAGAGGAAATAAAGACCTAGCTTGCCTCCAGAGGAATGAACCCCAAAAGGTATAGTTGCCCCCCACATGTATTGACGGTGAAATGAGAGGAAGGCACGCACATAGAGATGAAAATAGGTTTAGCAAATTGAGGCCCGCTATAACTAGAAAGCAGAATGATACAAAAGGGGTCTGAGCGGTCAGCAAAAAACCCTAATCAAAAACCATCCTGAGATTACAAGAACCCATGTGCCAACTCATGGCACATGGGGAGAACCTCAGCCCACTAGAGCTACCAGCTAGCATAGAGTCATAATTAGCAAGCTGGACAAAAAAAAAAACCAAACAACTGAAAAACAAAACTTAGCTTATCCTGAGAGATCTGGGAGCAGGTAGTCAGGAACCAAACTGAGCACATCTGAGTACATTGATAACCAGCAAGGGAATGACAGGAAAGCCAGGTTAAATAGGAAACACCCAGCCTCTGATGGACAGGTGGAAACCAGAGACCGCAACCCACCAAAGTCACCCAGTACCAGCTGTAACCACCAGAGGGAGCCCAAAAACAGAATCCACAACAGTACCCCCCCCTTGAGGAGGGGTCACCGAACCCTCACGAGAACCCCCAGGGCGATCAGGATGAGCTCTATGGAAGGCGCGGACCAAATCAGTCGCATGAACATCAGAGGCGACCACCCAGGAATTATCCTCCTGACCATAACCCTTCCACTTAACCAAATACTGGAGTCTACGTCTGGAAACACGAGAATCCAAGATCTTCTCAACAACATACTCCAATTCTCCCTCCACCAGCACCGGAGCAGGAGGCTCAACCGAAGGAACAACGGGCACCTCATACCTCCGCAATAACGACCGATGGAACACATTATGAATAGCAAACGATGCTGGGAGATCCAAACAAAAAGACACAGGGTTAAGAATCTCCAAGATCTTATAAGGACCGATGAACCGAGGCTTGAACTTAGGAGAAGAGACCTTCATAGGGACAAAACGAGAAGACAACCACACCAAGTCCCCAACAAGAAGTGGGGACCCACGCGGCGACGGCGATTTGCAAACTGCTGAGTCTTCTCCTGAGACAACTTCAAATTGTCCACCACCTGATTCCAAATCTGATGTAGCCTGTCCACCACCACGTCCACTCCAGGACAATCCGAAGGCTCCACCTGACCAGAGGAAAAACGAGGATGAAACCCCGAATTATAAAAGAAAGGAGAGACCAAAGTAGCAGAACTAGCCCGATTATTAAGGGCAAATTCGGCCAGTGGCAAAAAGGCAACCCAGTCATCTTGATCAGCAGAAACAAAACACCTTAAATAAGTTTCCAAGGTCTGATTAGTTTGCTCCATCTGGCCATTCGTCTGAGGATGGAATGCAGACGAGAAAGACAAATCAATGCCCATCTTAGCACAAAACGTCCGCCAAAATCTAGACACAAACTGGGATCCCCTGTCAGAAACGATATTCTCCGGAATCCCATGCAAACGAACCATGTTCTGAATAAATAAAGGAACCAACTCAGAGGAGGAAGGCAACTTAGGCAAGGGTACCAAATGAACCATCTTAGAAAAGCGGTCACACACAACCCAGATAACGGACATTTTCTGTGAGACAGGGAGATCTGAAATAAAATCCACGGAAATGTGCGTCCAAGGCCTCTTCGGGATAGGCAAGGATAACAACAACCCACTGGCCCGAGAACAGCAAGGCTTAGCCCGAGCACACACTTCACAAGACTGCACAAAGGTGCGCACATCCCTTGACAAAGAAGGCCACCAAAAAGACCTGGCCACCAAGTCTCTAGTACCAAATATTCCAGGATGACCAGCCAACACAGAAGAATGGACCTCGGAGATGACTCTACTGGTCCAATCATCCGGAACAAACAGTCTTTCTGGTGGACAACGATCAGGTTTATCCGCCTGAAACTCCTGCAATGCACGTCGCAAGTCTGGGGAGACGGCGGACAATATTACCCCATCCCTAAGGATACCAGTAGGCCCAGAGTCTCCAGGAGAGTCAGGCACAAAACTCCTGGAAAGAGCATCTGCCTTCACATTCTTTGAACCTGGCAGGTATGAAACCACAAAATTGAAACGAGAAAAAAACAACGACCAACGAGCCTTTCTAGGATTCAGACGCCTGGCAGACTCAAGGTAAATCAGATTTTTGTGATCAGTCAAGACCACCACACGATGTCTAGCACCCTCAAGCCAATGACGCCACTCCTCAAATGCCCACTTCATGGCCAAAAGCTCCCGATTACCCACATCATAATTGCGCTCGGCGGGCGAGAATTTTCTAGAAAAGAACGCACATGGCTTCATCACCGAGCCATTGGAACTTCTCTGTGACAAAACCGCCCCCGCTCCAATCTCGGAAGCATCAACCTCAACCTGAAAAGGAAGTGAAACATCTGGTTGACATAACACAGGAGCAGAAGAAAACCGGCGCTTAAGTTCCTGAAAGGCCTCCACAGCCGTAGGAGACCAATTAGCAACACCAGCACCCTTTTTAGTCAAATCAGTCAAAGGTTTAACAACACTGGAAAAATTAGTAATGAACCGACGATAAAAATTAGCAAAACCCAAGAACTTCTGAAGACTCTTAACAGATGTAGGTTGTGTCCAGTCACAAATCGCCTGAACCTTGACGGGATCCATCTCAATAGTAGAAGGAGAAAAAATGTACCCCAAAAAAGAAATTTTCTGGACTCCGAAGAGACATTTTGAGCCCTTCACAAACAGAGAATTGGCCCGCAGGACTTGAAACACCTTCCTGACCTGTAGGACATGAGACTCCCAGTCATCAGAAAACACCAAAATATCATCCAAATACACAATCATAAACTTATCCAGATATTCACGGAAAATATTGTGCATAAAGGACTGAAAGACTGAAGGAGCATTAGAAAGTCCAAAAGGCATTACCAAATACTCAAAATGGCCCTCAGGCGTATTAAATGCGGTTTTCCACTCATCACCCTGTTTTATCCGCACAAGATTATACGCACCGCGAAGATCTATCTTAGTGAACCACCTAGCCCCCTTAATGCGAGCAAACAAATCAGTCAATAATGGCAATGGATACTGATATTTGACTGTAATCTTATTCAGAAGGCGATAATCTATACAAGGCCTCAGGGAACCATCTTTTTTTGCCACGAAAAAAAAACCTGCTCCCAGAGGGGACGAAGATGGACGAATATGTCCCTTTTCCAAGGACTCCTTAATATAATTCCGCATAGCAGTATGCTCTGGCACTGACAGATTAAATAAACGACCCTTAGGGAACTTACTGCCAGGAATTAATTCTATAGCACAGTCACAATCCCTATGAGGAGGGAGCGAATTGAGCTTAGGCTCCTCAAAAACATCCCGATAGTCAGACAAAAACGCAGGGACCTCAGAAGGAGTAGATGAAGCTATTGAAATAAGAGGTGCATCATCATGAACCCCCTGACATCCCCAGCTTAACACAGACATTGTTTTCCAATCCAGGACAGGATTATGAGTTTGTAACCATGGCAGACCAAGCACTAGTACATCATGTAAATTATACAGTACAAGGAAGCGAATCACCTCCTGATGAACGGGAGTCATGCGCATGGTCACTTGTGTCCAGTACTGCGGTTTATTCATAGCCAATGGTGTAGAGTCAATTCCCTTCAAAGGAATAGGAACTTCCAGAGGCTCCAGACTAAAACCGCAGCGTTTGGCAAATGACCAATCCATAAGACTCAGGGCAGCGCCCGAATCCACATAGGCATCGACGGAAATGGAAGACAGTGAACAAATCAGAGTTAAAGACAAAATGAACTTAGACTGCAGAGTACTAATGGCAAAAGATTTATCAACCTTTTTTGTGCGTTTAGAGCATGCTGATATAACATGAGCTGAATCACCACAATAAAAACACAATCCATTTTTCCGCCTATAATTTTGCCGTTCACTTCTGGACTGAATTCTATCACATTGCATAGTCTCAGGTGCCTGTTCAGAAGACACCGCCAACTGGTGCACAGGTTTGCGCTCCCGTAAACGCCGATCAATCTGAATGGCCATAGCCATAGACTCATTCAGACCTGTAGGCGCAGGGAACCCCACCATAATATCCTTAATGGCCTCAGAAAGACCATCTCTGAAGTTTGCAGCCAGGGCGCACTCATTCCACTGAGTAAGCACCGACCATTTCCGAAATTTTTGACAATATACTTCCGCTTCATCATGCCCCTGAGAGAGGGCTAATAAAGCCTTTTCAGCCTGAATCTCCAGGTTAGGTTCCTCATAGAGCAATCCCAGTGCCAGAAAAAACGCATCCACACTGAGCAATGCAGGATCCCCTGGTGCCAATGCAAATGCCCAATTCTGAGGGTCGCCCCGCAGGAAAGATATTACAATCTTAACCTGCTGAGCAGGGTCTCCAGAGGAGCGAGATTTCAAAGAAAGAAACAATTTGCAATTGTTCCTGAAATTCAGGAAAGTAGATCTATCTCCAGAAAAAAACTCTGGAATAGAAATTCTAGGTTCAGACATGGGAGTGTGAACAACAAAATCCTGTATGTTTTGAACTTTTGCAGCAAGATTACTCAGGCTGGAAGCCAAACTCTGGATATCCATGTTAAACAGCTAAGGTCAGAGCCATTCAAGGGTTAAGAGGAGGTAAGAAGCAGCTAGACAGCAATTAAGGGCTAGGCAGCAAAACTCTGAGGGGAAAAAAAAAAAATTTCCCTTAAACACTTCTTTTTCTCCTGCTTCAGCCCAAACAATTAACACTTTGTGGGCCGGCTATACTGTCATGGATCCCAATGGCTAGGGATCGCACTGGACAAGCAAAATAACATAAATAACGGACGAGCTCTAGGGTGATGGAACCTGGGCTGACCGCTGCCCTACTCCTGACAAACACAACTAGAAATAGCCAGGGAGCGTGCCTACGTTGATTCTAGACGCCACGCGCCAGCCTAAGAGCTAACTAGCACTGCAGAGGAAATAAAGACCTAGCTTGCCTCCAGAGGAATGAACCCCAAAAGGTATAGTTGCCCCCCACATGTATTGACGGTGAAATGAGAGGAAGGCACGCACATAGAGATGAAAATAGGTTTAGCAAATTGAGGCCCGCTATAACTAGAAAGCAGAATGATACAAAAGGGGTCTGAGCGGTCAGCAAAAAACCCTAATCAAAAACCATCCTGAGATTACAAGAACCCATGTGCCAACTCATGGCACATGGGGAGAACCTCAGCCCACTAGAGCTACCAGCTAGCATAGAGTCATAATTAGCAAGCTGGACAAAAAAAACAAACAAACAACTGAAAAACAAAACTTAGCTTATCCTGAGAGATCTGGGAGCAGGTAGTCAGGAACCAAACTGAGCACATCTGAGTACATTGATAGCCGGCAAGGGAATGACAGGAAAGCCAGGTTAAATAGAAAACACCCAGCCTCTGATGGACAGGTGGAAACCAGAGACCGCAACCCACCAAAGTCACCCAGTACCAGCCGTAACCACCAGAGGGAGCCCAAAAACAGAATCCACAACAGCCTACTACCTGTGTCTGTCTGCGCCACTCAATACAGCTGTCCTCCACTGAACAAAGCTGAGCTTCAATCTTCAGGCTTTCGGCCTATATTTTGATAATTAAACAGCATTTGGCCTACTAGTTTGGTTGGGCCTACTAACGGTGTCTACCGCTGCTTGTTGTTCTCCTCCACTGAACAAAGCTGAGCTTCAATTTTCAGACTATATCAGATATTAAACTGCATTTGGCCTACTTGTTTGGTTGGGCCCGACTAACGGTGTCTGCTGCTCCTTGCTTTTCTCCTCCACTGAACAAAGCTGAGCTTCAATTTTCAGGCTTTCGGCCTATAGGAAATTTTTAACTGCATTTGGCCTACTAGTTTGGTTGGGCCCTACTAATGGTGTCTGCCACTCCTTGGTGTTCTCCTCCACTGAACAAAGCTGAGCTTCAATCTTCAGGCTTTCGGCCTATATTTTGAATATGAAAGTGCATTTGGCCTACTAGTTTGGTTGGGCCCTACTAACGGTGTCTGTCACTGCTTGTTGTTGTCCTCCACTGAAAAAAGCTGATCTTCAATTTTCAGGCTTTTGGCCTAGATCAGATATTAAACTGCATTTGACCTACTTGTTTGGTTGGGCCCTACTAACGGTGTCTGCCGCTCCTTGCTTTTCTCCTCCACTGAACAAAGCAGTGCCGCCTGTTTACTCCTGTTACCAATTTTGAACTTCATTTGGCCCACTTTATTATTTGGGCCTACTAACTGTGTCTGCCACTCATTACAGTTGTCCTCCACTGAACAAAGCAATGCCACCTGTTTAGTCCTGTTACCAGTTTTGAACTGCATTTAGCCTACTTTATTCTTTGGGCCTATATCTGTGTTTCCTCCTCATTCTGCCCATTGTCCAGCCACTGCTACATGAGTCTGCTGGTACATTGACCCAGACCACTACATTCCCCTTGCACTCTACACAGCCAGTATCTGACCCTGCTGAAAGTCTGGTTCCCCTTCCCACATACTATACCACCTTACACGGGGACAAAGAGCAAGGTGCAGATGAAAGTGCATGTACCTTCATCAGGTGGGGGTGCATACTCGTTGGCTATGTCACTGGCACAGGGCCCCTCATAGTACGCAAAAGTGTCTCTGCTGGTGGGAGGCGCCCCCGCCATCAAACACCGCCGTACTTTGAGGAGCCCTGTGCCAGTGCCAATGCAAATGAGTGTGCCCCCCTGCTTGCTCAGGATCACAGCACTTGCAAAGTTGAAATACTTACCTCTCCCTGCTCCACCGCCGTGACGTAGTCCGCGTTTCCTGGGCCCTCGAAAAACTTGAGCCAGCCCTACCCCCCCACAACTTTAGCCAAATGACCCCCAATTTTCAATGCCTAACTATTATTATAAGGTAAATTAAGATTGACAAGCTTAAGTAACAAGAATTGATGTTTTTGGCATTAAATTGGGCACTGTAGGTGTTTTCCTGTCCTCCATTCACTGACAACTTTGCTTCCCCATTGACTTGCACTGGGTTTCATGTTTCAGTCGGATCCCCGACTTTTCGAAATAATCGGCCGATTTCACCTGACCCGACTTTTGACAAAGTCGCGTTTCGCGAAACCCGACTCGATCCTAAAAGAGTAAAAGTCGCTCAACTCTAATTATGAGTGTTGTTTTTATTTTTTCTATTGTATGTACTGTTCGGGTTAGTATGACCAAATAGTGTTTATACACATTCCCCACCATATTTTCAGTCAAATAAACTATTTATAATATAATTGTAGATTATTTATTGCATCTAGGATTGTTTATTGATTTCGTCAGTTCCTGTCGGTCCGTGCTCTCTATATATTTGCACTTTACTGCAGATGGATGGGTTTTGCATACAGGTCTGTGCAAGTCTGTTTCACTGTAGTACAGTAAGCTCTTATTGTTGCTAAACTGGTTAGTGTTTGAAGCAATTTTATTATTATTTTATTCCACAATGCTGATTTTACCCCGTGAAACTCATGCTTGTCCATTATTTCAAAAGTCGGATAAAAATGTGGACCCGACATCCATTGAGTGAAGGTGAATTATAAAAGCTTGCCAATGCCTCGGATTCTGAAGAAGATAACCAACTGGAGAAATTGTCCAAAGATGAGGACCACATAAGTGGCGGGAAAGTGATTATGAGAACAATGATTCTGAAGTTGAATCTAATGAGGCACAATACACAGACCACTAGTCTGATGCAAACCATTCAGTCTAAAAAAAAATTTTTATTTGGAACTTGCAGCCTTCTGCCCAGGCAGGAAAATTTCCCTCTGCTAACATCAGATAATTCTCTCATAACTAGCCGCTATTAAAAGTTTGGAAGAAATGGATAGAGATTCTTCCAAAATTATACAATACTGGTGACAATGTCACTTTGGATGAACAACTTGTGTCAGTCCAAGGTAGGTGCCCGTTCAAACAATATATAGTGAACCAATTAAGCCAGCAAAGTATAGCATGAAGATAAGTACACTTTGTGACAGCAGCAGTTCATGTACTCTAAATGCTCAGGTATACACCAGAAAAAAGTATGGAGAAAAACTTGAAAAGAATCAGGGAATGCGAGTCACTTCAGATTTTACGTATGGACTAAGGGGACAAAATATGATATGTGACAAGTTTTTTATATCGCACCAACTGGGGCATCTGTTGCTAAAATGAAAACGTACGTCTGGCACAATGAGAAAAAGCAAGCCTGAACTGCTGCAATAAATCCATGGTAAAAGAAATGTTCATAATTCAACATTTTATTTTATTGGGGATACAACAGTGGTTTCTTACATTCCCAAAACAATTAAACATGTCATTCTGATGAGCACAATGCACCATGACAATGCAGTAAGTAGTCGTGATGACAAAAAGCCACTGATGATGTTAGATTATTATTCCACCAAAGGATGATAGTGATAAACGAAAGCGTGGATGTTCTGGTCACATCTAAAAGTTTATTTCAGGTACAAGAACACTACCTGAACCTGGACCACATTGACATGAATGGGGGGCCCGAACATCCGTTGTTTTCCACGCTGTTATTTGCATGATAGTGTGGCAAACACGGGCTCTGATCGGCGGTAAGATCATTACCATTCTGTCAGGGAGCTGCGGTTCTCACGCTGACAGATGACAGTGTGAGCCAGCAGCTGTGACCGGTGGTAAAAGGTTATCTCCAGTCACATGCGTCGGTTGATGAGAGAGTACAACTCCCATCAGCTTGCTCCTGATATGGCTGATAACATCGAGAGCAGGCGCTGCTGATGGATGTATTCATCAGCTGATGCCTGTGCTATAAATGTAAAAAAAATTAAAAAAAATGAAATGGGGTCTCATCTATTTTTGATAAACAGTGCAGACAAAACCTAAAAATAGCAGCCCGCACTCTCTCTAGGAAAGGCTTGTCTTTTATATGTGCAATTATGATTATTTGCCCAGTTCTTCCCACTTGCCCTGGTGCAGTGGAAAATGGGGTGATAGTTGATGTCACCTTTGTATTGTCAGGAGACATCAAGCCCAGAGGTTAGTCATGGAGAGGCGTCTATAAGACGCCCCCATGACGTGCCCCATTGTGATATTGTCTAAATTAAACACACATCCAGAATACAGTCCTTTAATTGAAACAATGACACAGACTCCTTTAATGAATCTAAACTAAACCATATTCATGCCATTGTCCAGGCCACAGAAGCCAATGCCTCTTGCAACAGAATTAAAATAATAAAATAACAATATTTCCCACCTTCTGAAGAGAAGATACTAATCCATTTGTCCTGCGACACATCTAGCTCTGCTACATCTACATAGATGGCAGGCTGCATTGTTGCATGATGCGACTAAACCGTCTGCCAATCGCCAGCCTATGGCAATTTTAATTACACCTTCCCATAAAAATGTAGGCTATCAGTCCATGAGAGGAGTCCCTGCTACAGAGTGCTACTTTATTTTGTTAGTTATATATGGAGATGTCTACTCTTAATAAGCACCTGTACACACCTGATTTCTGTTTGGAAGGGATGGTCAGTCTTTTGATATTTATTTACCATTTTTCAAATATGACATGTATTACTGTATTTGAGAGTAACTTTGTAATACTTCTAAATATCACAATTAATCTGAGACTGTTTTGGTATGACACTCTGTACTTTATACCAACGGTAAGTCATACTTCACAAAATAGTCAATAAATAACATTTCCTATATGTCTTACTTCAGCATCAATTTGCAAACGTCCTTTTATTTTGCTAGGCTATTATAAGGGTTAAAATGTATCTTTTTTTCATAGTTTTTAACTGAATTTAAAAAGCCTTATTTTTCACAGATCTGTTCAGTTTTGAAGTGACTTTAATCCCTTTTTAGAGACGTTGTGTGGATTAAGTCCGTGCTGCCACAATAATACAGATTCAAATGTAATGAAAAGCTCTGGTGGTTTATTCAAGGTCTATCAGACCTCTTCTTCAGGAAAATACCACAAAGACATCTGTGGGCGGAGCCTGGAAAAATGGCGCAAGAGTCATGGCCGCCCCTCACCAATACTACTATGTGAGAAAAGTAGGCCCATCAGCAAGAGAAGACCGCCTCCTGGTCTGACATGTGGGAAGAAGAAGAGGAACCACCCACAAAAACAGGCATGGTGTAGTGAAACCGCGGGAAACCAGTCCGAGGATGAAGTGCTGGAAAGCAGCATGGCGAAGGGAGGTGAGCAAGCATCAGACCATGGGGTGGAGTAGGAGGACTCCCCCAGCCAGGGTGTGCAAGAACCATACCCATCACCGAAGATGCATCCGGACCTCCTGAGGAAAGAAGTGGAGGAACTCACCCGACACCTCATGCGGATGCAGCTGAAGGCTGTAGCCGGGTGGAAAGAGGCCTTTCTCAGGAACCTTACCAGACAACTGCCAGCAATCTTGTCTAGTCTAGAGTGGGAAAGACGATCTGGTGCACCGGAACAAAAGGTAAGGGTTGCGACCCTTACCCCAGTGGCGGAAGGCCCAATGGATAGGCCCGAGTCACCCCCACCGCTGTATACACCCTCAGTGAAATGTCACCATTAGTGTTGAGCGATACCTTCCGATATTCAGAAGTATCGGTATCGGATTGGATCGGCCGATATCCAAAAAATATCGGATATCGCCGATACCGATACCCGATACCAATACAAGTGAATGGGACACAAATATCGGAACGTAAATCAGCCATTTCTGTCGTTCTATATGCTGTTCTGGAGGGGGGAAGAGTGTGGGCGGTGCGTGGGCGGACACTGTGAGTGTCTGTGTGTGTGGGCGGGGTCTGTGCGGGCCTGCCAGGGATCTAATTCTATGCGGCGCTGTATCCGGGCTGCCCAGGCTCTATGCGGCGTGCCGGGGCTCGATGCAGCGTGGGGGGGTCTCTGCGGCGAGGGGGTCTCTGTGCGGCGATGGGGGGTGTCTCTGCGGCATGGGGGGTGTCTCTGTGGCGTGGGGGGTCTCTGCGGCATGGCGGTGTCTCTGCGGTGTGGGGGGTGTCTCTGCGGTGTGCGGGGTGTCTCTGCGGCGTGGGGGGGTCTCAGTGCGGCGTGCGGGGGGTCTCAGTGCGGGCATCGTCCAATGGGACTACAAGTCCCATCGGGCTATGCCTGCTGCACTGACAGTGATTGACACATTAGCCAATGATGGGACAGTAGTAGTCCCATCATCCGGCTAATGTGTTGAATGAAAAAAAAAAAAAAACTCCATACATGCTACATACATACATACATGCTACATACATACATACATGCTACATACATACATTCTACATACATACATTCTACATAATACATACATGCTACATACATACATACATGCTACATACATACATACATACTACATACATACATGCTACATACGTACATGCTACATACATGCATTCTACATACATACATTCTACATACATACATTCTACATACATACATACATGCTACATACATGCTACATACATACATTCTACATACATACATACTACATACATACATGCTACATACATACATGTAACATACTACATACATGCTACATACATACATTCTACATACATACATGCTACATACTACATACATACATGCTACATACATGCTACATACATACATTCTACATACATACATACATGCTATATACTACATACATACATGCTACATACATACATGCATGCTACATACATACATACATACATGCTGCATACATGCTACCTGCTACATATATACATGCTACATACATACATACATGCTACATACATACATGCTACATACTACATACATGCTAGATACATACTACATACATGCTACACACATACATGCTACATACATACTGCATACATACATCCATACATACTACATACATGCTACATACATACATACATACATACTACATACATGCTAAATACATACTACATGCATACATACTGCATACATACATACATACAGTACATACATACAGACATACAGTACATTAAACATAGATTACATACTCACCATTACTTGTCATTTTGATCCCCGAAGCCAGTGTCATCTGTAAAAAATGTGAAAAAAACAAACAACCAATATACTCCCTGTCCGCAGAAATCCACGAGTGTCCCATGACGATCTCCTGTGGAGAGCAGCAGCAACAGCTGTTGCAAACGCTCTCCCGGGGCCCCAGGAACACAATGACGGAAGGATGGTATCCTTCCGCCACTGTATTCCTCCGCCGCTGTAAAAAAAAAGTCCCTAGTCTCACTTCATGGCATTGCTGGCTGACAAATTTTCCCAGGCAGCAATTGCCATAAAGTGACACTTTGAACTCAGGTAACCTCAGTGATGCACTGCAGGAGCCATTGTCTCCTGTCAGTGTGTCAATGAGGGTCCTATAGAGCAGTGACATCACCCGATGTCACTGTTCTATAGGGGAGATCGTCGTGGGACACTCATTATTAATTGGACTACGGCGGACAGGTAGTATATGGTTTATTATTTTACGTTTTTTGCAGGCGCTGAAGTATGGTAAGTATGGTGAAATGAAGAATATTAAAATACTTTTTCCTAATGTGTGTGTGTTTTAGTAACCCTTTTCTTACTATTGGATTAATGAAGGATAGGCGTCTTATTGACACCTCTCCGTTATTAACCCAGCTTAATGTCACCTTACAATAGCAAGGTGACATTAACCCCTTTTTACCCCATATCCCACCGCGGGAAGAGAGGGGCTAAGTGCCGGAATTGGTGCATCTTACAGATGTGCCATTTCCGGGGCGGCTGCGGACTGGTATTTGTAGCCGGGGGGCAATATCCATGGCCCCTCTCTAGGCTATGAACATCAGCCCGCAGCTGTCTGCGTAGCCTTTCTAGCTATAAAATATAGGGGGACCCCACGTCATTTTTTGGGGGGGTCCCCCTATTTTAATAGCCAGTAAAGGCTACGCAGACAGCTGCGGGCTGATATTCATAGCAGGCTACAAATATTGGCCCCCGGCCGTCGGCTTTCCCCCTCTGGCGCAGAAAATTGTGTGGGAGCCCACGCCGTTTTTTTCCGTTTTTTTTTTTTTTTTAAATTCAACGCTCATAAAGGCCTCTTTCACACTTGTGTCGGTATAGGTCCGTCGCTATGCATCGGGCCGACGAACCGACGCACGTTGTGAAATTTGTACACGACGTGGGCTGAAAAACGTGCATTGAAAAACTGCATCCGCTGCCCATTCTGAAGTGCGGGGAGGAGGGGGCAGAGTTTCTGCCGTGCATGTGCGGTAGAAAATGGCGGACGTGACAGACAAAAAAACGTTCACTTGAGTGTTTTTTCGTGCCGACGGTCCGCCAAAACAAGTCTAATACAAGTCTATGGGAAAAAAACGCATCCTGCGATCAAATTTGCAGGATCTGTTTTTTTCCGCCGGATAAGTTTTTTTCCGTCGGATCCGTTTTTTCCTGCCGGATACGAGACAATGGCTCCTGCAGTGCATCACTGAGGTTACCTGAGATCAAAGTGTCACTTTATGGCAATTGCTGCCTGGGAAAATTTGTCAGCCAGCAATGCCATAAAGTGAGACTAGGGACTTTTTTTTTTACAGTGGCGAAGGAATACAGTGGCGGAAGGATACCTTCCTCCCGTCATTGTGTTCCTGGGGCCCCTGAAGAGCGGTTGCAACAGCTGTTGCTGCTGCTCTCCACGGGAGATCGTCGTGGGACACTCGTGGATTTCTGTGGACAGGGAGTATATTGGTTGTTTGTTTTTTTCATATTTTTTTACAGATGACACTGGCTTCGGGGAACAAAGTGACAAGTAATGGTGAGTATGTAATTTATGTTTAATGTACTGTATGTCTATATGTATGTATTGTATGTATGTATGTATGCAGTATGTATGCATGTAGTATGTATGTAGCATGTATGTAGTATGTATGGATGTATGTAGTATGTATGTATGTATGTAGCATGTATGTAGTATGTATGGATGTATGCATGCAGTATGTATGTAGCATGTATGTATGTATGTATCTAGCATGTATGTAGCATGTATGTAGTATGTATGGATGTATGTTGTATGTATGTATGTATGTATGTAGCATGTATGTAGTATGTATGGATGTATGTATGCAGTATGTATGTAGCATGTATGTATGTATGTATCTAGCATGTATGTAGCATGTATGTAGTATGTATGGATGTATGTTGCATGTATGTATGTATGTATGTATGTAGCATGTATGTAGTATGTATGGATGTATGTATGCAGTATGTATGTAGCATATGTGTAGTATGTATGTATGTAGCATGTATGTAGCATGCATGTAGCATGTATGTAGTATGTATGTAGTATGTAGCATGTATGTAGCATGTAGTATGTAGTATGTATGTAGTATGTAGCATGTATATAGCATGTATGCATGTAGTATGTATGTATGTAGTATGTAGCATGTATGTAGCATGTAGTATGTATGTAGCATGTATGTATGTAGTATGTAGCATGTATGTAGTATGTATGTATGTAGCATGTATGTAGTATGTATGTATGTAGCATGTATGTAGTATGTATGTATGTAGTATGTATGTGGTATGTATGTATGTGGTATGTATGTATATATATGGTATGTATGTATGTGGTATGTATGTATGTAGCATGTATGTATGTAGCATGTATGTATGTAGCATGTATGTAGCATGTATGTATGTATATAGTATGTAGCACGTATGTAGTATGTATGTAGCATGTATGTAGCATGTATGTATGTAGAATGTATGTATGTAGCATGTATGTATGTAGTATGTAGCATGTATGTAGCATGTATGTATGTAGCATGTATGTAGCATGCATGTATGTATGTAGCATGTATGTAGCATGTATGTAGCATGTATGTATGTATGTAGCATTTATGTAGCATGTATGTATGTATGCAGCATGTATGTAGCATGTATGTAGCATGCATGTATGTATGTAGCATGTATGTAGCATGTATGTAGCATGTATGTATGTATGTAGCATTTATGTAGCATGTATGTATGTATGTAGCATGTATGTATGTATGTAGCATGTATGTATGTATGTAGCATGTATGGAGTATTTTTTTTTACATTCAACACATTAGCCGCATGATGGGACTACTACTGTCCCATCATTGGCTAATGTGTCAATCACTGTCAGTGTAGCAGGCATCATCCGATGGGACTTGTAGTCCCATCAGACGATGCCTGCACAGACACAAAGACCCCTGGCAGTCCGCACAGACCCCCCGGCAGACCGTACAGACCCCGGAGAGGCCGCACAGACCCCCGGCAGGTTGTACAGACCCCAGAGAGGCTGCACAGACCCCCGGCAGGTCGTACAGACCCCGGAGAGGCCGCACAGACTCCCCGGCAGGCCGTACAGACCCCGGAGAGGCCGCACAGACCCCCCGGCAGGCCGTACAGACCCTGGAGAGGCCGCACAGACCCCCCGGCAGGCCGTACAGACCCTGGAGAGGCCGCTCAGACCCCCCAGCAGGCACGCACACTCGCACAGAACCCGCCCGCACAGAGAGATGCAGTCTCCGCCCACACACCGTCCACACTCCATTATAGTGATTTTTGCACTGTGGGGACTTCCGATTCCGATTTCCGATATCGCAGAAATATCGGAACTCGGTATCGGAATTCCGATACAGTGAATATCGGCCGATACCCGATATTTGCAGTATCGGAATGCTCAACACTAATCACCATACGCCGAGGGTACCCTGACCTCGAGTCCCGCTGCAACCCCTGAGCCAGATGACACCCTGGTGGGCCCCCTACCGACCCCACCAATGCCCAGAGGAGCAGATCATTAACTGTACTGGGACTGGGGGGACAGTAGCTTGGGTCAGATGGCAGCCCTGCTAATTCCAACCTGTGGGCCCTTGCTTAGCTATACTAAACCCATGGTGTTGGAAGAGGGACCCGCGGAGGAAGACATGATAGCGCTCCAAGGGGAAATCCCCATTATAACATGGTGGAAGCATTGTAGACGGTGGATGGAGCAGGAGAGACAGCAATCCTTGGCCTGGCAGGCAGCATATGAGGAGAGAAACCTGCAGGCAAGGGCCCAAATAAGCAAAATACCTCGGGCAGAAGGGGGACCACTACGACAAGGAGACCTGTACCCCACTGACAAAGTGGCATATACCCGTCATATTGGCAAAAAAGGGTGGTACGCTCTGGACTGCAGAAAGTGCGTACCAGTGCAAAATCAGTCAACGCAAACAGGCCAGGTTGTAAGGTCAGTCCCTCAAGGAGCAGCAGCAGCAGGCCAAGCCAGTTACTAAATGCCACCAGTCCACCCAGACACCAGTGGTAGAACCAGCCAATATGCCTTGGTATGCCATACCAGTTGAGAGGTACGATCCTGAATTTTCCCAGTCAGTGAGTAGCAGCCACCAGGAGCTACCTTGGCAGAGGAAATAGACAGTTTTTAAATGTTCCAATGATTGTTGAAAGTTTAAAATGACTGTTGAGGTTAAAGGTTCGCTTGTTTAAAGAGACACTGAGGCCATGGACAGTGAATGGATCACAAACTGTCATGTAAATAGTTAGCACCTCTTTAGGTGCTTTCTACTGGTTTTACATGAAACCACTGAAGAAACTGTTTATTGTTGATTGCACTAAAAAGTTTATAATTGTTCAAGGACCTGAAGAAAAAGTCGTTTGACGTAGCCAAATAAATGGTCCAAAGAGGAGGCCAGCTATGTCTTGAAGCACGCCTAAGCCTACATTGGGGGTTTATGAACGGGTCCCCCACTTTATTGCTGATTGTTGGTGTGAGAGATCTCACAATTTGTTGAAAATGAAACTGTTACTGTTATAATGTGAATTACTTGAATAATGTTTTCACCTTTAATTGCACTACCTCAGAATAGAAAAATGTTGACTTGTTGCACTATGTTTAATAAAGTGATAGTGTTTAATACTGCCAGAGAAGTTAACCTGTGAGGGAAGTGAATAGTAGTTTAAATGTCAGATTCTTAATGTATGCACAGGTAATATTTAGTATTACATTGAGAGTTTCATATATTTGTAGGAGAGCTAATGTTTTTGCACTATATCAGAGGAAGTGTGGCCAAAGATAGTATACCCGTAAAGGGTAATCACAATTTCATATTTAGTGTTTAATATTAATGTCATAGAAAGTTCTATTCTGAAAAAGTTAATTTCTACCTTATATTAAAGTTTTGTAGCGTTTCAAGCATAATTACCTCCCATAAAGGGAAGACAAAGTTTTTACCAGTTGAAATGCATTTAAAAAATTTGGCATTTGTCTTTAACCATTTATTGTTGTTTTTATTTTCCCAGTCCAGGAGTGCTGCATTTAACAGGGGGGGGAAGGGGGGGAATGTAACCAGGTCCCCAGGTCCCTGGTTGTTACAGTGGCATTGCTTTCCTCACTGGGAGAGTGATGTCATGCTTGGAATAAAGGAAGGATTCCTTTTATCAGGTAATCACAAGCATGCAACATGTTCTTACTCCAGGCCAGAAGGGGGAGCTCTGATCCAGCTTGTGGGTGGCTCCCCTATATATATTCTGGCTGGAGGGGAGTAGTGAGTAGTCTGTGAGAGAGACAGAGAGAGTCAGGAAAGCTAAAGGGGTTGTTCAGCCACGTGAGATGCTGCAGCTCCTGGAAAAGAGAGAGAAGGATGGAATAAATTGTAGAGAGCGTGAAGGAGCAAAGGAGAGTTGAGAGCTGGAGAGAAGCTGCGACTGGCTTCCTCCACGCTGAGTGCAGATACCGGTAGCCGGAACACTGAGGTTGTGGGGGTAACTCTAAGCCCCACCGCAGAAACTGGCGGACAGCAGATTGCAGGGTACCTGTCTACCATTAACACCCAAAGACACAGTAGCAGATAGAGCCCAGGTCGTGATAGAGATCCTGAAAAAAGGCTTGAGTTACCTGTCATGCGGGTAGTGTCCTACTTAAAGGGGGACAGAGAGAATGTGAGGACCTTGTGTGAGGCCTAAGACAGCAAGGGACTACAACACAGCGCTGGAAGAAAGGCTCCCAACCCCACCTGGTTAGGGGAATTCTGTATTCGCTTCCAAGCTGGCCAGACCATACCAGCACCTGTGATCCGGTACCCTGGACTGTGGCTGTCTACCATCAGTAAACCAGGTAAAGAGACTGCAGTTCTGTCCTCTGTTTATTTTCAGGCACCACACCATCCTTGCCAACCACACCGGGAGTCCTGGGGACCCAACTTCACCTGTGGGAAGCCATACCATCCCAGCTGCCATAACATCACCCCAGCAGACCCCTTTAAGCAGCGTCGGTCATCCCTGACCAAATACCACAGGTGGTATCACAAACTTTTATTATTTCACAAACCCATTTAAAGACTCTTCCCTTAACATGGGTGTCTAGGGCCACCGACTGGGTTACTGCCACCATGACACATCCCTTTAAGTACTGTACTTGGTACCGAGTACCCCACGGCCCTGGCGGGTGATCCACTTGGGTGATTGCCGCTGGGTGTCAGCTGATTCTGACAGCTAACACCAGGCACTAACTGACACGATCAGTCCAGCACTGCTCCAGGCACTTTAACCCCATAAGTGCTGTGATCAAAGTTGATTGCAGCATTCTGGGAGCCAGAAGAGGGATGATAGCCCATCTGCCCTTGGATCGGAGACACCGTGGTGTGACGTAGGATCTCAATCGTTGCCATGGTGACCTCATGTCATCATGATGACATCTGGGTCACCAGAGCTGGGAAAATTCCTTGATCAAGCACAGTGCATAATCAGCAACTTTCTCTGTCAGTGCTGAGATGACAGTTTGCAAAGCATGAAGATGCTGCTGTATCTTTATGTTATACAAGCAATCAGCCTGCAAGAAATGATAGTCCCATAGTGGAACAAAGTACAAAAAGTTGATTAAAAAAAGTATTAAAAAAAGTATTTAAAATTATTGCAAAAATATTTTTTTTAAAACAAAGAATAACAATAAAAAAAAACCAAAAGATATTGTACCCATGAATAAATACTTGTATGAAAAAAAATATAAACAATAAAAGTACACATATTTGGTATTGCCATGTCCGGAATGACCCGACCTATAAAACTGTCCCACTAGTTAACGCCTTTAGGGAAAACCATAAAAAATATAAATAAAAAACAAAGCAAAATACAATGCTTCATCATCACACCGCCGAACAAAAAGTGAAATAAAACGTGACCAAAAAGATGGATATAAATAAATATGGTACTGATAAAAATGTCATCTTGTCCCACAAAAAACAGGCCGCCATACAGCTCCATCAGTAGAAAGATACAAAAAGTTATGGCTTGCAGAATAAAGCGATGCAAAAATAAATAATTTTATATAAAATAATTTTTATTGTGTAAAAGCACCAAGACATAAACAAGATAGAAATGTGGTACCACTGTAATAGAACTGATCCAAAGAATAAAGCGGACTTTTTAATTTTACCACACGTCGAATGACATAAACCCCCACCCAAAAACAAAACAAAACATGAATTACTGACTTTTGTTCATTCTGCCTCCTGAAAATTGGAATAGAAAGTGATAAAAAAATGCATTGTGTCAGAAAATGGTACCAATAAAAATGTCAACTTGTCACACAAAAGACAAGCACTCATATGACTCTGTGGGACAAAATATGGAAAAATTATAGCTTTCAAAATGTGATGAAAAACTATTTTTTTTGCAATAAAAATCGTCTTGACAGCAGACTAACATAAAAACCTGATATAAATCTGGTATCGCCATAATGGCACTGGCCAGAAGAAAAAAGACATCTAATCACTTATATCATATGAGGAAAACTAAATAAAACCAATTCTATACCTGCTGTTGATTTTTTCATTCTGCCTCCCAAAGATCGCAGTAAGGCTTGTCACAAATGTATCCTGCGCTCTGAGTTGAGCACTTACACAGAGGTTTCTGTGTAAATCTCTGGAATACGTGATTCCTCTGGCAGAAGATTCCTTAAAATGAGGCAGGTGGAGGCACTGTGGACACCATCTGACCTGTGATCCGGTGGTGTCCATCTTTTTAGGCTTGCATAAAAGTGCCTTCGGGAACAGTTTTGTGCTCTTCTGAAAAAATGAGCACCACTGAACAGAGGGCAGACGGAGTCATGATTAACTCTTCTGCCTCATTATAGTGAATGGATCCCTCGGGGGTTTCATCTGAATCACGTCACTCAGAGATTTAGATGGAAACCCTAAAGTAAGTGCTCAGCGTAGAGCGCCGGGTAAATGTGATCCCAAATGTTATGTAAAATGTTCCCAATAAAAACTTCAACTCAATCCTCAAAAAAAGCAAGTCCCCACTCAGGTCTGTAATCTGTTAATGGAAATATAGGGGGATTCCAGGTTACTGGTAGTACAAAGGCTCTGGGAAAGAAATTCAGCAAATTCTGTGCTCCCAAATCCAAATGCCCCCATTCTCTTCTGAGCCCCACAGAGGACCTAAACCACATATAGGGTCCACATGTTTGGCATTTCTGAAATAATGAAAGCCCACCTTATGGGTTCATGTCTCCAGAAGCACTGGCTGGGCTTAACGTACTTGTGAATGCAACGCACAGGTCACAACAGCGTACTGGTCACTACTGTTAGAATCTGGCTGCTGGTCTTTTTCCCTGCCTCCAAATCCTTGCTGACAGCAGTGTTAATCCGCTGGAGTTCTGGCTAGGTGCTTTGATAGCTTTCTGTGTTGGATTATGCAGTTCTGGGACCTCTGGTTCTGCTATCCTTAGTTTCTGTTTTCTGTTGGTTTCTGCAGCCATCTCTGTGTTTTCTATTAGGAGGTGACCTGTTTTTTATACCCAGTCCTTAGATCTTTTAGGGATCTCCGTTCCCCTATCTATAGGTCTTTGCTGAGATTAACCTAGGATCGTCGGTGGGTCTATTCGCAAGGAATGGGTCGCCCACTCTATCGTAGGGTATCAGCCTAGTCTCAGTGCAGGGTCAGTTTTCCCCCTTCTATCTTAGTTCTGTCTTGCAGTTCCATAACAACTACAATGGCAGGTTGCAATTTTCACTCAGCAACATTCATTGCTGCTTGGTTCTGGAAAATACCCATGGAGTTAAAATTGTCAATACATCTGTAGATAAATTACCAAATGGTATACTTTCTAAAATGAAGTCACTTGAGGGGGGATTCTGCTCTTCTAGCAATTAGTGGCCCTGTATATGGAGTCTGCAAACTGTTCTCGGAAAATCTGCGCTCCCGGAGGCAAATAGCGCTCTATTTCTCTCGAGTCTCTCCGTATGCCTAGGTAGTACTGGATAGCCACATATTGGGTATTGCCACTTTCAGTAGAAATTGTAGGACAAATTATGGTTCAATTTTTGCACACTTCTTGTGTGAAAATGTAAAATCTAGGGCTAAAACAAAATTTTGGTGGTACAATATATTTATTTTTTCTTCACTGCCTAATGGTTTCTTCACTGCCTAATGGTATACAATTCTGTGACACACCTGTGGAGTCAATATGATCACTGCAACCCTAGATAAATTCATTGAGAGGTGTAGTCAAAAAATTGGGTAATTTATGGGGATTCTACTGTTCTGTCACCTCATGGCCTCTCCCAGTGGGTCATGGCAAGTGCAAACCATAAAAGTAATATCTGGTGCTCCTTGCCTTCTGAGCTTTGCACTGTGCCTAAAAAATATTTCCCTATTACATGTAGGGTATTTGCAACCTCAATAAGCTGTAAAAAAAAATTCCTATTAGCCCTTAGAAAAATTATAACTTGGGGCTAAAACAACATTTTAGTGGTAAAATTTTAATTTATTCTTTGTTCACCTCTCAATGGTATAAAATACTGTGAGGCACTTGTGGTGTCGATATGATCACTGCACCCCTAGATGAATTCATTGGGGGTGTAGTTTGTGAAATGAGTTCACATATAGGGGGTTTCTGTTGTTTCGGCACCTCAGGGGCTCTGCCAATGTGACATGTCACCTTCAAATCATTCCAGTAAAAGCTGAACTCCAATATGGCGCCTTTTCACTTCTGAGCTTTGCACTGTTCCTCAAAAGTAGTATTCCCCCGCATATCGTATATTGGCGTACTACAAATTGTAAGGTGCAATATCTCCTGTTACCCTTATGAAAATGCAAAATTTGGGGTTAAAATAAATTTTTTATGGGGAAAATGTGATTTTATTATTTTCATGGCTCAAAATTATAGACTTCGGTGAAGCACCTGAGGGGTTCAAGGTGCTCACGAGACATCTAAATACATTCCTTCCGAGGTCTAGTTTCCAAAATTGGGTCAGTTGTGGGAGATTCACAGTTTTTATTTCCATCTGGGGCTTTCGAAATGTGACATGATGTCTGCTAATGATTCCAGCAAATTTTACATTCAAAAAGTCAAGTGACGCTCCCTCATATGGGGTATCAGCGTACTCAGGAGAAGTTACACAGCACCTTTTGGGGTCCACTTTTCCCTTTACACTTGTCAAAATAAAAAAATTTGGATCTGCAGTAAATTTTTAGTGAAAAAAAGTTAAATGTTCATTTTTTTGGAATTGAGAGTCCTCAGTGGTTGAAACCTTTTAATGGCTAACTGAAAAGATGGTAAAAAATTGCAAGCTTTTGAGACTACTCAGGTCTCTTCATCAGGAATAGACTAATAATAAATCTGAAGAATCACATATTTATGCACAACACAGGACAGAAATAATGGCATAGGTAAGACAGGTGACATGAAACAGAACTACCAATATGGGAGTGTGATAAACAGTTGTGGCCATAAAAATTGGAACATTCATAGGTAAGGAGCGTGAATGTTTTATTGTCCTCTGATTTGCGTCTGGTTCTGTGCTGTGATGCTCAGATCTTGATATTAGTCTATGCCTGATGAAGAGGCCTTTGTAGTCTCAAAAGCTTGCAATCTGTTACCATCATTTCAGTTAGCCACTAAAAGGTATCAAACACTGAGGACTCTCAATTCTAAATATTTTTCTATCTACTGGCTAACAAGGTACAAAGATATATATATATATATATATATATATATATATATATATACCGTATTTTTCGCTTTGTAAGACGCTCCGGATTATAAGACGCACCCCAAATTTTGAGGAGAAAAATAGGAAAAAAGTTTTTTTAATAAATTGGTGGGGCGTCTTATAATCCATGCGTCTTATTACTTACCAGGGGTTGTGGCTGCAGTGGATCAGGGTCCCAGGGTCGTTGCTGGAGGCAGGAGTGGATCATTGCTGCAGGCTGGGATGAGGAGGTCTGCAGGGGGGCTCCTATGCAGCAGGGGGGCTCCTGTGCTGCAGGCTGGGATGAGGGTCTGCAGGGGGGCTCCTATGCAGCAGGGGGGCTCCTGTGCTGCAGGCTGGGATGAGGGTCTGCAGGGGGGCTCCTATGCAGCAGGGGGGCTCCTGTGCTGCAGGCTGGGATGAGGCGGTCTGCGGGGGGGCTCCTGTGCTGCAGGGGGGCTTCGGGGCTGCAGGGCTGTTTCCGGTGCTGCGGGGGCTCTGCCGACATATTGTGAAAGGCCAGAGCCCCCTGGCAGTTCGTCCATGTATTCCTGTATGACTGACTCCGGGAAAATGGCCGCCGGAATCTCGAGAGATGAGATCTCAGCGCTGAAATCTCATCTCCCGAGATTTCGGCGGCCATTTTCCCGGAGTCAGTCATACAGGAAGGAACGCATGGACGAACTGCCGGGGGGCTCTGGTCTTTCACAAAATGTCGCCAGAGCCCCCGCAGCACCGGAGTAGCAGCGAACAACCGCGGTGGCGGGCGGCAGCAGCAGCGGGCGGCAGCGGACACCCCCTCATCCCAGCCTGTAACGGTAAGCGGTATATCTGCTTTGTAAGACGCACCCCCATTTCCCCCCCAAATTTGGGGGAAATAAAGTGCGTCTTACAAAGCGGAAAATACGGTATATATATATATATATATATATATATATATATATATATATATATATATATATATATATATACTGTATATATATATCTTTCCTGTATCATTTTTTTCCACATTCCTAAAATTCCTGTGAAGCAATTGAAGGGTAAATAAACTTCTTGAATGTGGTTTTGAGTACCTTGGGGGGTGCAGTTTTTTGAATGGTGTCATTTTTGGGGATTTTATATCATATAGACCCATCAAAGTGACTTCAAATGTGAGGTGGTCCCTAAAAATGGTTTTGTAAATTGTGTTGAAAAAATGAGAAATCGCTGGTCAACTTTTAAACCTTAACATCCTAATGAAATACATTTTGCTTCAAACAGAGTGATGATGTAAAATAGACATGTGGGAAATGTTATTTATTGACTATTTTATCTGTTCGATTTAAGGGCATAAAATCTCAAAGATTGAAAATTGCAAAATTTTCTAAATTTTCGCCAAATTTCCGTTTTGTACACAAATAAACACAAGTCATATCAAAGAATTTTTACCACTATTGTGAAGTACAATATGTCACAAAAAAACATTCTCAGAATCAGCTGGATCTGTTAAAGCGTTCTAAAGTTATTACCACATAAATTGACAGTGGTCAGAATTGTAAAAATTGGCCTGGTCATTAATGTACAAACCATCTTGAGTTAAAGGGGTTAAGGGTCCTTTATATTAGAAAACACCCAATATGATTCTATTTTAAAAACTGCCCCCCCTCAATTATTCTAATCTGTTGTAAGGGAAGTTGTTAACCCTTCTGATGCTACACAGAAATGAAGGCTAAATGAAAAAAAAAAGAAAAATTAAATTTTTTGGATTAAAACATTTGTTTAGTCAAAAATGTTTTACATTCACAAGGAGTAATAGGAGAAAATGGACCACAAAACCTATTAAGCCGCAGTCACACTATCGTACAATACGGCCGAGTACTATGCGATAAAACATTGCATAGCACTCGGCCAGTGGTGTGATTAAGGGTCATTAAGGGTGTGCTCACACTGCTGTATAACAATGTTTTTGTCATGATCCAGACCGGGTTTTGAGTCCTGTCTTCCTTTTCCCGATCCGATCATGTCAGGGGTTAACTTTTCTCAGCCTCAGTCTGGTCTCAGGTTTGCTATTTAGCCCCGCTGTGTCCTGCAGATCATGTCAGTTTCTGCCGAGTGCTACTGTAGCTGACTCTGATTGCTCCGATTTGTCCTGCTGCATTTGCTGTCTGAACCCTTGTCTCTGTTTTCCCCTGTTCCTATCTTGACTCAATGTTTCCTTTTAGTGTGCAGACTCCCTGGTTTGACTTGGCATGTATCCTGACCTGTTTCTGTCCTTTGTCTTTTGGCTTATCCGCTCCTGATCCCCTGGCTTGTCCCTGATCGCAAGTTTGCTTATTCCTTTGGTACTGCGCTACAGTCTAGGATTTGACTATTCTGCTGCCACCTGTGGTAGCCTCACTGTTGCACTGCAGGTTAGCTCTGTTTAGGTGCAGACCTGCTTCCTCTCTACTGCTATCTAGTGAAGTCTGCACCTACTTGCATTGCAGCATCGTGACATTATAACTGACCTGTAACAGTTTTTTTTCTCTGCTCTGCTTTCTATGGATCCGCTCCATACCTTGGTGGTTCAAATGGCTAGTTTGACACAAATGATGCAGGATCCATCTGTGGAACATAGGGTCTTGGCCATGTCTCATAACCACCTGCAAAGAGAGCTTTCTGACACAGTAAGATCTTTTCAGGGATAATCATTTCTTTACTTCGGGAGGGACTTCAATCATGGGCTTTCTCTTTACCTGCTACTGCCCCTAAATGTATGTCTGTTGATAAGTTCTATGAGGCCTTAGGGCTTATTTTTGACGAGCCTGACTGGGTCAGTGTGGCAGAGGACATAATCATGAGTCTCTTTCAGGGTAAGCTATCGGCTGAATGGTATAGCTCCGAGTTCTGTCGATGGTCCATGAGGTGCCCTGGGATGATTCTGCGCTGAGATGTCAGTTCAGAAGAGGACTGTTGGATCATCTGAAGGACGCTCTTCCACCACCCAACTCATTGGAGGAGGCTATGACTCAGGCTATGCATATAGATTGGAGTCTGCGGGAAAGAGGTGTTACACAGTGAGAGGTTCCGTTGCTCCCTTCTAACCATGTTGTTTTGCCACCATCTGAACCTATGGAGTTGAGGGCCACCAACTCCAAGGAGAAGGAGAGGAAGCAACGATGTGATGGGAAATTTTCTTTTATTGTGGAGATTCAGCACATGGGAAGAAGGTCTGCCCCTCTTGTTCATCGATTAACAAGCTTCCTAGTCTGGGTGATTGTTGAGGAGGTCACCCAGACTTTCAGATACCATTTTCATCATTTCAAAAAGTTTTGTTAGAGGTGGAACTGTGTTATGGAGGTAGTTACGTATCCACTTCAGCTTTTGTGGACTGTGGATCTTCCATGAACTTCATTAACTCTAGCCTGGTGTCCAAGTTAAAGTTAGGGACAGTTAGGGTAGAGATTCCCATCCATATCATTGCCATTAATAAGACACCGTTTGCTCAAAATGTTATTAAGTTCGTCTCTGAGGAGTTCCTCCTCAAGGTGGGTTCCTTGCACCAGGAACAAATCTCATGTTATGTTATGAGTAATCTTCCTGCGGGACTGGTGTTGGGGTTCCCCTGGTTACAGAGTCATAATCCTGTTATTGACTGGGGATCTCGTGATATTGTTAAATGGAGTCCTAACTGTTCCAATGGTTGTCTTTCTGCTGTTTTTGTGTCTGCCATTAATCTGGAGGGTATTCCAGAGTACCTGAAGGATTTTGGGGATGTGTTGTCCAAAAAAGAGGCTGAGGTCTTGCCACCACATCGTCCGTATGATTATACAATTAGTCGTATTCTGCGTTCTAAATTGCCCAAAGCCCCTTTGTAAAATCTTTCTGGCCCATATCGTACCTCTATGAAAAACTATATCTCTGGTGGTCTATAGAAAGGTCACATCTGTCCTTCTGTTTCACCTGTGGCCGCTGGATTCTTTTTTGTTAAGAAAAAAGATGGTGGTTTGCGCCCGTGCCTCGATTTACGGGAACTAAATAAAATTACGGTGAGAAATACATACTCTCTCCCACTCATTCCAGATGTTTATAACCAATTGTCTGGGGCTAATCTGTTTTCCAAACTCGATCTCAGGGGAGCATATAACCTTATCCGCATTCAGGAAGGGGGTGAGTGGAAAATGGCATTTCTCACATCTGAGGGTCTGTTTGAAAATTTGGCCACGTCCATCGGTCTCACGAACGCGCCCGCAGTGTTTCAGAACTTCAAGAAAAATGTTTTTCTGATTTTATCAGGCACTTTATGGTTGTACACCTGGATGATATCCTTGTTGTCTCGCCTGACAAGGAATCCCACATTATTTATTTACATGCTGTTCTTCATAGTTTACGGGGAAATCCTCTGTTCGCTAAACCCAAGAAATGTTTGCTTTGTGTCCAGGAGCTTTCCTTTCTGAGGATCATCCTTTCTGCCAAGGGGTTTTGGATGGATCCCGGGAAGGTACAGGCCATTGTTGATTGGGTGCAACCCAGAGACCTCAAGGGTCTGTAGTGTTTCCTGAGTTTCGCCAATTATTATCGAAAATTCATCAAGGGGTTTTCTCAGGTGGTCAAGGCACTCACTGATCTCACTCGCAAGGGGGCCGATCTCAAAGTCTGGTCACCCTTGGGCGGTTGAAGCATTTTTTACATTAAAGAAGTGTTTTATGTCTGCTCCTGTATTTGTTCAGCCCGATCCATCAGAACCGTTCATTGTAGAGGTGGACGCATCGGAGGTCGGAGTGGTGGCGGTGTTGTCTCAGGGACCCGTTACTTTGACCAATTTAAGACTGTGTGCCTTTTCTCCAGGAAGATTTCTTCTACGGAGAGTAGTGTTGAGCATTCTGATACCGCAAGTATCGGGTATTGGCCGATACTTGCGGTATCGGAATTCCGATACCGAGATCTGATACTTTTGTGGTATCGGGAATCGGAATCGGAAGTTCCCAGTGTATGGTTCCCAGGGTCTGAAGGAGAGGAAACTCTCCTTCAGGCCCTGGGATCCATATCCATGTAAAAAATAAAGAATTAAAATAAAAAATATTGATATACTCACCTCTCCGAAGGCCCCTGGACATCACCGCTGGTAACCGGCAGCCTGCTTTGCTTAAAATGAGCGCGTTCAGCACCTTCCATGACGTCACGGCTTCTGATTGGTTGCGTGCCGCTCATGTGACCGCCACGCAACCAATCACAAGCCGTGACGTAATTCTCAGGTCCTAAATTCCTAGAATTCGGAATTTAGGACCTGAGAATGACGTCATGGCTTGTGATTGGTTGCGTGGCGGTCACATGAGCGGCACGCAACCAATCAGAAGCCGTGACGTCATGGAAGGCCCTAAACGCGCTCATTTTAAGCAAAGAAGGCTGCCGGTTACCAGCGGTGATGTCCAGGGGCCTCCGGAGAGGTGAGTATATCAATATTTTTTATTTTAATTCTTTATTTTACACAGTAATATGGATCCCAGGGCCTGAAGGAGAGTTTCCTCTCCTTCAGACCCTGGGAACCATCAGGATACCTTCCGATACTTGGTGTCCCATTGACTTGTATTGGTATCGGGTATCGGTATCGGCGATATCCGATACTTTTCGGGTATCGGCCGATACTATCCGATACCGATACTTTCAAGTATCGGACGGTATCGCTCAACACTAACGGAGAGGAATTATGATGTTGGTAACCGGAAGTTATTGGCCATAAAATTGGCTTTTGAAGAATGGAGGCACTTTTTGGAGGGGGTGGTTCATCGGATCACGGTGATTATGGACCACAAGAACCTGTCTTACATTGAGTCTGCCAAGTGGTTAACTCCTACGCAGGCAAGGTGGTCGTTTTTCTTTCCTCGTTTTCATTTTTCTATCACCTTTCGACCTGGTTCCAAGAAAGTCAAGGTGGATGCCTTATCTCACAGTTTTGATCCGATTTCACCCCCCTAACCTCCTTCCTCCATTCTTCAGCACAGGGTGGTGGTTGCTGGGGTATGTATGCTCTGAATTGGAGCGTGAAATTCGGGAGGCTCAGTCTCTTGCTCCTCCCTCTTTGCCTGATAATAAGCTCTGTCACGGTTCAGTACCGTTGAGGGTTCTCCAGGAGTTCCACAATTCTGCTCTCAGTGGACACCTGGGAATCTTAGCCACCCGGAAAGTCAGTGCCCGGCTGTTTTGGTGGTCCTCCATGACCTCTGATGTCGCTGTGTTTGTGTCTGGTTGTGATACCTGTGCCCGTGTTAAGAGCTCCCATAACCGGCCAGATGGGGAATTGGTGCCATTGCCAATTCTGGATAGACCTTGGAATCATTTGTCCATGGATTTTATCATTGATCTCCCTCCTTCCAGTGGCAAAACTGTAATCTGGGTAGTGGTTGACAGATTCGATAAACAGGCGCATTTTGTACCACTAAATAAGTTGTTTGTTGAGCACGTTGTGCGGTTGCATGGTGTGCCTTTGAGTGTGGTTTCTGATAGAGGGGCATAATTTGTGTACAAATTTTGGAGGGCATTTTGTAAAAAATTGGGTATTTGCTTGACCTTCCCCTCTGCCTACCATCACGAGACCAACGATAAGACAGAGAGGATCAATCAGTCATTTTAACATATTTTGAGGTGTCTTGCAACATCTCAGCAAGATGATTGGTGTTCTTCGCTGCCAGTGGCTAAGTTTGCATTTAATAATCTGATTAACCAGTCCACTGGCACCTCTCTGCTCTTTTGTAATTACGGCTTTCCCCCATTTTGGCAAATTTTCCAGGCTGGTATCAGGATGTCCAGGTGGCTGATACGGCACTTCAAAGGTTGGGGGAGGTGTGGAGGGAGGTCCAGAAGAACATTGTGAGGCTCAGGGCAAACATAAACATTTTGCTGACAAGCAACGGTCGGTAGGACCTATATTCCTGGTGGGAGATAAAGTGTGGTTGTCTACCAAGAACATTCGTCTGAAAATTCCTTCTACTAAGCTAGGGCCCAGGTTTATTGGTCCTTATGAGATCATTGAAGTTGTCAATCCAGTTGCCTTTCACTTGCGCCTACTTCCGTCACTTCGGATACCCAATGTGTTCCATAAGTCCCTTCTTAAGACATT
This sequence comes from Ranitomeya variabilis, assembly GCF_051348905.1. Lineage (NCBI taxonomy): Eukaryota > Metazoa > Chordata > Amphibia > Anura > Dendrobatidae > Ranitomeya > Ranitomeya variabilis. Next base: position 392,438,202 of record NC_135234.1, read on the forward strand.
TGTACCTTCCTCTGCTGGGTCTCCATCCCCTCCACCTCCTGTATCTGTGGATGGCCAGACTGAGTATGAAGTTGAACGGATTGTGGATTCTTGCATGGTCCACAATTCACTTCAGTATTTGGTCAATTGGAGGGGTTACGGTCCTGAGGATCGATCTTGGGTCCCGGTGTGATCTGTCCATGCTGATCGATTGGTTGGGGCGTTTCATATATGTTATCCTGGGAAACCTGGGGGTCCATGTTACCCTTTAGTGTGCAGACTCCCTGGTTTAACTTGGTGTGTATCCTGACCTGTTTCTGTCCTTTGTCTTTTTGCTTATCCGCTCCTGACTGTTATTGACCCCCTGGCTTGTCCCTGACCACGAGTTTGCTTATTCCTTTGGTACTGCGCTACAGTCTAGGATTTGACCCAGTTTGTTTTGATTATTCTGCTGCCACCTGTGGTAGCCTCACTGTTGCACTGCAGGTTAGCTCTGTTTAGGTGCAGACCTGCTTCCTCTCTACTGCTAGCTAGTGAAGCCTGCACCTACCTGCATTTCAGCAGCATGACAGTTTTATTGGATAGCACTGGGCCCAGTGTTATACTATGAGGCATGAGAAAATAATCTCAGCATTCTACGAGTGGCTCCGATATTCAGATCATGTGCACCCATCCAAGTCTATGTATATGAGTGCAGGCCAATGTATGCTCACAGAGACAATGGAGAAGATGAAGAAATTAAGTTCTCCATCTTCTGCGCACCTGTGCTATGATTCTCTCACATGATGGAATTGGATCACATGAAGATGATGCTTGGCTCAAATTCTGATAATCAGCATAATTAGCCCGATTCACTCGCATGAGAGAATCTATGCCAGTGTGAGCGAACCCTTATCCCGAGAACCATTTTGGTTTCAAATCCTCACACAATCAACAAAGTGAGCTAGTTGATTACATTGATAGAGTCATCCTTTTATGCTTTCCTTCTCTGTCCATTGTAGACTCTAGTCTAAGGGCCTTAAACCAGTGACAAGCAATTTATTGCGTGATGCAGCTAAGCAAATTTTTATGACCTGCTGCAGCTCAGTTCTCAGTGACATGGCCAGCAGTGATTCCTGGCAGTGAGGCTACTTTCACATTAGCGTTTTAATCTGCAGCGTTTAATCCGCAAACGCAAGGACACGAAAAACGCATGAAAACGCGTGTAAACGCAGCGTTTTTAAAACGCTTACGGTTACCGCATGCGTCATTAAAACGCAGCGTTTACATGCTTTTGCTTGCGTTTTCCATGCATTTGCGTTATTTGTGCGCATGTCGCAAAAATTTACCAGAGAAAAATTCTAGATGCAAGAACCAGCCAATGGGACTACAGAGGGCGTGTATTATGTGAAATCTATATATAGACCCTAGGACAGCTGAAATCTTCAGATTTTGCTCCTGTGTCCTGTGAGAAGATGGATCTTCACATGGATAGCTATTACTTCAAACTGGATCTGAGCATCAAGATTTTTCTGGCATGTGCGTTTGCTTGGGAGCAACACCGAAACCGGGAAAGACAGAGAAGGACAAGGCGTAGGCGGTTTTGGCAACACCCCATTGTAGAACTGCGTGAGAGCCGTGGTGCATATCACACCCTGTATGGTGAGCTCAATGAGAACCCAGAAAAATTCCCGGAATATACCAGGATGTCACAAGACTCTTTCCGGGATTTGCTTGATCGTGTCCAAGGAGCCATCCGGAGACAGGACACACAGCTCCGTAGAGCCATTCCACCAGCGGAACGTCTCCTGGTTACCTTAAGGTACGTAATAATTCTAAACAAAAGCTACCCAAAATTTTTTGCAGGTCTGATGTTTTTTTGCCTATTTTGTAAATTATTTATTCTTACTACAGATTTCTTGCAACTGGAGAGAGCTTGTCATCCCTTCATTTCCAGTACCGCCTTGGGATTTCCACGCTGTCCGGAATTGTTTTTGAAACCTGCCGGGCTTTATGGACCATTCTCCGTGAGGAATTTATACCCATACCCACGGAGGACATGTGGAAAGAAATTGCTGACAAATTTTGGACTGTTTGTGATTTTCCCAACTGTTTGGGTGCGGTGGATGGGAAGCACATCCGGATTACCAAACCAGCCAGAACGGGATCACAGTTCTTCAACTACAAAAAATATTTTTCAGTAGTTCTTATGGCAATAGCCGATGCGGACTGTTGCTTCATTGCTGTGGACATTGGTGCTTTTGGCCGTGGCAACGATTCACAGACTTTTAAAACCTCTGATATGGGCCGACGTGTTTATGGCAAAAATTTTAATTTCCCACAGCCACGACCACTCCCCTACACTCAAGGCCCACCGCTGCCATTTGTAATGGTTGGGGATGAGGCCTTTCAGATGAGTGAAAATCTCCTGAAGCCCTATTCAAGTCGGGACTTGAACCGCACAAAACGGATCTATAACTACAGACTAACCAGGGCACGCAGAACAGTAGAGTGTGCCTTTGGGATTATGGTGTCCAAATGGCGCATTCTAGCAACTGCAATAAATCTAAAAATGGAGACAGTGGATGAGGTGGTTAAAGCCTGTGTGGTTCTCCACAATTTCATTCTGGCTAAGGAGCGACCCACCATAGAACTTGATGAACCTGTTGCAAACCCTTTGCCTGATTACCGTCATCACCCTCTGCGGTCAACAGTTGAAGTAGGCCACATGCGGAACCAATTTGCAGCATTTTTTGATTCTGACATTGGACGTGTGCCATGGCAGGACAATATGGTGTAAAATGTACTGCTGGTTTCGGGTCTGCAAATTTATGTTTGGAATGTTAATGTTTTTTCAAATAAAATAATTGTGATTTACTTTCTTCACCATGTCTCCTATCTATTTCCTTAACAAACCACTTTGGGTTTTTGGGCTTAGGTTGTTGACGTAATTGAGTCCTGTCTTGGTTCACCATTAGCTATTTGCCGCAGACTGTATAGACGATGTCCGTTATTGTCGCAGTATTTGTCCAGTACTTAACATCAGTATTTGTAAGCCAAAACCAGGAGCGGTAGTTAAATTCTTTTAGTGGTGCATATCTGTTTAATGTACTTTTCCTCACATAGTTCCACTCCAGGTTTAGGCTTACAAATAGTGCTGTAAAATACAGAGCGAATACTGACAGTGTGACGGCAGCCTACACCAGAGATCTATAGTCATCAAGTCAGGTGTCTGAACTAATGAATTCATGATGCTATTTGCTCTTGAATTCATTTTTCCTGACACTTGTCCGGGTGAGTATAGATATGCCATGTATGACGTACATTGTTCCTTCACTTTCTGTGAAATATATGTATATGTACCAATAAGATAAAATGGAGGTAATACAATGCATTTCTAAAATCAGCAGGTCAGGGGTCATAAATAATGTTTCTGATAAGACACGACCTGTTGAGTATAGTTGTGCTGTGTATTACCACCATTTTGTCTTCTGTGTGCGACCAAAAGTCACGGAGTAAACAGAAAGAACTGTTTTTGGAGAAAATACAAGTGTTATTTTTGGGGGCAACCTCATATCTCTCAACCAAACACACACCAAGCTTCAGTGTTCTGCTAAGTAGGTACTGGAGGTTGGAGGTGGCCCCCAAAAAAGTGTTTGACGCATTATTTGTTATTGGCGCATGCTGTGTGGTGACGGCGGCGAAATACACAATTAACCAAACCTTATTGGGGCAAAACACAGGTTTATTAAACACACACAAACCAAAAACTTAACTGCGCCTGCTTGGGGTTGAGTGCCGATATTGTGGGGTGTTGAGTTGTGAGGTCTGGCTTACTGTAGCCGACATAGGGGTGGCAGGAGAAGGCGCAATGAAACTGCTGGGGTCAGGATATTCAGGGATAGGGCTAGACACATGAGAGGGTTGAGACACACTGGAAGGGTGAGACAAACCAGACATTACAGACACATTGGGAGGTGAGAGGGGAGGGATATCTATGGTTTTTTGTTTTTTTTTGCCTTTCCCCTTCCTTGTTTTGCGCGGGCTCGTTGTCGTGGTGGCAGGGAACGCCAGGGCAGGGTCCGGCAACGGCAGTCTGGTGGTGGTGCCAGGAAACACCAGGGCAGGGTCCGGCAATGGCAGTCTTGTCGTGGTGGCAGGGAACGCCAGGGCAGGGTCCGGCAACGGCAGTCTGGTGGTGGTGCCAGGAAACGCCAGGGCAGGGTCCGGCAATGGCAGTCTTGTCGTGGTGGCAGGGAACGCCAGGGCAGGGTCCGGCAACGGCAGTCTGGTGGTGGTGCCAGGGAACGCCAGGGCAGGGTCCGGCAATGGCAGTCTTGTCGTGGTGGCAGGGAACGCCAGGGCAGGGTCCGGCAACGGCAGTCTGGTGGTGGTGCCAGGGAACGCCAGGGCAGGGTCCTGCGGCGGCAGCATGCTGGTGGCAGTGGAGGAGGCCCAAGCAGGAGCAGCAGTTGTCATGGTGGTGGTGGTGGGCTGACCCACTGCACTGGGCATGGTGGTGGTGCTATAATACGGTCCGGCAGTGTTTGGAATGGAGGTGGCCGTGCAGTGGTATGCAGCAGATGTCGGCATTGATGTAAAGCGTGACAGTGTGGGCACTGTTGGAAATGCCCCCACTGTCTGCTGAAAATACCGACTCTGCTGCATAGCCTGCACGTAAGCAGCATTGCAGGCCTGCATAACAGTAATCTGGAGCTCAGGACTAAGGTGTTCCGACATGCCCTGTTCTATCTGATTAAAAAAATGATGTGCTGGCCTCTGGAGGTCGGCTTTCACTTGGGCAAGGGCTGTGGTTACCTCCTGGATACGTGTGCTCATATGACAAATGGCAGTATCCAGTCGGTCACCCATCGCCTTGAGTCCCTCATGGAAGACCGAGCTCAAGTGCAAAAACTCGGGCATGAGTGACCTGTCCGCGGCCCTCTGCCGCTGCCGGGAGGAGCCCATAAAAAATTGGCTAGAGGCAGAGGACTGGGGAAGGGGAACACCTGATGGACCAGCTTCCTGGTCTCCAGGTTGTGTGGCAGGCCCACTTGCTGCAGCGCTGGAGGATGGCTGGGACGGGTCCGTGGCTGACTGATGAAGGACCGCTCCAGAACCTGGGCCAACAGTGGAGCTCCAAGTGCTGTGGACAAAAAAAAAAAATATTACAAAACATTTACAAAAAGATAACTGAACAGTTGGATACACATTCAGATAGGGAAAGGTCACACTACTATTTGTAGTGAATTTTACATCAGAATTTGCAAGCCAGGAGTTCAACAGTAGGAATAAAAGTTTCAAAAAACAACATGCTATACTTCTGCATGCATCGACCAGTCCTTAGGGATTAAAAAAACTGATGTAAACTATGAAGACACGATGGAGGCAATACAAGCCATATCTCTATACAAGGTATTGGTAAGCCAAAACCTGGAGAGGAACTATGTGAGGGAAAGTATTCAAAGAACACGTACCCCACTGCTGCATCTATCAATCACTCAAGGTTTGGGATTACAAATACTGATGGGAAATACGAATTGACGACAGAGGACATACAAGCCACCTGTATACTCACCAGGACAAGTGTCAGGAAAAATGAATTGAGGAGCCATTGGCATCCTGAATTCATTATTTCTGACACCTAACTTGCTGAGTATAGATCTGTTGTGCAGGCTGCCGTCACACTCTCAGTATTTGCTCAGTATTTCAAATCAGTATTGGTAAGCCAAAACCTGGAGAGGAACTATGTGAGGGAAAGTATTCAAAGAACACGTACCCCACTGCTGCATCTATCAATCACTCAAGGTTTGGGATTACAAATACTGATGGGAAATACGAATTGACGACAGAGGACATACAAGCCACCTGTATACTCACCAGGACAAGTGTCAGGAAAAATGAATTGAGGAGCCATTGGCATCCTGAATTCATTATTTCTGACACCTAACTTGCTGAGTATAGATCTGTTGTGCAGGCTGCCGTCACACTCTCAGTATTTGCTCAGTATTTCAATTCAGTATTGGTAAGCCAAAACCTGGAGAGGAACTATGTGAGGGAAAGTATTCAAAGAACACGTACCCCACTGCTGCATCTATCAATCACTCAAGGTTTGGGATTACAAATACTGATGGGAAATACGAATTGACGACAGAGGACATACAAGCCACCTGTATACTCACCAGGACAAGTGTCAGGAAAAATGAATTGAGGAGCCATTGGCATCCTGAATTCATTATTTCTGACACCTAACTTGCTGAGTATAGATCTGTTGTGCAGGCTGCCGTCACACTCTCAGTATTTGCTCAGTATTTCAAATCAGTATTGGTAAGCCAAAACCTGGAGAGGAACTATGTGAGGGAAAGTATTCAAAGAACACGTACCCCACTGCTGCATCTATCAATCACTCAAGGTTTGGGATTACAAATACTGATTTGAAATAATGACCCACAAAAAATTGCATTATACACCACTTTTTTTTCTTTTTTAACCAATATACTTACGTTCTTCGTGCAAGGACTGGTCTCAAAAACGCAAGGATGCGGTGGTACTTGTATTTGCGTATCCTTGCTGCAGAACCACTTGGAAGCCGGCTCTCTTGGCGCAGGTCCTTGTTGAAGCGGTCCTTCATCGATCTCCAACGTGTTTTCACTTTTGACACTGTTGGCAAAACAAAACATAATAGTTAGGACAATGGTCTTTTGACCATGGTCACACAACTGTATGTGCTGTGAAAAAGTAATGACTTTCTCACATCATACACAGTTGTGTGAGCATGGCCAAGGTATTGACTACTTCACACTGCATTGCGATAATTACCAAATGCAGAACGGACCCGAGCCGGGGCATTGGCCCAGCCATCCCACAACGCTGCGGCCACCTCATTCCAAAGCCTCCGGATCGTCACATTGTTGGCGTGCAGTGGATCCCGGGTGTCCCACAATGCGACTCGCTCGTGAACCAGGGAGATGAGGTGTTCATTCTCAATTAGGTCCTCATCCTCCTCTGGAACCTAACAACAAAAAGTACATTAATATAGGAGGCGTTCACATACGGAAGACAGAAAACAGAATCAGAGGAATGGCATGAATATTGAAGTAAAAAAAAACACTGGTGCTGAAGCAAAAGGGAAAGAAAGAGAGAAGTAGAAAGAAATGAAGATTCAAGAATTATAAAGTGAGGATACAATACACATTCAGCCAGCTATACTTACATGATGCCGCCGTCTTGCCCGGCCGTGACTACGCTGCTCCTGCCCAGTCTCCTGCCCAGTCTCTTCCGCTGTAGAAGAAGTGGTCTGAAAAAGGGAAAATATACATTGTCATATGTGTAGATGTGACAGTGAATACAATCTGAGGAGGTGAATACTCACTTCGCTGACATGTTCCCCTTGTGCAGGCCCAGGCGTTTCCTCATCAGAAGAAGAAGACATTCTGATGTGTGCAGAAAGAAAGGAATGACAGAAATTAGGGCACATAGACACAGATTATAGAAAAGAAATGCATTGGATAGGATATACTCACATAGTTCTGAGGCTTGTTTGCTGATCCAAGGGGCTGTGGGGCGTCTCGTCTGCAAGGCAGTCTGATGAGTAGTGACCTGCAACTGTCCACACCCTCCCTTTATCACCTTGTATGTGGGGGGTGGCTTATCAGTGTCTAGACATGTTTTTCTCAATTGAGACGCATGCGTCGGCAAACGCAAGCAAACGCATGTACTGAAAAACGCATGCGTTTACATAGACTACAATGCGTTTTTTGGGCGCAAACCTTGCGCAATCAGCCGCATACGTTTCCAGGCGGCAAAATGACGCCTCTAAAAATTACTACATGTTGCATTTCCGCGCCAAGACGCAGACGGCTAGACGACGCATGCGTCGTCAAACGCGGCAAAACGCGAACATAGAAAAACGCATGCGTCGATAATGTTAAATATAGGAATACACAACGCATGCGGATAGTTGCGGAAGAAACGCTGTGGACACAACCGCAAATGTGAAAGCGGCCTGAGACAATGGTTTTAATCACCAGTGACTTATGTAGGTGTTGCAAGACTGGAAGTCGTTACGGAGGGGGTCGTCAGAGGGAGCAGAAATATCTGAACTTATCAATTCTCGTGACATTGATAGGAATTTTGATAAGTTGGTCTCTGTCAAACACCATCAGCTAAGCAGCCAGAATGCAAAAAATTAAGTTAACAATCTTCATTTGATTAGTTGGAACTGGTAAGTTAAAAAAGCACATATTGTTTTGGATTGATCAACACAATTTGTCTGATTGAATTATTAGTATGTCTAATTGACATAGCTTTTGCGATGTCTAGTGTACTGTGCCTGCAACTAGCAAGTTGCAATAAATACAACGTGTTTTTTTTTTTTTTGAGAATCTCAGTACACTAAGACTTCCTGCTGCCAATTATCATATCTCTGTGAAATGGTTCAAAGATGAACTTCTCATAATACCTTTGACATTTTGCCATATTAAGCCTGTGAAAATCAGATCAGATTACAGAGACAGAGTATCCACCATTCTATTACTACAGAACATATAAAACACAGTCTGAAGTTCTCTGCCTTAGGGGGTGAACAAAACTAGGTGTCAAATTAGTTTGATATGTCTAACTGGACAAATATTTTGGAAAAAATAACATGTATTTATTTTATTTTACTCATTTATATATCGGCATTAATCTGCACAGCACTTTACAGACATCATCATCATTGCTCTCATTAGGGCTCACAATCTAAATTCCCTTTCAGTATAGTATGTCTTTGGAGTGTGTGAGGAAACCGGAGAACCTGCAGGAAACCTATGCAAACATGGGGAGAACATACAAACTCCATGCAGATTTTGTCCATGGTGGGATTTGAACTCTGGACCCCAGCGAGCAAGGCCACCATGCTGCCTATGCAAACATGTGGAGAACATACAAACTCCATGCAGACATAGTCCATGGTGGGATTTGAACTCTGGACCCAAGCGATGCAAGGCCACCATACTGCCCTTTTATTTTACGATATGACTGGTATCATCATGAGACCTAGATGTATCAACCTAGTGGATATCACAAAAGTACTCATAATTATTATCCATATCTAGCTGTTCCGATTCTTCTAGTTTTTCAATGGAGAATATCCACAAACTCCATTACAGCAGTTGTTCACGAAATGAACAATAGCATCAGCATTAGTTTTATACTCTGGACTGATATGAAAGGTTGAACTCGATGGATCTCAGTCTTTTTTCAACTTCTATAACTATGTAACTATATGTAACTAACTAATGTAATATGTCCTGATACAGGTGTTTCTCATATTCTAATTTTGTGAGAAGCTCCTGCAGTTACATTTTGCATTTTTTATGACATCTCAGCTAATCGTACTTACGGTATGTGTACATGATCCGGAGTTGCAGTTTCCAATCCACAGCGGCCAGATGTTATAGCATAGTGGTAGGATTTCAAGAAATTCTATGTCCACTATGAGTTCACAAACACCTGCGGCTTACCCACGGAGATGGACATGCTGCACATCTCTCCAGAACGCAGCATATAAATTTCACCAATAGAATGTATTGAACTCGGTGAATAGATCGCGGTCAATAGACAGCCGCACTTTGGATGCAGCGAACATGTGCTCCTTTCAAAGTGATGCTACTTCTGGATCGTGTGCACTCGGCCTTAGGCATTCTTTTATACTGAAGGAATCATTCTGTGATTGACACAATATTCCTGTTAAACAGTATTTTTTGACCTTGTATTTATCAACTGTAATCCACAGATGTTCTGTTTCTACAATTGCATATACTGCATGGACTAAAAGTAAATCTGTAGTTGCTTGATACACACCATTTTTTAAAGTAATTTCAGTATAATTCCACTTCAGAAAATAATTGTTTTTATCATATAAAGGGCATTGATAAGAAAAATGTGCTGTACCTTTGTGCATCTGTATCTATTAGACTAAGTGGTTGGATCTGACTTGTGCAGCTAACGTACGTTTTTGCAATGTCCTTTGAAAAGGTAAGTGTTGTTCAGGGCTGCATGACTTTGAAAATGAAATACTTTTCATTTCAGTGTAATTTTATTAGTATTAGTATTTGTTTAGCACATCATAACAATAGCTTTGTAATGTCAATTTGGCATATATCAACAAAGTATGAAATCTTTAACCCCTTTACCCCGAGGGTGGTTTGCATGTTAATGATCAAGCCAATTTTTACAATTCTGACCACTGTCCCTTTATGAGGTAATAACTCTGGAATGCTTCAATGGATCCCGGTGATTCTGAAACTGTTTTTTCATGACACACTGTGATTCATGTTAGTGGTAAAATTTATTTGATATGACTTGCAATTATTTGTGACCAAAATGGAAATTTGGCAAAAGTTTCACAATTTTCCAACTTTTTATTTTCATACCCTTAAATCACAGAGACATGTCACACAAAATACTTAATAAGTAACATTTCCCACATGTCTTCTTTACATCAGCACAATTTTAAAACCAACATTTTTTCTTGTTAGGAAGTTATAAGTGTTAAAAGTTAATCAGCGATTTCTCATTTTTACACCACCATTTTCTTTTAGGGACCACCTCACATTTGAAGTCACTTTTTCTATATGATAGAAAATACCCAAACGTGACACCATTCTAAAAACTGCACACCTCAAGGTGCTCAAAACCATTTTCAAGATGTTTATTAGGTGCTTCACAAGAATTTTGGAAATGTTTAAAAAAAAATGAACATTAATTTTTTTTTTCAAAAATTTTAATTCAGACCAAAATTTTATTTTAGCAAGGGTAACAGGAAAAATTTGACCCCAAACATTGTTGTGCAATTTGTCCTGAGTAAGTTGATACCCAATATGTGCAGATAAATTACTCTTTGGGCGCATGGCAGAGCTCAGAAGGGAAGGAGCGCCATTTGACTTTTCAGTGCAAAATTGGCTGGAATTGAGATCAGAAGCCATGTCGCGTTTGGAGAGCCCCTGATGTGCCTAAGCAGTGGAACCATTTTGTAAACTATACCTCCCAATGAACTTATCTAGATGTGTGGTGAGCACTTTGAACCCCCATGTGCTTCACGGAAGTTTATAACGTAGAGCTGTACAATTAAAAAATCATAGTTGTTCTACAAAAGCTATATTTTTGCCCCCAATTTTTGATTTTACCAAGGGTAACAGGAGAAATGGGACCCAAAACATTGTTGTGCAATTTGTCCTGAGTGTGCTGATACCCCATATGTGGGGTAAACCACTGTTTGGGCGCATAGCAGAGCTCAGAATTGAAGGACCGCCGTTTTACATTTTCAACGCAAAATGGGCTGGAATTAAGATCGGATGCCATGTCGCATTTGGAGAGCCCGTGATGACCCTTTACAGTGTGGTGAGCACTTTGAACCCCCAAGTGCTTCACAGAAGATTATAACATAGAGCCGTAAAAATGAAATATCATATTTTTGTCACAAAAATGGTCTTTTCGCCCTCATTTTATTATTTTCCCAAGGGTAATAGAAGATATTGGACCCCAAAAGAAATTGTTATTGTTATTGTATGTGGGGGTAAACCACTGTTTGGGCGCATGGCAGAGCTCAGAAGGGAAGGAGCACCAGATTTTACTGTTATGGTTTGCAGGTGCCATGGCCCATAATGTGACAAAACAGCAGAACCCCCATTAGTGACCCCATTTTACGAACTACACCTCTCAATGAATTCATCTAGGGGTGCAGTGATCATATTGACACTATGGGTGTGTCACAGGATTTTATACAATTGGGCAGTGAGGACAAAATAACTACATTTTTACCACCAAAATTTTATTTTAGCCAAAGATTTCACATTTTCACACAAGAAGTGGGTAAAAATGGCAACAAAATATCGTCCCACAATTTCTACTGAACGTGGCAATACCCCATACCTATGGCTGTACAGTGCTACTTAGCCATTCAGAGAGACTTGGGAGGAATGGAGCGCTATTTGCCTATTCAAGTGAATGGGTCTTTGCACATGTCAGTGTGATTCCACAGACCGTGTGTCCATGGGCAAAACACGCTGACATGTCCATTTTTTAATGTCAGCACAGATCATAAAACATCCCACACACGTGCATACACATAACACACATGGATGTCATCCATGTGACATGCATCGGTGCCGGGGAAGAAGTGTTACAGTAAGCGCTGTTCTCAGTCATCGGGTGCTGAACATGGCTCTCCTCATTCCTCGGCGATCGGCATGAGAAGGGAAGAATGATGATAGTTACATTTAAGTAATAAAAGAGACAACAGGTGGCGGATGAAGGGACTATTACTCCCATCCATCAGCCTACCCCTGCTGCTGCTAATAACAGTGACAGCAGGAGCGGTGAATGCTGCTCCTGCGCTATAAATAAATATGGTAATTAAAAAAAAAGGCGGGAGTTCCCCCCTATTTTTGATAACCAGCCAGACAAAACTCACAGCTGAGGGCTACAACCCTCAGCTATCAGCTTCAGCAAGGTTAGATATCAAGAATAGAGGGGTCCCCATGGCTTATTTTTTAATTACCGTATATACACGAGTATAAGCCGAGAACCCTAATTTTGCCACACAAAACTGGGAAAACTTAATGACTCGAGTATAAGCCTAGGGTGGAAAATGCAGCAGCTACCGGTAAATGTCAAAAATAAAAATAGATACCAATAAAAGTAAAATTAATTGAGACATCAGTAGGTTAAGAGCTTTTGAATATCCATATTGAATCAGGAGCCCCATATAAATGCTCCATACAGTTCATGATAGGCTCCATATAATGCTCCATTCCAAATTCGCCCCATATAATGCTCCATACAGTTTATGATGGGCCCCAACAGATGCTCCATATTAAAATATGCCCCATATAATGCTGCACAAATGTTGATTATGACCCCATAAGATGCTCCATACAGACATTTGCCCCATACAATGCGGCACAAATGCTGATTATGACCCCATAAGATGCTCCATAGACACATTTGCCCCATATAATGCTGCACAAATGCTAATTATGGCCCCATAAGATGCTCCATACAGACATTTGCCCCATATAATGCTGCACAAATGCTGATTATGGCCCCATAAGATGCTCCATAGAAACATTTGCCCCATAAAATGCTGCATAAAGGTTGATTATGGCCCCATAAGATGCTCCATACAGACATTTGCCCCATATAATGCTGCACAAATGCTGATTATGGCCCCATAAGATGCTCCATAGACACATTTGCCCCATATAATGCTGCACAAATGCTGATTAGGGCCCCATAAGATGCTCCATAGAGATATTTGCCCCCATATAATGCTGCACATGGCCCCATAAGATGCTCCATAGAAATATTTGCCCCATATAACGCTGCACATGACCCCATAAGATGCTCCATAGAGATATTTGCGCAATATAATGCTGCACATGGCCCCATAAGATGCTCCATAGAGATATTTGCCCCGTATAATGCTGAACATGGCCCCATAAGATGCTCAATAGAGATGATATTTGCCCCATATAATGCTGCACATGGCCCCATAAGATGCTCCATAGAGATATTTGCCCCATATAATGCTGCACATGGCCCTATAAGATGCTCCATAGAGATATTTGCCCCCATATAATGCTGCACATGGCCCCATAAGATACTCCATAGAGATATTTGCCCCATATGCTGTTGTTGCGATTTATTAAAAAAAAAAAATCACATACTCACATCTCGTCGCTCAGGCCCCCGGCACTTGCTATGTTCACCTGTCGTCCGTTCCACCGCTGAGCGTCGCTGTGTCGTCCCCATCCTCCGCAATGATGCTCAGGCAGAGGGCGGCGCACACTAATCGTGTCATCGCGCCCTCTGACCTGAGCGTCACTGCAGAGGATGCAGAAGACACAGCGGCGCTGACGATGGAATGAAGAACAGGTGAATATAGCGCACTGCCCCGCCATACTCACCTGCTCCCGGCGTGGTCCCTGGACGTCCCTGGTTCTCCAGGCGCCGGCAGCTTCTTCCTATATTGAGCGGTCACATGGTACCACTCATAACAGTAATGAATATGCGGCTCCACCTCTATGGGAGTGGAGTCGGGTCAATGTTTATTACTGTAATGAGGGGTACCATGTGACCGCTCACTACAGGAAGAAGCTGTCAGCGCCCGGAGAGCAAGGGACATCCATTGACCACGCCAGGATCAGGTGAGTATTATTAGACAGCTGCTGCTCCCCCTCCCCTGCAAACCCCTGGAAATGACTCGAATATAAGCCAAGAGGGGCAATTTCAGTCTAAAAAAATGGTCTGAAATTCTCAGCTTATACTCGAGTATATCCGGTATTTAGATAAATAATTTAAAACAAAATGGCGTGGAGTCCCCTCATTTTTGACAGCCATCCTTGCTAAAGCTCGCAACTGGGGGCTGGTACTCTCAGGCTGGTAAGGGGCCATGGATATTGACCCCCAGCCTAAAAATAGCAGCCTGCAGCTGATCAGAAAAGGCACAACTATTAGATGTGCCAATTCTGGCACTTTGCCCGGCTTTTCCCACTTGCCCTGTAGCAGTGGCAAGTGGGGTAATAGTTGTGGGGTTGATGTCACTGGTGACATCAAGCCCACGGCTTAGTAATGGAGAAGCAACTACAAGACACCTATACATTACTAATCCTATAGTTGTATGGTAAATGAAGACACACCAAGAATAAAGTCTTTTATTTGAAATAACACTAAACACAGTTTTGCATTTTCATTATTACGCCTAATTCCGGAGAAGCCCTCGATCTCCTGTAATAAAAGTAAAATAATAAAACAACAATATACCATACTTGTGCGTCATTGTGTCCCACACAGTAATCCATGTCTGGGGGATTTTGGGAAAGAGGAATTTTTTTTACAAACCCCATTGCATTCATCGAGAAAGTTCATTTTTGGGCATGCTTTATCAATGATATCCTAATGATTTGTCAAGGAACGGAACAAGTTTTAATATCATTTATTGAAATTCTGAATGCCAATAATATTAATATCAAACTGAAGTGTCGATACAGTCAGACTACTATGGACTTTCTTGATGTACACATCATTAAAGGAGATAATTTATTACAAACTGAAGTCTTCAGAAAGGAAACTGCAGTAAATTCATTTTTACGTGCGTCCTCAATGAAGTGAACTGCCCTTCTGAAAACTAAGACCAAACCCAGATCTAATCAACGGGTGAGATTTATTTCAATTTGTAATGAAAAATGGTTGGATGTTAAAGAGGCAATTGGCAAATATTGGCAGCTATTAAAAAATGATCAAACGTTGATTAAATATACAAGTGACTGCCCGTCCATCACATATAGAAGATTGCACAACTTGAAAGACCTTCTAGTACATAGCTACCATACCGGACCAAGTATAGAGAGGGCATTTGGTTCAAAAGAACCAAAATAGGGATTCTACCCATGTAACAATTGCATAGCATGTCCTAATATGTCCAGAGCATCTAATTTTGTGTCCAGCAATGCGAAAAAAGACTTCACCCAAAATATTACGTGTAATACCGAGGGAGTAGTTTACTATGCAAAATGTCCATGTGAGAAAATGTATGTAGACCTTACATCAAGACCTTTCAAGGTTCGAGTACGTGAACATGTAAGAGACATAAGAAATGCCAAGTAAATAAACGATATCTCCACATTTAAACCAGTGCCAAGGCATTTTAAATTAAGTCATAACTGTGATGCTAATTTCAAAAAACTGACCATCACATCCAAACATAGATCAAGTGTGAACAGGTGCTGAACCTAGAGTCACCAACTCGTACACAGTCAAATAAATAAGGCAGCACACTGTAGCGCTAAAACATGCAAACATGAAACATGAAAGTTGAACTGCATTACTGCACTAGAAATATGAAAAAATGAGAGCATTTAGCGCATAAATTGGCAAATTTATGTGTACCTGGTAGCCACATTAGGGCATCTCTCGTATACCAGGTCCTACACTTTCCTTTTTTTGCTGAGAATAAATGTCTTCATCTGAATGGGTACCTGTGAAACCTCTTCTTAGACTAAATCTCTCTCTCTCTGTGGAGGGGAAAGTGTAGGACCTGGTATACGAGAGATGCCCTAATGTGGCTACCAGGTACACATAAATTGGCCAATTTATGCGCTAAATGCTCTTATTTTTTCATATTTCTAGTGCACTTATGCAGTTCAACTTTCATGTTTCATGTTTGCATGTTTTAGCGCTACAGTGTGCTGCCTTATTTATTTGACTGTGTACGAGTTGGTGACTCTAGGTTCAGCACCTGTTCACACTTGATCTATGTTTGGATGTGGCGGTCAGTTTTTTGAAATTTGTATTCACTAGCCTTCTGACCGAGCACTCTGCCTCTTAGCCACAGGTGTTTTAATCGCAGCAGGTCCATTACCCCTCCACAGAGAGAGAGAAATTTAGTCTAAGAAGAGGTTTCACAGGTACCCATTCAGATGAAGACATTTATTCTCAGCGAGGAAAGGAAAGTGTAGGACCTGGTATACGAGAGATGCCCTAATGTGGCTACCAGGAACACATCAATAGGCCAATTTATGCGCTAAACGCTCTCATTTTTTCATATTTCTAGTGCAGTAATGCAGTTCAACTTTCATGTTTCATGTTTGCTTGTTTTAGCGCTACAGTGTGCTGCCTTATTTATATAACTGTGATGCTAGCCTCGTTCGGGTGATGGGGATTGAAAAGGTCAACATTGATAAACACGGTGGAAATGGGAGGAGAAATTTAGCACAACTAGAAGCCAGGTGGACCTTCAAGTTGGGGACGGTTCAACCAAATGTTCTTAATGAAATAATAAGTTTTGCCCCTTTCTTGTAAATAATTTAATACATGATATACAGGGTAGGCCATTTATATGGATACACCTAAATAAAATGGGAATGGTTGGTGATATCAACTTCCTGTTTGTGGCACATTAGTATATGGGAGGTGGAAAACTTTTCAACATGGGTGGTGACCATGGAGGCTATTTTGAAGTCGGCCATTTCAGATCCAACTTTATTTTTTTCAATGGGAAGAGGGTCATGTGACACATCAAACGTATTGAGAATTTCACAAGAAAAACAATGGTGTGCTTGGTTTTAACGTAACTTTATTCTTTCATGAGTTATTTACAAGTTTATGATCACTTATAAAATGTGTTCAAAGTGCTGCCCATTGTGTTGGATTGTCAAAACAACCCTGTTCTCCCACTCTTGACACACTGATAGCAACACCACAGAAGAAATGCTAGCACAGGCTTCCAGTATTTGTTATTTCAGATGCTGCACATCTCCTAACTTCACAGCTTAGACAATTGCCTTCAGATGACCCTAAAGATAAAAGTCTAAGGGGGTCAGATCGGGAGACCTTGGTGGCCATTCAACTGACCCACGATGACCAATCCACTTTCCAGGAAACTGTTCATGTATGAATGCTCAAACCTGACACCCAAGATGGTGCACCACCACATTATAGGTGTCAGGTCCAAGCATTCCTACATGAATAGTTTCCTGGAAAGTGGATTGGTCATTGTGGGCCAGTTGAATGGCCACCAAGGTCTCCCGATCTGACCCCCTTAGACTTTTATCTTTTGGGTCATCTGAAGGCAATTGTCTATGCTGTGAAGATACGACATGTGCAGCATCTGAAACAACGGATACTGGAAGCCTGTGCTAGCATTTCTTCTGCGGTGTTGCTATCAGTGTGTAAACAGTGGGAGAAGAGGGTTGCATTGACAATCCTACACAATGGGCAGCACTTTGAACACATTTTATAAGTGATCATAAACTTGTAAATAACTCATGAAACAATAGAGTTGCGTTAACTCCAAGCACACTATTGTTTTTCTGGTAAAATTCTCAATACCTTTGATGTGTCACATGACCCTCTTCCCATTGAAAAAAATAAAGTTGGATCCAAAATGGCCAACTTCAAAATGGTCGCCATGGTCACCACCTATCTTGAAAAGATTTCCTCCTCCGATATACTAATATGCCACAAACAGGAAGTTGATATCACCAACCATTCCCATTTTATTTAGGTGTATCCATATCAATGGCCCACCCTGTATACATGGGTGTGTGTGTATATATATTTTATATATTTTTTATATTTTTTATATGTTTTTGTTTTATAATTTATCATGTATTATTGGTCGTATATTTATATATTTATATCTCTTCCTTACGATTCAGATTGGCTAAGGGCATACTCACCATGATAGGGAATCTTCACTTGGGGCTCCTGATCGTCCATTATGCGTCTGGTAGTGGATATGGGATAGGATCTCTTTCTCCCTCATTATGCTTAACCGTTTATGTGGATAAGAATATGAACATTAGGATATGACATATTCATCATTTTTACTGTATAATAACTATGCACTTCATATTTATTATTATTTTAGTATATGTCTATTTATGGACAACATTTTTTATCATGTTTAAAAAAAATTTGTTTTTATGACATACATCATGTTTTTTTAAATGATATGCTATTAGATTACATTAGTGATGTAATATGTTATCATTCATTGGTAATGTATTTACCTACTATTCTCATGTCACTAGGCACTTTAATCTTGTTCACTATTATTAAATGCACTTTTATATGAATGTTAGATGTCTCTGTGTTTGTGTTGATTCTATCACTGGCACCTCACTTCCCTCACTATTTAGGGAGTTCTTTTTTCTACCTGTTAGCACTTTTTATATGTTCAAAATGTACCTTTAATATATAGGTTAGATGTCCCTTATCTGCCGGTCACATATATACGTTTTCAACGTATTATTGATACCATAACGAAAAGTACCCTGGATATATGTATTATCTTTAGCCCATAGTAAGCCTTCCTAGGAACTGTATAAACGTCTCCCTGGCTTTAACAGGTTGCAATGAAGACGCAACGGTATATTGGGACACGTGATCATTATGTTCACCTGTGTAGTGGTCAGCGTTTTCTCCTGGCAACTGGTTTTGGGTTGACGTGACGACATGTCTGTATCTCAGCATATGATCACTCCTTCTTCTGACACGTCAGAGGGGACATGGCTGTGTGGAGTGTGACGCTGACTCGCGGCGACCGGATTTCCATTTTCCTGGCGCACCCCACCCAGACTGCTGCCATCAATGAAAGGAGAGTACTATAAATAGACCATCAAACCCCCATTAGACAGACCCCCCCCAAGAAGAAGCTTAAAAGTGAAATGCGCGCCGGGGCCCCGGCTTCACCTGCAGGTTATAAATCTACTCTTTCTATTTGCTTAATTGTGTTGGATCTCCACATTCTGTCCAATGTTTAAATACTCTATATCAGCACTATGTACTTTAGCACTACGTTTGATCTCCATATTCTCTCCAGTGTTTGAGACTCTATATCAGCACTATGCACTTTGGCACTGCACAAGCAATTTAGTGCTCTAGGTTTTGTTGACCAGATGAAATAATTGCTTTTTGTCATAGATGCTTGATATGAATTTAAGGTAATAACATTTGCTAGTTATAGACTTTTTGTGCATTAGCTACACATGGGCTAAATACCAACATGTGGAGATACATGTAAATTTAGTAAGATTGGTTTATTTATTTATTGCATATGTTGCTGTTTTCAACTGTTAGGTATTGTAATATACATGAAAATAACTATTTTTTGGTATGAAAAAACAGTACATCTATGAGTGATAACATGCCCTGCAGGTGTTGTGTCTGCATTTATTTTCCCCATTTTTAAACAATGAATTTTTCTAAATAAAGCTGGAATATTTTTCTTAAATATTTGTGGCAAAGACTTCTGTTTATATGTAGGTTTGGTTATCAAATTGGAAGTGCCAGTTTACTCAAAGCCTTTTTCTAGGGTTATTAAGGTATGGTATATTGTTGGTTTTTTTTATTTTACTTTTATTACAGGAGATCGAGAGCTTTGGTGGAATTAGGCAAGGTTGTAAGTATGGTTTAAGTAAGATTATTAAAGATGTCTGTGCCATTTTTTCAAATACAGGATTTTATTCTAGCTGTGTTTTTATTTACCGTACAACTATAGGATTAGCAATGGATAAGTGTCTTATAGACGCTTCTCCATTATTAAGCCGTGGGCTTGATGTCACCTGTGACATCAACCCCACAACTATTACCCCACTTGCCACCGCTACAGGTCAAGTGTGAAGAGCCAAGCAAAGAGCCAGAATTGGCGCATCTAATAGATGTGCCTTTTCTGGTCAGCTGCAAGCTGCTATTTTTAGTCTGGGGGATCAATATCCATGGTCCCTTACCAGCCTGAGAATACCAGCCCCCAGCTGTGAGCTTTGGTAAGTCTGGTTCTCAAAAATGGGGGAGACTCCACGCCTTTGTTTTAATTATTTATTTAAATAATTAAAAAATATGGTCTGGGGACTCCTCTATTCTTGATATTCAACCTTGCTGAAGCTGACAGCTGAGAGTTGCGCCCCCAGCTGTGAGTTTTGTCTGGCTGGTTATCAAAAATAGAGGGGAACCCACGTCGTTTTTTTAATTACTGTATTTATTTACAGCGCAGATTAATATTCCCATCCGCTGCTCCTGCTGTCACTGTTATTAGCAGCAGCAGGGGTAGGCTGACGGAAGTAATAGTCCCATTCATCTGCCACCTGCTATCTCTTTTATTACTTAAATGTAACTCTCATTGTTCTACCCTGCTCGCGCCGAACGTCGGCAGAGCAGGGGAGAATTATGAGAGCAGTGTTCAGCACCTGCCACCGGGGAACCGCCCTTACTGTAATGCTTCTTCCCTGGCACCCGTCCTTGCAGTACTGATACAGCACATGCATGCCACACCTGTGCCACAAGTATTACACACACAGACACTGACATCTCCAGTACCGGAAATATCAGGACGTGTGAAGGAGACCTTATAGTGGGTTTTTATGTTTGGCTACTGTCGCACACTAAAAAACAGTTTTTATTGCAAAAAAATAGTTTTTGCATCACCATACTTTGAGAGCTATAATTTTTCCATATTTTGGCCCACAGAGTCATACGAGGTCTCGTTTTTTGCGGGATGAGTTGATGTTTTCATTATTAACATTTTCGGGCACATTACATATTTTGATCGCTTTCTATTCTGATTTTTGGGAGGCAGAGCGAACATAAATAGGACTGCACTCGGATGACATCAGAATGCATTCCAATGTTTAACACAGACTCATAGACTTGTATTGGTGCACATGACATGATTATCAGATGCACCCACAGCATGCTGCAATTTTTTTTCTCATAAAGAATCAGAATGAGAAAAAAAAGCACTAGCTGGCACTGCCTCATAGCTTAACATTAGGTCCAAGTGCTACCTGATAAAACAGTGTTGTGCAGTAGTGTTCAAAATAATAGGAGTCCAATATGACTAACCAGATTAATCCCTTTTTTTGGGAATAAATTATATTACCACATGTCAACCAATTTACCAGTTGGTGCAGTAGATTCTAAGAAAACCATTAGACTCAGCATTCATGATCTGCATGTTGTTGAGTCTGTTTATTAAAATAATTAAACCCTTAATTCCATATGACGTACTATCCCATGGAGGTGGGGTGGGCCTTAATTCCCACCGGCAGGATAGTACTTCATATGCGATCGGCCGCGCTCACAGGGGGAGCGCAGCCGATCACGGCCGGGTGTCAGCTAACTATCGCAGCTGACATCTGGCACTATGTGCCAGGAGCGGTCACGGACCGCCCCGGCACATTAACCCCCGGCACACTGCGATCAAACATGATCGCAGTGTGCCGGCAGTATTGGGAAGCATCGCGCAGGGAGGAGTATTATGATCCTTAGTGGCTGAGGATCACGAATAGACCAGCAAGTGAATAAACTAAGGACAAGCTCTAGGGAGATGGTAACTGGACTGATCGCAAATCTGAACCTATCCAAAACAACTAGAGGTAGCCGGTGAACGTGCCTAAAAAATTCCTAGACGTCTCGAGCCAGCCTGAGGAACTAGCAAAAAATGAGCAAACAAAACTTAGCTTGTCCTGGATGGACTGGGAGCAAGGTAGTCAGAAGGAATCTGAGTAGCACTGATTACATCGACAGCCAGCAACAAGTGGAAGTAAAACAGAGCTATATAGGAACCTCCCAGAGGATAACGAACCAGCTGATAGCCAGAGACCAGCAGGATAACAAACAAAGCCACCAGGGGGAGCCCAAAGCAAAAGTCACACCATACCACCAGTGACCACAAGATGGAGCCCGAAAACAGAGTTCACAACAGAGGAGGCTCCCTGCGGGCTTCCCTGAGACCCTCGGAGCAACGCGATGTGATCGAGTTGCTCCAAGCATCTCTTACCTCCTCTCCCTGCAGTTCCCGGATCCAAAATGGCCGCGGGGCTGCATCCGGGTCCTGCAGGGAGGTGGCTTTCCAAGCGCCTGCTCAGTGCAGGCGCTGGTAAGCCAGGAGCGCTGTAAGTCAGATCGCCGATCTGACAGTGCTGTGCAAACTGTCAGATCAGTGGTCTGTGATGTCTCCCCTGGGACAAAGTAAAAAAGTAAAAAAAAAAATTCCACATGTGTAAAAAAAATAAAAATAAAAAAAAAATTCCTAAATAAAGAAAAAAAATATATATATATTATTCCCATAAATACATTTCTTTATCTAAATAAAAAAAAACAATAAAAGTACACATATTTAGTATCACCGCATCTGTAATGACCCAACCTATAAAACTGTCCCACTAGTTAACCCCTTCAGTGAACACCGTAAAAAAAATAAAAAAAAAACGAGGCAGAAAACAACGCTTTACTATCATACCACCGAACAAAAAGTAGAATAAGACTCGATCAAAAAGACAGATATAAATAAACATGATACCGCTAAAAACATCATCCTGTCCCGCAAACAACGAGCCATGATACAGCATCATCAGCAAAAAAATAAAAAAGTTATAGTTTTCAGAATAAAGCGATGTCAAAATAATTATTTTTTCTATAAAATAGTTTTTATCATATAAAAGCGCCAAAACATAAAAAAATGACATAATTGAGGTATCGCTGTAATCGTACCGACCCGAAGAATAAAACTGCTTTATCAATTTTACCAAATGTGGAACGGTATAAATGCCCCCCCCAAAAGAAATTAATGAATAGCTGGTTTTTGGTCATTCTGCCTCACAAAAATCGGAATAAAAAGCTATCAAAAAATGTCACGTGCCCGAAAATGTTACCAATAAAAACGCCAACTCGTCCCACAAAAAACAAGACCTTACATGACTCTGTGGACCAAAATATGGAAAAATTATAGGTCTCAAAATGTGGAGACGCAAAAACTTTTTTTCTTTAAAAAGCGTCTTTTAGTGTGTGACAGCTGCCAATCATAAAAATCCGCTATTAAAAACACTATAAAAGTAAATCAAACCCCCCTTCATCACACCCTTAGTTATAAAAAAATAATAAAATTAAAAAAATGTATTTATTTCCATTTTCCCATTAGGATTAGGGCTAGGGTTAGGGCTAGGGTTATGGCTAGGGTTATGGCTAGGGCTATGGTTAGGGCTAGGGTTAGGGTTAGGGTTAGGGTTAGGGCTAGGGTTGGGGCTAGGGTTGGAGCTAAAGTTCGGGTTAGGGTTGGGGCTAAAGTTAAGGTTAGGGCTAAAGTTAGGGTTAGGGTTGGGGCTAAAGTTAGGATTGGGCTCAAGTTAGGGTTAGGGTTGTGGCTAAAGTTAGGGTTGGGGCTAAAGTTAGGGTCAGGGTTCGGATTACATCTACGGTTGGGATTAGGGCTGGGATTAGAGTTAGGGGTGTGTCAGGGTTAGGGGTGTCGTTAGGGTTACCATTGGGATTAGGGTTAGGAGTGTGTTTGGATTAGGGTTTCAGTTAGAATTGGGGAGTTTCCACTGCTTATGCACATCAGGGGCTCTCCAAACACGACATGGTGCCTGATCTCAATTCCAGCCAATTCTGCGTTGAAAAAGTAAAACAGTGCTCCTTCCCTTCCGAGCTCTCCCGTGCTCCCAAACAGGGGTTTGCCCCAACATATGGGGTATCAGCGTACTTGGGACAAATTGGACAACAACTTTTGGGGCCCAAGTTCGCTTGTTACCCTTGGGAAAATAAAAATTTGGGGGGCTAAAATCATTTTTGTGGGAAAAAAAAGATTTTTTATTTTCACGGCTCTGCGTTGTAAACTGTAGTGAAACACTTGGGGGTTCAAAGTTCTTACAAAACATCTAGATAAGTTCCTTGGGGGGGGTCTAGTTTCCAATATGGGGTCACTTGTGGGGGATTTCTACTGTTTAGGTGCATCAGGGGCTCTGAAAATGCAGCGCAACGCCTGCAGACCAATCCATCTAAGTCTGCATTCCAAATGGCGCTCCTTCCCTTCCGAGCTCTGCCATGCACCCAAACGGTGGTTCCCCCCCCCACATATGGGGTATCAGCGTACTGAGGACAAATAGGACAACAAATGTTGGGGTCCAATTTCTACTGTTACCCTTGGGAAAATACAAAAATTTGGGCTAATAAATAACTTGTGTAGGAAAATAAAAATATTTTTTATTTTCATGGCTCTGCGTTATAAACTGTAGTGAAACACTTGGGGGTTCAAAGTTCTCACAACAAATCTAGATAAGTTCCTTGGGGGTCTAGTTTCCAAAATGGTGTCACTTGTGGGGGGTTTCTACTGTTTAGGTGCATCAGGGGCTCTGCAAATGCAACGTGACGCCTGCAGACCAATCCATCTAAGTCTGCATTCCAAATGGCGCTCCTTCCCTTCCGAGCTCTGCCATGCACCCAAACGGTGGTTCCCCCCCCCACATATGGGGTATCAGCGTACTCAGGACAAATAGGACAACAAATGTTGGGGTCCAATTTCTACTGTTACCCTTGGGAAAATACAAAAATTTGGGCTAATAAATAACTTGTGTAGGAAAATAAAAATATTTTTTATTTTCATGGCTCTGCGTTATAAACTGTAGTGAAACACTTGGGGGTTCAAAGTTCTCACAACAAATCTAGATAAGTTCCTTGGGGGTCTAGTTTCCAAAATGGTGTCACTTGTGGGGGGTTTCTACTGTTTAGGTGCATCAGGGGCTCTGCAAATGCAACGTGATGCCTGCAGACCAATCCATCTAAGTCTGCATTCCAAATGGCGCTCCTTCCCTTCCGAGCTCTATCATGCACCCAAACGGTGGTTCCCCCCACATATGGGGTATCAGCGTACTCAGGACAAATTGGACAACAACTTTTGGGGTCCAATTTATCCTGTTACCCTTGTGAAAATACAAAACTGGGGGCTAAAAAATCTATTTTGTGAAAAAAAAAGAATTTTAATTTTCACGGCTCTGCGTTATAAACTGTAGTGAAACACTTGGGGGTTCAAAGCTCTCAAAACACATCTAGATAAGTTCCATAGGGGGTCTACTTTCCAAAATGGTGTCACTTGTGGGGGGTTTTAATGTTTAGGCTCATCAGGGGGTCTCCAAACGCGACATGGTGTCCCATCTCAATTCCAGTCAATTTTGCATTGAAAAGTCAAACAGCGCTCCTTCACTTCTGAGCTCTGCCATGTGCACAAACAGTCATTTACCTCCACATATCAGGTATCCGCGTACTCAGGACAAATTGCACAACAACTTTTGAGGTCTACTTTCTTCTCTTACCCTTGGGAAAATAAAAAATTGGGGGCGAAAAGATCATTTTTGTGAAAAAATATGATTTTTTATTTTTACGGCTCAGCATTATAAACATCTGTGAAGCATTTGTTGGGTCAAAGTGCTCACCACACATCTAGATAAGTTCCTTAAGGGGTCTACTTTCCAAAATGGTGTCACTTGTGGGGGGTTTCAATGTTTAGGCACATCAGGGGCTCTCCAAACGCAACATGGCGTCCCATCTCAATTCCAGTCAATTTTGCATTGAAAAGTGAAATGGCGCTCCTTCCCTTCTGAGCTCTGCCACGCGCCCAAACAGTGGTTTACCCCCACGTATGGGGTATCAGCGTACTCAGGACAAATTGGACAACAACTTTTGGGGTCCATTTTCTCCTGTTACCCTTGGTAAAATAAAACAAATTGGAGATGAAATACATTTTGTGTGAAAAAAAGTTAAATGTTCATTTGTATTTAAACATTCCAAAAATTCCTGTGAAACATCTGAAGGGTTAATAAACTTCTTGAATTTGGTTTTGAGCACCTTGAGGGGTGCAGTTTTTAGAATGGTGTCACACTTGGGTATTTTCTATCACATAGACCCCTCAAAATGACTTCAAATGAGATGTGGTCCCTAAAAAAAAATGGTGTTGTAAAAATGAGAAATTGCTGGTCAACTTTTAACCCTTATAACTCCTTAACAAAAAAAATTTTGGTTCCAAAATTGTGCTGATGTAAAGTAGACATGTGGGAAATTTTACCTATTAAGTATTTTGTGTGACATATCTCTGTGATTTAAGGACCTAAAAATTAAAGTTGGAAAATTGCGAAATTTTCCCCAAATTTCTGTGTTTTTCACAAATAAACACAAGTTATATTGAAGAAATTTTACCAATATCATGAAGTACAATATGTCACGAGAAAACTATGTCAGAATTGCCAAGATCCGTTGAAGCTTTCCAGAGTTATAACCTCATAAAGGGACAGTGGTCAGAATTGTAAAAATCGGCCCGGTCATTAACGTGCAAACCACCCTCGGGGCTTAAGGGGTTAAATGAAAGGGGTTGTATTTAAAGTAATTGCAGTGTGGAGTTCAATTTGTGAGGTCAATCATTCTGTGATGGAACAGGTGTGAATAAGGTGGCCCTTATTTAAGGGTGAAGAAAGCATATGCTGTACATGCATTTCTCATTGAAAGCCTCAGAAACATGGGTCGTTCAAGACATTGTTCAGAGAACAGCGTATTTTGATTAAAAAGTTGATTGGACAGGGTAAAATGTATAAAGAAGTGCAGACAATGATAGGCTGCTCAGCTAAGATTACCTCTAATGCTTTAAAATGGAAAGCCAAACCAGAGCCACATGGAAGAAAATGAAAGACTACCATTCTAATGGATGGAAGAATAGCCAGAATGGCAAAGGCTCAGCCAATTATCAGCTCCAGGATGATCAAAAACAGTCTCAAGTTACCTGTGAGTACTGTGAGAGTTAGAAGATGCCCGTGTGACGCTAATCTCTTAGCAAGAAGTCCATACAAAGTCCCACTGTTAAAAAAAAATGTACTGAAATGGATACAATTTGTCAAAGAACACATCAGCCGGCCTAAAGAGAAATTGAGAAACATTTTGTGGACTGATGAAAGTAAAATTGTTCTTTTTGGGTCCAAGGGCTGCAGACAGTTTGTCAGACGACCCACAAACTCTGCATTCAAGTAACAGTACACTCCGAAGACAGTGAAGCATGATGATGCAAGCATCATGATATGGACATGTTTCTGTTACTATGGTGCCGGACCTATTTACCATATACCAAGGATCATGGTTCATGGACAGTTTGCACATATTAAAATACTTGAAGAGGTCATGTTGCCTTGCGCTGAAGAAAATATGCCCTTGAAATGGGTGTTTCAATAAGACAATGACTCTAAACACACGAGTAAATGAGCAAAATCTTAGTTCCAGTCCAACAACTTTGAGGTTATGGAGCGGCCAGCCCAATCCCCGGAACTTAATCTGTGGGGTGACATTAAAAATGCCGTTTCTGCGGAAAAGCCAAGAAATCCCCAAAAATTATGCGATGTAGTCCAAGCATCCTGGGCTGAAATAACAGTTAGCAGGTGCCAGAAGTTGGTTGACTCTATGCATCATAGATGTGAAGCAGTTCTATAAAACTGTGGCTATACAACTAAATATTAGGTTAGTGATTCACAGGAATGCTAAATCCACAAAAAAGGAAGTATGTATTGTGAGTTTGTAAAGACAAATGCAGACAATGCTATTTTTTAGAACAGCTCAATGTTCATTTTTTGCTATTTTCTGTAAAGTAGGTAAAAATTATATAAATTTCTCTTCATGTTTTGAAATAGAAAACATTGCACAATGATCCCAATGCATGGAAATAGAATTAGGCATTCAGGACCTGAAATTACGTCACGGCTTGTTGTGATTGGTCGTGTCGCGGTCACATGGGCGGCACGCGACCAATCAGAAGCCGTGACGTCACGGAAGGCAGTAAAAGCGTGCATTTTAAGCAAAGAAGGCTGCCGGTTCCCTTGGTAAGGTGCAGGCTGCGTCGGAGAGGTGAGTATAGCAATATTTTTTATTTTAATTCTTTATTTTACACATTGATATTAATCCCGATACCGATTCCCGATATCACAAAAGTATCGGATCTCGGTATCGGAATTCCGATACCCTCAAGTATCGGCCGATTCCCGATACTTGCGGTATCGGAATGCTCAACACTATTTGGCATACTTATCCATCTTTTTTCAGTGGAACACATTCCTTGTTTTTTGTTTAAGTAGTAGTGACATTTCTATATATTCTTGGTTCCTTATTGCATTTACAGAGTCAACAATCCTTGGTCCCAAGTGAGTGTAAGGCGTCTCTCTCCACAGATAAAGGTGATTTTCAATACCCCATGAGATTTAACAGGCATAGAGCTAAATTCCAATGTTATTAACAGAGCGCAAAACAATATAAATGATTCCACTCATCACTTCTTATACCCATTTCACGTTTATCAAGAGCAACACAAGGGACAATGCTAGGAAAGGAAATATCATACATTATTATTATTATTATTATTTTTTTTTTTATTATTATTATTATTATTATTATTATTATAGCGACATTTATTCCATGTGTTATTGCAGGTGTTTGCAAAGCCTTTTACAGATTGAGGTGTATAGTAACTGATGCATTTGTAAATGTCAATTCCTATGCATAAATGGAAATATTTATAGTTTTCTTATTATTATTATTATTATTATTATTATTTATTATTATAGCGCCATTTATTCCATGGCGCTTTACATGTGAGGAGGGATATACATAAGAAAAACAGGTACAATAATCTTGAACAATACAAGTCACAACTGGTACAGGAGGAGAGAGGACCCTGCCCGCGAGGGCTCACAATCTACAAGGGATGGGTGAGGATACAGTAGGTGAGGGTAGAGCTGGTTGTGCAGTGGTTTGGTCGGTGTTTGGTTGGTTGGTGGTTTTATTAAAGCATTTAGTATCAGAGACCTAAAGGGACCAACATTAGCATAGCAATGCTATGCCATATCATACTAATACATGATGAACCAACAATGATAACGATGTATATTCTCTATTTTAGAAACCATATAAAGATGTCCGAGATAACCAATGCAATAAATCATACGATGCAATACAAATACTGCTTTTTATACTGAAAAACACTGTGAGTAAAAATTCTATTAACTATAATCAAGTTTGACAGCAATGTTTGCCTTCCTTGTAAGCTAAGTACTTTTGAAAGTAAATAATTAAATGACTTATTAGCTTATGATTTTTGACACAGTTATGAACATTAGCTATGGTATCATGCGGTAGCCAGCAAATTCAGGTTTTTACTTGTTTGTCTTATAAATTTCTACTCATCACAGCATCACTGCTTCAAACCATGCTAATAAGCTATAATAAGTACGGGAATCTTTCTGTAAGTATTCAGTTCTGCAAAATCACTGCTGAAAAATGCAATGGGTTGTTTTATGTTCAATCCTCAGGATGGTTGACAGTTTGGACCAGAGGCATGTTTGCTGGTTGGAACTCTGTGCTCTCTGATGCTGCAAGTTTGCCTCTGCAGAATGGAAGACATTTTGTATACCATGAATAAAAAGTGCACACCAATGCCAGTTTGAAACATGTAGAGTTTTTGCTACCATCTCCAGGTCCTCCTGTTTTTTAATGTTTCTGCAATTTTAATTTAGATGTTTCATTAAAAGTTTTGTTTTTTAGTAACAACTTTTCAGAATTGGAGAAACAGAGAAACTGAAGCTTCAGAGAATTTCTCACAACAAGATCTATAACATAGAGCTTTTAAGCACTTCACTCATTCAAGAGTAGATCGGCCAACACTGATAGACTGCAGTGGAAGCATACAGTTAACTATACAAGTGCTTCTCACTAAATTAGAATATCATCAAAAAGTTAATTTATTTCAGTTCTTCAAAACAAAAAGTGAAACTCATGTATTATATAGAGTCATTACAAACAGAGTGATCTATTTCAAGTGTTTATTTGTGTTAATGTTGATGATTCTGGCCTACAGCCAATGAAAACCCAAAAGTCATCATCTCAATAAATTAGCGTAATTAATAAAAAAAACACCTGCAAATACTTCCTAAGCATTTTAAAAGGTCCATTATTCGGTTTCAGTAGGCTCCACAATAATGGGGAAGACTACTGACTTGACAGATGTCCAGAAGGCAGTCATTGACACACTCCACAAGAAGGGTAAGCCACAAAAGGTCATTGCTAAAGAAGTTGTCTGCTCACAGAGTATGTATACACAGAGAGTGTATCCAAGCATAATAATGGAAAATTGAGTGGAAGGAAAAAGTGTGGTAGAAAAAGATGCACAAGCAACCGGGATAACTGCAGCCTTGACATGATTGTTAAGAAAAGGCCATTTAAAAACTGCTGCTGGAGTCATTGCTTCAAGAGTCACCATAAACACACGAATCCAGGACATGGGCTACAAGTGTCGCATTCCTTGTTTCAAGCCACTCATGACCAATAGACAACGCCTTACTTAGGTCAAGGAGAAAAAAGAACTGGACTGTTGCTCAGTGGTCCAAGGTGATGTTTTCAGATATAAGTAAATTTTGCATCTCATTGGAAATCAAGGTCCCAGAGTCTGGAGGAAGAGTGGAGAGGCGCACAATCCAAGCTGCTTGAGGTCTAGTGTGAAGTCTCCACAATCAGTGATAGTCTGGGGAGCCATGTCATCTGCTGGTGCTGGTCCACTGTGTTTTATCAAGACCAAAGTCAGTGCAGCCATCAACTAGGAAATTTTAGAGCACTTCATTTGTTCCTCTGCCGACAAGCTTTTTGGAAATGGAAATTTCATTCTCCAGCAAGACTTGGAACCTTTTCACACTGCCAAAAGTACCAATACCTAGTTTAAAAACAACAATATCACTTTGCTTGATTGGCCAGAAAACTCGCCTGACCTTAACTCCATAGAGAATCAAAGCAACCTGGGCTTCCATAACACCTCAGCAGTGCCACAGACTGATCACCTCCATGCCACACCGCATTGATGCAGCAATTGATGCAAAAGGAGCCCTGACTAACTATTGAGTGAATTTACTGACCATACATTTCAGTAGGCCAACATTTCAGATTTTAAAATTATTTTTTAAGCTGGTGTTATAAAGTATTCTAATTTACTGAGATAATGACTTTTGGGTTTCATTGACTGCAAGCAAGAATAATCAACATTAACAGAAATAAACACTTGAAATAGATCATTCTGTAGTGACTCTAAATATTATATGAATTTCCTTTTTTGCATTGAAGAACTGAAATAAATTAACTTTGCAGTGATATCCTAATTTAGTGAGAAGCACTTGTAAAAATGAAAATCCTGCAGTTCTTGAAACCAAAGAAAACTTTTAACACTAGAACTGCATGTTTCAAAATACCCACAACTACCACTAGGGGTCGTTATGACCCCCATTCAAAAGTACTGACTCAAAAGTACTTACTTTGCCAATAAAATTAAAGCGCATTTATTTTTACTAAGTTACCGTATATACTCGAGTATAAGCCGAGATTTTCAGCCCAAATTTTTGGGCTGAAAGTGCCCCTCTCGGCTTATACTCGAGTCATGGTCGGCGGTGGGGTCGGCGGTGGGGTCGGCGGGTGAGGGGGAGAGGGTGCTGAGGCATACTCACCTAGTCCCGGCGATCCTGACGCTCCCCCTGCCTGTCACACTGTCTTCGGGTGCCGCAGCTCTTCCCCTGTTCAGCGGTCACGTGGGACCGCTCATTAGAGAAATGAATATGGACTCCACTCCCATAGGGGTGGAGCCGCAAATTCATTTCTCTAATCAGCGGTGCCGGTGACTGCTGACAGAGGAAGAGCTGCGGCACCCGAAGACAGTGTGACAGGCAGGGGGAGCACCAGGAGCGCCGGGACTAGGTGAGTATTTTATATTCACCTGTCCACGTTCCACACGCCGGGCGCCGCTCAGTCTTCCCGTCCTCTGGCTCTGACTGTTCAGGTCAGAGGGCGCGATGACGCATATAGTGTGCGCGCCGCCCTCTGCCTGATCAGTCAGTGCAGAGAGACGCCGGGACGGGACGCTGAGGAGCTGCAAGCAAGAGAGGTGAGTATGTGTTTTTTTTTTTTTTATTGCAGCAGCAGCGTTATATATGGCACAGATTTATGTGGAGTACCTATGGGGCAACGGTGCAGAGCACTATATATGGCACAGCTTTATATGGCACATCTATGGGGCAACGGTGCAGAGCACTATATATGGCACAGATTTATATGGCACATCTATGCGGCAACGGTGCAGAGCACTATATATGGCACAGATTTATATGGCACATCTATGGGGCAACGGTGCAGAGCACTATATATGGCACAGATTTATGTGGAGTATCTATGGGGCAACAATGAACAGTGCAGAGCATATATGGCACAGCTTTATAAGGAGCATCTATGGGGCAATAATGAACAGTGCAGAGCATATAAGGCACAGCTTAATAAGGAGCATCTATGGGGCCATAATGAACAGTGCAGAGCATACAGTATATGGCACTGCTTTATACGGAGCATCTATGGGGCCATAATGAACGGTGCAGAGTATTGTATATGGGGCATCTATGGGGCCATAATGAATGGTGCAGAGCATTATATATGGCACAGCTTTATAAGGAGCATCTATGGGGCCATAATGAATGGTGCAGAGCATTCTATATGGCACAGCTATATATGGAGCATCTATGGGGCAATAATCAACGGTATGGAGCATTATATATGGCACAGTTTTATATGGAACCTCCTTTGGGGCAATAATGAACGGTATGGAGCATCTATTTTTATTTTTGAAATTCACCGGTAGCTGCTGTATTTTCCACCCTAGGTTTATACTCGAGTCAATAAGTTTTCCCAGTTTTTTGTGGCAAAATTAGGGGGGTCGGCTTATACTCGGGTCGGCTTATACTCGAGTGTATACGGTAATTGCAAGGTTGCTTGTTTTTTCAATCACTTGCAATTTTAACCATTTAAGATTAGACAACTCTTTCTCATTACAGCCTTTTTTATTTTCTTTCCTTTTCTTTCAAGAACCATAGTGTTTTAATTTTTTGACACAGCCATATGAGGATGAGTTACAGTTTTAGTTATAGTTTTAAATGACACTATTCACTTTAACTTATAATGTATTGAAAAATAGGGAAAACATTCTAAGATGAGTGAAAATATGCAAAAAATGCAACGCCTTCATGACATCCGCCGTGTATATACTGCGCATGTCTGAAGTGGGTGTATGGAGCAGGTTCATGTAACGAGCCTGCCCCAACCCGGCAGATGATGGCTGAGTATTACAACCAGGACCTTCGCCAACGATTGTTAGCTTGTCAGTCTCTGACAGCTGAATTTTACATGCGCCAATGTGCTCACATGTCATTACCTCCTTACCTTACCTTAAAGATTGGAAATAGGGATGGTGGAGATTTTTCCTGGCATACATGGCAGGAAGCCAGATTGGTGGGGGTAAATTTTGTGGCAGTGAAAAAAGGTCAATTTAAGGGGTAGGAGGGGATTTTGATGACCTCCTTGCCTTCAGGTCACAGTTTTGGATTCACTCTTAGACATTGACATCATATAGTTACCCCTCTCCAATTCCTATGGATTTGTTCTAGTCCCAAAAAACAGTGTCTGTTATAGATTGGTTATGTTTAAAGCGAAATGACAGGAAAAGGATTGTCCTCTAAAACCCCGTTTAATATTGTAAATGTGCTCTCTTATCCGGACTGATAAACATCGTTTTGTTTGACCCACATACAATTTGCCACAAGGGCAAATTATAATGTAAATAACTCCCTTTGTATGGCAGGTTCTAAATCCCTTAATTCTGAAGCCCATAGATTTATCAGAGCTCGCGATTTCTTTAAACACTTTTTGACTAACATTGGTGTTTTTGCACCTATAGCAATGACCACATCTAAAAAAACCCTTCCAATTTGCATTGCAGAAATATTATTAACAATCAGTTGAATGTTATTATCATGATTCCTTATCTCATTTTTTGATGATTTTGTATTGTGGGTGCCCAAATGTTGCCTAAATTTTGGGCTTTGCGAAATGTGAATGTGGGTTTATTGGGAATGAGTTTGCCAACTATCAGATCCTGTTTTAGTAAAAGTCAATATTTATTAACCTTCTTTTGAAACAACCTATTTGAGAGTTATATTGGGTGATAATAGGAATATGAAAGCTTTCTTTCTGTGAAGTCAAATTACTATTATTATGGTAAACAGTCCACTACGGAGTTTTTTATTATTATTATTACCATTTTTAAGATGATTTTATGAGGAATTTCTCAAGCAGTTATTCTTTTGGTCACCAATGCTAATATTGCTCACAAAAGAGGCTCGTGCTACATCTTGAATTGCAGCATAAAAGAGTTCTGGCTCATAGCCTCTATTTTTTAACTGTTGTTTTAAAAATTCAGCTTCCTCAAAAAAATCCCTATCGAAAGTACAGTTTCGTCTTACTCTGGCAAAATGACTTTTAGGTATGTTGGTTAGCCACATTGGAAGATGGCAACTGTTGCTGTTAATAAACCTGTTTGAGTCAACCGGTTTTCGGTAGCATTTCGTGATGATAACATCAATAAAAATGTTAATATATAGAAAATTCACAGCCACTGTGCTGTATGTTGGAGTGAATTTCAGATGGAACTAATTTTCATTAATTTCTTTCAGGAATACTTTAAGGGAGTCATCTGAGCCTTTTCAGATGAAAACAAAATCGTCTAGAAATGTCGCCATAGGGCCAGGTCATCCCTAAGCTTGTCCCCAGGGAAGATGGTGCTATTTTCCCATCTCCTCATATAGAGTTTGGCATAATTCGGGTTGAACCTGGCCCCATGGCAGAGCCCCATAGTTGACGGTATACGCCATCTTCATACATAAAATAATTGTGAAGTAATATTAACCATAAACTGTCCACAATAAATTCAATTAGTTTTTTGGGGTATTCTCCATGTTTAGACAAAAAATATTGAGCCATATTGCATCCAGTATCATGGGCTATCACCGTGTATAAGGATAATACATTTAAAGTACCTAAGATGTGTCCCTCCTCCCACTATATAGTTTGTAGTATCTGAATGATATGCTTGGTGTCCTTTAGATAAGCAGGAAGTTTGTTAACATACGGCTGCAAATGATAATCCACATATCTAGATAGATTAGATGTTAGTCCCCCAATTCCCAATATAATTGGGCTTCTCAGGGGTTTAGTCCTTTTTTGTGAATTTTGGAGATACAATAAAAAGCTGCCATATGTAGCGTGTCATTGTAGAAGTATTCCAATTCCTTTTTATTCTAAATTCCCTCACGGTAGCCTCTTATACTTAATGACCATAATTTAGTTTTATATTCAATTGTTAGGTTCTTTTTAAGTTTTTCATACGTTTGTATGTGGGTCAAACAAAACGATGTTTAGCAGTTTGGATAAGAGAACACATTTATAATATTAAATGTTGTTTTAAAGGACCCCACTTATCCCATCACTTTTGCTTTAAACATAACCAATCTGCAACAAATACAGTTTTTTTTATTACTAAAACAAATCCATAGGAATTAGAGAGGGGGTGTCTATATGGTGTCGATTTCTAAGAGTGACTCCAAATGGATTTTAATTTTAATACATTAGTATCTAGTGGGTTAAATTGTGATATAGAACTATTCCCCTTCCATTAGACATTTAGGCTATATGTACTTTAAAAAAAAAGTGGTGTTTTTAGATTTGTGTGTATATAGATATTTTTTTCATGTGGGTAAACTTACGCATATTTATTTAATTTTCATTTTTTATATACAGTGAGTGTGGAAAGTATTCAGATCCCTTTAAATTTTTCATTCTTTGTTTCATTGCAGCTATTTGGTAAATTCAAAAAAGGTCAATTTTTTTCTCATTAATGAACACTCTACAAGCCATCTTGACTGAAAATAAAACAGAAATGTAGTAATGTTTTCAAATTTATTAAAAAACAAAAACTGAAATATCACATGGTCATAAGTATACAGACCCTTTGATCAGTATTGAGTAGAAGCACCCTTTTAAACTAGTACAGCCATGAGTCTTCTTGGGAATGATGCAACAAGTTTTCACACCTGGATTTGGGAATCCTTTGCCATTCTTCCTTGCAGATCCTCTCCAGTTCCATCAGGTTGGATGGTGAACATTGGTGGACAGCCATTTTCAGGTATCTCCAGAGATGCTCAATTGGGTTTAGGTCAGGGCTTTGGCTAGGCCTCTCAAGAATGGTCACAGAGTTGTTCTGAAGCCACACCTTTGTTATTTTAGCTGTGTGCTTAGGGTCAGGGGCGTAACTACCGCGGTCGCAGGGGTCGCAATTGCGACGGGGCCCGCAGTGCTTAGGGGCCCACCCAGTCCAGCAGACTGGGCGGGCTCCTAAGAACTCTAAGCTACAAAATGGGCCGCCGGCCCTTTAAATAATTCTTCCTTACAGGCCCTGCTGCGCGTGCACTCGCGATCACGGGTGGGACTGCACTTGACCCGCAGCAGAGCCCCTCCACCGCAGAGAGCCGCACACCACTACTATAGCTGCCACTGCTCTGTGCGCACAGGACCTGTGATGAGGTCACAGGAGGGGAGGAGTTGGAGTCACATGATCAAGGGCTTCCGTGTAGTGCAGGACAGTAGTGCAGTGCTGTTTGTCATCATGCTGGAGGAGGGTAAGCTTTTGTGTGAGGTCAGGAGGGGTTTGGGTGGATGTAGCAAAGCAGTGTGTGTATGAGGTGTACGGAGCAGAGCTGGGTGTGCATGAGGTGTACGGAGCGGAGCCGGGTGTGTATGAGGTGTACGGAGCAGAGCTGGGTGTGCATGAGGTGTACGGAGCAGAGCCGGGTGTGTATGAGGTGTACGGAGCGGAGCCGGGTGTGTATGAGGTGTACGGAGCAGAGCCGGGTGTGTATGAGGTGTACGGAGCAGAGCCGGGTGTGCATGAGGTGTACGGAGCAGAGCCGGGTGTGCATGAGGTGTACGGAGCAGAGCCGGGTGTGCATGAGGTGTACGGAGCGGAGCCGGGTGTGTATGAGGTGTACGGAGCAGAGCCGGGTGTGTATGAGGTGTACGGAGCGGAGCCGGGTGTGTATGAGGTGTACGGAGCAGAGCCGGGTGTGCATGAGGTGTACGGAGCAGAGCCGGGTGTGTATGAGGTGTACGGAGCGGAGCCGGGTGTGTATGAGGTGTACGGAGCAGAGCCGGGTGTGTATGAGGTGTACGGAGCAGAGCCGGGTGTGCATGAGGTGTACGGAGCAGAGCCGGGTGTGTATGAGGTGTACGGAGCGGAGCCGGGTGTGTATGAAGTGTACGGAGCAGAGCCGGGTGTGTATGAGGTGTACGGAGCAGAGCCGGGTGTGCATGAGGTGTACGGAGCGGAGCCGGGTGTGCATGAGGTGTACGGAGCGGAGCCGGGTGTGTATGAGGTGTACGGAGCGGAGCCGGGTGTGTATGAGGTGTACGGAGCGGAGCCGGGTGTGTATGAGGTGTACGGAGCGGAGCCGGGTGTGTACGGAGCGGAGCCGGGTGTGTACGAGGTGTACGGAGCAGAGCCGTGTGTGTACGAGGTGTACGGAGCGGAGCCGTGTGTGTACGAGGTGTACGGAGCGGAGCCGTGTGTGTACGAGGTGTACGGAGCGGAGCCGTGTGTGTACGAGGTGTACGGAGCGGAGCCGTGTGTGTACGAGGTGTACGGAGCGGAGCCGTGTGTGTACGAGGTGTACGGAGCGGAGCCGTGTGTGTACGAGGTGTACGGAGCGGAGCCGTGTGTGTACGA
The DNA here is from genome assembly GCF_051348905.1 of Ranitomeya variabilis. Lineage (NCBI taxonomy): Eukaryota > Metazoa > Chordata > Amphibia > Anura > Dendrobatidae > Ranitomeya > Ranitomeya variabilis. The sequence goes on from NC_135234.1 coordinate 392,476,138, forward strand.
GGTGTACGGAGCGGAGCCGTGTGTGTACGAGGTGTACGGAGCGGAGCCGTGTGTGTACGAGGTGTACGGAGCGGAGTCGGGGGTGTACGGAGCGGAGTCGGGTGTGTACGAGGTGTCGCATCTCTGCTTCAGGAAAATGGCCGCCGCGATCTCCATCTAGGCACGCGCGGCATCCTGCGGCCATTTTCCTGAAGCCGCGGCCAGCAGAGCACCGCTTCTGCGCACGCGCGGCCAAAGGAAGATGGCCGCCCCCACCGATCACCAATGAAATGTCGCACATCACGCTATTTTCACTCCCCTGTGCAGTGGATTCGGGACCTTGGACATGCGCACACCACTACGCCACCAACGGAAAACTAGGCAAGATCTGGGGGAAGACACCACGCCCATCTGACCAGACCAGCCTGATTGACAGGCGAAAACGACTACTTTGGTAACGTATTTCGGCAGCATAGGTGGGGAATCGGGGTCCACAAAATACACTATTGCAATGCACAGCTCAGGCCCTATTTAACAGTATTTTTATCTCATACGGAAAAAACGGGGTGACAGGTTCCCTTTAAGAGAAAGCCAAAATAACCCCGGGACAGAAGGCGAGAGCAGGGGGGAGGTGCGGGACAGAGCCGCTTTAGGCTAGTTTCACACTAGCGTTAACTGCAATACGCCGCAAATGCGTCATTTTGCCGAAAATACACATCCAGCAAAAGTTCTTGCTGGATACGTTTTTTCGTCATAGACTAACATTAGCGACGCATTTGCGACGCATTGCCAAACGTCGCGTCCGTTTTGCGACGCTTGGGCGTGTGGTAGTGGACCGTCGGGAGAAAAAACCTTACATGTAACGTTTTTTGCTCCCGACGGTCCACTTTTTCCGACCGCGCATGCGCGGCCGGAACTCCGCCCCCACCTCCCCGCACTTCCCCGCACCTCACAATGAGGCAGCGGATGCGTGGGAAAAATGCATCCGCTGCCCCCGTTGTGCGGCGGAGACCACACTAGCGTCGGGAACGTCGGCCCGACGCACAGCGACGGGTTGTTCCCGACGCTAGTGTGAAACTAGCCTTAGTCAGGAGAAGCTGAGGAGCTGCAGCCGGTTTACATCAGCCACCCCTGTACCAGAGAGGAGATTGTGAGTTGTGTATATGAGCTGGTATCTCTGGTGTGTGTGTGTGTGTGTGGTATCTGTAGTGTGTGTGTGATAACTGTAGTATGTGTGTGATATCTGTAGTATGATGTGTGTGTGTGTGTGATATCTGTAGTGTGTGTATGTGTGTGTGTGTGATATCTGTAGTGTGTGTATGTGTGTGTGTGTGTGTGTGTGATATCTGTAGTGTGTGTGTGTGTGTGTTATCTGTAGTGTGTGTGTGTGTGATATCTGTAGTATGATGTGTGTGTGTGTGATATCTGTAGTATGTCTGTGTGTGTGTGTGATATCTGTAGTGTGTGTGTGTGATAACTGTAGTATGTGTGTGATATCTGTAATATGATGTGTGTGTGATATCTGTAGTATGATGTGTGTGTGTGATATCTGTAGTGTGTGTGTGATATCTGTAGTATGTGTGTGTGTGAGGCAGCGGCGTAACTACTACGGTCGCAGCTGCAAGCGGCTCTGGCAGGTCAGGGGGCCGTGAGTCCCCTTGAGCCTGTCTCCCTTATGCTTGTGTCCCCATGTGCCAGTCTCCCTTGCCCATTAGTCCCTGTGTGTCCCCATGTGCCTGTCTCCCTTGTCCCCTTATGCTTGTGTCCCTTGTCCCCGTGTGCCAGTCTCCCTTGCCCATTAGTCCCTGTGTGTCCCCTTGAGCCTGTCTCCCTTATGCTTGTGTCCCCGTGTGCCAGTCTCCCTTGCCCATTAGTCCCTGTGTGTCCCCATGTGCCTGTCTCCTATGTCCCCTTGTGCTTCTGTCAGTCTCCTTTGTCCCCTTGTGCTTGTGTCAGTCTCCTTTGCCCACTAGTCCCTGTGTGTCAGTCTCCCTTTCCCACTTGTCCCTGTGTGTCCCCTTGTGCTTGTATCCCTTGTCCCCTTGTGTCAGTCTCTTGCTCACTAGTCCCTATGTGTCCCCTTGTGCCTGTCTCCCTTGTCCCCTTGTGCTTGTCCCTTGTCCCCGTGTGTCAGTCTCCATTGCCCACTAGTCCCCTTGTATCAGTCTCCCTTGCCCACTATTCCAGGTGTGTCAGTCTCCCTTGCCCACTAGTCCGTGTCCCCGTGTGCCAGTCTCTCTTGTCCACTAGTCCCCGTGTGCCCTTTGTGTCAGTCTCCCTTGCCCACTTGTGTCAGTCTCCCTTGCCCACTAGACCCCTTGTATCCTTCTCCCCTGCCTCCTAGCCCCCATGTGTCCCCTAGTGCCTGTCTTCCTTGCCCCCTTGTTCCCTCTCCTCTGCCCCCTCGTCACCATTTGCTCGTGTCTTTGTCACTGCCCCTGTATGGAGGGGCTGCATTATACTATGAGGGGGGGGCTGCATTGTATTCTATGGGGCTTACATTGAATTTTATGGCGGGGGGGGCCCCATTTGGAAGTTCGCACCGGGGCCCATAACTTTGTAGTTACGCCACTGCTTAGGGTCATTGTCTTGTTGGAAGGTGAATCTTCTGCCAAGTCTGAGATCCAGAGAACTCTGGAAGAGGTTTTCATCCAGGATGTCTCTGTACTTGGCCGCATTCATGTTTCCTTCAATGACAACCACTCGTCCTGTCCCTTCAGATGAAAAACACCCCCATAGCATGATGCTGCCACCACCATGTTTCACTATTGGAATTGTATTGGGCAGGTGATGAGCAGTGCCTTGTTTTCTCCACACACACTGCTTAGAATTATCACCACAAAGGTCTATCTTCATCTCATCAGACCAGAGAAGCATATTTCTCATAGTCTTGGAGTCCTTCATATGATTTTTGGCAAACACTATGCGGGCTTTCATATGTCTTGCACTGATTAGAGGCTTCCGCTGGGCCACTCTGCCATAAAGGCCTGTCTGGTGAAGGGCTGCAGTGATAGTTGACTTTGTGGAACTTTCTCCCATCTGCCTACTGCATCCCTGGAGTTCAGCCACAGTGACCTTGGGGTTCTTCTTTACCTCTCTCAGCAAGGCTCTTCTCCCACGATTGTTCAGTTTGGCTGGACGGCCAGGTCTAGGAAGACTTCTGGTTGTCCCAAACTTCTTCTATTTAAGGATTATGGAGGTCACTGTGCTCTTAGGAACCTTGAGTACTGCAGAAATTCTGTTGTAACCTTGGCCAGATCTGTGCCCAGTCACAATTCTGTCTCTGAGCTCCTTGGCCAGTTACTTTGACCTCATGATTCTCTTTTGGTGTGACATGCACCTTGAGCTGTGATGTCTTATATAGACAGGTGTGTGTCTTTCTAAATCAAGTCCTATCAGTTTTATTAAACACAGCTGGACTCCAATAAAGGAGTAGAACTATCTCAAGGAAGATCACAAGGAAATGGACACCATGTGACTTAAATATGAGTGTCTGAGCAAAGGGTCTGAATATTTCTGACCATGTGATATTTCAGGTTTTTTTTATTACATTTGCAAAAATGTCTACGTTTCTGCTTTTCTCAGACAAGATAGGGTGCAGAGTGTGCATTAATGTGAAAAAAATGAACTTTTTTGAATTTACCAAATGGCAGCAATGAAACAAAGTGTGAAATATTTAAAGGGGTTCTGAATACTTTCTGTACCCAATATATATATATATATATATATATATATATATATATATATATATATATATATATATATATATATATACAGTGTGTCCGTAAAGTCATGGTGCACTTTTGACCAGTCACTGGAAAGCAACAAAAAACAATAGAAATGTGAAATCTGCTTCAAATAAAATTCAAATAAAAGAAAAACTCTCTTAGTTTCATACATATTCAGTGCAGTTCGATGTGGGTTACATTTGTTGCCCTACACACATCCAAACAATAGTAAAGTTCTTGCCACACATGGGTAAGGACGTCTGGTGTAACAGAGTGAATAATGTCTGTGATTGTCTGTTTTAAGTGATTCATGTCATTGATACGTTCAATGTACACATGTTGCTTCACATAACCCCAAAAGCAAAAGTCTAAGGGCGTCAGATCCGGGGATTGTGGTGGCCATGTCTTGACAGAACCCCTGCCTATCCACCGCTGGGGGAATGTTCTATCCAAAATGTCACAGACAATGGTGGCGTAGTGTGGAGGAGCGCCGTCCTGTTGAAAGATGACACCTTCTGGAAATTGTGGCACTGCATACAATTCCAACATGTCAAGATACGTAAATTAATTACCAGTAATACAGTACTATTCACCCATGTACAAGGCAACTCGCTGAACTATGCATACTCACGGAGAAAATTAAGTCCAAAAGCCAATAAAATTACATCAAAATGTATTTATACAAACAATAATAGCACCAAAAAATTGCAAATAATGAACCAAAACAAATACAATTTGTACAATACATGGGTTTTTAGAATCACTAGGTGATTGAATCCACAGGTGTGAAATTGAGGCCGAAGAAAGGTCAGGACATATATATGTATTGGTTGTCCGTCAGGACCGTGGGGTACTCGGTACCGGGTCCGGTCTTAAAGGGGATGTCATGGTGGCTGCGACCCGGTCTGTGGCCCTGGGCACCCAATTGACGCTTCCCACAGGTGAAGCGGGGTCCCCAGGGCTCCCAAGGTGTGCAGCAAAGGTGTGGTGTGCAGACGAATAAGTGGAGGACACAGAGTGGTAAAGTCTTTACCTGGTTTACTCGTGGTAGTAGTCCACAGTCCAGGGTACCAGGTACAGGTGTCCTGTGGTCCGGCCGGCTCAGAGGCAATGGGAGAATCTCCTTCCCAGTTGAGGTCTGTACGCCCTTCCTCCTTGCACTGTTTTGTGAGGTCCCTGCTGCCTGAAGCTTTCTAACAAGGTCCTCATTCTTTTCCCCTGTCCTGGGACAGGTACCTGCATGACGGGCAGCTTGAGCCATTTTACAGGGACTCTATCATTCCCCGGCTCTTCAGGTGCAGCTGCGTCTCACGTGCGGTGTGGGCCAATTACATACAGTTCTGGGCCCTCCGGTTCTGCTCTGTGTCTTAGAGTCCCACAAAAGCCTTGGGCTCCCAGTACCCGGCTGCTGCACTCTGGCTCTGAGGGTGTCCGATCGCAGTTCCCCTCTGAGCTCTTTTCCACTCCTGTGCTCCTTCCCTCTGTAGCTCCACCACATCCAACCCTTCGGGTTCTCCCACTCCTTCAAGAGGCTGCAGCTCCCTTGTGGCTGCTCGGCCTCCCTGTCTGCTCTCAGATCCAGACTTTTTTCTCCTTCAGTGTCTCTATAAGACTGTCCTAACTCCTCCTCCACGTCAGGATACATATAGCACAGGGAAGCTCCCCTGAATCCGGGTCCTGAGCTCACCCTCCTGGCCTGGATTTGGAATGTGTTGTGTGTGGGTGCCTTACCTGGTAAAGAGAACTCCATTGCCTCTAAGCATGATATTACCCTCCCCGAAGGAAAGGCATCATCACTGTAGCAACCGGTTACCTGAGGTGCTACATATATATAGGGTGCAGCTACAGGGCAAGTAATCTGTCACCATTGACTGCAGCATGTCACATGTATATAGCTGAATGTGCTTAAACTAACCACCATGACATGTAGTGCAGCGATCCCCACTGCTGCACCCAACATCAATGTAAAATTATGTTAAATAAAACAAAGGTAGTTACCCATAGTGATGATTGGTCCTGCCTTTGCCTCGGCCACGTACCCCGACACGTGTTTCGTGTTCAAAATACCGCTTCCTCAGGGAGCATGGCCTAGGCAATGTATCAATCCAGTATAAATAGTTACTCGTTCCGGTAATGTGATTGGATGCTAGCCTATGAAAGGCTATTCATCCACGCATGCAAATACACCAGCGCCGCGTCATCACTACTGCTCCGCCCACTGTGAAAGTCATCAGTCCAATCACGTGAGGGGCCCGGCGCTATTTCCCACTCACCGCAGACACGGACAAGACGACATTAGGGGAGGAGAAGAGGGCAAACACAAGGCACAGGTACACACGTTTGCTGCATGTGAATAAAAATTACGTGATTACAACACAGTCCATACAACCGTGAAATATAACTGCTACAAAAAAGCATAATATAACTTTAGATGGATGTGCTGTGAGGAAAAAGTGCATAAGTGCATAAAACAGTGCATATGTGCATATCATTAAGCTGCAAATACTCGCAGGTAGCCAGTACATTAATTTAGATAATAACGTGACTAATGCTTAAATAATGATGTGTAAAGGAATAAAAACTAAAATGACAATGAAAAATACAGTGACACAAACTAATATACCAAAACGGATCAAAATACATATAACCACATATCAAAAACATGACAATTACTGCAAATGACATAAAACAATAACATGCGGTCCAGCAGTGCAGATAGAATATTCCCCACCTCTGTACTGCTCAGCCATAGCACACTGCAGTCATGCAGTGTTAAAATGAATATGTCTTGAAGATCGAAGTCACACAGTTCAAGAGTTGTGGACAGCTATCTAGGTCAAGTTAGAGCAATGGCGGTCTCCACTGAACCTGGAGACAGGAAAGGCCATTTGCAATAACGGTGCAAACCTGGTGGCGGCTCTACATCAGGACAACCTCACACATGTGCCTTGCATGGCTCATATCCTTAGCCTGGTGGTACAACAATTTATCCGCCTCTATCCTGGCCTGGAAGCGCTGTTGTAGAAAGCACAGTCACTGTGTGCTCACTTCCAATTATTGTACCCTGCTGTTCATCGACTTGCATCGGTACAGAGGTCTTTCGGTCAACCGGTTAACCATTTGATTTGTGATGTTCCGACATTGGTGGAATTCCACTCAGCACTTGTTGCAGAGACTATGACAGCAGTGGCAAGCCTTGGTGCAGTATGTACTTTTGCATAGCCTGAGCCAATGCAGTACGAACGTGGTGCAAATCACACTTGCAGAATAGACACAGATGAAGGATGTGTGCATCGTTCTGCACAGTATTGAAATGGCTGCTAAGATGGTTAGCACTGATAATGCCATCATCAGCATCATTATCCCGGTCACCTATATTCTGGAGCACACTTTGAATTGTCTGCATGAGGAGGAGGTGGTCCCAAAGGAAGAGTTGGAAACAGGGGAGGATGCGGAAGGGATAAGAATATCTCAAATTTCATGACTTACAATGATCGAAGGGGGTTCAAGGTACCAGACAAACTGTTAGTGAAGGTGCAGGACCCAAGGAACAAATGGAGAAAGAGTAGAAAGAGGTGAAGGACGCATAACAGCACATGAAAGTATAATGATCCCCACTCTGTTGTCCATGGTTGGCAAGAGGGGATGGAGGAAGCAACATTGAGTGTAACCCTGCCAACAACACACCATGGACTTGGATTTCATGGAAGCGTCCTCATGGAAGCTGCACTACTTCAACATTATGACTGAATTCTTCAGGTTAGAAATAGTGCTAACTACTGGGTTACTACTCTGTAAGATCCATGGTACAAGAGTAAATTTAGTTAGATGCTCCCCCCTGGATAGGTATGTGAGCATGCTGAAGTATCAAAACACGCTTTTAGGCAATCTTAAGAGTGGTTTTGACCAAGACAGCAGGGACATTCACAATGTGCATCACAGTTCTATAGACATCCAACTCCAGGAACCTCAAGACTTCATCGCAAAAACAATAGCAGTGTTAGCGGCATAAGCAATTTCTGTGAATCGTTTTACAGATTTTTTAGACCAGTCCATGCACCAGCAGAACAAAGTGCAAGTCCAACACGTTGAGAACCACTGGAGAGGATGCTTAAGGAGTATCTGGAGCTCAATATCAATGCCATCAGCGGGTACTTGGACCCTTTTGCATTTTTGAATAAGAAATGAAAGAGTAGCCTGAGCTCTCCTGTCTATCCTTGAGGGTTTTGTCATGCCCGTGTTATGACCCCAATGGCGAGGGTCTCAGAGGAACGTGGAAGTCTGCAGAATACAAAAATCCAGCTCATAGGGCAGTGGTAACTGGGTTGACCATATATCTACTCCTAACGCCAACACTAGAAGTAGCCGCGGATCATTCCTACGTTGATTCTAGATGACACGCGCCAGCCGGAGAATCTAGCTACCCCTAGTAGAGGAAAACAAAGACCTTTCTTGCCTCCAGAGAAGGGGACCCCAAAGCTGGATAGAAGCCCCCCACAAATAATGACAGTGAGGTAAGAGGAAATGACAAACACAGAAATGAACCAGGTTTAGCACAGAGAGGCCCGCTTACTGATAGCAGAATAAAGAAAGGTAACTTATATGGTCAACAAAAACCCTATCAAAATCCACACTGGAAATTCAAGAACCCCCGAACCGTCTAACGGTCCGGGGGGAGAACACCAGCCCCCTAGAGCTTCCAGCAAAGGTCAGGATACAGATTTGGAACAAGCTGGACAAAAATACAAAACCAAAACAAATAGCAAAAGGCAGACTTAGCTGATATAACTGGAACCAGGATCAGTAGACAAGAGCACAGCAGACTAGCTCTGATAACTACGTTGCCAGGCATTGAACTGAAGGTCCAGGGAGCTTATATAGCAACACCCCTAACTAACGACCCAGGTGCGGATAAAAGGAATGACAGAAAAACCAGAGTCAAAAAACTAGTAACCACTAGAGGGAGCAAAAAGCAAATTCACAACAGTACCCCCCCCCTTAGTGAGGGGTCACCGAACCCTCACCACGACCACCAGGGCGATCAGGATGAGCGGCATGAAAGGCACGAACTAAATCGGCCGCATGAACATCAGAGGCGACCACCCAGGAATTATCCTCCTGACCATAGCCCTTCCACTTGACCAGGTACTGAAGCCTCCGCCTGGAGAGGCGAGAATCCAAGATCTTCTCCACCACGTACTCCAACTCGCCCTCAACCAACACCGGAGCAGGAGGCTCAGCAGAAGGAACTACAGGCACAATGTACAACAACAAGGACCTATGAAATACATTGTGAATAGCAAACGACACAGGAAGATCCAGACGGAAAGATACAGGATTAAGGATTTCCAATATCTTGTAAGGCCCAATAAAACGAGGTTTAAATTTGGGAGAGGAGACCTTCATAGGAACAAAGCGGGAAGAAAGCCATACCAAATCCCCAACGCGTAGTCGGGGACCCACACCACGGCGGCGGTTGGCAAAGCGCTGAGCCTTCTCCTGTGACAACTTCAAGTTGTCCACCACATGATTCCAGATCTGCTGCAACCTATCCACCACAGAATCCACCCCAGGACAGTCAGAAGGCTCCACATGACCCGAAGAAAAGCGAGGATGGAAACCAGAGTTGCAGAAAAAAGGCGAAACCAAGGTGGCGGAACTAGCCCGATTATTAAGGGCAAACTCAGCCAACGGCAAGAATGTCACCCAATCGTCCTGATCAGCAGAGACAAAACACCTCAAATAAGCCTCCAAAGTCTGATTGGTTCGCTCCGTCTGTCCATTAGTCTGAGGATGGAAAGCAGACGAAAACGACAAATCAATGCCCATCCTACCACAAAAGGATCGCCAGAACCTGGAAACGAACTGGGATCCTCTGTCTGACACAATATTCTCAGGGATGCCGTGCAAACGAACCACGTTCTGGAAAAACACAGGAACCAGATCGGAAGAGGAAGGCAGCTTAGGCAAAGGAACCAAATGGACCATCTTGGAGAAGCGATCACATATCACCCAGATAACGGACATGCCCTGAGATAGCGGAAGATCAGAAATGAAATCCATGGAGATATGTGTCCAAGGTCTCTTCGGGACAGGCAAGGGCAAGAGCAAACCGCTGGCACGAGAACAGCAAGGCTTAGCTTGAGCACAAGTCCCACAGGACTGCACAAATGACCGCACATCCCTTGACAAGGAAGGCCACCAAAAGGACCTGGCCACCAGATCTCTGGTGCCAAAAATTCCCGGGTGACCTGCCAACACCGAGGAATGAACCTCGGAAATGACTCTGCTGGTCCACTTATCCGGGACAAACAGTCTGTCAGGTGGACAAGACTCAGGCCTATCAGCCTGAAATCTCTGCAACACACGTCGCAGATCCGGAGAAATAGCTGACAAGATAACTCCATCTTTAAGAATACCAACAGGATCAGCGACTCCAGGAGCATCAGGCACAAAGCTCCTAGAAAGAGCATCGGCCTTCACATTCTTTGAACCTGGTAAATACGAGACAACAAAATCAAAGCGGGAGAAAAACAATGACCAGCGGGCCTGTCTCGGATTAAGGCGTTTAGCAGACTCGAGATACATCAGATTTTTGTGATCAGTCAAGACCACCACACGATGCTTAGCACCCTCGAGCCAATGACGCCACTCCTCAAATGCCCATTTCATGGCCAACAACTCCCGATTGCCCACATCATAATTTCGCTCGGCAGGCGAAAACTTCCTAGAGAAAAAGGCACAAGGTTTCATAACAGAGCAACCAGGGCCTCTCTGCGACAAAACGGCCCCTGCCCCAATCTCCGAAGCATCCACCTCAACCTGAAAGGGAAGTGAGACGTCAGGCTGGCACAAAACAGGCGCCGAAGTAAACCGGCGTTTCAACTCCTGGAAAGCCTCCACGGCAGCAGGAGCCCAGTTAGCTACATCGGAGCCCTTCTTGGTCATATCCGTCAAAGGTTTCACAATGCTAGAAAAATTAGCGATAAAACGACGGTAGAAGTTAGCGAAGCCCAAGAACTTCTGAAGACTCTTAACTGACGAGGGCTGAGTCCAATCAAGAATAGCTCGGACCTTGACTGGGTCCATCTCCACAGCAGAAGGGGAAAAAATGAACCCCAGAAAGGGAACCTTCTGTACACCAAAGAGACACTTTGAGCCCTTGACAAACAAAGAATTTTCACGCAAAATTTTAAAGACCAACCTGACCTGCTCCACATGCGAATCCCAATTATCAGAAAAAACCAAAATATCATCCAGATAAACAATCAAAAATTTATCCAGATACTTCCGGAAAATGTCATGCATAAAGGACTGAAAAACTGAAGGCGCATTGGAGAGCCCAAAAGGCATCACCAAGTACTCAAAATGACCTTCGGGCGTATTGAATGCGGTTTTCCATTCATCACCTTGCTTAATGCGCACAAGGTTGTACGCACCACGAAGGTCTATCTTGGTGAACCACTTGGCACCCTTAATCCGGGCAAACAAGTCAGACAACAGCGGTAAAGGATACTGAAATTTGACAGTGATCTTATTTAAAAGCCGATAATCAATACAAGGTCTCAAAGATCCGTCCTTTTTTGCCACAAAAAAGAATCCCGCACCAAGAGGGGAAGAAGACGGACGAATATGTCCTTTCTCCAGAGACTCCTTGATATATGAACGCATAGCGGTATGTTCAGGTACCGACAGATTAAACAGTCTTCCCTTAGGAAATTTACTGCCTGGGATCAAATCTATAGCACAGTCACAGTCCCTATGAGGAGGCAGTGCACTGGACTCAGACTCACTGAAGACATCCTGATAATCAGACAAATACTCCGGAACTTCCGAAGGCGTAGAAGAAGCAATAGACACAGGCAGGGAATCCCCATGAATACCACGACAGCCCCAACTTGAGACTGACATAGCCTTCCAGTCCAGGACTGGATTATGGGTCTGTAACCATGGCAGCCCTAAAACAACCAAATCATGCATTTTATGTAAAACCAGGAAACGTATCACCTCGCGGTGTTCAGGAGTCATGCACATGGTAACCTGTGTCCAATACTGCGGTTTATTTGCTGCCAATGGTGTAGCATCAATACCCCTAAGAGGAATAGGATTTTCTAATGGTTCAAGAGTAAAACCACAGCGCTTAGCAAATGAGAGATCCATGAGACTCAGGGCAGCACCTGAATCTACAAACGCCATGACAGGATAAGATGACAGTGAGCAAATCAAAGTTACAGACAGAATAAATTTAGGTTGCAAATTACCAACGGTGACAGGACTAACAACCTTAGCTATACGTTTAGAGCATGCTGAGATAACATGTGTAGAATCACCACAGTAGTAGCACAAGCCATTCCGGCGTCTATGAATTTTCCGCTCATTTCTAGTCAGGATTCTATCACATTGCATTAAATCAGGTGTCTGTTCAGACAACACCATGAGGGAATTTGCGGTTTTTCTATCACATTGCACCGAATTAGGTGTCTGTTCAGACAACACCATGAGGGAATTTGCGGTTTTGCGCTCCCGCAACCGCCGGTCAATTTGAATAGCCAGTGCCATAGTATCATTCAGACCTGTGGGAATGGGAAAACCCACCATAACATTCTTAATGGCTTCAGAAAGGCCATTTCTAAAATTAGCGGCCAGTGCACACTCGTTCCAATGTGTCAGCACGGACCATTTCCGAAATTTTTGGCAATACACTTCAGCCTCGTCCTGCCCCTGAGACATAGACAGCAAGGCCTTTTCTGCCTGAATCTCAAGATTGGGTTCCTCATAAAGTAAACCGAGCGCCAGAAAAAACGCATCAAGATCAGCCAATGCCGGATCTCCTGGCGCCAGCGAAAAAGCCCAATCCTGAGGGTCGCCCCGTAAGAACGAAATCACAATTTTTACTTGCTGAGCAGAATCTCCAGATGAACAGGGTCTCAGGGACAAAAACAATTTACAATTATTCACGAAATTCCTAAACTTAAACCTGTCTCCGGAAAACAGTTCAGGAATCGGTATTTTAGGTTCTGACCTAGGATTTCTGATAACATAGTCTTGTATGCCCTGCACACGAGTAGCCAGCTGGTCCACACTTGTAATCAAGGTCTGGACATTCATGTCTGCAGCAAGCATAGCCACTCTGAGGTAAAGGGGAAGAAGAAAAAAAAACCTCAGAATCTTCTTTCTTATAATCCCTCTTCTGCAATGCATTAAACATTTAATATGGGCCTGGCAAACTGTTATGACCCCAATGGCGAGGGTCTCAGAGGAACGTGGAAGTCTGCAGAATACAAAAATCCAGCTCATAGGGCAGTGGTAACTGGGTTGACCATATATCTACTCCTAACGCCAACACTAGAAGTAGCCGGGGATCATTCCTACGTTGATTCTAGATGACACGCGCCAGCCGGAGAATCTAGCTACCCCTAGTAGAGGAAAACAAAGACCTTTCTTGCCTCCAGAGAAGGGGACCCCAAAGCTGGATAGAAGCCCCCCACAAATAATGACGGTGAGGTAAGAGGAAATGACAAACACAGAAATGAACCAGGTTTAGCACAGAGAGGCCCGCTTACTGATAGCAGAATAAAGAAAGGTAACTTATATGGTCAACAAAAACCCTATCAAAATCCACACTGGAAATTCAAGAACCCCCGAACCGTCTAACGGTCCGGGGGGAGAACACCAGCCCCCTAGAGCTTCCAGCAAAGGTCAGGATACAGATTTGGAACAAGCTGGACAAAAATACAAAACCAAAACAAATAGCAAAAGGCAGACTTAGCTGATATAACTGGAACCAGGATCAGTAGACAAGAGCACAGCAGACTAGCTCTGATAACTACGTTGCCAGGCATTGAACTGAAGGTCCAGGGAGCTTATATAGCAACACCCCTAACTAACGACCCAGGTGCGGATAAAAGGAATGACAGAAAAACCAGAGTCAAAAAACTAGTAACCACTAGAGGGAGCAAAAAGCAAATTCACAACAGCCCGGCAGCCAGTGTTCTCTCAGAACGTGTCTTCAACGCTGCTGATGGTGTCTTGACGGATAAGCGCTTCTGGCTATCCCCTGAAAGTGAAGACCGCCTAACTTTCATTAAAATTTCATGAATATCCATTGAATTTTTACAGCTCACTCACAGACTGGCCAGACTTGGTGATGGTGTCGTTTTTAGTGTCATGCATTAATGTTGCGTTATTGCAGTCTGTGACACCTTTGTCATGACTTCTGTTACTTCTGTGGCTACTGCTGCTGATTTTACAAATAATTATTTGAAATGTGGAGAATCAAAGTTGGGTATCCATCTGGTGGGTTGCCTGTAGAAAGAGTCGTGTCAGAGGCCTTTTATACTACTTGTACTCTGTGGAAAATGATGCCACATTTGTAGTATGTGACAATAATTTTTTTAAATGTGGAGCCTCCAAGTTGGGTCTCCATCTGTTGATTGTGTAAGTAGGTCTCCAAGACTGACAGGCTGGCACTTACTTTCACTCAACTACCTGTGTTACTTTCCTTACATTTTTCTACCTATAGTACCTTATGAAACTAATGATTGTGCCATCTGAGTGAGGCTGGAAAAAAATAAAAGATTTGGAAGTGTTGCATGAGGTATCAGGGCTCCCAGCTAAGACTTAAACCACTTCCTTTACCACCAGGTTCTCATTGAAACTTCAATTCAAAGCTGTAAATGCTGGCCCAGACCCTGATACATCATGCATGGCCCATGACTGACTGCAGAGTGCAGAGCCGAGAACTGAGCAAAGCAAGACACAGAGTGCAGAGCCGAGAGCAGAGCAAAGCAAGACACAGAGTGTAGAGCCGAGAGCAGAGCAAAGCAAGACACAGAGTGCAGAGCCAAGAGCAGAGCAAAGCTAGATACAGAGTGCAGAGCCGAGAACAGAGCAAAGCAAGACACAGAGTAGGCACAGCAGAGAAAGCAAACCAAAACAGGGATATAAATGGACACAGGAACAGACTAAGACAGAGACAATGGGACAACGGGACAACACACAGATACAAGGACACAAACCAGGGTATGATGCCCCACTGGGTGGCAGACAATGACACAGGTCAGGGTACAACGCCCCACTGGGTGGCAAACACAAGACACAGGCCAGGGTACTGCCTCCCCACTGGGTGGCAGACATAGAAGTCAGAACACAGGGACCTGGCACCTCAGCAGCAAGGAACGGACAGAGGAAGAACGTTGCACAGGCCCCACCTGTTATGATCCTAGAGGCTGAGGATCACAAAACGGACTAGCTAAGTTTATGAACATAGACACGAGCTCTAGGGAGGTGGTAACTGGACTGACCGCAAACCTGATCCTAACCAACACACTAAAGGTAGCCGGTGAACGTGCCTAAAATCCTGGACGTCTCGACACAGCCTGAGAAACTATCTACTTCTGGAGGGAAAGTAAGACCTCACTTGCCTCAAGAGAAATCACCCCAAAGATATAGGAAGCCCCCAACAAATAATAACGGTGAGGTAAGGGGAAAACACAAACGTAGAAATGAAAACAGATTCAGCAAATGAGGCCCGCTAATACTAGATAGCAGAAGACAGATAGGGATCTGTGCGGTCAGTAAAAAACCCTATGCAAAATATCCACGCTGAGAATACAAGAACCCCCACACCAACTAACGGTGTGAGGGGAGAAACTCAGCCCCCTAGAGCTACCAGCAAGCAAGGAAATCACATATTAGCAAGCTGGACAAGAAACAAAAATAAACCAAGAAACATATGACCACTGATGGTCAAAAAATGAACCAAGCAAAACTTAGCTTCTCTTGAAGAGACTGATAACGAAGGACTGCTGGAGAGCTCCAAAATAGCACTGAAGACATTGACAGCAGGCAACAACTGAGAGTCCAGGTGAACTAAATAGGAAACCAGCTAAGAGATAACGAGACAGCTGATCCTGCCTCAGACCTGCAGAATGACACAAAGAACCACCAGAGGGAGCCCAAAGACAGCACTCACACAGTACCAGTTGTGACCACAAGAGGGAGCCCAAAAACAGAGTTCACAACAGTACCCCCCCTTGAGGAGGGGTCACCGAACCCTCATCAAAACCCCCAGGGCGATCAGGATGAGCCACATGGAAGGCATGAACCAAATCGGCCGCATGAACATCAGAGGCGACAACCCAGGAATTATCCTCCTGACCATAGCCCTTCCACTTAACCAAATACTGAAGCCTCCGTCTAGAAATACGAGAATCCAAGATCTTCTCCACCACGTACTCCAATTCGCCCTCAACCAGCACCAGAGCAGGGGGTTCAACAGAAGGAACCACAGGCACCACATACCTCCGCAACAAAGACCTATGGAACACGTTATGAATGGCAAACGACGCTGGGAGGTCCAAACGAAATGACACCATGTTAAGGATTTCCAAAATCTTATAAGGACCGATGAAGCGAGGCTTGAATTTAGGAGAGGAAACCTTCATAGGAACATACCGAGAAGACAGCCATACCAAATCCCCAACAAGAAGTCGGGGACCCACACCGCGACGGCGGTTGGCAAAGCGCTGAGCCTTCTCCTGTGACAACTTCAAATTGTCCACCACATGGTTCCAAATCTGCTGCAACCTATCCACCACAGAATCCACCCCAGGACAGTCAGAAGGCTCAACCTGACCCGAGGAAAAACAAGGATAAAAAACAGAATTGCAGAAAAAAGGCGAAACCAAAGTAGCAGAACTAGCCCGATTATTAAGGGCAAACTCGGCCAATGGCAAAAAAGTCACCCAATCATCCTGATCAGCAGAAACAAAACATCTTAAATAAGTTTCCAAGGTCTGATTAGTTCGCTCGGTTTGACCATTCGTCTGAGGATGGAAGGCCGACGAAAAAGACACATCAATGCCCATCTTAGCACAAAAGATCCGCCAAAATCTGGACACAAACTGGGATCCTCTGTCAGACACAATATTTTCAGGGATGCCGTGCAAGCGAACCACATTCTGAAAAAATAGAGGAACCAAATCGGAGGAGGAAGGCAACTTAGGCAAGGGCACCAAATGGACCATTTTGGAAAAACGATCACACACCACCCAGATGACAGACATTCTCTGAGAGACTGGAAGATCCGAAATAAAATCCATGGAAATGTGCATCCAAGGCCTCTTCGGGACAGGCAAAGGCAAAAGCAAACAGCAAGGCTTAGCCCGAGCACAAATCCCACAGGACTGCACAAAGGAACGCACATCCTGCGACAAGGAAGGCCACCAGAAGGACCTAGCCACCAAATCTCTGGTATCAAAAATCCCAGGATGGCCTGCCAACACCGAAGAATGAACCTCGGAAATAACTCTGCTGGTCCATCTATCTGGGACAAACAGTCTCTCTGGTGGGCAACGGTCAGGTCTATCCGCCTGAAATTTCTGCAGCACTCGTCGCAAATCTGGGGAAATGGCAGACAAAATCACTCCCTCTCTGAGGATACCAGCCGGCTCTGAAACTCCCGGAGAGTCAGGCACAAAACTCCTAGAAAGAGCATCAGCCTTCACGTTCTTCGAACCAGGCAGGTACGAGACCACGAAATCGAAACAGGAGAAAAACAATGACCAACGAGCCTGTCTAGGATTCAGCCGCTTGGCAGACTTGAGATAAATCAGATTTTTGTGATCAGTTAAGACCACTACACGATGCTTAGCTCCCTCGAGCCAATGTCGCCACTCCTCAAATGCCCACTTCATAGCCAACAACTCCCGATTACCAACATCATAATTTCGCTCGGCAGGTGAAAACTTTCTTGAAAAGAAAGCACAAGGCTTCATCACAGAGCAATCAGAGCTTCTCTGCGACAAAACAGCCCCTGCTCCAATCTCAGAAGCATCAACCTCGACCTGAAAAGGAAGAGAGACATCAGGCTGACACAAAACTGGAGCCGAAGAAAACCGGCACTTCAGCTCCCGAAAGGCTTCCACGGCCGCAGGAGACCAATTAGTCACATCAGAACCCTTCTTGGTCAAATCCGTCAAGGGTTTAACCACGCCAGAAAAATTAGCAATGAAGCGACGGTAAAAATTAGCAAAACCCAAGAACTTCTGAAGACTCTTAACAGATGTAGGCTGAGTCCAGTCATGAATAGCCTGGACCTTGACTGGGTCCATCTCAATAGTAGAAGGAGAAAAAATAAAACCCAAAAAGGAAACCTTCTGTACTCCGAAGAGACATTTTGAGCCCTTCACAAATAAGGCATTAGCACGCAGGACCTGAAATACCATCCTGACCTGCTTCACATGGGACTCCCAGTCCTCAGAAAAGACCAAAATGTCATCCAGATACACAATCATAAATTTATCCAGATATTCTCGGAAGATGTCATGCATGAAGGACTGGAACACAGAAGGAGCTGTTTTCCATTCATCCCCCTGCTTAATGCGCACAAGGTTATACGCACCACGAAGATCTATCTTGGTGAACCAACTGGACCCCTTAATCCGAGCAAACAGATCAGACAACAATGGCAAAGGATACTGAAATTTGACCGTGATTTTATTTAGAAGACGATAATCTATACAAGGTCTCAGAGAACCATCCTTCTTGGCCACAAAAAAGAATCCTGCACCAAGAGGGGAGGAGGACGGGCGAATATGTCCCTTCTCTAAAGACTCCTTTATATAGCTC
Source organism: Ranitomeya variabilis (assembly GCF_051348905.1). Classification (NCBI taxonomy): domain Eukaryota; kingdom Metazoa; phylum Chordata; class Amphibia; order Anura; family Dendrobatidae; genus Ranitomeya; species Ranitomeya variabilis. Next base: position 392,494,476 of record NC_135234.1, read on the forward strand.
CGCATTGCGGCATGTTCTGGTACAGACAAATTGAAAAGTCGTCCCTTAGGGAACTTACTACCAGGAATCAAATTTATAGCACAATCACAATCCCTGTGAGGAGGCAGGGCACCGGATCTGGGCTCATCAAATACATCCTAGTAGTCCGACAAAAACTCAGGGACCTCAGAAGGAGTGGAAGAAGCAATTGATACCAAAGGAGCATCGCCATGAATCCCCTGGCAACCCCAACTTGACACAGACATAGCTTTCCAATCCAGAACTGGATTATGGGCCTGCAGCCATGGCGGACCCAACACGACAACATCATGCAAATTATGCAGCACAAGAAAGTGAATTACCTCCTGATGTACAGGAGTCATGCACATGGTCACTTGAGTCCAATATTGAGGCTTATTCTCAGCCAATGGTGTAGCATCAATTCCCCTCAGTGGAATAGGGAATTCCAAAGGCTCCAGGACAAAACCCCAGCGCCTGGCAAACGACAAATCCATCAGATTCAGGGCAGCACCTGAATCCACAAAAGCCATAACCGAGTAGGATGACAAAGAACAAATTAAAGTAACAGACAAAATGAATTTAGGCTGTATAGTACCAATGGTGACAGGTTTAGCGATTTTTTTAATGCGCTTAGAGCATGCTGAGATAACATGAGTTGAATCACCACAGTAAAAGCACAACCCATTTTGACGTCTATGATTTTGCCGCTCAATTCTGGTTAGAACTCGGTCACATTGCATAGACTCAGGTCTCTGTTCAGAAAACACCGCCAGATGGTGCGCAGATTTGCGCTCCCGCAAACGCCGATCAATCTGAATGGCCAAAGCCATTGAGTCATTCAGACTTGCAGGCGTGGGGAACCCCACCATAACATTCTTAATGGCTTCAGAAAGACCTTCTCTGAAATTTGCAGCCAGGGCACACTCATTCCATTGAGTAAGCACCGACCATTTCCGAAATTTTTGACAATACACCTCAGCTTCATCCTGGCCCTGAGAAAGAGCCAGCAAGGCCTTTTATGCCTGGTTCTCAAGATTAGGTTCCTCATAAAGCAGTCCAAGCGCCAGAAAAAACGCATCCACATTCAGCAATGCAGGATCTCCTGGCACCAGAGAGAAAGCCCAATCTTGAGGGTCGCCACGTAACAAGGAGATAACAATTTTAACTTGCTGAGCAGAATCACCAGAGGAACAAGGTCTCAAAGATAGAAATAATTTACAATTATTCTTAAAATTCAGAAACCTAGATCTATCTCCAGAAAACAACTCAGGAATAGGTATTTTTGGCTCTGACATAGGGCTATGAACAACAAAATCCTGAATGCTTTGCACCCTTGCAGCAAGATGATCCACACTAGAAGTCAGACTCTGAATATCCATGTCTGCAGCTGAACACAAAACCACCCAGAGATTAAGGGGATGAGAGAAGCTGGACAGACTGCAGCAAAGATAGAGAGGAAAAAAAAAAATTGTACTCAGGGCTTCTCTTATCCCACTTCTGCGATGCATTAAACACTTTTTTGGCCTGCTGTACTGTTATGATCCTAGTGGCTGAGGATCACAAAACGGACTAGCTAAGTTTATGAACATAGACACGAGCTCTAGGGAGGTGATAACTGGACTGACCGCAAACCTGATCCTAACCAACACACTAAAGGTAGCCGGTGAACGTGCCTAAAATCCTGGACGTCTCGACACAGCCTGAGAAACTATCTACTCCTGGAGGGAAAGTAAGACCTCACTTGCCTCAAGAGAAATCACCCCAAAGATATAGGAAGCCCCCAACAAATAATAACGGTGAGGTAAGGGGAAAACACAAACGTAGAAATGAAAACAGATTCAGCAAATGAGGCCCGCTAATACTAGATAGCAGAAGACAGATAGGGAACTGTGCGGTCAGTAAAAAACCCTATGCAAAATATCCACGCTGAGAATACAAGAACCCCCACACCAACTAACGGTGTGAGGGGAGAAACTCAGCCCCCTAGAGCTACCAGCAAGCAAGGAAATCACATATTAGCAAGCTGGACAAGAAACAAAAATAAACCAAGAAACATATGACCACTGATGGTCACAAAATGAACCAAGCAAAACTTAGCTTCTCTTGAAGAGACTGATAACGAAGGACTGCTGGAGAGCTCCAAAATAGCACTGAAGACATTGACAGCAGGCAACAACTGAGAGTCCAGGTGAACTAAATAGGAAACCAGCTAAGAGATAACGAGACAGCTGATCCTGCCTCAGACCTGCCGAATGACACAAAGAACCACCAGAGGGAGCCCAAAGACAGCACTCACACAGTACCAGTTGTGACCACAAGAGGGAGCCCAAAAACAGAGTTCACAACACCCACCCCACCAATGGGTGGGGAAGTCTTAAGTACAGGAAGCCTCATTGTAATAGGCACAACATTATGTTTGCATGGTTTATTAATTTATGCAGGCATTCAAACGGCAGTGTTTGATTTTATTTTTGACTAATATGGTGATTGGTAAAAAATGACCCAGAAGCCATAATAATAATAATAGTCTTTATTTATGTTACACCAATATATTCCGCAGCATTTTACCATTCAACAGTTCATATGCAAGTCATTAGTAACAACTTTAAAGATAATACAATAATTAAAGCAAAATAATGACGTCCCTGCTCGTAAGAGCTTGCAATCTACAGTGAGGTGGGGGAGACACAAGGTACTGGTGCTATTTTACAATAATGGTCCATCCTTTTTTATGGAATGGGGGATAGATAAAGGCTGCATGAGCGAGTCACCAGCCAATGTTTGTGGTGTTTTTTTTTGGTGTGGTGGAGTTTCATGGAGAGTTATGTTCAGAGAAATAGTGAATAGGCTATATATAAAAGGATTTTGATTAGGCCACTCTACACAGATGTGTTTTTAGGGAGCGCTTACAACTGTATAAGTTGTGGTTAGTCCTAATTTCTTGGGGTAGAGCATTTCAGAGTACACATTCAGAGTCCCTTACTGCCTATGGCTTCTGATAAGGTCCTCACTGTTCTTCTCTGTCCGCCATATAGGATAGAACACAAACCCGTATGGCAGGTGACTCAAGCCTTTTTACAGGGACTCTATCATGCCCCGGGCTCTATGCGTCACTGTGCCTCCTGGGTTTTGAGGTGGACAGGTAACTTGCAGTTCAGCTGTCCTGCCAGTCTCTGCTGTAAGTCGTAGAGGCCCTTACAACCTCGGTATTCCAGCTACCGGTTATCTGTGCTTCAGAGGGAGGCAGCTTGTTCGCAGCTGGTCTTCCCTGGTATCACTCTCCTGTGCTTCGCTCTCCTTCATGCTCACTGGATGATGTCCTTTCCTTCTGTATGTCTCTTTCTCCAGGGGTTGTAGTACCTCGGACTACAGGGCCCCTTCAGATCTTCTGACCCTCTATGTCGTTCTGCACTCTCCTCTGTCTCTCTCTGACAGGAACTCCCTCACTTTCCCTCCAAACCACAATATATATACTGTATATAGGGGAGTCACCTAGGAATAGGATCAGAAGCTCCCCCCTGTGGCCTGGAGTGTGAACATGTTGTGTGCATTGTGATTACCTGATAGAGAGATATCCTTCATTGCTTCCAAGTGTAACATCACTCTCCCCGTGAGGAAAGCAATGTCACTGTGATGACCAGGCCCCTGGGGTATCACACATAAATCTGGAGAGAAGCATTAAGTGATTTCACATGAGTTTTTGTATTTTTTGTAATTAAAAAAAACTATCTTAGGACTGGCTCAGGTGGCAAACAGCCATGAGGTTTTGTGACTTACCACGAGGTCAACAGGAGTCACTCTTCTGCAGAAATACATCTCTGAAAACATTTATTTTGCCAAGTCTGTCCTGGGCAGAGAGCTTCCCAAAGCCAGTCAAAAATGGGAATCTGCATTCGGCAGTAGGCAAAAAACTTTTCAGGATGCTGCCATAGATCCCAATGCAGACAAATAAAAATCTCTTTTGAGGAATGTTTTCAGAGGAGAGGATGGACCCAGAATTTTCTATGCCTCCTGCGCTCTGCAATGGCTGGGTACCTTGGGACATATTAGAACCTCCTCATACTCCTCAAACAAGCAAAGATTGCTGGCCATATCTGAATCAGAAGATGCAACAAAGCCAGCCACAAACAAAACCCTATCTATGTGCTCCCAGCTTTGGCCCTTGAGAAGGGTATTTTTATAAGGTTAGCAATCAATCACCACCTTGTGTTAAATGGATTTTTTATTATAAAAATATGTCTAAAAACTCATTGCATACGGATTGCATTTGCATGTCATACGTATGTCATACTGATGCTAGGTGAGAAAAAAATGCCCTATCACGAATGATATATGCCTGACATGATGTAGATGTGAGCGAACCCTTAAAGTGAGCCTATTAGCTAATACCTGCAGCCCAACAATTGTTCCCAGCTTCATGTGACTTGATATCAGCAAGACCTGGATGTGAGGTCAGACTCCATGTTCTGCACAACATGTTGTCAGCAATCTGCCACATAAAGGGGCTGTGAGATACTATTACAGCACCCCCTAATTGTCCTCTTCGAAACTTATGAAGGTTCCTATTACCCAGGACCCTTCATTGTCTATTCTCTTTATATACATTCATCACTCCTGAGGAGTCCCTCACTACAGGGTGATGGAACGCATAGGGAGGATCTGCACAAGGACATTTTTAGAGGGATAGGTCACATTTGGGCACTGGCCTTGTCTGGACGGGAGATAATGCGTTGGGGATGATAGGGAATGTAGTTTACCTGTCTGACTTAATTTCCTTTTTTTCCCTCCTAGATGATGTTTTGGATGATTGAAAACTTCTAATGGTAATATCCAACCATTTTTTAATTGAGCACTGGTTGAGTTTTAACACTATAATGTCTGTATTTGCCATTGAGAGGCATTGACTTCCCATATTTTAATCTTAAATATTAAAATCTATGAAATCTGGTCCTGCTTTCCCCTACTTTGATTTTTTGGATTCTTGCACCGCTAGTGGGCTTTGCTTATCTTTTTGCTTTCTGTTTTTTACCAAAGAACATCGCATTGTGAAAACTCAAATAATATTTTTGGAAATAGATTATTTAATAACAAAATAAAGATGCATGAATATCTAAAAAGTGCACAAGTATCTAAGTGATTTATTTGCAAAATTAATTAACTTTTTATGTACCTTTAATCTGTGAAGTAGAGTAGAAGCAAAACTATGTTTTACCATATAACAATATTCTGGTGTAACAATCTGTAAAAATACCATATGCTGTTACAGACTGTTACAAATATAGCTATCAGAGGTACTCCGGCATAGACATGTCAGTGGCGCTTTGCCCCTTTTAAAATGTCCCACAGCCTTTTATGTAATTTGAGCTAAAGTACAATCATCTTGTATATCAATAAAAAGCATTAGCTAGAGTAACTGAATTAAAAAAAAGCACAGCTTTCCAAATTTCGTGATTTACCATTATGTATCCTAAAAATCTCACTTCAAGTCCATGAACAAACTAGAAGATAAATAAACTGCAGCATAAGAGTTAAACCCCACAAATTTGATATAAGGAAGCTTATTCACTATCAACACTTCTTTATAAAGCTCATTCAGATCTCAGAAGATCATAAATCCTACAACTCTACATGAAAATGAAGATATACAGTTCAGTAATGCAACAGATGGCCTACTGTTATATGTCATCACTAATTCATAGACACTTCTGGCTTTAACTTCTATATAAAAGGTTTGGATCACTTTATTGGCTGTAATGCTGAGACATTTCGCAGAAATGTTCAGAGATACATCATTCTGGAGGTATCAATGAGGCTGACATTTGGTTTTTATGGTAGAGCATCTGAATCCAGGTCTCCTGTATTATAAGTTGTTTTGTAATTCTGTAAGTATCACTTATTACATTGTTATTGTATAACTACAAAAGGAACAATTTCTGATGAAAAAAAGTGTTAGTGTAAACTTACAAAAGGAAGTTATGCTGATTTATGTCATCTTCAAGGCCATCCCCAGTGATTATAATGATTTGTGTCCATGCTAAAACTGCCCAGAAACAGCAAACTGTCGAATTTCTGAAGGAATTAATATTCCCACTGTACACATAAACAGAGCAATAATTCTATGAAGAGCTCCCAGTATAGCCACAATAAAGACAAATGAGGGAGTGCAGTGTTGTGGGGAGATAAAGGGAATTGCTGAGTTATTGCTGCTAATGACGTGAAGTCCAAACACTAAGAAAACCAGAGAGAATAAACAAGGCCCAATAAATTAATTACTTGTGACATTTTATATACTTCAAAGAAGTCTTTTTACTGAAAAAAACTAAAAGTAACATGATTTCCTATGTGTGGTAGTGAAGCCTCTGAGTGATTACAGATACATGTTTATTCCTTCTTCACTTAGTCTAATGCCTCTCTTGAGAAAGGTTCCTGTTGGGACCGAAACATCGCCTTCTGGGCTGATTAAATAGCTCCTCTTCACTACAAACGGTGTGCTGTCTCCAATTTATCTGGATTTTTTAATATATATATATATTAACTCAGACAGAGGTAATTTGAATATACATTATAGTCAGATCTGAAAAAAAAAATATTGCTCAAATTAACAATCTACAAAATCATGACTTACATGGCATGAGCGAAGCTCTATGAGAATGTTAATATTAAGTTGTTAGAGGAGCACACACGGGTGTAATCATACTATATGAACTGCTAGTGTGTTTTCATAGATTATGTAGTAGAATTTCATACATACTTGATAGTATTTTGTACATACTTCAATGGTTACTAGTGTTGAGCATTCCGATACCGCAAGTATCGGGTATCGGCCGATACTTAGCGGTATCGGAATTCCGATACCGAGATCCGATACTTGCCGCGTATCGGATACCGGAATCGGAAGTTCCCAGGATTCAAACTGCACAAATTTGTATGAAATCAGCCAATGAGAATGATTCCAAGTGTGGGCACATCCTGTTCAGCATGGAGGGCATGAAACTACTGGCAAGGCTGTGATTGGCTGCTGAAATGATGTCATGATGCAGTTTAAAAGTCGCTGGCGCCATTTTGCGATCACTCTGCTGTGAATTCAGTTAGTGACAGGACGCTGTTTGCTGACTGAGGGCCAGTTTAGAGATAGCGATTTGCTTCTTTGTGCTTTTCAAAGGCTAATTTAGCAACCACTGTGTTCACCTACTAATCACCTTGCTTTTGCCTTGTAGCGCTGTTTTCACAGCGATCTGCAAGGTCTGTGTGTGTGTGTGTGTGTGTGTGTGTGTGTGAGTGCAGCCCGCTCTCTAGTCTGAGTGCAGCCATAGGCCATCCATAGCTGGTTGTATTCAGTTCAGGGAGGGTGGTTCATTGCCTCATACTGTTCTTTTTTTTTTTTTTCCAAGTAGTGTAGTCTGCTGCTCATTTTTTAAAAAAAATCCTATTAGTGTCTTTCCACCCGTCTCCAGCTAACTTGTGGAAAAACACTACATAGGATAACGTAGAGGAGGGTTTTTGGGCCTTGCAGCGCCGTTTACGGCTGTCTGCACGGTCTCCGTGTGACTGCAGCTCGCCCTGTAGTCTGTGAGCAGCCATAGCCTGGTTGTCTCCAGCTCAGGGTTCTTCACTGCGTCATACCGTAAAATCAATTTTCCTTTTGTTTTAAGTAGTGCAGGCTGCTGCACATTTTTTCAAAAAATTCCTATTAGTGTCTTTCCACCTGTCTCCAGCTAACTTGTGGAAAACACTACATAGGATAACGTAGAGGAGGGTTTTTGGGCCTTGCAGCGCCGTTTACGGCTGTCTGCACAGTCTCCGTGTGACTGCAGCTCTCTCTGTTGTCAGTTCAGCCCCCAAAAAATAAATAAATAATAAAGTTCACCAAACACACCAGTGACACCACTTTACATTTGTGTAGGCCACATTAGCTCATATTAAAGTCTAGTCCACACTTTAGAAAATTAGTGCTTCTTATACCTGTTAGGAGTTGTTCAGGAATAAGCACACAAAGCCGTTAGTACTTTTCTGCTTATCTTTATCAGTCAACCAAGATGAAGAAGGCAGTGAGTAAGGCACGTGGGCGTGGGCGCGGAGCAGGGAGAGGACGTGGGGATTCTGTGCCTGCTGCGGGCACCGGTGACTCATCAGCACCCACTTTCACCAGGGAACAGTCCTTCATGCGCAGCTTTGTCGCAGAGCGCCGTACACCGCTGCTGCGTGAAGAACAAATTGAAGCCGTTGTCGGATGGATGGCAGCTAATGCATCAACTTCAATTAGTGCCACATCCTCTCAGACACAGAGCACTGGAGAGCAGCCATCTGTCTCTTCACCACCTGCCAAATTGCCCAGGCAGACAGTGATCCCAGGACAGGAGCCGTCTCTACTTCTGTTCTCTGAATCTCTTGGCTTGGAAACAGGGGGCCAGCCAAGCAGCATTGGAGAAATGGAAGAAGAGGCAGGGTGCAGTGATGCCCAACCGCTTTTTCTCTCTTACTCTGAAGAGGCGGGTGGGCCAGTGCCTCCGGTCACCACATCGCAGGACGCATCCGCTGATGACACTCAGGTGCCACTTTCTGGTGCGTGCTCTGCTGCTGAGACTACCCAGGAGGAGCAGTTGGGGGCAGAGGGTAGTGTAGATGATGAGGTCCTTGACCCATCTTGGCGTGAGGGACAGGAAGGTGGTGGGAGCAGCTCTGAGGAAGAGATTCCCCGTACGGCCCAAAGAGGGAGAGGGAGGGGGAAGACTGCGGATCCTGCAGCCTCCGCTTTGGCACCCGTTAGGAGCATGTCTCTTCCAAAAGCCAAAAAGGGCGCTCCCAAGACTTGCAGTGCCTGGTCCTTTTTTGACACAGTTGCAGATGACATTTGCTATGTCAAATGCAAGGTGTGTCATCACAAAGTCAAAAGAGGTCGAAATGTCAGCAACCTCAATACCTCCAACATGTGGAAACATGTGCGCACCAGGCACGCGGCGGAGTTAGAAAGACACACTGAAGAGCTAGGCCAACCAACAGCGGCAGCTACCACCTCTTCAGCTCGTGTTGCCTCTTCCTCCAGCTCACACGCAGCTGGTTTGGCTTCCTCCCAGGATCGCCGTGGAAGAACCTCTGGCCCTGTTGTCCAGAGACCCGCTGTAATTCCACCCGCAGCACCACTTTCCCAGTCATGCACACACTCCCAGCCCAGTGTACAGCCATCGGTAGTACAGGCATGGGAGAAAAGGCGGCCTTTCTCGTCAAACCACCCACGAGCACAGGCTCTGACTGCAGGCATTGCCAAACTTCTGTCACTGGAAATGCTGTCATTCAGGCTGGTGGAGACTGACAGCTTCCGTGACTTGATGTCATTGGCAGTCCCACAGTACAATGTGCCCAGCCGCTTTTACTTCAGCAGGCAAGCCGTCCCTGCCCTGCACAAGCATGTGGAGGGACACATAAAACACGCGCTACTGAACGCCGTCAGTAGCAAGGTCCACCTCACCACCGATGCGTGGACCAGTCAACATGGACAGGGGCGATACCTTTCCCTCACTGCCCATTGGGTTAATGTCGTTGAGCCGGGTACAGATCGTGCGAGTGGCGCAGGACCTGTCCTGCCCACTCCAAGGATTGCAGGAATCCATTCTGTACGCATTGACTCCTCCTCTTACACCAGTTCCTCAGAATCATCGCTGCAGGAGCCGTCACAGTCCAACTCCACATGGACCCGTGATGAACGTTTACCTGTTACGACCGACATGAGCACAGCCGTGGCCAAACGTCAACAGGCCGTCTTGAAATTAATTTCTTTGGGGAATCGAAGCCACACAGCGCAGGAGCTCTGGAATGCCATCAAGCAGGAGAGTGATGTGTGGTTTGTGCCAGCGAATCTCCAGCCAGGCATGGTAGTGTGTGATAATGGCCGAAATCTGGTGGCAGCTCTGGGCCTCGGCAACCTCACTCACATCCCATGTCTGGCACATGTGCTCAATTTGGTCGTGCAGAGTTTTTTGAGGGACTATCCGGATCTTGATGCACTGCTGCACAAGGTTCGCATAGAGTGTGCTCACTTGCGGCGTTCCAGCACGGCAAAAGCGCGCATTGCGGCTCTGCAGCGCCGACACCGCCTGCCGGAACATCGCATCATATGTGACCTACCTACCAGGTGGAATTCCACGTTACATATGTTGGAGCGGTTGTGTGAGCAGCAGCAAGCTGTAATGGAGTACCAGCTGCATCAGGCGCAAAGAAGTCGCACTCCACGCCGTTCAGAGGGAGTTACACAATTGTCCAGTAGTCAGTGTGTACAGCGAGGGTGGGGTGATGACGAGCGGGCAGAGATCACGCCTCCAGCAGGGGACAGCGTTTCTTGGGCAGTTGGCAGCCTGCAGCACATGGTGGATTACATGCTGCAGTGCCTGAGAAACGACCGCCGCATCGCCCACATTCTCAACATGTCTGATTATTGGGTGTTCACCCTCCTCGATCCTCGCTACCGGGACAACGTAGAAAGCCTCATCACACCGTTGAACCGGGAGCAAAAAATGCGGGAGTACCAAGACACACTGGTGAATTCCATCATCTTCTCCATTCCAAGTGAGAGAAGTGCTGCTAGTGCATTACAAAGCAGCTCAGTGCGTCCAGGCAGTGGTGGAGCCTCTGCACAAAGAGAGAGCAGAAGCAGTGCCTCTGCCCAAGGCAAGACCAGTATGGCCCAACTGTGGCACAGTTTTCTGTGCCCGCCACAAAAGTCTACACCATCACAGACAGCTCCAGTCAGCAGGAGGCAACGGTTCCGTCAGATGGTGACAGACTACATGTCTTGCCCTCTTGCTGTACTCCCAGACGGCTCTTCACCTTTCAAGTTTTGGGTCTCAAAGCTGGATACATGGCCAGAGCTAAGGCAGTATGCATTGGAGGTGCTGGCTTGCCCTGCGGCTAGTGTATTATCGGAACGCGTCTTTAGTGCTGCAGGTGGTGTACTAACTGACCGTCGCATGCGACTATCCTCCGATAACGTTGACCGGCTTACTTTCCTGAAAATGAACAAGGCCTGGATCTCACAGGAATTTGCCACTCCTCTTCCTGATTAAATAATTAGGTGACTGTCTACGTTATCCAGGTCTCCTGTTGTGTTCATCTTTCTACCACCTGAACTTAAATTCCTGGGCTCCAACACCGCCAGTTGAGGCTCAGAAGTGCCGTCTGCACAGTCAAAACATACGACCCAGTGTTATTGGGTTTCAGTAACGTCAGCTGATCCCCAGCTGTGTAGCCGGCAATGTGTCCTGCGACCGCCACGCTGACACAACAACTGAAATGTAAGGGAACCTGTCCCCCCCCCCCCAAGGCGTTTGTTACTGAAAGAGCCACCTTGTGCAGCAGTAATGCTGCACAAGGAAGAGGTAGCTATTTTTGTTTAGCTCCTTGCACACGCAGAACTTAACACTTATAAAATGTGTCCACTGATACCGTAAAACCGTCCCGGAGGTGGGACTTTCCTTCGTAATATGACGCAGCACAGCTGTCATTCCTACCCCCTTGGCACCGTGCCCCGGCTCCTCAGCGTTGTTTGATTCCGTCCCAGAGCCTGCGCTGTTATGTTATCCCTTGGCCAGGCACACTTAGCGCTGCCCATCTTCTGACATCATTTGGTGTCAGGCTGGCAGCGCCTGTGCGGCCGCGCTGGCCGAGAGCCCGCCTCGCACTGTCTTCTGATTTAATCCCACTGGGGGCCTGAGATCCATGGACATGCGCAGTGCATATCTGAACCTCCGCCTCTCAGTCATCTCCCTACGCCTTCTTCAGACTGTGCGCCGTCAGCTGATCCCTAATAGCATGCCACAGCCATGACGCTGCACAGTCTGAAGAAGCCGTAGGGAGGGGAGTGAGAGGCGAGGATATGCACTGCGCATGGCCACGGATCCCAGGCCCGTGGTGGGATTACATTAGACGACACTGCGAGGCGGGCTCTCGGCCAGCGCAGCCGCACAGGCGCAGCCAGCCTGACACCAAATGATGTCAGAAGATGGGCAGCGCTAAGTGTGCCTGGCCAAGGGATAACATAACAGCGCAGGCTCCGGGACGGAATCAAACAACGCTGAGGAGCCGTGGCACGGCGCCGGGGGGGTAAGAATGACGGCTGTGCTGCGTCATATTACGAAGGAAAGTACCACCTCCGGGACGGTCTCACGGTTTCAGGGGACACATTTTATAAGTGTTTACTTCTGTGTTTGCAAGGAGCATAATGAAAAGAGCCACCTTTTCCTTTTGCATCTTTTGTGCTGCACAAGCTGGCTCTTTCAGCTACAAACGCCTTGGGGGGGGGGGTTAAAGGTTCCCTTTCGACTTTCTCCAATCAGGCTTCGGCCTACATTGTGTTCCTCTGCTTTTCCTGCTGTCCCTGGGCTCCAACACCGCTAGTTGCCGTCCAGAAGTGCTGTCCGCAGAGTCCCAACAGTCCCTCCTCTGTTATTGGGGTTCAGTAACGTCAGCTGTTCCCCAGCTGGGTGTGTGGCAATCCCTCCTATCTCCTCCACCTCCTCCTCCTCCTCCTGTCCCTGGGCTCCAACACCGCTAGTTGCCGTCCAGAAGTGCTGTCCGCACAGTCCCAACAGTCGCTCCTCTGTTATTGGGGTTCAGTAACGTCAGCTGTTCCCCAGCTGTGTGTGTGGCAATCCCTCCTATCTCCTCCACCTCCTCCTCCTCCTCCTGTCCCTGGGCTCCAACACCGCTAGTTGCCGTCCAGAAGTGCTGTCCGCACAGTCCCAACAGTCGCTCCTCTGTTATTGGGGTTCAGTAACGTCAGCTGTTCCCCAGCTGGGTGTGTGGCAATCCCTCCTATCTCCTCCACCTCCTCCTCCTCCTCCTGTCCCTGGGCTCCAACACCGCTAGTTGCCGTCCAGAAGTGCTGTCCGCACAGTCCCAACAGTCCCTCCTCTGTTATTGGGGTTCAGTAACGTCAGCTGTTCCCCAGCTGTGTGTGTGGCAATCCCTCCTATCTCCTCCACCTCCTCCTCCTCCTCCTGTCCCTGGGCTCCAACACCGCTAGTTGCCATCCAGAAGTGCTGTCCGCACAGTCCCAACAGTCGCTCCTCTGTTATTGGGGTTCAGTAACGTCAGCTGTTCCCCAGCTGTGTGTGTGGCAATCCCTCCTATCTCCTCCACCTCCTCCTCCTCCTCCTGTCCCTGGGCTCCAACACCGCTAGTTGCCATCCAGAAGTGCTGTCCGCACAGTCCCAACAGTCCCTCCTCTGTTATTGGGGTTCAGTAACGTCAGCTGTTCCCCAGCTGTGTGTGTGGCAATCCCTCCTATCTCCTCCACCTCCTCCTCCTCCTCCTGTCCCTGGGCTCCAACACCGCTAGTTGCTGTCCAGAAGTGCTGTCCGCACAGGCCCAACAGTCCCTCCTCTGTTATTGGGGTTCAGTAACGTCAGCTGTTCCCCAGCTGTGTGTGTGGCAATCCCTCCTATCTCCTCCACCTCCTCCTCCTCCTCCTGTCCCTGGACTCCAACACCGCTAGTTGCCGTCCTGAAGTGCTGTCCGCACAGTCCCAACAGTCCCTCCTCTGTTATTGGGGTTCAGTAACGTCAGCTGTTCCCCAGCTGTGTGTGTGGCAATCCCTCCTATCTCCTCCACCTCCTCCTCCTCCTCCTGTCCCTGGGCTCCAACACCGCTAGTTGCCGTCCAGAAGTGCTGTCCGCACAGTCCCAACAGTCTCTCCTCTGTTATTGGGGTTCAGTAACGTCAGCTGTTCCCCAGCTGTGTGTGTGGCAATCCCTCCTATCTCCTCCACCTCCTCCTCCTCCTCCTGTCTCTGGGCTCCAACACCGCTAGTTGCCGTCCAGAAGTGCTGTCCGCACAGTCCCAACAGTCCCTCCTCTGTTATTGGGGTTCAGTAACGTCAGCTGTTCCCCAGCTGTGTGTGTGGCAATCCCTCCTATCTCCTCCACCTCCTCCTCCTCCTCCTCCTGTCCCTGGGCTCCAACACCGCTAGTTGCCATCCAGAAGTGCTGTCCGCACAGAGCCAAACACCTCGCCAATGTGTTAGTGGGGTTCAGTAATGCCTGCTGCTCCCCTGCTGTGTATACGGCAACGTGTCCTGCGACCGCCACGCAGGCACAAGTTAAATTTAAGGGAACCTGTCCCCCCCCCAGGCGTTTGTTACTGAAGGAGACACCTTGTGCAGCAGTAATGATGCAAAGGGAAAAAGTGCCTCTTTTCGTCGTGCTCCTTGCTCATGCTGAACCTAACACTTTTGAAATGTGCCCCCTCACACGGTTGTTTGAATCTGTCCCGGAGTCTGCGCTGTTATGTTATCCCTTGGCCAGGCACACTTAGCGCTGCCCGTCTTCTGACATCATTTGGTGTCAGGATGGCTGCGCCTGTGCGGCCGCGCTGGACGAGATCCCGCCTTGTAGTGTCTTCTGATTTAATCCCACTGCGGACCTGTGATCCATGGACATTAGCAGTGCATATCTGAACCTCCGCCTCTCACTCATCTCCCTACGCCTTCTTCAGACTGTGCGCTGTCAGCTGATCCCTAATAGCATGCCACGGCCATGATGCCGCACAGTCTGAAGAAGCCGTAGGGAGGGGAGTGAGAGGCGAGGATATGCACTGCTCATGCCCATGGATCACAGGTCCGCAGAGTGATTACATTAGATGACACAGCGAGGCGGGCTCTCGTCCAGCGCGGCCGCACAGGCGCAGCCATCCTGACACCAAATGATGTCAGAAGACGGGCAGCGCTAAGTGTGCCTGACCAAGGGATAACATAACAGCGCAGACTCCGGGACAGATTCAAACAACGCTGAGGAGGAGGCGCACGGCGCCAAGGGGGTAAGAATGACGGCTGTGATGCGTCACATGACAAAGGAAAGTTCCACCGACCGGAAGGTTTAAACGTGTGAGGGGGCACATTTCAAAAGTGTTAGGTTCAGCATGTGCAAGGACCATAATTAAAAGAGCTAAGTTTACCTTTTCCAGCATTAGTGCTGTACAAGATGGCTCTTTCAGCTACAAACGCCTGGGGGGGGGGGTTAAAGGTTCCCTTTCAACTTGCTCCAGTGCAGGCTGCGGCCTACACTCTGCTCCACCTGCAGAGCCCGGGCTCCAACACCGCTAGTTGCTGTCCGGAAGTGCTGGCTGCACAGAGAAAAACACCTCACCAATGTGTCAGTGGGGTTCAGCACCGCCAGCTGTTCCCCTGCTGTGTAGCCCGCAACGTGTCCTGCAACAGCCACGCAGACACAACAGACCCAAAGCTGCCGCCAGTGCAGGCTTCGGCCTACACTCAGCTCCTCCTGCTCCTCCTGCTGACCCTGGGCTCTAACATCGCCAGTTGGTGCCCGGTACTGCTAGCTGCACAGAGAAATACACCAGCCAATGTGTCAGTGGGGTTCAGCACCGCCAGCTGTTCCCCTGCTGTGTAGCCGGCAACGTGTCCTGCAAATGCCACGCAGACACAAGAACTGAAATTGAAGGGAACCTGTCCCCCCTCCCCCAGGTGTTTGTATGTTTTACAGCCACCTTGTACGGCAGTAATGCTGCATGTGTGCAAGGTGGCTCATAAACTTATTCTCCTTGCACACGTGGAACAGAACACGTCTACAATGTGTCCCCTGAGACCATTAAAACGTCCCTGAGGTGTGACTTTCCTTTGTAATGACACGCAACAACCCCCTTGGTAGCACAGCCCTTCTTCTGACATCATTGTTTGGCTGGCTGCGCCTCTGCGGCCGCCCTGCCCGACACAACGCCCCTCGGTGTCTTATTTACTTTGACTGCGAGGGTGTGATTGACGGGCATGAGCAGTGCATATCTTCGCCAGGCTGTCACTCAGCTCCTTCCGCCTTCTTCAGACTGTGCGGCTTCATGGCCGTGGCATGCGATAAGGGATCAGCTGACGCCGCACAGTCTGTAGCAGGTGTAAGGACACGAGCGAGAGGCGAACCTATGTACTGCGCCAGGCCATGAATCCCAGCCCCGCAGTGTGAAACACTGTAAAGACACTGCGGGGCTGGGATTCATGGGCATCGCGAACCGCACCAGCCGACATGAAATGATGTCAGAAGACGGGCAGCGCATGGCCAAGGGATAACGCAACAACGCAGACTCCTGTACAGCAAAATGCGATGCTCAGGAGGCCGCACCAAGCACCAAGGTGGTATTTTTGCCAGCTGTGCTTCGTCTCATTACGAAGGGAACTCTCGCCTCCAACACAGTTTGACTGTATAAAGGGCTAAATGTTATACGTGTTTCATTCAGCGTGTGCAAGGAGAAAAATTAAAAGAGCAACCTTTGACTTGTGCAGCACTACTGCTGCATAAGCTGTGGCTCTTCTACTTTGTAACACCTGAGGGGGGGTTAAAGGTTACCTTTAAAATTGGTTCAATTAGGCTTCGGCCTACACTCTGCTCCCCCTGCAGAGCCTGGGCTCTAACACCGCCAGTTGGGGCCCGGTACTGCTAGCTGCACAGAGAAAAACACCAGCCAATGTGTCAGTGGGGTTCAGCACCGCCAGCTGTTCCCCTGCTGTGTAGCCGGCAACGTGTCCTGCAAATGCCACGCAGACATAAGAACTGAAATTGAAGGGAACCTGTCCCCCCTCCCCCAGGTGTTTGTATGTTTTACAGCCACCTTGTACAGCAGTAATGCTGCATGTGTGCAAGGTGGCTCATAAACTTATTCTCCTCGCACATGTGGAACTGAACACGTCTAAAATGTGTCCTCTGTGACCATTTAACCGTCCCGGAGGTGTGACTTTCCTTTGTAATGACACGCTGCAACCCCCTTGGTAGCGCTGCCCGTCTTCTGGCATCATTGTTTGGCTGCCTGCGCCTCTGCGGCCGCCCTGCCCGACACAACGCCCCTCGGTGTCTTATTTATTTGGACTGCGAGGGTGTGATTGATGGGCATGAGCAGTGCATATGTTCGCCTGTCCCTCATCTCCTTCCGCCTTCCTCAGACTGTGCGGCTTCATGGCCGTGGCATGCGATAAGGGATCAGCTGACGCCGCACAGTCTGAAGCGGGTGTAAGGACACTAGTGTGAGAGGCCAACATATGTACTGCGCCAGGCCATGAATCCCAGCGAAAGAAAAGGTTAGGGAGCCAGCCCGCCGATCCTGGAGAGAAGCACGGAAGCAGTCCCAATGGAGCGTAGATAAATAGAAAAAAACGAAAATTTCCAGCTTGCTCTTGATAAAATGCAAAATTTTAATCCAATAGGTTAAAATAACAATACAGGCTCCGTGGACCCACCATGACCCCCCGAGGGTGAGCGACGCGTTTCGACTGACAAGCAGTCTTTATCCAAGCTAATTTTCCCCTATGCAAACACCGTTATTTAAGGACCTAACAACCAATGAGAGTGCCATGTGAGAATCACATGGCATAATCAATCAACAGGTCCTAAGGAAATATGTGCCATTAAGACACAACTACAACAATTAAAATACGAAAAATACAAAGAATGTTTTACATATATATACAAAAATAAACATGAAAAATAATATGCAAATATACAAAACGAAACATGATCCGAACTATATAATATATATATGAAATTGGAAAGACGGATATCAGTAATGAAACATGATCTCATTTCTGCGATTGAGTCCGTCAGGGAATCTTGTGCCCAGCATGAAGATCCAATACGCCTCCCGGGTAAGTAACGTTCTATGTAAGTCACCCCCACGATGAGATCTATTCACCTTTTCAATGCCAGAGACTTTGAAGGATGAAATATCCCGTGAATGATGATCTATAAAATGCTTGGCTGCAGAAGAAATATTACGATTAAAATTTCTTTCATTAGAAATATCGTACAGATGCTCTGAAATACGGTTTTTTAGCTTACGAATAGTGCAACCAACATAAGATTTATTGCAAGCAACACAATCAATTTTGTATATTACATAACGGGTATTGCAGTTGATAAATTTATTTATATAAAAAACATTAGAATCCGTATGATCAGTAAAAGATTTGGTAGTAATTACATGTCTGCAGGTGGAACAATTGCGGACATTGCATTTATAACTACCCTTGCAGTTTAACCATGTAGGTTGCGGTTTCTCAGAAATAAATAAACTGGGTGATAAAATGTTCCCAAGGGTGGGTGCTCTCCTAGCTACAACATTACATCCACCTTGTAAAATTTTAAATAAAATTGGATCTTCATATAAAATTGGAATGAATTTATTAATAAGAGCTTTGATATTATAAAATTGTGGACTATATTGTAGACAAACAAATGGTTTATCACTCTTTTGATTATTAACCAATTCAAAGCTGGATGAAACATTTTTATTAGAATTAGTATTTTTTATTTTTCCCGAGCTATCAATGCTATCAGGATTCGAATGAAAAGTGGGAGATGCAATGTTGAAAGCTCTGTTGAGCATCCAATTAGGATAACCTCTTTTATTAAATTTAGCACAAGACCTGGCAATATCCTGTTTGAAAAAATTATTATTGTTGCTATTTCTCTTTAATCTGATGAACTCACCAACCGGGACCGAACGAACAGTATGTTTGGGGTGGCTGCTTTTGGCGTGCAATATGGAATTCCATATTGCACGCCAAAAGCAGCCACCCCAAACATACTGTTCGTTCGGTCCCGGTTGGTGAGTTCATCAGATTAAAGAGAAATAGCAACAATAATAATTTTTTCAAACAGGATATTGCCAGGTCTTGTGCTAAATTTAATAAAAGAGGTTATCCTAATTGGATGCTCAACAGAGCTTTCAACATTGCATCTCCCACTTTTCATTCGAATCCTGATAGCATTGATAGCTCGGGAAAAATAAAAAATACTAATTCTAATAAAAATGTTTCATCCAGCTTTGAATTGGTTAATAATCAAAAGAGTGATAAACCATTTGTTTGTCTACAATATAGTCCACAATTTTATAATATCAAAGCTCTTATTAATAAATTCATTCCAATTTTATATGAAGATCCAATTTTATTTAAAATTTTACAAGGTGGATGTAATGTTGTAGCTAGGAGAGCACCCACCCTTGGGAACATTTTATCACCCAGTTTATTTATTTCTGAGAAACCGCAACCTACATGGTTAAACTGCAAGGGTAGTTATAAATGCAATGTCCGCAATTGTTCCACCTGCAGACATGTAATTACTACCAAATCTTTTACTGATCATACGGATTCTAATGTTTTTTATATAAATAAATTTATCAACTGCAATACCCGTTATGTAATATACAAAATTGATTGTGTTGCTTGCAATAAATCTTATGTTGGTTGCACTATTCGTAAGCTAAAAAACCGTATTTCAGAGCATCTGTACGATATTTCTAATGAAAGAAATTTTAATCGTAATATTTCTTCTGCAGCCAAGCATTTTATAGATCATCATTCACGGGATATTTCATCCTTCAGAGTCTCTGGCATTGAAAAGGTGAATAGATCTCATCGTGGGGGTGACTTACATAGAACGTTACTTACCCGGGAGGCGTATTGGATCTTCATGCTGGGCACAAGATTCCCTGACGGACTCAATCGCAGAAATGAGATCATGTTTCATTACTGATATCCGTCTTTCCAATTTCATATATATATTATATAGCTCGGATCATGTTTCGTTTTGTATATTTGCATATTATTTTTCATGTTTATTTTTGTATATATATGTAAAACATTCTTTGTATTTTTCGTATTTTAATTGTTGTAGTTGTGTCTTAATGGCACATATTTCCTTAGGACCTGTTGATTGATTATGCCATGTGATTCTCACATGGCACTCTCATTGGTTGTTAGGTCCTTAAATAACGGTGTTTGCATAGGGGAAAATTAGCTTGGATAAAGACTGCTTGTCAGTCGAAACGCGTCGCTCACCCTCGGGGGGTCATGGTGGGTCCACGGAGCCTGTATTGTTATTTTAACCTATTGGATTAAAATTTTGCATTTTATCAAGAGCAAGCTGGAAATTTTCGTTTTTTTCTATGAATCCCAGCCCCGCAGTGTTTTAACTATGTCAAGACACTGCGGGGCTGGGATTCATGGTCATCGCAAACCGCAACGGCCGACATTAAATGATGCCAGAAGATGGGCAGCGCTAACAGCGCAAGGCCAAGGGATAAAACGACAGCGCAGACTCCTGTACAGCAAATAACAATGCTCAGGAGGCTGCGCCCAGCACCAAGGTGGGATTCTTGACATCTGTGCTGCGTCTCTTTACGAAGGGAACTCTCGCCTCCAACACAGTTTGACTGTATAAAGGGCTAAATGTTATACGTGTTTCATTCAGCGTGTGCAAGGAGAAAAATTAAAAGAGCAACCTTTGACTTGTGCAGCACTACTGCTGCATAAGCTGTGGCTCTTCTACTTTGTAACACCTGAGGGGGGGTTAAAGGTTACCTTTAAAATTGGTTCAATTAGGCTTCGGCCTACACTCTGCTCCCCCTGCAGAGCCTGGGCTCTAACACCACCAGTTGGGGCCCGGTACTGCTAGCTGCACAGAGAAAAACACAAGCCAATGTGTCAGTGGGGTTCAGCAACGCCAGCTGTTCCCCTGCTGTGTAGCCGGCAACGTGTCCTGCAACAGCCACGCAGACACAACAGACCCAAAGCTGCCGCCAGTGCAGGCTTCGGCCTACACTCTGCTCCCCCTGCTGACCCTTTGCTCCAACACCGCTAGTTGGGGCTCTAGGAAGACAAGCTTGAATAGGTCCCCATCCTGGTTCCAGCACCGTCAGCTGGTTCCGGGCAGAGCCTTTGGCTTAGGTGCCTCCCTCTGGGTATCTGAGTTCCACCAACATCAGGTGGTCCTTGGTAGTGCTTTCAGCATGGGTACCTCCTGCTTAGTAACCGGGTTCCAGTAACGTCAGCTGGTCCTCGGTAGTTCCATTGGCTCTTGGACCTTCAGCTACCCATCTGGGTTCCAGTACCGTCAGCTGGTTCTCGGCAGTGTCTTTTGCTCTTGTACCTTCTGCTCCCCATCCTGGTTCCAGTACCGTCAGCTGGTTCCGGGCAGAGCCTTTGGCTTAGGTGCCTCCCTCTGGGTATCTGAGTTCCACCAACGTCAGGTGGTCCTTGGTAGTGCTTTCAGCACGGGTACCTCCTGCTTAGTAACCGGGTTCCAGTAACGTCAGCTGGTCCTCGGTAGTTCCATTGGCTCTTGGACCTTCGGCTACCCATCCGGGTTCCAGTACCGTCAGCTGGTTCTCGGCAGTGTCTTTTGCTCTTGTACCTTCTGCTCCCCATCCTGGTTCCAGTACCGTCAGCTGGTTCTGGGCAGAGCCTTTGGCTTAGGTGCCTCCCTCTGGGAATCTGAGTTCCACCAACGTCAGGTGGTCCTTGGTAGTGCTTTCAGCACGGGTACCTCCTGCTTAGTAACCGGGTTCCAGTAACGTCAGCTGGTCCTCGGTAGTTCCATTGGCTCTTGGACCTTCGGGTAGCCATCCGAGTTCCAGTTCCATCAGCTGTTTCTCGGCATTTTCTCAGCCTACTTGTACCTTCTGCTACATTTCCAAGTTCAAGACCCTAAAGACGACGACCCGGAACACCACCCCTAAGATGACGACGACACCAGAGACGACAACCACTGAGATGACGACGACCCTGGAGACGATGACCCTGAAGACCACCCTGATGACGACGACCCCGGAGACAACGACCCTGGAGACGACGACGACCTGGAAGACCGAGAAGCAGAAGAACAAGAGGCTGCAGAACAAAGAGCAGAAGAACATTAAGCATAAGACTAAATATCAGAGCAAAAGATATTATCTAAATTATAAGCAGAAGAAGACTAAGCAGTGTATGGGGGTGAGTCCGTTCCTCCTCGTGGTGCCCCTGGATAAAGCCTGATGATGCAGGCCAAACTGAACGCGGACAAATGTAACTGTTTTGTGACAGGCAGAACGGAAGGTGTAATCTTCAAACTTTTATAGATAACAACTACGGGAATGCCTGTCACAAATAAGAATATGATGAAGAAGTTGAATATGAAGAAGATAATAGTAAAATAAAAAGAATATGAACAATGTATGTAACAAAAAAAATAATAGGTAGAAGATGAAGAAGAAGATGAATAAGGTGAAGAAGTTGATGTCAAAGAAGCTGATGATGAGGATAATGAAGAAGAAAGTGTGGGAGAAGTAAAAAAGAAGGTGAAGGACATGGAAGTAGTGAAACATCAATATCTGACAAAATAAAATAAAAATTAACATAGTCAAAATCTTTCTAACGCCGAACGTCATAAAAACAAAACAAAATCCTGCTATTCTATTACATTGGGCTAAACCTCTGTGCCTTTAATGTCTCCGCCACGTCCCCCAATACATCCTACATTATTCTTAGTTGTTTTCCTTCATGTAGAATGAACCTACAAGTTAAGAAAGGGTTTATTTTAATTCCGATATTTTCGTCCCATTGACTTGCATTGGGATCGGGTATCGGTATCGGATTAGATCCGATACTTTGACGGTATCGGCCGATACTTTCCGATACTGATACTTTCCGATATCGGAAGGTATCGCTCAACACTAATGGTTACAGTTGTGGCCGAAAGTGTTGGCATCAGTAACACTATGTGCTGCACACTTGTATGGTGTCCAGTTGTCCCGCCATCCGTTATCCCTGGCATGCTCCTACTCCTTCCTCCTTTGTATATGCCTCCCTGTGTCTCAGTAGTGTGCCTAGGGTGTGTTCTTAAAGGGGCAGGCGCACACATGGTAAATGCTCCAAGCGACCACTGGGAGGCATTTAGTTTAATATGTTTTCACCTGCAAGGTGTCTCCCAGCCAATAGCTGGGAGACATGTTGTATAAAAGGCACCCTCCCCTACTAGAAGGGGCCTTAGCAACTCCTATAGTTCTGTTAGGTGGTTTGGTGTGCAACTATATGTTACCAGGTCCCCATTCCCTAGTCTGTTATTATCCCGTATCCTGCATACCCATTAGTCCTTGTTTCCTGCGACCGCTTGGGTGGTGTCTGAATCCCTACATCGTATCTGCGGTACCTGTTTGCCACCCTGGGGGCTGAATACCCAGGCTAGAATTGGGAACCTTTCCCTGTGGCTGCCCTGTCTGCACAGGGAGAATCTGTCAAAATGGCCGTCCTGTCTGCACAGTGTGAACTTGTCCCAGGTGGCCATCCTGTCAGAAATTGTCCCAAGTGGCCATACTGCTTTATTTGAAAATCTGAAGTAATGTCTCTGCCATTTGGGGTCAGCTGCTACTGCCGGATGTAGCCATGGAGTGGAATCTGGCAGCTACCTGCCACACAAGTCTGACCTCACCACTAGAGACTCCAACAAACACCAAGGTAGCTGCTTAGTTATGCCCCTCCAGGGTAAGTCTGGTCTGTAGAACAGTGGGTCCATGAGCCACATGCGCCGCCTAACATAACATAGCATAACAGCACCCTTGAAATTGTTCCAGAAAATGAAGTATTTCTCCCAGAAAATGATTGCAATTACACATGTTTTGTTATACACATGTTTATTTCCTTTGTGTGTTTTGAAACAACACACAAGAAAAACAAAGGGAAAAAAAGGCCTAATTGGATTTTTTAGGCTTTTTTTTCAGCTTTTTTCACTTTGTACAAACAAGGGTGTGGTTTGGTTCTTCCATTTTATTTATACTGCTTTCCACAGAGGTGACTGCACATTTGGTACCTGATACTGCTCTGTCCTTATCTATTTAAACATCTGCTTACACACACTGAGGTGAGCTGCAAGAGTTAAGTACTGTCACATTTGGGTACACCTTATCACGGTGGGATTTACAATATTTTATTTACATGTACTATTACTATTCACTTACTTATTACAGGATGTTTCCTCATTTTGTTTGCATCTTGGATTCTAACTGTTAAATGGCCACAGTGTCAACGTATACCTACGCGTTGCCCTTATACCAACATAGGCTCTGGATCTTTTTTTTGTTTGTTTTGTTAAAGTAACTATTGAAATTCAATGCTTTCATACCCAGGTGCTGGTAAAAATACCAGTCCCCAGCAAGATGCAGTCAAACTTAAATGTTATACATGGAAAATGATATAGGAACAAAGCTCCAATAGCAAATAAGGTGCATATAATTTTTATATTGTGTAGCAAACCTTTGCCAGTTTTCTGCTAACAAATCAACAATACTCTTGAGAGAAATAAATGTACATAACAAAATGGGGTATGTAATTAGAAAATTCTATCAGTATTGTACATATATCATGGAATGAGGTAATGGGTACAAACACAGTATAATAAACACACATTAAGAAAACAGAGAGTTCATACCAAAAAGAAAATTCATAAATCTTTATGTAGACATAGATGACAAAACAGTAATTATCCCCCCCCCCCCCCCACAAAAAATAATAAAATAAAATAACAAAAAATGTGATTACATCAACAGGGACCAGTAAAGATACTTAATTGGATGTAACAACTAGTAATAATAATATTCTGTTTGAAAAATACGAATGAAAGAGGTATGGATAATATTCAGAACAGGAAGTGCATGTGCTAATGAGTAAATGGCAGTGATACAAACTATAGAATATTAATAAGAAATCACATCATATATTTTAATGCATAAAATTGAAGAGATATCACTGACAATAAGTAAAATATTAAAGTTTGAGAGTTATCATTGGTTGATACATTTTAATAGCTAACTGAAATGATGGTAACAAAGTGCAAGCTTTTGAGACTACGCAGGTCCCTTCATCATATCTGTATCTGATGGCTTGGCTATAAACAATAGTTTTTTTATGTGTTTTAACCCCTTAATCCCGTATGATGTACTATCCCGTCAAGGTGACCTGGGACTTAATTCCCGGTGACGGGATAGTACGTCATACGCGATCGGCCGCGCTCACGGGGGGAGCGCGGCCGATCGCGGCCGGGTGTCAGCTGCCTATCGCAGCTGACATCCGGCACTATGTGCCAGGAGCGGTCACGGACCTCCCCCGGCACATTAACCCCCGGCACACCGCGATCAAACATGATCGCAGTGTACCGGCGGTATAGGGAAGCATCGCGCAGGGAGGGGGCTCCCTGCGGGCTTCCCTGAGACCCCCGGAGCAACGCGATGTGATCGCGTTGCTCCGAGGGTCTCCTACCTCCTTCCTCCCTGCAGGTCCCGGATCCAAGATGGCCGCGGCATCCGGGTCCTGCAGGGAAGGAGGTGGCTTACCGAGTGTCTGCTCAGAGCAGACGCTGGTAAGCCTGCACCGATGTAAGTGAGATCGGTGATCTGACAGAGTGCTGTGCACACTATGAGATCATCGATCTGTGATGTCCCCCCCTGGGACAAAGTAAAAAAGTTAAAAAAAAAATTTTCCACATGTGTAAAAAAAATATGTATATATTCCTAAATAAATAATAAAAAAAATATATATATTATTCCCATAAATACATTTCTTTATCTAAATAAAAAAAAAAAAACAACAAAAGTACACATATTTAGTATCGCCGCGTCCGTAATGACCCAACCTATAAAACTGCCCCACTAGTTAACCCCTTCAGTAAACACCGTAAGAAAAAAAAAAAAAAAAACGAGGCAAAAAACAACGCTTTATTACCATACCGCCGAACAAAAAGTGGAATAACACGCGATCAAAAAGACTGATATAAATAACCATGGTACCGCTGAAAACGTCATCCTGTCCCGCAAAAAACAAGCTGCCATACAGCGTCATCAGCAAAAACTAAAAAAGTTATAGTCCTGAGAATAAAGAGATACCAAAATAATTATTTTTTCTATAAAATAGTTTTTATCGTATAAAAGCGCCAAAACATTAAAAAAATGATATAAATGAGGTATCGCTGTAATCGTACTGACCCGACGAATAAAACTGCTTTATCCATTTTACCAAACGTGGAATGGTATAAACGCCTCTCCCAAAAGAAATTCATGAATAGCAGGTTTTTGGTCATTCTGCCTCACAAAAATCGGAATAAAAAGTGATCAAAAACGGTCACGTGTCCGAAAATGTTACCAATAAAAACGTCAGCTCGTCCCGCAAAAAACAAGACCTCACATGACTCTGTGGAGCAAAATGTGGAAAAATTATAGGTTTCAAAATGTGGAGACGCAAAAACTTTTTTGCTATAAAAAGCGTCGCTGGTTTCACACTTGCGTTTTTGTCTGCAGCGTTTTTTGCACAAAAAAACGCATGCGTTTTTTCCCTATATTTAACATTGAAAACGCATGCGGTTTTTTGTACGCACTTGGTCGCGTTTTCAAACGCATGCGTTCATTTTCAGAAATACAACCTGCAGTATTTTCTTTCGTTTTTAAGCACATGCGTTTGCGTTAAAAACGAATGCGTTTTTATCGAAAAAAAACCAGAAAGCACACTGAAAAGCCACCCACCACCATCAAGGTGATAAAGGGATCCAAACCCTAACCCTAACTCTACCCCTAACCTCACCCCTAACTGTTTAATGAACATTTTCTGACAGTCATAGTGCCACGTATTTAAATGCCACGTATTTAAGTGCCACGTATTTCAGTGCCACGTGTTTCAGTGCCACGTATTTAAGTGCCACATATCACGTATTTCAGTGCCACGTATGACGTATTTCAGTGCCACGTATTTAAGTGCCACGTATTTAAGTGCCACGTATTTAAGTGTCACGTATTTCAGTGCCACGTATTTCAGTGCCACGCATTTCAGTGCCACGTATTTCAGTGCCATGTATTTCAGTCATGTTTAGGGTTAGGGTTAGGGGTAGGGTTAGGGCTAGGGTTGGAGGTAAAGTTAGGGTTAGGGTTGGGGCTAAAGTTAGGGTTGGGGCTAAAGTTAGGGTTAGGGTTGGGGTTGGGGCTAAAGTTAGGGTTAGGGTTGGGGCTAAAGTTAGGGTTAGGGTTTGGATTACATTTACGGTTTGGATTAGGGTTGGGATTAGAATTATGGGTGTGTCAGGGCTAGGGGTGTGGTTAGGGTTACCGTTGGGATTAGGGTTAGGGGTGTGTTTGGGTTAGGGTTTCAGGTAGAATTGGGGAGTTTCCACTGTCCAGGCACATCAGGGGCTCTCCAAATGCGACATGGCGTCCAATCTCAATTCCAGCCAATTCTGCGTTGAAAAAGTAAAACAGTGCTCCTTCCCTTCCGAGCTCTCCCGTGCGCCCAAAAAGGGGTTTACCCCAACATATGGGTTATCAGCGTACTCGGGACAAATTGAACAACAACTTCTGTGGTCCAAGTTCTCTTGTTATCCTTGGGAAAATAAAAATTTGGGGGGCTAAAAATCATTTTTGTGGGAAAAAAAGATGTTTTATTTTCACGGCTCTGCGTTATAAACTGTAGTGAAACACTTGGGGGTTCAAAGTTCTCACAACACATCTAGATAAGTTCCCTGGGAGGTCTAGTTTCCAATATGGGGTCACTTGTGCGGGTTTGTACTGTTTGGGTACATCAGGGGCTCTGCAAATGCAACGTGACGCCTGCAGACCAATCCATTTAAGTCTGCATTCCAAATGGTGCTCCTTCCCTTCCGAGCTCTGTCATGCGCCCAAACAGTGGTTCCCCCCCACATATGGGGTATCAGCGTACTCAGGACAAATTGGACAACAACTTTTGTGGTCTAATTTATTCTGTTACCCTTGTGAAAATACAAAACTGGGGGCTAAAATATCATTTTTGTGAAAAAAAAAAAGAATTTTTATTTTCACGGCTTTGCGCTATAAACTTTAGTGAAACACTTGGGGTTTCAAAGTTCTCACAACACATCTAGATACGTTCCTTGGGAGGTCTAGTTTCCAATATGGGGTCATTTGTGGGGGGTTTGTACTGTTTGGGTACATCAGGGGCTCTGCAAATGCAACGTGACGCCTGCAGACCAATCCATTTAAGTCTGCATTCCAAATGGCGCTCCTTCCCTTCCGAGCTCTGTCATGCACCCAAACAGTGCTTCCCCCCCACATATGGGGTATCAGCGTACTCAGGACAAATTGGACAACAACTTTTGGGGTCCAATTTATTATGTTACACTTGTAAAAATACAAAGCTGGGGGATAAAAAATCATTTCTGTGAAAAAAAAGAGGAATTTTTATTTTCACGGCTCTGCGTTATAAACTGTAGTGAAACACTTGGGGGTTCAAAGTTCTCACAGCACATCTAGATAAGTTCCTTGTGAGGTCTAGTTTCCAATATAGGGTCACTTGTGGGGGGTTTGTACTGTTTGGGTACATCAGGGGCTCTGCAAATGCAATGTGACGCCTGCAGACCAATCCATTTAAGGCTGCATTCCAAATGGCGCTCCTTCCCTTCCGAGCTCTGTCATGCGCCCAAACAGTGGTTCCCCCCCACATATGGGGTATCAGCGAACTCAGGACAAATTGGAAAACAAATTTTGGGGTCCAATTTATTCTGTTACCCTTGTAAAAATACAAAGCTGGGGGCTAAAATATCATTTTTGAGAAAAAAAAATATATATATTTTCACGGCTCTGCGTTATAATCTGTAGTGAAACACTTGGGGGTTCAAAGCTCTCAAAACACATCTAGATAAGTTCCTTAGGGGGTCTACTTTCCAAACTGGTGTCACTTGTGGGGGGTTTCAATGTTTAGGCACATCAGGGGCTCTCCAAATGCAACATGGCGTCCCATCTCAATTCCAGTCAATTTTGCATTGAAAAGTCAAATGGCGCTCCTTCCCTTCCAAGCTCTGCCATGCGCCCAAACAATGGTTTACACCCACATATGGGGTATCAGCGTACTCAGGACAAATTGCACAACATTTTTTGCGGTCCAATTTCTTCTCTTACCCTTGGGAAAATAAAAAATTGGGGGCGAAAAGATCATTTTTGTGAAAAAATATGATTTTTTATTTGTACGGCTCTGCATTATAAACTTCTGTGAAGCACTTGGTGGGTGAAAGTGCTCACCACACATCTAGATAAGTTCCTTAGGGGGTCTACTTTCCAAAATGGTGTCACTTGTAGGGAGTTTCAATGTTTGGGCACATCAGGGGCTCTCCAAACGCAACATGGCGTCCCATCTCAATTCCAGTCAATTTTGCATTGAAAAGTCAAATGGCGCTCCTTCCCTTCCAAGCTCTGCCATGCGCCCAAACAATGGTTTACACCCACATATGGGGTATCAGCGTACTCAGGACAAATTGCACAACATATTTTGGGGTCCAATTTCTTCTCTTACCCTTGGGAAAAAAAAAATTGGGGGCGAAAAGATCATTTTTGTGAAAAAATATGATTTTTTATTTGTACGGCTCTGCATTATAAACTTCTGTGAAGCACTTGGTGGGTCAAAGTGCTCACCACACATCTAGATAAGTTCATTAGGGGGTCTACTTTCCAAAATGGTGTCACTTGTAGGGAGTTTCAATGTTTGGGCACATCAGGGGCTCTCCAAACGCAACATGGCGTCCCATCTCAATTCCAGTCAATTTTGCATTGAAAAGTCAAATGGCGCTCCTTCCCTTCCAAGCTCTGCCATGCGCCCAAACAATGGTTTACACCCACATATGGGGTATCAGCGTACTCAGGACAAATTGCACAACATTTTTTGCGGTCCAATTTCTTCTCTTACCCTTGGGAAAATAAAAAATTGGGGGCGAAAAGATCATTTTTGTGAAAAAATATGATTTTTTATTTGTACGGCTCTGCATTATAAACTTCTGTGAAGCACTTGGTGGGTGAAAGTGCTCACCACACATCTAGATAAGTTCCTTAGGGGGTCTACTTTCCAAAATGGTGTCACTTGTAGGGAGTTTCAATGTTTGGGCACATCAGGGGCTCTCCAAACGCAACATGGCGTCCCATCTCAATTCCAGTCAATTTTGCATTGAAAAGTCAAATGGCGCTCCTTCCCTTCCAAGCTCTGCCATGCGCCCAAACAATGGTTTACACCCACATATGGGGTATCAGCGTACTCAGGACAAATTGCACAACATATTTTGGGGTCCAATTTCTTCTCTTACCCTTGGGAAAAAAAAAATTGGGGGCGAAAAGATCATTTTTGTGAAAAAATATGATTTTTTATTTGTACGGCTCTGCATTATAAACTTCTGTGAAGCACTTGGTGGGTCAAAGTGCTCACCACACATCTAGATAAGTTCCTTAGGGGGTCTACTTTCCAAAATGGTGTCACTTGTAGGGGGTTTCAGTGTTTAGGCACATCAGGGGCTCTCCAAACGCAACATGGCGTCCCATCTCAATTCCAGTCAATTTTGCATTGAAAAGTCAAATGGCGCTCCTTCCCTTCCAAGCTCTGCCATGCGCCCAAACAATGGTTTACACCCACATATGGGGTATCAACGTACTCAGGACAAATTGTACAACAACTTTTGGGGTCAATTTTTTTCTGTTACCCTTGGTAAAATAAAACAAATTGGAGCTGAAATAAATTTTGTGTGAAAAAAAGTTAAATGTTCATTTTTATTTAAACATTCCAAAAATTCATGTGAAACACCTGAAGGGTTAATAAACTTCTTGAATGTGGTTTTGAGCACCTTGAGGGGTGCAGTTTTTAGAATGGTGTCACACTTGGGTATTTTCTATCATATAGACCCCTCAAAATGACTTCAAATGAGATGTGGTCCCTAAAAAAAAATGGTGTTGTAAAAGTGAGAAATTTCTGGTCAAATTTTAACCCTTATAACTCCCTAACAAAAAAAAATTTTGGTTCCAAAATTGTGCTGATGTAAAGTAGACATGTGGGAAATGTTACTTATTAAGTATTTTGCATGACATATGTCTGTGATTTAAAGGCATAAAAATTCAAAGTTGGAAAATTGCGAAATTTTCAAAATTTTCACCAAATTTCCATTTTTTTCACAAATAAACGCAAGTTATATAGAATAAATTTTAACACTAACATGAAGTACTATATGTCACGAGAAAACATTGTCAGAATCGCCAAGATCCGTCAAAGTTTTCCAGAGTTATAGCCTCATAAACGGACAGTGGTCAGAATTGTAAAAATTGGCCCGGTCATTAACGTGCAAACCACCCTCGGGGCTTAAGGGGTTAAAGGGAAACTATCCCATCTACTATATAATTGTCTAAGGGTCACTTCCGTCTTTCTGTCTGTCTTTCTGTCTGTCTATCTTTCTGTCTGTCTTTCTGTCTGTCATGGAAATCCCAAGTCATTGATTGGTCGTGGCAAAACGGCCACGACCAATCAGTGACGGGCACAGTCCGGCAGCAAAATGGCCGCTCCTTACTCCCCGCAGTCAGTGCTCACAAAGGGTTAATGGCAGCGTTAACGGACCACGTTATGCCACGGTGTAACGCACTCAGTTAACACTGCTATTAACCCTGTGTGACCAACTTTTTACTATTGATGCTGCCTATGCAGCATCAATAGTAAAAAGATCTAATGTTAAAAATAATAATAAAAAAAAAAAAATCATTATATACTTGGATCGCCCCCAGGGTAGGGCAATAGGGTACTCGGCACTGGGTCCTTTGGTTCAGGGATGTCACAGTGGCCCGACCTGGTCCATAGCCCTTTGAGGGGTGTTCAATAGAAGGAATAATCTTTAAAGGGATAATGTTCGTGACACCACCTGTGGTATTCGGTCAGGGTGACCGACGCTGCTTAGGGGTCCGCTGGGGTGATGTTATGGCAGCTAGATGGTTTACCTTCCCACAGGTAAAGTGTATCCCCAGGGCTTCCCAGAGTGTAGATGGTGGATGATGCAAGGCGCAGTGAATAACGAGGACACAAGGTTGCAGTCTCTCTACCTTTACTGGAGGCTTCAGTGTCCACAGTCCAGGGTACCAGACCACAGGGCAGGCAGAGCCCGGCCGGTCTGAAGGTAAATCCAGAGTCCCCCTTATCCAGGTGGAATTCAATAGCCTTTCTCTAGCGCCTGAGTGTTGTAGTGCCTCCCTGCTGAGCTTCTCGGTAAGGTCCTCACAACTATTGGAGATGTTAAGTCTCTTTCTCTCTGTCCCCCTGATGGATAGGACAAAACCCATATGACTGGTGGCCTGAGGCTTTTTACAGGGACCCTACGACGCCCCGGCCCCCAGAAGTTGCCACCGTGCCTCCTGGGTATAAGGTCGGGCACCTAATGTGGAATTAACTGTCCTGCCAGTCTCTGAAGTAAAGCATAGAGATCCTTACTCCCTCGGTATTCTGGCCACCGGGATTCCTGCGCTTCAGAAGGAGCCAGCCTCTCACAGGGCAGAACTTCTTCTGGTTTCCTCTCCTTTTGCTATGACTTAATTTCTCACTCACTGCAATACACTTCTCTTCTAATGTCTCTTTCTTTGGATGCTGCCGCATGTGGGGCAGGCGCAGCTCCTTGGACCCTCGTCCTCCTCAGACCGCAGTCTGGATCTGACTGGAACTCCCTCCAGCCAGCTCAATCTGGAGACCTTTCCGTCTCGGGTCCCAGCCAGGAACTCTCTAACTTTCCCTCCAACTACCAGTTTTACCTAACTGTGAGGAGTGGCCTAGTATATAGAACCTTTGCTCCCCCTGGTGGCTGGAGTGTGAAGTGTGTTGTGTGTGGTTGTGATACCTGGACAGAAGATCTCCTTTATTGCCCTCAGACGTAATATCGCTCCCCCTGGTGGAAGAACAACATTACTGCAAAGACCAGGACTCTGGGGCGCTGCACACTCACCTTCCGTGGGCCCCTGCATCCAGCCAAGGCCTTTCCCGCTCCTCTCGACGCTCTGGTGACCAGTCCATGCATTGCGGTCTCATGAGATGATGACGTAGTGGTCTCGCGTGACCGCTACGTCATCATCTCGCGAGACCGCAATTGGGACCGGAGCGTCGCGAGGAGCATCGGTAAACGCCTTGGGTGGATCCGGGGGGCCGACGGAGGGTGAGTATATAACTATTTTTTCATTTAATTATTTTTTAAACAGGGATATGGTGCCCACATTGCTATATACTACGTGGGCTGTGTTAGATACTGCATGGGCTGTTGTTTAGCCCTATTCCTTCCATTTTGTATATGCTTTTTTTCTTTTTTATTGCCCAGATGTAGCACTTTGCATTTCTCCCTGTTAAAAATCATTCTGTTAGTTGCTGCCCACTGCTCCAGTTTATTTATATCTTTTTGAATCCTCTCTTTCTTCTCTAGTATTAGCTATCCTTCCTAGCTTTGTCTCATCAGCAAATTTAATCAGTTTACCCTCAATTCCTTCATCTAAATCATTGATAAAGATGTGTAACAATACAGGGCCCAGCACAGAGCCCTGTGGTTTTCCACTTGAGACATTCTTCCAACTGGATGTGCAGCCATTTACGACCACTCTTTGAGTCCGATCACTAAGCCAGTTATGAATCCACCTAACAGTTGCCTTGTCCATTCCATACTTAGTCATTTTTTCAATAAGGATTGTGTGAGATAATTTGTCAAATGCTTTGCTGAAGTCAAGATATACTACATCTACAGCATTTCCATGATCCACCCAGTCAGTGATTCTGTCATAGAAGGAAATTAAGTTAGTCTGACATGACTTATTATTTACAAACCCATGCTGACTCTGTTTAATCACTTCATTCTTATCTAGGTACTTACATACATGTTGTTTAATAATTTTTTCAATGATCTTTCCTGGTATAGACGTCAGTCTCACTGGCCTATAGTTCCCTGGGTCCACCGTCTTCCCCTTTTTGAAGATAGGAACGACATTTGCTCTTCTCCAGTCTTCTGGTACTTCTCCTGTTCTCCAAGAATTTTAAAAGATTATGGAGAGTGGTTCAAAAATTTGTTCTGCTATCTCCTTTAGTACTCTGGGGTGTAATTTATCTGGACCCGGAGACTTGAATTTATTTATGTTAGCTAAGTGTTTCCTCACTATCTTTCTGCTTATAGATATCCTGGATTCTTCTATTCCCTTAATAGGACAGTGAAAATCAGTTGATATTACATTTTCTTTCTGAGAGAAAACAGATGCAAAATAGGAATTTAAAAGTTCGGCCTTCTCAACATCCTTTCTAACCATTTCATCATTTTCATCCTGTAAAAATGCTGTAACATCTTTGCCTTTTCTTTTACTTTTGACATATCCACCAAATCATTTTTTTATTGCTTTTGACATCTTTTGCAAGCGATAATTCATTGTCAGCTTTAGCTAATCTGATTTGAGAGAAAGGCCACACAATCTTTGAAAAGCAACAAAGAAATCATCCTTAAACCCGCTAACTAGGGTGGTGCAATAGTCATGATGAACACATCAGACTACATGAAAGAAGCAAACAGACAACTGATGGATACATGCTACTACAACAATTACAAGGAACTAAACCAGTTGGTATCTTGTCTTTCAGACAAGTCACTAAGAGACTATGATCTAATACCAGAGAGTCCAAGAATACAGACATTCTATATGCTTCTCAAAATCCACAAATCTGGAAATCCAGAAAGACCAATTATTTCATGTGTGGGCAAGTTTGTGGATGAGTAGAGGGTGTTCTTAAACCCCTGGTAAAGGATACACTCAGCTAAATTCAGGACACAACTGACGTATTGAGCAAACTAACAGTAATAGATCCCTCTACTAGAAGGAACCTGTTATGGTCTGGTGATGTAGGAGCGACATGCGACTAGCTCTGAGCAGGTGGTAACTATACAGACCGCAGTTCCTGATCTTAACACAGACACTAGAAGTAGCCGTGGGATGTTCCTGTCACTCCCTGGACACCTCGTCACAGCCGGAGAACTAGCTACCCCTAAAGGTAGAAACAGGAAAGCTATCTTGCCTCAGAGAAAATCCCCAAAGGATAGGACAGCCCCCCACAAATAATGACTGTGAGAGGAGAAGGAAATGACATACGTAGTATGAAACAAGATTTAGCAAAGGAGGCCACTTCTAGCTAGATAGAATTAGTACAGGACAGAACACTAGTAATAAAAACTAGAAAAAGTCCACCGCAGAGAAATGCAAAAATCTCCACACCTGACTAAAGGTGTGGAGGGCAAACTCTGCTGCCCAGAGCTTCCAGCTTAGCGGAATAGGTTCATACTGATAAGCTGGACAAATGAGCAAAACATAGAAAGTGCTGAACAACAAAGTCCACAACAAGTGAACTGCAAAAGGACAAGCAAGGACTTAGCTTTGCTGAACTGGTCAGAGTGTCAGGGAAATCCAAAGAGCCGTGACTCCAGGCTGGAACAATTGACAACTGGCATTGAATGAGAGAACAGGCCAGACTAATATAGCTGAGCCAGAAAGATGATCAGTGAAAACAGCTGCTGATGCTAAATCCCAGAAGCAGCCATACCATTCAAAACCACAGGAGGGAGCCCAAGAACAGAATTCACAAAAATGCCACTTACAACCACCGGAGGGAGCCCAAGAGCGGAATTCACAACAGTACCCCCCCCCCTTGAGGAGGGGTCACCGAACCCTCACCAGAGCCCCCAGGCCGATCAGGACGAGCCAAATGAAAAGCACGAACCAAAACGGCGGCATGGACATCGGAGGCAACCACCCAAGAATTATCCTCTTGGCCATAACCCTTCCACTTGACAAGATACTGAAGCCTCCGCCTCGAAAAACGAGAATCCAAAATTTTCTCAACCACATATTCCAACTCCCCCTCAACCAACACCGGGGCAGGAGGATCAACAGATGGAACAACGGGTACCACATATCTCCGCAACAAAGATCTATGGAAAACATTGTGGATGGCAAAAGAGGCTGGAAGGGCCAAACGAAAAGACACTGGATTGATAATCTCAGAAATCTTATAAGGACCAATAAACCGAGGCTTGAACTTAGGGGAAGAAACCTTCATAGGAACATGATGAGAGGATAACCAGACCAAATCCCCCACACGAAGCCGAGGACCAACACACCGACGGCGGTTAGCAAAACGCTGAGCCTTTTCCTGAGACAACGTCAAATTGTCTACCACATGAGTCCAAATCTGCTGTAACCTGTCCATCACGGAATCTACACCAGGACAATCAGAAGGCTCAACCTGCCCTGAAGAAAAATGAGGATGGAAACCAAAATTACAAGAGAAAGGCGAAACCAAAGTAGCCGAACTGGCCCGATTATTAAGGGCAAACTCGGCCAACGGCAAGAAAGCCACCCAATCATCCTGATCAGCAGACACAAAGCATCTCAAATAGGTTTCCAAGGTTTGACTAGTTCGCTCAGTTTGGCCATTTGTCTGAGGATGGAACGCCGAAGAAAAAGACAAATTAATGCCCATCTTAGCACAAAAGGCCCGCCAAAACCTGGAAACAAACTGGGAACCTCTGTCAGACATAATATTCTCCGGAATGCCATGCAAACGAACCACATGCTGAAAAAACAATGGAACCAAATCAGAGGAGGAAGGCAATTTAGGCAAAGGCACCAAATGGACCATTTTAGAGAACCGGTCACAAACCACCCAGATAACAGACATCCTCTGGGACACAGGAAGGTCCGAAATAAAATCCATGGAAATATGCGTCCAAGGCCTCTCCGGGACAGGCAAAGGCAAAAGCAACCCACTAGCACGGGAACAGCAAGGCTTAGCCCGGGCACAAGTCCCACAGGACTGCACAAAAGAACGCACATCCCGCGACAAGGAAGGCCACCAAAAGGACCTAGCAACCAAATCTCTGGTACCAAAAATCCCAGGATGACCGGCCAACACAGAACAATGGACCTCAGAAATTACCTTACTTGTCCATCTATCAGGAGTTTCCTCTCCTTCAGACCCTGGGAACCATACAGGATACCGTCCGATACTTGGTGTCCCATTGACTTGTATTGGTATCGGGTATCGGTATCGGATTAGATCCGATACTTTGCCGGTATCGGCCGATACTTTCCGATACCGATACTTTCAAGTATCGGACGGTATCGCTCAACACTAAACAACTCCCGATTGCCGACATCATAATTGCATTCCGCAGGCGAAAACTTTCGGGAAAAGAAGGCACATGGCTTCATCAAGGAACCATCAGAATTCCTCTGTGACAAAACGGCCCCTGCCCCAATCTCAGAAGCGTCAACCTCATCCTGAAAAGGAAGAGAAACATCCGGCTGACGCAAGACAGGGGCAGAAGTAAATCGGCGTTTAAGCTCCTGAAAGGCCTCAACAGCCTCAGAGGACCAATTTGTCACATCAGCGCCTTTCTTTGTCAAATCGGTCAGAGGTTTAACCACACTAGAGAAGTTGGCAATGAAACGGCGATAAAAATTAGCAAAGCCCAAAAATTTCTGAAGGCTCTTCACAGATGTGGGTTGAATCCAGTCATGAATGGCTTGGACCTTAACAGGATCCATTTCTATAGATGACGGAGAAAAAATAAACCCCAAAAAAGAGACCTTCTGAACTCCAAATAGGCACTTAGACCCCTTCACAAATAGAGCATTATCACGAAGCATCTGGAATACCATCCTGACCTGCTTCACCTGAGACTCCCAATCATTGGAAAAAATCAAAATATCATCCAAATACACAATCAAGAATTTATCAAGATAATTGCAGAAAATATCATGCATAAAGGACTGAAATACAGAAGGAGCATTAGAAAGCCCGAAAGGCATCACCAGGTATTCAAAATGGCCTTCGGGCGTATGAAATGCAGTTTTCGATTCGTCACCCTGTTTAATACGAACAAGATTATATGCCCCTCGAAGGTCAATCTTGGTAAACCAACTAGCCCCCTTAATCCTAGCAAACAAATCAGAGAGCAAAGGTAAAGGGTATTGGAATTTGACCGTGATTTTATTAAGAAGGCGATAATCAATACAGGGTCTCAAGGAGACATCCTTCTTGGCAACAAAAAAGAATCCCGCTCCCAATGTTGACGAAACGGCCGAATATGCCCCTTCTCTAAAGACTCCTTGACATAGCTCCGCATAGCGGCATGCTCTGGCACAGACAGATTGAAAAGTCGGCCCTTAGGGAAATTACAGCCAGGAATCAAGTCAATAGCACAATCACAGTCCCTATGTGGAGGAAGGGAACTGGACTTGGGCTCATCGAAAACATCCTGGAAATCTGACAAAAATTCAAGAACATCAGAAGAGGGGGAAGAGGAAACTGACATCAAAGGAACGTCACTATGTACCCCTTGACAACCCCAACTAGTCACAGACATCGATTTCCAATCCAGCACAGGATTGTGCACCTGTAACCATGGAAAACCCAGTACAACAACATCATGTAAATTATGCAACACCAGAAAACGGCAATCTTCCTGATGTGCTGGAGCCATGCACATAGTCAGCTGAGTCCAATACTGAGGTTTTTTCTTGGCCAACGGTGTAGCATCAATACCCCTCAAGGGAATAGGACTCTGCAAAGGCTGCAAAGAAAAGCCACAGCGCCTGGCGAATTCTAAGTCCATTAAATTCAGAGCAGCGCCTGAATCCACAAATGCCATGACAGAAAAAGATGACAATGAGCAAACCAGGGTCACAGACAGGAGAAACTTAGGCTGTACAGTCCTAATGGTAACAGATCTAGCAACCCTCTTAATACGCTTAGGGCAATCAGAAATAGCATGAGCAGAATCACCACAGTAAAAACACAGCCCATTCTGACATCTGTATCCCCTCTGTTCCGCTTTAGTCAAAATCCTATCACATTGCATAGGCTCAGGTCTCTGCTCAGAGGACGCTGCCATATGGTGCACCACTTTGCGTTCGCGCAGGCGCCGATCAATCTGAATGGCCAGAGACATAGACTCGCTCAAACCAACAGGCGTAGGGAACCCCACCATAACATCCTTAAGGGCTTCAGAAAGACCCTTTCTGAAAATTGCTGCCAGAGCATCCTCATTCCATTTAGTGAGCACAGACCATTTTCTAAATTTCTGGCAGTATAATTCTGCCGCTTCCTGACCCTGACACAGGGCCAAAAGTGTTTTCTCAGCATGCTCTACAGAGTTAGGTTCGTCATACAATAATCCGAGCGATTGAAAAAATGCATCTACATTAAGCAATGCCGGATCCCCTGACTCAAGGGAGAATGCCCAGTCCTGAGGGTCACCACGCAGCAGAGAAATAACTATTTTAACTTGCTGAATGGGGTCACCAGAGGAACGGGGTTTCAGAGCAAAAAACAATTTGCAGTTATTTTTAAAGTTCAAAAACTTAGATCTATCCCCGTAAAACAAATCCGGAGTAGGAATTCTAGGCTCTAAGGCTGGAGTCTGATCAACATAATCTTGGATACTCTGTACTCTTGCAGCAAGCTGATCCACATGAGAAAACAACCCCTGAACATCCATGCCCACATCCAAATCCTGAATCACCCAGAGATTAAGAGGAAGGAAAAAGACAAAACAGACTAAAGAAAAAAAAAATGGCTCAGAACTCTTTTTCTTTTCCTTCTTTTGAGATGCATTCAGCTCATTTTTGGCCAGTTGTACTGTTATGGTCTGGTGATGTAGGAGCGACATGTCACTAGCTCTGAGCAGGTGGTAACTATACAGACCGCAGTTCCTGATCTTAACACAGACACTAGAAGTAGCCGTGGGATGTTCCTGTCACTCCCTGGACACCTCGTCACAGCCGGAGAACTAGCTACCCCTAAAGGTAGAAACAGGAAAGCTATCTTGCCTCAGAGAAAATCCCCAAAGGATAGGACAGCCCCCCACAAATAATGACTGTGAGAGGAGAAGGAAATGACATACGTAGTATGAAACAAGATTTAGCAAAGAAGGCCACTTCTAGCTAGATAGAATTAGTACAGGACAGAACACTGTGCGGTCAGTAATAAAAACTAGAAAAAGTCCACCGCAGAGAAATGCAAAAATCTTCACACCTGACTAAAGGTGTGGAGGGCAAACTCTGCTGCCCAGAGCTTCCAGCTTAGCGGAATAGGTTCATACTGATAAAGCTGGACAAATGAGAGAAACATAGAAAGTGCTGAACAACAAAGTCCACAACAAGTGAACTGCAAAAGGACAAGCAAGGACTTAGCTTTGCTGAACTGGTCAGAGTGTCAGGGAAATCCAAAGAGCCGTGACTCCAGGCTGGAACAACTGACAACTGGCATTGAATGAGAGAACAGGCCAGACTAATATAGCCGAGCCAGAAAGACGATCAGTGAAAACAGCTGCTGATGCTAAATCCCAGAAGCAGCCATACCACTCAAAACCACAGGAGGGAGCCCAAGAACAGAATTCACAAAAATGCCACTTACAACCACCGGAGGGAGCCCAAGAGCGGAATTCACAACAGGAACCATCCTGGCAACCATGGATGTGGAATCTTTGTACTCTAATACCCCACAGCTGGATAGATTATATGCCTACAAAGTCTCCATGGAAGATTCAGGAATTGATGTTGATTTTGTGGTGGAACTTACAAATTTAATTCTCACTCACAACTACTTTGAATTTGATAACAACATATATCTACAAGAGCCTGGCACAGCACTAGGAAGTAAAACTTTAAAGTGACTTCTTATCCTCTTGTCCCATCATGTCTCTGGCCTACTACCCTTACATTGACAAAATTTTAATCATCAAAGTCTGAATAACAGCTAAAGACATTCCATGAACACTTTAATCAATTTAATCCGACCATCAACTGAACACTCAGCTAATCCTGTACTGAAATTAACTTTTTAAACACCATCAGAGCTCTCTCCAAAACCGAGATGCAAACTGAGGACCCCAATTACTGACAATTTTGTCAGGCATGCCATGTAGACGAAAAACATGTTTGACAAACAATGCCGCTAAAGCCTGTGCAGAAGGTAACCCTGGAAGTGGAACCAAGTGCACCATCTTAAAAAAATGGTCGGTGACTACCCAGATAACTGTACAGCTATGAGACTTGGGTAAGCCTACCACGAAGTCCATCCCGACCATCTCCCAGGGCCTGTCTGCCACCGGCAGAGGGTAGAGTAGCCCAGCAGGCCGTTGCCGAGGAGACCGATTCTTAGCGCAGGAGACACACGCCGAATATAGTCCCCGATGTCACGGGCCATATGCGGCCACCAGTACGTCCTCGCCAAGAGCTCAGATGTCCTCTTAGTCCCAAAATGTCCACCCACCCTGGACGAGTGAGCCCAAGAGAGAACCTCCGATCGCAAATTAGATGGAATGAAAGTCTTGCCTTGGGGGCATAGACTCTAGCGAAACTGGAGCCACAGTTCTCAGGCTCTCTGAAGGGACAATGTTCTTCTCCCCGGAAAGAAAATGGAGGGTGAAATGGAAACGGGAGCAGAACAAGGACCATCTAGCCTGGCGAGAATTTAGCCGCTGGGCTGTCTGTAAATTCACCAAGTTCTTGTGGTCTGTGAACACTTGGAAGGGAAAACGAGTTCCCTCCAGGAGGTGTCTCCACTCTGAGAAAGCCAACTTCATGGCTAGCAACTCCCTGTCCCCGATGAAATAATTCTTCTCCGTTGGTGAAAAGGTCTTGGAGAAAAAGAAGCAAGGATGCTTCCGACCTTGAGCATCCTTTTGGAAGAGAACTGCTCCAGCACCAACGGATGAGGCATCCACCTCCATAATAAATGGCTTATCTACATCGGGGTGATGTAGGATGGGAGTGCTAGCGAAGTGTGACTTAATCGAGAGAAAGGCCTTAGAGACCTCCTCCAACCACAACTTGGGATTTGCTCCTTTCTTGGTGAGAGCAACCAAGGGAGCTACCAAATTTGAGAAGTGGGGAATGAACTGGCGATAGTAATTAATGAACCCCATAAAGCACTGCAACGCTTTGAGAGAATGGGGTTCCTGCCAGTCCATCACAGCCTGTAGCTTGGCAGGATCCATAGCCAATCCCTGGGCAGAGATGATATAACCAAGGAAAGGTAAGGACTCC
The DNA here is from genome assembly GCF_051348905.1 of Ranitomeya variabilis. Classification (NCBI taxonomy): domain Eukaryota; kingdom Metazoa; phylum Chordata; class Amphibia; order Anura; family Dendrobatidae; genus Ranitomeya; species Ranitomeya variabilis. The sequence goes on from NC_135234.1 coordinate 392,536,143, forward strand.
TGCTCAAACACACTTCTCCAACTTGGCATAGAGGGAGTTAGCCGTAGGAGGTCGAAGACCTTGCAAACATCTCTCCGGTGGGAGTCAATATCTGGAGAGTAGATGAGAATACCATCCAGATAAACTACGACCAAGGTGGAGAGCATATCCCGGAAGATGTCGTTTACAAAGTCTTGGAAAATGGCTGGGGCATTACAAAGCCCTTTTGGAGAACACGTCCACATAGGACCAAAAGTGCTTGGGAAGAGAGGAAAGATCAGCGGGTACCTCAGTTGAAGCAACCTGAATGCACTCCCTCTGACATCTACCCTCACAAGATTATCTCCATCCCAGAATTCTCCCTGAGGACCACTCTATATGAGGAGAGTGGTAGCGTAACCATGGTATCCCCAACAGGACCTCATCAATTCCCTCGGGAATGACAAGTAGGGAAATAATCTCCTGATGAGATGGAGACAGGAGAGAGTGAATGGAATGGTTTGGTGTGTAATCTGTGAGGGTAGTGTTGACCCATTTACCACTCGAACGGTCACAGGTTTGGCGAGCATCACCAGGGGTATTGCGTGATGCTGGGTGAAAGCAGATGACATAAAGTTGCCTTCCGTCCCGAAGTCCACGCAAAGCTCTACCAGAAGAGTGGATAGACCTATGGTAATTGTCCCCTTGAAGGACAATTTAGAGGAAAATGTGTCCGTGTCTAGTGTACCACCTCCAACTACCACTAGATGCCGATGTTCCCCGACCACTGAGAACACCTGGAAGCAAGATGTCCTCACTGCTGGCAAATATGACAGACCTTAAGTGCACGAGCGGACCGGGACTTCGATCCCGCTCGTGACATCTCAATGACCTCATGTGACTCAGACGCCTGGACCAGAGATTCCAGAGGTTTGGCTAAGGTGGGAGCCAGCAGAAACCTCTGCCTACACTGGGCTCGCTCCAACCTTCCCTCGTAAAAATGAAGGTCGATGCGAGTTAATATAGCTATGAGCTCCTCCAGTGTGGCGGGAATCTCCCTAGTGGCCAAAGCGTCCTTCACATGGTCAGCCAACCCCCTCCAAAATATCAGGATGAGAGCTTTATCCGGCCACTCCAGCTCAGAGGCTAGAGTCCAGAAACAGACGGCAAAATTGCTGACCATGGACAACCCCTGAGTCAATGCCAGCAGTTGGAGCGCCGTATCATGGGTGACTTGAGGTCTTAAAAAGACCTGCTTCAGATTGCTCAAGAACCGAGAAGCACTCTACACCACATGATTGTCACGCTCTCACAGCGGCGTAGCCCACTCCAATTCCCTGTTCGACAGAAGAGAGAATGTAAATCCCACCCTTGCCCACTCTGTAGGAAAAAGTGCAGCCAGAAGCTCGAGGTGTATACCGCACTGGCTCATGAAACCCCTACTGGTTTTACTGTCACCAGAGTATTTCTCTGGCAGCGGGAGATGGGATAAAGTCGGAACAGAGGTGGCAGTGGACAAAGATGCTGCACTCGTGCTAGCAGCCTGAACAGCTATTGCGGTTACATCCACAGCTGAGGTTGCATGCTCAAGAGTCGCCAACCTGCCCTCCAGCTGCTGGATGTACCCCTGCAATCGCTGTTTGTCCACCATTACTTAGCCAGACCCTGGCGCTAGTATACACTGTGTTCCAAATTATTATGCAAATTGAATTTAAGTGTGATAAAGATTTAATTGTTTTGTTTTTCAAATAAACTCGTGGATGGTATTGTGTCTCAGGGCTCAATGGATCACTGAAATCAATCTTAAACACATGTGATAATTGGTATTCCAGGTGATTCTAATTAAAGAAAAACTACTTAAAAATGATGTTCCACATTATTAAGCAGGTCACAGTTTTCAAGTAACATGGGAAAGAAAAAGGATCTCTCTGCTGCTGAAAAGCATCAAATAGTGCAATGCCTTGGTGAAGGGATGAAAACATTAGAAATTTCCCGAAAACTTAAGCGTGATCATCGTACTGTTAAGAGATTTGTGGCTGTATCTGAGCACAGATGTGTTTGTGCTGATAAAGGCATAATGAGGAAGATTTCTGCCAGGCAAGTTTATCAGATTAAGAGAGCAGCTGCTAAAAAGCCATTACAAAGCAGCAAACAGATATTTGAAGCTGCTGGTGCCTCTGGAGTCCCTCGAACCTCAAGGTGTAGGCTCCTTCAAAGGCTTGCTGTGGTGCATAAACCTACTATTCGGCCACCCTTAAACAGTGTTCACAAGCAGAAATGGTTGCATTGGGCCCACACATACATGAAGACTAATTTCCAAGCATTCTTGTTTACTGATAAGTGTTGAGCAACCCTGGATAGTCCAAATGGATGGAGTAGTGGATGGTTGGTGTATGGCCACCATGTCCCAACAAGGCTGCAACAACAGCAAGGAGGTGGAGGAGTCATGTTTTGGGCCGGAATCATGGAGAAACAGCTGGTAGGGCCCTTTTAGATTCCTGAAGGTGTGAAAATGACCTCTGCAAAGTATATAGAGTTTCTGACTGACAACTTTCCTCCATGATATAAAAAGCAGAAATGTGCCTTCAGGAGCAAAATCATCTTCATGTATGACAATGCACCATCTCATGCTGCAAAGAAAACCTCTGAGTCATTGGCTGCTATGGGCATAAAAGGAGATAAACTCATGGTGTGGCCACCATCTTCCCCTGACCTCAACCCTATAGAGAACCTTTGGAGTATCATCAAGCAAAAGATCTATGAGGGTGGGAGGCAGTTCACATCAAAACAGCAGCTCTGGGAGGCTATTCTGACTTCATGCAAAGAAATACAAGCGGAAACTCAATGGATGCAGGAATTGTGAAGGTGTTATCAAAGAAGGGTTCCTATGGTAACATGTAACTTGGCCTGTTAGGATGTTTTGGAGATAAATAGCTTTTTGTTCAGTGAACGTGACCTCCTAATGCTGCCAATTCCACAAAGGAGCATTTTCAGTTCTTTAAAACATATCAAATGTTTAGAAATTCTACTGTGCCTAATAATTTGGAACAGTGCATTTTAAGTTTTTATTCATTTTGGAGATTATACTGTTATCATTGGGAGGTTTATTCAATAAAATTCGATGTATACTCTAACGGGTGATTACTTTTATTAGACTGACTGTCATTTGCACTAACCATTTAGGAAAATCCGAGAAAAATGTCATTTGCATAATAATTTGGAACATAGTGTACTGTTAGGGCTAGCAGAACGCACCAAGTATAGGAAGGAAACAACAAGGAGTGTTTGCAGCCTGGGGTCCACCGTGCAGAGATATCTGCTGCAAAGTAATTGGCGGCACTATATGGCGGTATAAGCAAACTCTATTAACTTCACAGAATCACAAAGATATGAAAACGCTGTGCCCTGTTAACCTCACAGAAGATCACAGCTACCTAACTGAGCAAAGCAAAGAGTGGTCATGCAGTCAGCATAGCACACAAACTCCTCACCAGAGGTGCCGGTATTCTAGGGGCTTATTTCAGCCGGGCCCTGAATCCAAGCATACAAAACTCCTCAACGGAGGTGCCGGTATTCTAGGGGCTTATTTCAGCCAACCCTTACCACATGCAGACATGACCACCAAGTAGCAAAGCTCATAACACAGGTTGATACTAGCGCATGGCCGTGCGGCCATGCGAACCCATTATAGCTGATGCAGACAAGGACCTTCCTAGAGGTCCAATGGGAGCTGCTACAGGGCCTGAGCGTGTGACCCCTGACCTCCAATGAGAGGTCCTCCCGTGGGCATGCTTAGTGTGTGTAAAGCAGGACTTAGTCCCAGAAAAGCCTGCTCGCCGCTGACCAGTGCAAGCTACAACAGCAGAGCCTGGAAAGGCAGCAGTAACCCTTTGCACAGTATCAGACTGAGTGAGACACTGCGACTGATGTCTCCGCTGAGCAGGCTCCACTGCAGCTGATGTACAATGGGAGACCGCAGCAGACATGGTTCAAGATTCCCCCTGTGCAGCAGTGGGAACTCAACTCCTAACAGGGGCCTGCGATGGCACTAGTATATTTTTAAAAAGGTACCCCACATTGGTGAAACCACATCCTTGTTGGCAAAGACTTCATAACATTTGTGTACCTTAAAGAGCTCCCTTAAAAAGCTCCTTTTTGTGTTGCCTGGTTGCTCACATTGGACACAATACACTTCATATAAATGTGATAAAGCACTGCTGTTAGTTTGGCTCAGTAGTTCATTAAAAATATAGCTTTGTCCAATATATTAGTTTCTCTCCTTCAGAGCCATAACTTTGGCTGCCTCAAATGTACAAATGGCGAATATAGAAATGGCGATTTGTAACCAAGATTTAAATACTGTATACCCAATGCATTCAGACAATCGCATAGCTGCATGTCTTGTAAAACATTTACAGATGTGACAGACAATGCTCATAGTGACACAATCTTGATAAATGTTTGTTTATTCACTTCACAAACAGTTCTAAGCCTCTATATGTTTGCGGTTTGTCATTGTAAAACTGAAACTATGCTGGTGGTGGTTTGATCTAAATCATTGTGGGGTTCTCTGTCTTGGTGTTGCTTCTCTGATATTCCAGACGTATGATGTTTAAAAGCCTCTTGGTGATGATCTAAGTATACTGTATGTAGTTAATCTTCATATATACGTAATCACTATATTTATTTAATCCTATGTACTTATTAACCTGTGTATGTTAACATATACAAAAGTGTACGAACTCACACTATTCATTCATACTATTCCTTGAATTTTGTAGTTTGCAATAAAATTGCGTTGTATTGCAAGTATTAGCCTTTTTTAAAGCCGTATCTGAACCTTAGTGTTAAAAACGTGGCAAATAAACTTGCCAAATTCTCCTGTAAATAATTGTGCAAAGAGGGAACCATCATACCATTAAAAAATACTAGTGGATTTTCATAGGCCCATCCAGTATGTGGGTTCAAAGGCATAATGGGGTGCATATGACTGACTATGCAGCAGGGCTGGCCTTCCTGCCAATGTGTAAAACAAAGGAGTATGGTAGTTCAAAATGCATATTGTGAAGTGGATTTTCATGGGCCCATCCAGTATGTGGGTTCCAATGGGGTGCATATGACTGACTATGCAGCAGGGCTGGCCTTGCTGCCAATGTGTAAAACAAAGGAGTACGGGAGCACTGCATATTGCATAACAATGCATATTGTGCATTTTGTCAAGTGGATTTTCCTGGGCCCATCCAGTATGTGGGTTCCAAGGCCTAATGGGGTGCATATGACTGACTATGCAGCAGGGCTGGCCTTGCTGCCAATGTGTAAAAACAAAGGAGTATGGGAGTACAAAATGCATATTGTGAAGTGGATTTTCATGGGCCCATCCAGTATGTGGGTTCAAAGGAGGAGTCCCCCCTGGACATCTTATGACAGGGTTATTGTGGTGTGTCGTAATTCTTGGCAGCCCATCCACTCACAGCATAGGCTACAACAGCTTAGGAGACCCACTGTTTCATAATGGCCCTTTAAGAAGATTAATGCCACCTGATGAACCAGTAAAATAGGCTCTGTGACTTTAAGAGTCCCTACTTCATAAATAAAACAAGATGGGTCTGCTTATGTGTCTCACACCACATGGCCAGCTAGGGTTGTTAAATGTTACCATGACATTTCCCAGTGAATGCATTTGTAGTGGTTGAAAGCAATGTTAAAGTTGAAAAATGCTTCAAAAACGCTGTGTCTGAACTAAGCCTAAGTGGGGAAGGAAATTTTCGGTCTGGAGCTAAATATTTGGCCTTACAGGCAAGTCATTAACCTGCAAAGGATGCACCTTGACATATTTCCAAGCAAAACCCATTTTGGTTTAGTTTTAATGTGCTTTTAGTGGCACCGGGAAAAATGGCATGAATCTTGGAAAAAATTGATTAAAGCTGTGAACTAGGAGTCAGGAATGCTTCCAGGGGCGATCCCCATGATGTCCCTGTGTCATTTTAGCAGTGTTTCCATCATTTTCAGAAGTTTTTAGACCTTAAAAGGACCCCCGGGGGGGGGGATCGCGCTAAAAATACTCGGGTCTCGCATAGACTTACATTGAGTGTTCCAATTTGCTCGACCAGAGCAACGAGCCCCCGAGAATTTTAGTGCTCTCTCTTCACTTCTCACTACACATCTAGATAAGTTCCTTAAGGGGTCCAGTTTCCAAATTGTGTCAATTGTGGGGAGTTTCCACTGTTTAGGCACATCAGGAGCTCTATAAAAACGCTACACGGCGTCCGATCTCAATTCCAGCCAATTGTGCATTGAAAAAGTAAAACGGCGCTCCTTCTCTTCCAAGCTCTGCCATGCGCCCAAACAGTGGTTTACCCCCATATATGGGGTATCAGCGTACTCAGGACAAATTGTACAACAATGATTGAGGTCTAATTTCTCCTGTTATCCTTGCGAAAATAAAAATTTTGGGTAGGAAAATCATTTTTGTGGAAAAAATAAACATTTTTATTTTTATGGCTCTACGTTATAAACTTCTGTGAAGCATTTAGGGGTTCAAAGTGCTCACCACACATCTAGATAAGTTCGTTAAGGGGTCTAGTTTCCAAAATAATATCAACTGTGTTTTTTTTTTTACTGTTTAGGCACATCAAGGGCTCTCCAAACGCGATATGGCATCCGATATCAATTCCAGCCAATTCTACATTGAAAAAGTCAAACGGCACTTTTTTTCCTTCCACATTGCTTCAGTTCCTGTGAAGCACGTAAAGGGTTAATAAACTTCTTGAATGTGGTTTTGAGCACCTTGAGGGGTGCAGTTTTTAGAATGGTGTCACTTTTGGATATTTTCCGTCATGAACACCCCTCAAAGTGACTTTAAATGTGAGATGGTCTCTTTTTAAAAATGGTTTTGTAAATTTTGTTGTAAAAATGAGAAACCGCTGGTCAACTTTTAACCCTTATAACTTCAAAAAAAAAATTTTGTTTCCAAAATTGTGCTAACATAAAGTAAACATATGGGAAATACTATTAATTAACTATTTTGTGTGACATATCTCTCTGATTTAAGGGCAGACAAATTCAAAGTTTGAAAATTGAAAAATTTAAAATTTTGATGCCATATTTCCATATTTTTCATAAATAAAAACAAGTAACATTGAAGAAATTTTACAACTAACATGAAGTACTATATGTCATGAAAAAACAGTCAGTGGGATCCGTTAAAGCGTTCCAGAGTTATAACCTCATAAAGTGACAGTAGTCAGAATTGTAAAAATTGGCATGGTCATTAAGCTGCAAATTGGCTCAGTCACTAAGCGGTTAAATCACCCAAAACAGGGGATATCACATTAGCTAAAGATCGTCTATCTTCCCTAGAAAATGTTCTTATATCTGAAATGAGAGACTTATGGGAAGTAGCCTTGATAAATACCAACAAACAGGATCTACACCGAAGGGTTTGGTGGTATATAAAAACTTGCCAGGGGACTTTGGGGATCAATCAATTTCTAAAGAATGGTACCGTATGTTCCATAGTTTTTCAAAACAAACCTTACAATTCATTATTAGTAAGAGAAGGGATAACCTAATGAAAACCAATAGAGAAATTTTAAACATCTTCAATCAACTTAAACCCTACAGTCATCTCGAACCGGTTGTAGAAATATCTAAAAATATTGAGAGAAGACTGAAAAATAAAGAAGGGAAATTATTGATAAAAAGATAACAAGTTTAGGAGAGATAATATCTTCTACAATTTCCCGCTTAGAAGTAGATCTCCCCACTCTAAGCCATCAGAACGATCACAATTTCTATTATTGGACGAATATCATGCTACTCCCATTCAAAATGCATCAGATACATCTTTAGTTTTTTCAACTTATGAAGATTCAAATATTGCTTCTCCTATGTCATTAATATCTGATAACTCTAATCCCATTCAGGATCGCTCTAAGGATACCATACAAAATAAGACACCCCCTTCACATGGTTCCTTGGCACACAATAATTGTGTTAGCTTCCATAACCACAGTAGTATTGATGAGGTAGATGTACCCAATTCAAACAGGTTTTCCCTTCTTGCTTCTCCAGACTTAAGCCACGTCCCCATAATATCCATGAGGTTTTAGTTTATCCCTCACCTCGTATGGTCATTGGTCACTCATAAAAGTCCATTGGTGAAATCACATAGAAATACTCCTGGATCTATGCAGCCTGCTAAATATAAGCAAACCTTACAATCGGAAAACAGAACAGTAATAAAGTAACATCTACTACAACCAGGTCCAGAAATAATGGTAACAAAAACATCAGTAAAAATATACAGAAAAAAGGAACTAATCCACAACCATCAATAAATCGGGAGTTTTCAGGGTAAGATTAGGAAACCAAAAGAGGTTCTAGTGGCAGGAATCTCACCAAAAAGAAAGTGAATTAAAAGCATCTGATATGCAAATTGCCTCTTCTGAGAAAAAGAGGACTTAACTCTATAGCGCCACCTGTTGGAAGTAGCGATCCTACAAGTCACAATCAACCCTTTAACGAGTCGTGCAATATGACTTAGGATAAAAGCCAAATCAGTATCTCAATTCGCAGACACGGTGTTTCGGGCTGTTGGCCCTCGTCAGTGCGAAGCATGAGAACTGATTTGGCTAGGTGAGAGGCTCTGGACTGGGGTCTAAGGGGTATCGTTTCTCCTTATGGAGAGTGACATACCATCTCTGGCTTGTCAAGGTAAGGAGGCTTATTCGCCGTGCAATGCTCCTCTGGGAAATATAATATGCAAATTGCCTCTTCTGAGAAAAAGAGGACTTACCTCTATAGCGCCACCTGTTGGAAGTAGCGATCCTACAAGTCACAATCAACCCTTTAACGAGTCGTGCAATATGACTTAGGATAAAAGCCAAATCAGTATCTCAATTCGCAGACACGGTGTTTCGGGCTGTTGGCCCTCGTCAGTGCGAAGCATGAGAACTGATTTGGCTAGGTGAGAGGCTCTGGACTGGGGTCTAAGGGGTATCGTTTCTCCTTATGGAGAGTGACATACCATCTCTGGCTTGTCAAGGTAAGGAGGCTTATTCGCCGTGCAATGCTCCTCTGGGAAATATAATATGCAAATTGCCTCTTCTGAGAAAAAGAGGACTTACCTCTATAGCGCCACCTGTTGGAAGTAGCGATCCTACAAGTCACAATCAACCCTTTAACGAGTCGTGCAATATGACTTAGGATAAAAGCCAAATCAGTATCTCAATTCGCAGACACGGTGTTTCGGGCTGTTGGCCCTCGTCAGTGCGAAGCATGAGAACTGATTTGGCTAGGTGAGAGGCTCTGGACTGGGGTCTAAGGGGTATCGTTTCTCCTTATGGAGAGTGACATACCATCTCTGGCTTGTCAAGGTAAGGAGGCTTATTCGCCGTGCAATGCTCCTCTGGGAAATATAATATGCAAATTGCCTCTTCTGAGAAAAAGAGGACTTAACTCTATAGCGCCACCTGTTGGAAGTAGCGATCCTACAAGTCACAATCAACCCTTTAACGAGTCGTGCAATATGACTTAGGATAAAAGCCAAATCAGTATCTCAATTCGCAGACACGGTGTTTCGGGCTGTTGGCCCTCGTCAGTGCGAAGCATGAGAACTGATTTGGCTAGGTGAGAGGCTCTGGACTGGGGTCTAAGGGGTATCATTTCTCATTATGGAGAGTGACATACCATCTCTGGCTTGTCAAGGTAAGGAGGCTTATTCGCCGTGCAATGCTCCTCTGGGAAATATAATATGCAAATTGCCTCTTCTGAGGAAAAGAGGACTTAACTCTATAGCGCCACCTGTTGGAAGTAGCGATCCTACAAGTCACAATCAACCCTTTAACGAGTCATGCAATATGACTTAGGATAAAAGCCAAATCAGTATCTCAATTCGCAGACACGGTGTTTCGGGCTGTTGGCCCTCGTCAGTGCGAAGCATGAGAACTGATTTGGCTAGGTGAGAGGCTCTGGACTGGGGTCTAAGGGGTATCGTTTCTCCTTATAGAGAGTGACATACCATCTCTGGCTTGTCAAGGTAAGGAGGCTTATTCGCCGTGCAATGCTCCTCTGGGAAATATAATATGCAAATTGCCTCTTCTGAGAAAAAGAGGACTTACCTCTATAGCGCCACCTGTTGGAAGTAGCGATCCTACAAGTCACAATCAACCCTTTAACGAGTCGTGCAATATGACTTAGGATAAAAGCCAAATTAGTATCTCAATTCGCAGACACGGTGTTTCGGGCTGTTGGCCCTCGTCAGTGCGAAGCATGAGAACTGATTTGGCTAGGTGAGAGGCTATGGACTGGGGTCTAAGGGGTATCGTTTCTCCTTATGGAGAGTGACATAGCATCTCTGGCTTGTCAAGGTAAGGAGGCTTATTCGCCTTGCAATGCTCCTCTGGGAAATATAATATGCAAATTGCCTCTTCTGAGAAAAAGAGGACTTAACTCTATAGCGCCACCTGTTGGAAGTAGCGATCCTACAAGTCACAATCAACCCTTTAACGAGTCGTGCAATATGACTTAGGATAAAAGCCAAATCAGTATCTCAATTCGCAGACACGGTGTTTCGGGCTGTTGGCCCTCGTCAGTGCGAAGCATGAGAACTGATTTGGCTAGGTGAGAGGCTCTGGACTGGGGTCTAAGGGGTATCATTTCTCCTTATGGAGAGTGACATACCATCTCTGGCTTGTCAAGGTAAGGAGGCTTATTCGCCGTGCAATGCTCCTCTGGGAAATATAATATGCAAATTGCCTCTTCTGAGAAAAAGAGGACTTAACTCTATAGCGCCACCTGTTGGAAGTAGCGATCCTACAAGTCACAATCAACCCTTTAACGAGTCGTGCAATATGACTTAGGATAAAAGCCAAATCAGTATCTCAATTCGCAGACACGGTGTTTCGGGCTGTTGGCCCTCGTCAGTGCGAAGCATGAGAACTGATTTGGCTAGGTGAGAGGCTCTGGACTGGGGTCTAACAGGTATCGTTTCTCCTTATGGAGAGTGACATACTATCTCTGGCTTGTCAAGGTAAGGAGGCTTATTCGCCGTGCAATGCTCCTCTAGGAAATATAATATGCAAATTGCCTCTTCTGAGAAAAAGAGGACTTAACTCTATAGTGCCACCTGTTGGAAGTAGCGATCCTACAAGTCACAATCAACCCTTTAACGAGTCGTGCAATATGACTTAGGATAAAAGCCAAATCAGTGTCTCAGATTCCCAGAGGAGCATTGCACGGCGAATAAGCCTCCTTACCTTGACAAGCCAGAGATGGTATGTCACTCTCCATAAGGAGAAACGATACCCCTTAGACCCTACATATTTTTCACCTGATGAGGTTGGTTGGTGAACTTATGTAAGTCGAAAGTCAATTTTTGTCCACATAGACAATTTGACAGTTCTTTTGTGGCCCTTGCTGCTGCAGCTGAAATTTTACATTGGGTAGTGCAATCTGCAGCTGTCTGTCAGGCTAAGTGAACAAATATTGTATACACCTGGACTCATAAGCTATTTCTCTCTATAACTGATCACTTGTTAATATCAGAATTATAAAGGATAGCATGGATTTTTAAAGTATAGTACAATTATCCTCCAGCTGAGGAATCTGTGGCCAATGTCAAGCAAGTGGGTAGTCGAGTAAATGAAACCTGGATCTGTGCATTTTATGGAGTCTTAGGTATTTTTTTTTTTATATTCAAACTTTCTAAAAGGGTATATTCTAAAAAATGTACCGTATTTTCCGGCGTATAAGACGACTTTTTAACCCCCGAAAATCTTCTTAAAAGTCGGGGGTCGTCTTATACGCCGGGAATCGACTTGTACGCCGGTGTATATGGTGGGTGGGGAGGGGGAGTGATCCTGATGACGAGGGGGCGTCTCACAGGAAAGTGAGTAATCCCCATTACCTTATCCTAGCGGTGCAGCGTGGGGGTGTCAGTGCTGGGAGCGGCGGCGGCTGCTGTGTTCTGGTGCGGCGGCTCCTCTTCTGTGTGGGGCCTCTGTGCTGTGAGGTGGCGGCGGCAGCGGCGTATCTTTATCCAGTTGGGGCTCCTCCGGCATCTCCTTAGCCCTGGAGGCCCCGCCGCAACTCCATCGGTGCAATGTGGTGGCCTCCGGGAAAATGGCCGCTGCTCAGATTCAGATCTCGTGTCCCGAGATTTCGGGACGAGATCTGAATCTGAGCAGCGGCCATTTTCCCGGAGGCCACCGCATCGCACCTATTGAGCTGCCTCCGGGAAAATGGCCGCTGCATTGCACTCGTGGAGTTGCGGCGGGGCCTCCAGGGCTAAGGAGATGCCGGAGGAGCCCCAACTGGATAAAGATATGCCGCCGCCACCGCCACCGCCACCGCACAGCACAGAGGCCCCGCACAGAAGAGGAGCCGCCGCACCAGAGCACAGCAGCCGCCGCACCAGAGCACAGCAGCCGCCGCCGCCACTCCCAGCACTGAGACCCCCACGCTGCACCGCTACGATAAGGTAATGGGGGATACTCACTTTCCTGTGAGACGCCCCCTCGTCATCAGGATCACTCCCCCCCCCCCCCCAAAAGGCACATATTCACCGGCCCTATAAGACGACATAGGGTGTATAAGAAGACCCCCGACTTTTAAGAAGATTTTATATTTTAACTGGTAAAGTTGGGGGGTCGTCTTATACGCCCAGTCGTCTTATACGCCGGAAAATACGGTAGCTAAATGAAGGTAACCTGTGCACCAAAAGGTAAATTCAGGTACAATGAACTTTTCAGAACATTAATCACGGTATAATGTCTTTCTGAAAAAGAGGACAACGTGAGAATTTAAATGAATGAAACTTTTCCAGACTGCTTTTTGTTTTAAGCAAGGATGAGAGTTCTATATCCCTCTATGAATTTAATTAAAGTAAGCTAGTATCCTTGTTTAACTTCAAGATCTATCTCCTTAAAACCTAAAGCACTGATCAAAGACTATTTAACATTTCAAAAGATTCTGTCACCGTCTGCCATCATGCCCCTCACCTTGCTCCGAGGTCCTGTTTTTTTCAGCTCAAATTATTCCTTGATAAGCTCAATCAATATCAGTGAATCATCTCTCCTATAGGTTACACCACACGTATCAAGAAGGTAATATGACAGCTTCTTTCTATTTCATATACACATTTTTGATTCTTCACTTTGTATCATACCACTTCAAATAAAGAAGTCTACATTTTTTTTTAAAGTTGCTAATAATGCCTATCTGCTCACCTTGAATTTCTCGGAATGACATGTTAAGCCAATATCTAAAACTTAAAGGGAATCTGTCAACCTCCGGATGCTTTTAAGCTATTACTATGGGCATACAGGTAATAGAATGGTTAAACCAGTCTTACCAGTATGCCTCATAGCTGCAGTCTGGATTTTGAGAAATGTACTTTTAATGGTTTATGTTGATAATTACTTTCAAGCTCCGGGGTCTGAGTGCCTGGAAGAAATCACTGCCTACTCTCTTCATTACAATAGCACCCCCTTCCATGCTTATCACACTGACCTGTTACATGCAGTTGCCATGCCACAATCCTGCCCATGCGCTGTGCACTCGTGTGGTTATTCATACCTTATTCTTCAGGCAGTGTCTTCATCCTGCTTCTGCGCAGGCAAGTCACTGACTTGCATCACATGATTCATCAGGTCCTGTTAGTTTGGGATTGTACTAATTTATTTTTATTGCGCAGGCGTTCGCATGTATCCCGCCACCAATAATGACCTGGAAGGACTCTTTCCATTGGTCTTCTGCTGGTGTTATGGGTTTATAATTGGAGACGTGAGTACCGCTATGGACATTTTTGTACATTAAAGGGCCACTGTCACCCCCCTCCAGCTGTTATAAACTAAAAGAGCCACCTTGTGCAGCAGTAATGCTGCATTCTAACAAGGTGGCTCTTTTAGTTTTTGGGTCAAGTATTCCCAAAATAAAGCAATTTGAAACTTATCCAAAATACCTGTCTTTAGCCAGGGAGGCGGGTCCTCACTCCCCAGCTTCAACCGCTACTCTGCCGTCACTCAAATCTTCAGGGGCTTTCAGCACCACCCCCTCCACGCTTTTTTCTCTTCAAAACCGGCGCCTGCGCTGTGTTTAAGCTCTGGCCGTGTGACGTCCCAGCCAGGCTTGCAGACTGCGCCTGTGCGGGAATTTCAGCCACCCACCTTGGGAATCCCAGCCCCGCAGTGTGTTATGCATTATGCACAGTGTGGGGCTAAGATTCCTGGGCATGCGCACTGCGTGTGTCAGCCTGTCACCCAGGTCCCCCGCCTTACAGCGTCTGTATACTGTATTCAGCTGATTGTGCCTCCTCATACAGTATACAGTACAGTATACAGTACAGTACAGTATACAGATGCTGTAAGGCGGGGGACCTGGGTGACAGTCTGACACATGCAGTGCGCATGCCCAGGAATCCTAGCCCCACACTGTGCATAATGCATAACACACTGCGGGGCTGGGATTCCCAAGGTGGGTGGCCGCAATTCCCGCACAGGCGCAGTCTGCAAGCCTGGCTGGGACGTCACATGGCCAGAGCTTAAACATAGCGCAGGCGCGGGTTTTGAAGAGAAAAAAGCGCGGAGGGGGTGGCGCCAAAAGCCCCTGAAGATTTGAGTGACGGCAGAGTAGCGTTTGAAGCTGGGGAGTGAGGACCCGCCTCCCTGGCTAAAGACAGGTATTTTGGCTAAGTTTCAATGCGCTTTATTTTAGGAATACTTGAAACAAAAACTAAAAGAGCCTCCTTGTTAGAATGCAGCATTACTGCTGCACAAAGTGACTCTTTTAGTTTATAACGGCTGGAGGGGGTGACAGTGGCCCTTTAACTTCAGTTTTCTCACCTATTAGTAACACTCTATCAGTACAAATACACAGGATTGACAGCCAAATAACTCCTGCTTACTGGATGACCTTAATGACATCACAGTCTGCAATACATTTTTAAAGATAATGGGTCCTGTTTGATGACCACTGGAGCTTCATTACCCTTTATGACGCCAGGTAATGGTTAAACATGCTGGGAAGGCAGCTGTTTTTTTATTTAAAAAGCATTAATGTGTTGGTCATTGAATATTAAACAATAATGTGTGGTCCGTGGCCATACTGTGCCCTAAAATATTATGATTAGTCCTCATCTACAGAGAGACACAATATCTTGAGGAAGCAATTAGAGCATCCTTATATTCAAGAAGGAATTATATCCCTATAAGGATAGAGTTACGTGGAGTATGCAAACGAGATAGGTAGCACATTGAGGAGATGACTTTCAGTATACTTATATTGGAGCATAGTACTTCGCAGGGGTGGACATATCTTTGGTGCAATCTGTGCGGCTGCACAGTGGCCCAAAAGGTGAGGAGGCCCTTTTACACCTCCAAAGCAAGTGCAATTTTTCATTTTCAGGTGCTCTTAGACTGAAAAGGGCCAAAGAGCCCTTATGGTTTTCTTGCACAGGGGCAATTTTATGTCTGTCTGCTAGTGGTACTTCGTATTGGATAGTCCTAGTGACATCCTATCTTTTGTGAGGCTATATATATTTCACCTCAAAAAGGGTTTACCACCATATCTATTCTCTGGATATTTACTTTTTAAACTCTGAAATTGGCCACTATATCTATAATAATCACCTATATTATGTATATACAGAAGTCTATAAACATTATATAGGCGATTCTGCAACTGCGATAAATGCAATATATAGGTGATACTGCTGTATATATGCTATATAGATGATACGGCGACCATACAAACCAGTCACAGTATCACCTATATAATGCATATACAGCAGAGTCACAGTGTCATCTATATAATGTATATACAGCAGTCTATATTCATATATGTAATACTGCGACTGCTATAAATACAACATATAGGTGATACTGTGACTATACACAACAGTCACAGCATCATCTATATAATGTATACACAACTGTCTATAAACCTTATACAGGTGATACTGCAACTACTGTATATACATTATGAATAGTGTTGAGCGATACCTTCCGATATCGGAAAGTATCGGTATCGGAAAGTATCGGCCGATACCGTCAAAGTATCGGATCTAATCCGATACCGATACCCGATCCCAATGCAAGTCAATGGGACGAAAATATCGGAATTAAAATAAACCCTTTCTTTCCTTGTAGGTTAATTCTACATGAAGGAAAACAACTAAGAATAATGTAGGATGTATTGGGGGACGTGGCGGAGACATTAAAGGCACAGAGGTTTAGCCCAAACAAATAGAATAGCATTTTTTTTTATTTTTTTTTATGACGTTCGGCGTTAGAAAGATTTTGACTATGTATTTTTTTTTTTTCAGATATTGATGTTTCACTACTTCCACGTCCTTCACCTTCTTTTTTACTTCTCCCACTTTCTTCTTCATTATCCTCATCATCAGCTTCTTTGACATCAACTATCTTCACCTTATTCATCTTCTTCTTCTTCTACCTATATATTTTTTTTTTTACATTGTTCATATTCTTTTTATTTAACTATCATCTTTTTCATATTCAACTTCTTCATCATATTCTTATTTGTGACGGGCATTCCCGTAGTTGTTATCTAAAAAAGTTTGAAGATTACACCTTCCGTTCTGCCTGTCACAAAAGAGTTACATTTGTCCGCGTTCAGTTTGGCCTGCAGCATCATTTTGACTATGTTAATTTTTTTTTATTTTGTCAGATATTGATGTTTCACTACTTCCACGCCCTTCACCTTCTTTTTTACTTCTCCAACACTTTCTTCTTCATTATCCTCATCATCAGCTTCTTTGACATCAACTTCTTCACCTTATTCATCTTCTTCTTCATCTTCTACCTATTATTTTTTTTCTTACATTGTTCATATTCTTTTTATTTTACTATTATCTTCATCATATTCTACTTCTTCATCATATTCTTATTTGTGACAGGCATTCCCGTAGTTGTTATCTATAAAAGTTTGAAGATTACACCTTCCGTTCTGCCTGTCACAAAAGAGTTACATTTGTCCGCGTTCAGTTTGGCCTGCAGCATCAGGCTTTATCCAGGGGCACCACGAGGAGGAACGGACTCACCCCCATACACTGCTTAGTCTTCTTCTGCTTATAATTTAGATAATATCTTTTGCTCTGATATTTAGTCTTATGCTTAATGTTCTTCTGCTCTTTGTTCTGCAGCCTCTTGTTCTTCTGCTTCTCGGTCTCCCATGTCGTCATCGTCTCCAGGGTCATCGTCTCCAGGGTCGTCGTCTCCGGGGTCGTCGTCATTGGGGTGGTCTTCAGGGTCATCGTCTCCAGGGTCGTCGTCATCTCAGTGGTCGTCGTCTCTGGTGTCGTCGTCATCTTAGGGGTGGTCTTCCGGGTCGTCGTCTTTAGGGTCTTGAACTTGGAAATGTAGCAGAAGGTACAAGAAGGCTGAGAAAATGCCGAGAAACAGCTGATGGAACTGGAACTCGGATGGCTACCCGAAGGTCCAAGAGCCAATGGAACTACCGAGGACCAGCTGACGTTACTGGAACACGGTTACTAAGCAGGAGGTACCCGTGCCTGAAAGCACTACCAAGGACCACCTGACGTTGGTGGAACTCGGATACCCAGAGGGAGGCACCTAAGCCAAAGGCTCTGCCCGGAACCAGCTGACGGTACTGGAACCAGGATGGGGAGCAGAAGGTACAAGAGCAAAAGACACTGCCGAGAACCAGCTGACATTACTGGAACCCGGATGGGTAGCCGAAGGTCCAAGAGCCAATGGAACTACCGAGGACCAGCTGACGTTACTGGAACCCGGTTACTAAGCAGGAGGTACCCGTGCTGAAAGCACTACCAAGGACCACCTGACGTTGGTGGAACTCGGATACCCAGAAGGAGGCACCTAAGCCAAAGACTCTGCCCGGAACCAGCTGACGGTGCTGGAACCAGGATGGGGACCTATTCAAGCTTGTTTTCCTAGAGCCCCAACTGGCGGTGTTAGAGCCCAGAGTCAGCAGGAGGAGGAGAGGGAGCAGAGTGTAGGCCGAAGCCTGCACTGGCGGCAGCTTTGGGTCTGTTGTGTCTGCGTGGCAGTTGCAGGACACGTTGCCGGCTGCACAGCAGGGGAACAGCTGGTGGTGCTGAACCCCACTGACACATTGGCTGGTGTTTTTCTCTGTGCAGATAGCAGTCCCGGGCCCCAACTGGCGGTGTTAGAGCCCGGGCTCTGCAGGGGGAGCAGAGTGTAGGCCGAAGCCTAATTGAACCAATTTCAAAGGTAACCTTTAACCCCCCCTCAGGTATTACAAAGTAGAAGAGCCACAGCTTATGCAGCAGTAGTGCTGCACAAGTCAAAGGTTGCTCTTTTAATTTTTCTCCTTGCACACGCTGAATGAAACACGTATAACATTTAGCCCTTTATACAGTCAAACTGTGTTGGAGGCGCGAGTTCCCTTCGTAATGAGACGCAGCACAGATGTCAAGAATCCCACCTTGGTGCTGGGTGCAGCCTCCTGAGCGTTGTTATTTGCTGTACAGGAGTCTGCGCTGTCGTGTTATCCCCTGGCCTAGCGCTGTTAGCGCTGCCCATCTTCTGACATCATTTAATGTCGGCCGGTGCGGTTCGCGATGACCATGAATCCCAGCCCCGCAGTGTCTTAACATTGTTAAAACACTGCGGGGCTGGGATTCATGGCCTGGCGCAGCACATATGTTCGCCTCTCACACTCGGGTCCTTACACCCGCTTCAGACTGTGCGGCGTCAGCTGATCCCTTATCGCATGCCACGGCCATGAAGCCGCACAGTCTGAAGAAGGCGGAAGGAGATGAGGGACAGGCGAACTGATGCACTGCTCATGCCCATCAATCACACCCTCGCAGTCCCAATAAATAAGACACCGAGGGGCGTTGTGTGGGTCAGAGCGGCCGCAGAGGCGCAGGCAGCCAAACAATGATGCCAGAAGACGGGCAGCGCTACCAAGGGGGTTGCAGCGTGTCATTACAAAGGAAAGTCACACCTCCGGGATGGTTAAATGGTCACACAGAGGACACATTTTAGACGTGTTTTCAGTTCCACATGTGCGAGGAGAATACGTTTATGAGCCACCTTGCACACATGCAGCATTACCGCTGTACAAGGTGGCTGTAAAACATACAAACGCCTGGGGGAGGGGGGACAGGTTCCCTTCAATTTCCGTTCTTGTGTCTGCGTGGCTTTTGCAGGACATGATGCCGGCTGCACAGCAGGGGAACAGCTGGCGGTGCTGAACCCCACTGACACATTGGCTGGTGTTTTTCTCTGTGCAGCTAGCAGTACCGGGCCCCAACTGGCGGTGTTAGAGCCCAGGGTCAGCAGGAGGAGGAGAGGGAGCAAAGTGTAGGCCGAAGCCTGCACTGGCGGCAGCTTTGGGTCTGTTGTGTCTGCGTGGCAGTTGCAGGACACGTTGCCGGCTGCACAGCAGGGGAACAGCTGGCGGTGCTGAACCCCACTGACACATTGGCTGGTGTTTTTCTCTGTGCAGCTAGCAGTACCGGGCCCCAACTGGCGGTGTTGGAGCCCGGGCTCTGCAGGGGGAGCAGAGTGTAGGCCGAAGCCCAATTGAACCAATTTCAAAGGTAACCTTTAACCCCCCCTCAGGTGTTACAAAGTAGAAGAGCCACAGCTTATGCAGCAGTAGTGCTGCAGAAGTCAAAGGTTGCTCTTTTAATTTTTCTCTTTGCACACGCTGAATGAAACACGTATAACATTTAGCCCTTTATACAGTCAAACTGTGTTGGAGGCGCGAGTTCCCTTCGTAATGAGACGCAGCACAGATGTCAAGAATCCCACCTTGGTGCTGGGTGCAGCCTCCTGAGCGTTGTTATTTGCTGTACAGGAGTCTGTGCTGTCGTGTTATCCCCTGGCCTAGCGCTGTTAGCGCTGCCAATCTTCTGACATCATTTAATGTCGGCCGGTGCGGTTCGCGATGACCATGAATCCCAGCCCCGCAGTGTCTTAACATTGTTAAAACACTGCGGGGCTGGGATTCATGGCCTGGCGCAGCACACATGTTCGCCTCTCACACTCGGGTCCTTACACCCGCTTCAGACTGTGCGGCGTCAGCTGATCCCTTATCGCATGCCATGGCCATGAAGCCGCACAGTCTGAAGAAGGCGGAAGGAGATGAGGGACAGGCGAACTGATGCACTGCTCATGCCCATCAATCACACCCTCGCAGTCCCAATAAATAAGACACCGAGGGGCGTTGTGTGGGTCAGGGCGGCCGCAGAGGCGCAGGCAGCCAAACAATGATGCCAGAAGACGGGCAGCGCTACCAAGGGGGTTGCAGCGTGTCATTACAAAGGAAAGTCACACCTCCGGGACGGTTAAATGGTCACACAGAGGACACATTTTAGACGTGTTTTCAGTTCCACATGTGCGAGGAGAATACGTTTATGAGCCACCTTGCACACATGCAGCATTACCGCTGTACAAGGTGGCTGTAAAACATACAAACGCCTGGGGGAGGGGGGACAGGTTCCCTTCAATTTCAGTTCTTGTGTCTGCGTGGCTTTTGCAGGACATGATGCCGGCTACACAGCAGGGGAACAGCTGGCGGTGCTGAACCCCACTGACACATTGGCTGGTGTTTTTCTCTGTGCAGCTAGCAGTACCGGGCCCCAACTGGCGGTGTTAGAGCCCAGGGTCAGCAGGAGGAGGAGAGAGAGCAGAGTGTAGGCCGAAGCCTGCACTGGCGGCAGCTTTGGGTCTGTTGTGTCTGCGTGGCAGTTGCAGGACACGTTGCCGGCTACACAGCAGGGGAACAGCTGGCGGTGCTGAACCCCACTGACACATTGGCTGGTGTTTTTCTCTGTGCAGCTAGCAGTACCGGGCCCCAACTGGCGGTGTTGGAGCCCGGGCTCTGCAGGGGGAGCAGAGTGTAGGCCGAAGCCTAATTGAACCAATTTCAAAGGTAACCTTTAACCCCCCCTCAGGTGTTACAAAGTAGAAGAGCCACAGCTTATGCAGCAGTAGTGCTGCACAAGTCAAAGGTTGCTCTTTTAATTTTTCTCCTTGCACACGCTGAATGAAACACGTATAACATTTAGCCCTTTATACAGTCAAACTGTGTTGGAGGTGCGAGTTCCCTTCGTAATGAGACGCAGCACAGATGTCAAGAATCCCACCTTGGTGCTAGATGCAGCCTCCTGAGCGTTGTTATTTGCTGTACAGGAGTCTGCGCTGTCGTGTTATCCCCTGGCCTAGCGCTGTTAGCGCTGCCCATCTTCTGACATCATTTAATGTCGGCCGGTGCGGTTCGCGATGACCATGAATCCCAGCCCCGCAGTGTCTTAACATTGTTAAAACACTGCGGGGCTGGGATTCATGGCCTGGCGCAGCACATATGTTCGCCTCTCACACTCGGGTCCTTACACCCGCTTCAGACTGTGCGGCGTCAGCTGATCCCTTATCGCATGCCACGGCCATGAAGCCGCACACTCTGAAGAAGGCGGAAGGAGACGAGTGACAGGCGAACATATGCACTGCTCAAGCCCATCAATCACACCCTCGCAGTCAAAATAAATAAGACACCGAGGGGCGTTGTGTGGGGCAAGGCGGCCGCAGAGGCGCAGGCAGCCAAACAATGATGCCAGAAGACGGGCAGCGCTACCAAGGAGCTTGTTGCGTGTCAATACAAAGGAAAATCACACCTGAGGGACGTTTTAATGGTCGCAGAGGACTCATTTTAGACGTGTTCAGTTCAACCTGGGCAAGGAGAATAAGTTTCTGAGCCACCTTGCACACATGCAGCATTACTGTCGTACAAGGTGGCTGTAAAACGTAGAAACGCCTGGGGGAGGGGGGACAGGTTTCCTTCAATTTCAGTTCTTGTGCCTGCGAGGCTTTTGCAGGACACGTTGCCGGCTACACAGCAGGGGAACAGCTGGCGGTGCTGAACCCCACTGACACATTGGCTGGTGTTTGGCTCTGTGCAGCCAGCACATCTGGGCCCCAACTGGCGGTGTTAGAGCCCAGGGTCAGCAGGAGGAGGAGAGGGATTACAGTGTAGGCCGAAGCCTGCACTGGAGCAAGTTGAAAGGGAAACTTTAACCCCCCCCCCCAAGCGTTTGTAGCTGAAAGAACCATCGTGTACAGCACTAATGCTGGAAAAGGTAAACTTAGCTCTTTTAATTATGGTCCTTGCACATGCTGAACCTAACACTTATGAAAAGTGTCCCCTTCTACCGTGATACCGTCCGGTTGGTGGAACTGTCCTTTGTGATGTGACGCAGCACAGCCGTCATTCTTACCCCCTTGGCGCCGTGCGCCGCCTCCTCAGCGTTGTTTGAATCAGTCCCGGAGCCTGCGCTGTTAGGTTAGCCCTTGGCCATGCACACATTTTGCGCTGCCCGTCTTCTGACATCATTTGGTGTCAGGCTGGCTGCGCCTGTGCGGCTGCGCTGGCAGAGAGCCCGCCTCGCAGTGTCGTCTAATGTAATCCCACCGAGGGCCTGGGATCCGTGGCCATGCGCAGTGCATATCCTCACCTCTCACTCCCCTCCCTACGGCTTCTTCAGACTGTGCGGTGTCACGGCCGTGGCATGCTATTAGGGACCAGCTGACACCGCACAGTCTGAAAAAGCCGTAGGGAGATGAGTGAGAGGTGGAGGTTCAGATATGCACTGCGCATGTCCATGGATCTCAGGCCCCCAGTGGGAATAAATCAGAAGACAGTACGAGGCGGGCTCTCGGCCAGCGCGGCCGCACAGGCGCAGCCAGCCTGACACCAAATGATGTCAGAAGACGGGCAGCGCAAAATGTGTGCATGACCAAGGGCTAACCTAACAGTGCAGGCTCCGGGACTGATTCAAACAACGCTGAGGAGGCGGCGCACGGCGCCAAGGGGGTAAGAATGACGGCTGTGCTGCGTCACATCACAAAGGACAGTTCCACCAACCGGACGGTATCACGGTAGGAGGGGACACTTTTCATAAGTGTTAGGTTCAGCATGTGCAAGGAGCACCACGAAAAGAGGCACTTTTTCCCTTTGCATCATTACTGCTGCACAAGGTGGCTCCTTCAGTAACAAACGCCTGGGGGGGGGGGACAGGTTCCCTTAAATTTAACTTGTTGTGCCTGCATGGCAGTCGCAGTACACGTTGCCGTATACACAGCAGGGGAACAGCTAGCGGTGCTGAACCCCACTAACACATTGGCGAGGTGTTTGGCTCTGTGCGGACAGCACTTCTGGACAGCAACTAGCGGTGTTGGAGCCCAGGGACAGGAGGAGGAGGAGGAGGAGGAGATAGGAGGGATTGCCACACACACAGCTGGGGAACAGCTGACGTTACTGAACCCCAATAACAGAGGAGGGACTGTTGGGACTGTGCGGACAGCACTTCTGGACGGCAACTAGCGGTGTTGGAGCCCAGGGACAGGTGGAGGAGGAGGAGGTAGGGGGAGGTAGGAGGGATTGCCACACACACAGCAGGGGAACAGCTGACGTTACTGAAACCCAATAACAGAGGAGGGACTGTTGGGACTGTGCGGACAGCACTTCTGGATGGCAACTAGCGGTGTTGGAGCCCAGGGACAGGTGGAGGAGGAGGAGGTGGAGGAGGTAGGAGGAGGTAGGAGGGATTGCCACACACACAGCAGGGGAACAGCTGACGTTACTGAACCCCAATAACAGAGGAGCGACTGTTGGGACTGTGCGGACAGCACTTCTGGACGGCAACTAGCGGTGTTGGAGCCCAGGGACAGGTGGAGGAGGAGGAGGTGGAGGAGGTAGGAGGAGGTAGGAGGGATTGCCACACACACAGCAGGGGAACAGCTGACGTTACTGAACCCCAATAACAGAGGAGCGACTGTTGGGACTGTGCGGACAGCACTTCTGGACGGCAACTAGCGGTGTTGGAGCCCAGGGACAGGTGGAGGAGGAGGAGGTGGAGGAGGTAGGAGGAGGTAGGAGGGATTGCCACACACACAGCAGGGGAACAGCTGACGTTACTGAACCCCAATAACAGAGGAGCGACTGTTGGGACTGTGCGGACAGCACTTCTGGACGGCAACTAGCGGTGTTGGAGCCCAGGGACAGGTGGAGGAGGAGGAGGTGGAGGAGGTAGGAGGAGGTAGGAGGGATTGCCACACACACAGCAGGGGAACAGCTGACGTTACTGAACCCCAATAACAGAGGAGGGACTGTTGGGACTGTGCGGACAGCACTTCTGGACGGCAACTAGCAGTGTTGGAGCCCAGGGACAGGTGGAGGAGGAGGAGGTGGAGGAGGTAGGAGGAGGTAGGAGGGATTGCCACACACACAGCAGGGGAACAGCTGACGTTACTGAACCCCAATAACAGAGGAGTGACTGTTGGGACTGTGCGGACAGCACTTCTGGACGGCAACTAGCGGTGTTGGAGCCCAGGGACAGGTGGAGGAGGAGGAGGTGGAGGAGGTAGGAGGAGGTAGGAGGGATTGCCACACACACAGCAGGGGAACAGCTGACGTTACTGAACCCCAATAACAGAGGAGGGACTGTTGGGACTGTGCGGACAGCACTTCTGGACGGCAACTAGCGGTGTTGGAGCCCAGGGACAGGTGGAGGAGGAGGAGGTGGAGGAGGTAGGAGGAGGTAGGAGGGATTGCCACACACACAGCAGGGGAACAGCTGACGTTACTGAACCCCAATAACAGAGGAGCGACTGTTGGGACTGTGCGGACAGCACTTCAGGACGGCAACTAGCGGTGTTGGAGTCCAGGGACAGGAGGAGGAGGAGGAGGTGGAGGAGATAGGAGGGATTGCCACACACACAGCTACTAGCGGTGTTGGAGCCCAGGGACAGGTGGAAAAGCAGAGGAACACAATGTAGGCCGAAGCCTGAGTGGAGAAAGTCGAAAGGGAACCTTTAACCCCCCCCCAAGGCGTTTGTAGCTGAAAGAGCCAGCTTGTGCAGCACAAAAGATGCAAAAGGAAAAGGTGGCTCTTTTCATGATGCTCCTTGCAAACACAGAACTAAACACTTATAAAATGTGTCCCCTGAAACCGTGAGACCGTCCCGGAGGTGGGACTTTCCTTCGTAATATGACGCACAACAGCCGTCATTCTTACCCCCCCGGCGCCGTTCCACGGCTCCTCAGCGTTGTTTGATTCCGTCCCGGAGCCTGCGCTGTTATGTTATCCCTTGGCCAGGCACACTTAGCGCTGCCCATCTTCTGACATCATTTGGTGTCAGGCTGGCTGCGCCTGTGCGGACGTGCTGGCCGAGAGCCCGCCTCGCAGTGTCGTCTAATGTAATCCCACCGCGGGCCTGGGATCCATGGCCATGCGCAGTGCATATCCTCGCCTCTCACTCCCCTCCCTACGGCTTCTTAAGACTGTGCGGTGTCACGGTCGTGGCATGCTATTAGGGACCAGCTGACACCGCACAGTCTGAAGAAGCCGTAGGGACATGAGTGAGAGGTGGAGGTTCAGATATGCACTGCGCATGTCCATGGATCTCAGGCCCCCAGTGGTATTAAATCAGAAGACACTGCGAGGCGGGCTCTCGGCCAGCGCGGCCGCACAGGCGCAGCCATCCTGACTCCAAATGATGTCAGAAGACGGGCAGCGCTAAGTGTGCCTGGCCACGGGATAACATAACAGCGCAGGCTCCGGGACGGAATCACACAACGCTGAGGAGCCGGGGCACGGCGCCAAGGGGGTAGGAATGACGGCTGTGCTGCGTCATATTACGAAGGAAAGTCCCACCTCCGGGACGGTTTTACGGTATCAGTGGACACATTTTATAAGTGTTAAGTTCTGCGTGTGCAAGGAGCTAAACAAAAATAGCTACCTTTTCCTTGTGCAGCATTACTGCTGCACAAGGTGGCTCTTTCAGTAACAAACGCCTTGGGGGGGGGGGGACAGATTCCCTTACATTTCAGTTGTTGTGTCAGCGTGGCGGTCGCAGGACACATTGCCGGCTACACAGCTGGGGATCAGCTGACGTTACTGAAACCCAATAACACTGGGTCGTATGTTTTGACTGTGCAGACGGCACTTCTGAGCCTCAACTGGCGGTGTTGGAGCCCAGGAATTTAAGTTCAGGTGGTAGAAAGATGAACACAACAGGAGACCTGGATAACATAGACAGTGACCTAATTATTTAATCAGGAAGAGGAGTGGCAATTTCCTGCGAGATCCAGGCCTTGTTCATTTTCAGGAAAGTAAGCCGGTCAACGTTATCGGAGGATAGTCGCATGCGACGGTCAGTTAGTACACCACCTGCAGCACTAAAGACACGTTCCGATAATACACTGGCCGCAGGGCAAGACAGCACCTCCAATGCATACTGGCTTAGCTCTGGCCATGTATCCAGCTTTGAGACCCAAAACTTGAAAGGGGAAGAGCCGTCTGGGAGTACAGCAAGAGGGCAAGACATGTAGTCTGTCACCATCTGACGGAACCGTTGCCTCCTGCTGACTGGAGCCGTCTGTGATGGTGTAGACTTTTGTGGCGGGTACAGAAAACTGTGCCACAGTTGGGCCATACTGGTCTTGCCTTGGGCAGAGGCACTGCTTCTGCTCCCTCTTTGTGCAGAGCCTCCACCACTGCCTGGATGCACTGAGCTGCTTTGGAATGCACTAGCAGCACTTCTCTCAGTTGGAATGGAGAAGATGATGGAATTCACCAGTGTGTCTTGGTACTCCCGCATTTTTCGCTCCCGGTTCAACGGTGTGATGAGGCTTTCTACGTTGTCCCCGTAGCGAGGATCGAGGAGGGTGAACACCCAATAATCAGACATGTTGAGAATGTGGGCGATGCGGCGGTCGTTTCTCAGGCACTGCAGCATGTAATCCACCATGTGCTGCAGACTGCCAACTGCCCAACAAAAGCTGTCCCCTGCTGGAGGCGTGATCTCTGCCCGCTCGTCATCACCCCACCCTAGCTGTACACACTGAGAACTGGACAATTGTGTAACTCCCTCCTCTGGACGGATGTCTTCCTCCTCCATTGACTCCTCCTCATTCTCCTCACAAACTGTCCCCTGCCTACGCGTTTGTGAGGAACCACGTGGCGCTGACTGTCCAGAAGATGATGGAAATGCTGAATCCTCATCCTCCACCTCTTCCACAACATCATCCCTTAGCGCTTGCAGTGATTTTTCAAGCAGGCAGATAAGGGGGACAGTCATGCTGACTAGTGCATCATCTGCACTCGCCATCCGCGTGGAATAATCAAAGGGACGCAAAACCTGGCAGACGTCATTCATAGTGGCCCACTCTGTGGTTGTGAAGTCTGTACGGCGCTGAGTGTGACTTCTTTGCGCCTGAAGCAGCTGGTACTCCATTACAGCTTGCTGCTGCTCACACAACCGCTCCAACATATGTAACGTGGAATTCCACCTGGTAGGTAGGTCACATATGATGCGATGTTCCGGCAGGCGGTGTCGGCGCTGCAGAGCCGCAATGCGCGCTTTTGCCGTGCTGGAACGCCGCAAGTGAGCACACTCTAGGCGGACCTTGTGCAGCAGTGCATCAAGATCCGGATAGTCCCTCAAGAAACTCTGCACGACCAAATTGAGCACATGTGCCAGACATGGGATGTGAGTGAGGTTGCCGAGGCCCAGAGCTGCCACCAGATTTCGGCCATTATCACACACTACCATGCCTGGCTGGAGATTCGCTGGCACAAACCACACATCGCTCTCCTGCTTGATGGCATTCCAGAGCTCCTGCGCTGTGTGGCTTTGATTCCCCAAATAAATTAATTTCAAGACGGCCTGTTGACGTTTGGCCACGGCTGTGCTCATGTCGGTCGTAACAGGTAAACGTTCATCACGGGTCCATGTGGAGGTGGACTGTGACGGCTCCTGCAGCGATGATTCTGAGGAACTGGTGTAAGAGGAGGAGTCAATGCGTACAGAATGGATTCCTGCAATCCTTGGAGTGGGCAGGACACGTCCTGCGCCACTCGCACGATCTGTACCCGGCTCAACAACATTAACCCAATGGGCAGTGAGGGAAAGGTATCGCCCCTGTCCATGTTGACTGGTCCACGCATCGGTGGTGAGGTGGACCTTGCTACTGACGGCGTTCAGTAGCGCGTGTTTTATGTGTCCCTCCACATGCTTGTGCAGGGCAGGGACGGCTTGCCTGCTGAAGTAAAAGCGGCTGGGCACATTGTACTGTGGGACTGCCAATGACATCAAGTCACGGAAGCTGTCAGTCTCCACCAGCCTGAATGACAGCATTTCCAGTGACAGAAGTTTGGCAATGCCTGCAGTCAGAGCCTGTGCTCGTGGGTGGTTTGACGAGAAAGGCCGCCTTTTCTCCCATGCCTGTACTACCGATGGCTGTAGACTGGGCTGGGAGTGTGTGGATGACTGGGAAAGTGGTGCTGCGGGTGGAATTACAGCGGGTCTCTGGACAACAGGGCCAGAGGTTCTTCCACGGCGATCCTGGGAGGAAGCCGAACCAGCTGCGTGTGAGCTGGAGGAAGAGGCAACACGAGCTGAAGAGGTGGTAGCTGCCACTGTTGGTTGGCCTAGCTCTTCAGTGTGTTTTTCTAACTCCGCTGGGTGCCTGGTGCGCACATGTTTCCACATGTTGGAGGTATTGAGGTTGCTGACATTTTTCCCTCTTTTGACTTTGTGATGACACACCTTGCATTTGACATAGCAAATGTCATCTGCAACTGTGTCAAAAAAGGACCAGGCACTGCAAGTCTTTGGAGCGCCCTTTTTGGCTTTTGGAAGAGACATGCTCCTAACGGCTGCCAAAGCGGAGGCTGCAGGATCCGCAGTCTTCCCCCTCCCTCTCCCTCTTTGGGCCGTACGGGGAATCTCTTCCTCAGAGCTGCTCCCACCACCTTCCTGTCCCTCATGCCAAGATGGGTCAAGGACCTCATCATCTACACTACCCTCTGCCCCCAACTGCTCCTCCTGGGTAGTCTCAGCAGCAGAGCACACACCAGTAAGTGGCACCTGAGTGTCATCATCAGCTGATGCGGCCTGCGATGTGGTGAACGGAGCCACTGGCCCACCCGCCTCTTCAGAGGAAGAGAGAAAAAGCTGTTGGGCATCACTGCACCCTGCCTCTTCTTCCATTTCTCCAATGCTGCTTGGCTGGCCCCCTGTTTCCAAGCCAAGAGATTCAGAGAACAGAAGTAGAGATGGCTCCTGTCCTGGGCTCTCTGTCTGCCTGGGCAATTTGGCAGGTGGTGAAGAGACAGATGGCTGCTCTCCAGTGCTCTGTGTCTGAGAGGATGTGGCACTAATTGCAGTTGATGCATTAGCTGCCATCCATCCGACAACGGCTTCAATTTGTTCTTCACGCAGCAGCGGTGTACGGCGCTCTGCGACAAAGCTGCGCATGAATGACTGTTCCCTTGTGAAAGTGGGTGCTGATGAGTCACCAGTGCCCGCAGCAGGCACAGAATCCCCACGTCCCCTCCCTGCTCCGCGCCCACGCCCACGCCCACGTGCCTTACTCACTGCCTTCTTCATCTTGGTTGACTGATAAAGATAAGCAGAAAAGTACTAACGGGTTTGTGTGCTTATTCCTGAACAACTCCTCCTAACAGGTATAAGAAACACTAATTTTCTAAAGTGTGGACTAGACTTTAATATGAGCTAATGTGGCCTACACAAATGTAAAGTGGTGTCACTGGTGTGTTTGGTGAACTTTATTATTTATTTATTTTTTGGGGGCTGAACTGACAACAGATAGAGCTGCAGTCACACGGAGACTGTGCAGACAGCCGTAAACGGCGCTGCAAGGCCCAAAAACCCTCCTCTACGTTATCCTATGTAGTGTTTTTCCACAAGTTAGCTGGAGACGGGTGGAAAGACACTAATAGGAATTTTTTGAAAAAATGTGCAGCAGCCTGCACTACTTAAAACAAAATGAAAATTGATTTTGCGGTATGACGCAGTGAAGAACCCTGAGCTGGAGACAACCAGGCTATGGCTGCTCACAGACTACAGGGCGAGCTGCAGTCACACGGAGACTGTGCAGACAGCGGTAAACGGCGCTGCAAGGCCCAAAAACCCTCCTCTACGTTATCCTATGTAGTGTTTTTCCACAAATTAGCTGGAGACAGGTGGAAAGACACTAATAGGATTTTTTTGAAAAAATTAGCAGCAGACTACACTACTTGGAAAAAAAAAAAAAAAGAACAGTATGAGGCAATGAACCACCCTCCCTGAACTGAATACAACCAGCTATGGATGGCCTATGGCTGCACACAGACTAGAGAGTGGGCTGCACTCACACACACACACACACACAGACCTTGCAGATCGCTGTGAAAACAGCGCTACAAGGCAAAAGCAAGGTGAATAGTAGGTGAACACAGCGGTTGCTAAATTAGCCTTTGGAAAGCACAAAGAAGCAAATCGCTATCTCTAAACTGTCCCTCAGTCAGCAAACAGCGTCCTGTCACTAACTGAATTCACAGCAGAGTGAGCGCAAAATGGCGCCAGCGACTTTTAAACTGCATCATGACATCATTTCAGCAGCCAATCACAGCCATGCCAGTAGTTTCATGCCCTCCATGCTGAACAGGATGTGCCCACACTTGGAATCATTCTCATTGGATGAATTTGTGCAGTTTGAATCTGTGAACTTCCGATTCTGGTATCCGATACGCGGCAAGTATCGGAATCCCGGTATCGGAATTCCGATACCGCAAGTATCGGCCGATACCCGATACTTGCGGTATCGGAATGCTCAACACTAATTATGAATATGATACTGTGACTGCTGTGTATAGTTGCAGTATCACCTTTATAATGCAAATACAAGTCACAGTATCACTTACAGGTCCTTCTCAAAAAATTAGCATATAGTGTTAAATTTCATTATTTACCATAATGTAATGATTACAATTAAACTTTCATATACTATAGATTCATTATCCACCAACTGAAATTTGTCAGGTCTTTTATTGTTTTAATACTGATGATTTTGGCATACAACTCCTGATAACCCAAAAAACCTGTCTCAATAAATTAGCATATCAAGAAAAGGTTCTCTAAATGACCTATTACCCTAATCTTCTGAATCAACTAATTAACTCTAAACACATGCAAAAGATACCTGAGGCTTTTAAAAACTCCCTGCCTGGTTCATTACTCAAAACCCCCATCATGGGTAAGACTAGCGACCTGACAGATGTCAAGAAGGCCATCATTGACACCCTCAAGCAAGAGGGTAAGACCCAGAAAGAAATTTCTCAACAAATAGGCTGTTCCCAGAGTGCTGTATCAAGGCACCTCAATGGTAAGTCTGTTGGAAGGAAACAATGTGGCAGAAAACTCTGTACAACGAGAAGAGGTGACCGGAACCTGAGGAAGCAGTGGACTG
Organism: Ranitomeya variabilis; assembly: GCF_051348905.1. Lineage (NCBI taxonomy): Eukaryota > Metazoa > Chordata > Amphibia > Anura > Dendrobatidae > Ranitomeya > Ranitomeya variabilis. The sequence continues at coordinate 392,567,385 of NC_135234.1, forward strand.
AGTCTGGTGTGGAAACATCCAGAGCCACCGTGCACAGGCGTGTGCAGGAAATGGGCTTCAGGTGCCGCATTCCCCAGGTAAAGCCACTTTTGAACCATAAACAGCGGCAGAAGCGCCTGACCTGGGCTACAGAGAAGCAGCACTGGACTGTTGCTAAGTGGTCCCAAGTACTTTTTTCTGATGAAAGCAAATTTTGCATGTCATTCGGAAATCAAGGTGCCAGAGTCTGGAGGAAGACTGGGGAGAAGGAAATGCCAAAATGCCTGAAGTCCAGTGTCAAGTACCCACAGTCAGTGATGGTGTGGGGTGCCATGTCAGCTGCTGGTGTTGGTCCACTGTGTTTCATCAAGGGCAGTGTCAATGCAGCTAGCTATCAGGAGATTTTGGAGCACTTCATGCTTCCATCGGCTGAAATGCTTTATGGAGATGAAGATTTCATTTTTCAGCACGACCTGGCACCTGCTCACAGTGCCAAAACCACTGGTAAATGGTTTACTGACCATGGTATTACTGTGCTCAATTGGCCTGCCAACTCTCTTGACCTGAACCCCATAGAGAATCTGTGGGATATTGTGAAGAGAAAGTTGAGAGACGCAAGACCCAACACTCTGGATGAGCTTAAGGCCGCTATTGAAGCATCCTGGGCCTCCATAACATCTCAGCAGTGTCACAGGCTGATTGCCTCCATGCCACGCCGCATTGAAGCAGTCATTTCTGCCAAAGGATTCCCGACCAAGTATTGAGTGCATAACTGAACATTATTATTTGATGGTTTTTTTGTTTGGTATTAAAAAACACTTTTATTTGATTGGTCGGGTGAAATATGCTAATTTATTGAGACAGGTTTTTTGGGTTATCAGGAGTTGTATGCCAAAATCATCAGTATTTAAAACAATAAAAGACCTGACAAATTTCAGTTGGTGGATAATGAATCTATAATATATGAAAGTTTAATTGTAATCATTACATTATGGTAAATAATGAAATTTAACACTATATGCTAATTTTTTGAGAAGGACCTGTATATAATGTATATACAGTAGTCTTAATGTGATATATATATTTAGCAGTCATGGTGTCTCCTATATGATATATATGTTTGACTTCTATGTGATTAATGCAACATAATATAGTATCTACAGTATAATGCTGTCTTAATATATTGTATATTGTAGAGTTGTGTATATATAGTATACAATGTACAGATGTTTATATAGCATGCTGCTGTGTATATAGTATATAGTGTGGAATTCATGTTACATACACTGGCACATCTCTACACTATATACTATAGAGACCACTACACTCTATTTTTCGGAACACAGCATACATTGTGGAGCTATGTATGCTGTGTATACTCCTCCTGTCCTGTTTACATAGTGTAATTCTCAGCATCAGCTCTTATTATGTCTATATATATATATATATATATATATATATATATACATATATATATTGTGGTGCAGTGACCAATGTTACAGCCAGGGGGCGCTGTCTGTGCACTTCAAGATGCACTTGGAAGCATAATTGTGATGAAACAGTGACTGGCAGCGTTGTGAATGCCCGATATGTATCGCAGAGGTGGGTGGCCCTGTGATGGAAGCCTGGGTATGTTTTGCTCAAGCAGATCTACTGCTCAGGGATTTGTTTACATTAGGAAGGCTTCCAGGTGATTGGAGAGATGAGTGGGTCCAGTCACCTACAAACCCACCCAAAGATGCATGTCTGAACACCTAAGATGGTTTTGTGTTTAAGGACCTGTGGTGATGTCACGCTCACCTGACTGGCCATGTGACAGCTACCTGGGTGTGGTTACACCTATGTAAAGTGTGTAGCACATGGTGTGAGTGTTTGGTAGTCTGCAAGTGTGGACAGACTTCCATGTGTCCTGGCTGGACACTGCTGAGTGGCCTGTGTGCTGTAGGTTCTGGATGGTCAGTGTTGGAGGCTCCTGGGAGTGGAGTCGTCCTGGAAGCACCTAGAGACCATAGACCTGGACGGTCTGTGTTGAGAACCTGGGACTGACGTGAAGTCAGCATGAGAGTGGAACTCCTGAAAGGTAACCCTGGACAAGGGGATTGTAATATATGGCAGAGAAGTTTATCTGCTGTATGAACAGACTGGTGGTCATGATAAGTTCATGGACATAATGAAATAGACTGTATGTCATGTGGTTTATGTTTAATAAACCGGATTTGACCAGATTTGTGTGAGGTACCGTGCCTGAGTGCTTGATCCTATGCCAAGCGAGTGTCCCCCAACACACTCAGGTAGCATATCACCACAATATACAGTATATATATATATATATATATATATATATATATATATATATATACTGCTCAAAAAAATAAAGGGAACGCTAAAATCCCACATCCTAGACATCACTGAATTACATATTCCAGTTGTAAATCTTTATTCATTGCATAGTGGAATGTGTTGAGACAATAAAACCTAAAAATTATCAAAGTAAATCACAATTAATATCCCACGGAGGTCTGGAGTTGGAATGATGCTCAAAATCAAAGTGGAAAATGTAGTTACAGGCTGTTCCAACTTCAGTGGAAATGCCTCAAGACAAGGAACTGATGCTCAGTAGTGTGTGTGGCTGTGTGGCCCTCCATAGAAATGCCACCCCACACCATTACTGACCCACTGCCAAACCGGTCATGCTGAAGGATGTTGCAGGCAGCAGATTGCTTTCCATGGCGTCTCCAGACCCTACTTTCACACTAGCATCGTATGACGCACGTCGCAATGCGACATGGCCACGTACCGACGCATACTGTGAAAGCGCCGCACAACGGGGGCAGCAGATGCAGTTTTTCAACGCATCCGTTGCCCCATTGTGAGCTCCGGGGAGGAGGGGGCGGAGATGGACACGACGCAGGAAATGCTGGACACGACACACCAAAAAACGTTACATGCAATGTTTTTTTGTGCCGACGGTCCGACGCAACACGACGCAACCGTTGCACGACGGTTGCGATAGTGGCAATGCATGGCAATGCATTGCTAATGTTAGTCTATGGAGATAAAACGCATCCTGCAAACAATTTTGCAGGATGCGTTTTTTTCTCCAAAACTACGCATTGCAACGTGGGTCGTACGACGCTAGTGTGAAAGAGGCCTTAATCATGATTGAGGCTTAAAGTGAACCTGTCAGCAGGATTATGTTCAGTAACCTACAGGTGCTCTGCTTAGATATTCATCTGTGTGGCTTATGACAGGTCACTGCTGCATCAGGGATCTGCCCCCTAGTTTACATACTGCATAGAATTATGGTTTGAAAAAAAAATCTAAATCATTAGGCAGGCGCCTACACTGTAGCATGAAAAGGTAGATAATATGAGTGTTTTCATGTTATTTTGAAATAGTGTTGTTGTAAAAAAAAAAATTATAAATTTTTAATCAAAATTACACTGGCGGCACCTGCACAGTAACATCTATCCAAACGCGATAGATGCAACTGCATAGGAGCTGCCGCAAGTGCCATTTTGATAGGGAAAATAAAATATTAGGCTCCATCAAGATGGTTTGTGCAAAAAGAAAAAAAAACAAAAAACGGCGGTGCATGGCCGCTGCGGCGGTGGTCGTGGCACGGCTCCGTTCCGTTAGGGCATTAGGACCCACTACGAGGTTTGCCGTGAAGTGGCAGTGGGCTTCATACAGTCTGATCAGAATGTTAAACTGAAAACCTCATGTTCAGTATATAAATTTTTGCCTAGCGGCTTTAGATCAACGTATGATTTTGGGATGTGCGGTTCATGCTCTTTTTTTTCTTTTTGTTCAAAGCATGTTCTTGTCTCTTTCTTGGACCAGCACTCCTCCCATTTGGCACAGGTGATTTTAATTAGCAGGAGACTGCAAAGTAAGGGGTCTAGCCCATTTTTGCTCTCACTGAAGAGCTGGAGGAAGGTGAGTTTAAATGCTCCTTTCATTTTGGTGCTGGTGCTGTGTGGCGGCCATTGTTGCTGTGGCTTTGTGCTGGTGGGGCGGCGCGGTCTGGAGTCATGGGGGCTCAGTCTCGCAGCATGGGTGCTGTGGGGCAACAGGCAGTCCGCCCTGCTGGTGCATGGCCGCTGCGGCGGTGCTCGCGGCACGGCTCCGCTCCGTTAGGGCGTTAGGACCCACTACGAGGTTTGCCGTGAAGTGGCAGTGGGCTTCATACAGTCTGATCAGAATGTTAAACTGAAAACCTCATGTTCAGTATATAAATTTTTGCCTAGCGGCTTTAGATCAACGTATGATTTTGGGATGTGCGGTTCATGCTCTTTTTTTTTCTTTTTGTACAAAGCATGTTCTTGTCTCTTTCTTGGACCAGCACTCCTCCCATTTGGCACAGGTGATTTTAATTAGCAGGAGACTGCAAAGTAAGGGGTCTAGCCCATTTTTGCTCTCACTGAAGAGCTGGAGGAAGGTGAGTTTAAATGCTCCTTTCATTTTGGTGCTGGTGCTGTGTGGCGGCCATTGTTGCTGTAGCTTTGTGCTGGTGGGGCGGCGCGGTCTGGAGTCATGGGGGCTCAGTCTCGCAGCATGGGTGCTGTGGGGCAACAGGCCGTCCGCCCTGCTGGTGCCTGGCCGCTGCGGCGGTGCTCGCGGCACAGCTCTGCTCCGTTAGGGCGTTAGGACCCACTACGAGGTTTGCCGTGAAGTGGCAGTGGGCTTCATACAGTCTGATCAGAATGTTAAACTGAAAACCTCATGTTCAGTATATAAATTTTTGCCTAGCGGCTTTAGATCAACGTATGATTTTGGGATGTGCGGTTCATGCTCTTTTTTTCCTTTTTGTACAATCCATCAAGATGGTGCTTGCATTGCCCGCACAGTAAAATCGTTCCGATACACCAACCCCGAAACATGAAAATCGCATTAACTCAAAACTACAACTAAAGATTAAACAACCACAAGATGGATTTCATCAACCAAGGCATAATTTTTTATCAGTATAACAGCTCCAATGTCTGTAGGTTACTGAGTATCATCCTGCTGACAGGTTCATTTTAAGCCTTAATCATGATTAAGACTTCTAGCTGAAACACATCGGTTATGTATTTTGAATTTTCATGATGACCAGTGCATTCATTCATTTTTTAACTATATATGAATAAAGATGTTTTTTCACTTTTTTAACTGAATTAGTCATCGCTGGAGGACAACCTTCTTTTCCTGTGGCAATCATGGAATTACAGCCGTAAGTTTCAACTCTTGTACATATGTCCCTTTTGTATGTTTAGCAAACAAATGTTTATATCTTAACATATAAAAATATATTTCCAGGAGCACAAGCAACATTCGGGACAGGGACACTCCCTCAGAATCGGATGCTGGTGAAGTGCAGGAGGAGGCAGTGGTGCCATCTACTGAACAAGCAAGACCAGTAGAGCGGGAAGACTAGGCATGGAGCAGTAGTAACACCTTACCATTGGACAACTCCCCCCAGGCTGCAGCCATAAAACACAGGGTCATTGACTATCTCACCCAGTGAATGATGATGGGGACGAAGCCTTTTGCTGTAGTCTGGTATGCCATTTGTGTCAGGAACCAACTGATAAAAAGCCTAGCATTAAAGCTGCTATGCTCCACCTCCTGCACCTGTCTATTCCACCCAATGATCCACAGGAGCCCATTAACACCCCTCAGTACCTCAATAAGAGAAGGGGCAACATGCCACCACTACAATCCAGTGTCCGCAGCTCTGTTCTAACAGCAACACATCCCATGTTACTCTTGCGTCCCAACAAGGCCGACAGCTGAAGGTTGCCACCAAGGGCAGCACACACAGCTCTACAGTGCTTGGCCAATGGCCCTTCCCGCATTAATTCCCCCCACCATGACAGATCAAGTGTGGGAATTGAAACAGCTCCTTTGCTCAATCGCAGCTACCCCCATATCATCAAATTTATCACTCTTGCCACTCCTCATCCTCCTATACGTCTGGACTAGGGTTGAGCGACTTTAACTTTTTTAGGGTCGAGTCGGGTTTTGCGAAACCCGACTCTCAAAAGTCGAGTGAAATCGGCTAATTACCGCGAAAAGTCGGGGATCGACTGGAACACGAAACCCAATGCAGGTCAATGGGGAATCTCTCTCTCTCTCTCTCTCTCTGTCATGAAACCCGACTTTGCCAAAAGTTGGCGACTTTTGAATTTGTCCGATCCGTTTCGCTCAACCCTAGTCTGGACCTTACCCAACAAGCCAGCCAAACCCTTCGAGCAGGTCCTCCTCCCTCTCCAGATTTCGGTACATGTATTCTAGCTTATAAGTTCTTTTTGCGTGCATAGGTTTTGTGCAAATAACAAAATCTACAGAACATTAACATGTGTGCCTTTCTCCTTTTTTGTAAATACCATGTATATATTGTGGTAGTGAATTAAAAACTTTTTTTGCTGATTTTTGTTGGTTTATTTACTGGAAATGAATATTCACATTGCCTTACTTTAATAATCAAGACATAACAAAGATTAAGCTTTTTACAAACGGAACATTAAAACCATTAAACAAAAACAGTACTCAAGAGAATTCGTTTGCCAGAGGGATAGAACCCTCTGGTGAAAAAAAATAATTAGAAAACATCTCACTTACTCTGAGACTAGTTGGCTCATGGTGTCTCTCTAACAGGGGGTAAGCATCAAAATTATGGATGGCTGAAACACCCACAGCATCCATTGCAATTTGTGCAATATACGATTCTTGTAAAATTATTGAGAATTATACACACTTGGATGACCCCATTAACATTATCAAGGCTTAATTCATGTGGCGATAATAAAATTCCATTTTGCACTTAATATCCAAAAGTCAAATTTCACTAAGTGCCTGGCCCTAATGTGGTGGTAATTGAAGATCCACTGCTGTGTATTTAGACCATGATGGAGAAAAGGCCACATGACATGGTGGAAAAGTTGAAAAGTCTTATCTCCAATAATTGCATAAGGAACTGGTGTTGCTCCAAATCCAGGCAACATCCGTGTCCGGAGAGACACCCGGTTGGATATTTCTAAGCCGCCAACCCAATAAGGAAGAATTGAAGATCCGTGAATCTCCAGTTCTTCCATAGACTCCAATATCTACAGTTCTAAACAGGTAGTTGCTGTCAACTAGAACTAACAGAACCACTTAAAAATACTGTTTATAACTGTAGAATTGGGACCCTGAGTTTGCCAGCTTGTTAACCCAGATGTGCTTCCCATTCACAGCTCCAAAGCAGTTTGGAAAGTTGCAAACATCACAAACGCCTTGGGATACAGTCATTGGCTCGAGCATGTACTTTTCCTAGAGATGGTCCTAGATTTGTAGTGGACAATTCTGTATATTAATTTCCCAGGAGGAATTTGAGGTGCAAGGCAGCATATGATGAACCATTTGAGAGGAAGCTAAAAGCAAATACAAGAAAGAAAACGTAGATGGCTAGCAATTTATTTATAGATTTATACAAATGACAGCCAAATAAAAAAAATAGATACAAAATAAACAGGCCATGATCACTTTCCACAAGGTCAGCAGTAAATGCTCCTCTGCAAACACACATTTTCGTAATCTGGTGTTGTGAAACGTGATCCCCAAACGTAGCTCCTATTAGGGCTAGCGGAACGCACCGAGTAAATATAGATGTTTATTACTGGTGCGTTCGCAGCCCGGGGTCCACCGTGCAGGAGGAACCTGCTGCTAGTGAATGGTGGCACTATTTGGCGGTATAAGCTAACTCTGTTACTTCACAGAGTAGCCATGAAAGGAAAGCACTGCGCCCTGTTAGACTCACAGGGGCACAAGCTAACTGCCGAACTGATAGCAGTCAGTGGTCATGCAAACAAACAATCTCCTCACCGGAGGAGCCGGTATTCTAGGGGCTTATTTCAGCCGGGTCCCTGAATACATCCATACATAACCACACTGGCGCAAAGCACATAACTTAGATTGATACTAGCGCATGGCCGTGCGGTCATGCGCACCTTTTATAGCTGCAGCAAGTACAGGACCTTCCCAGAAGGACCAATGGGAGGCTGCCACAGAAGTTGAGCACCTTCAGGACCTTCCTAGAGGACCAATTGGATTAGCTGCAGTATCTAAGCATGTGACCCTTGATCTCCAATGAGAGATCTTACCCTGGGCATGCCCAGAAGGGGAAAAGTAGGACTTAGTCTCAAAGAAGTCTGCTCGCCACTGCCCAGTACTGGCTACAATGGCAGAAGCTGGAAAGGCAACAGTAATCCTTTGCACAGAGTCAGACTGAGCAAGATGCTGGGACCGACATCTCCACCGAGCAGGCTCCACAGCGGCAGGAGAAGAATGGGTGACTGCAGCAGAGATTGCCCGAGATTACCCCTGTGCAGAGGCGGGAACTCAACCCCTAACAGCTCCACCAGCAGGACATCAAATGTTTGCAGACACATTCAGCAATAATCAAAAAATTTCTCACCATAGAAACATGCAAAATATCCTGTGGTCTGATGGTGGCACAGTAACAGATGCACCCACACTCATCTATGCCTTTTTGGTACCTGAATGGTTGAGTACCTTCCCCATATTCTCTGGACAGAACCCAGGTAAATATCACTTGCTCAGTCTGGTTGAAGCTTACATTTTAATTAGCCATTTATGCATGCTAGCTCAATAAACAAAATATGGGGCATTAGGCGAAAAATGAGGATGTAACATATATTAGTACTTTGCTCCCAGCGTTCATGGGCCTTTTGGAAGTTGCTTGTATAGGATTACCAAACAATCAGGCCGTTCACTATTATTGTGGAAAATTTGGAACATATGTTGAAAAAAAATGCATTTCATACGGATTACATATGCATCTCATACGCAGATCATATGGAGGCTAGCCGAGAAAAACAGCACACACTCGCATGACTTTTGGAGTGACATACAGAGAACATATGCATGACACTCGTCCGACTTTTCAGTATCAGACCTGGAGCGATTTGTTAACCCCTTCACCCCGAAGCCTGTTTTTACCTTTCTGACCAGGCCATTTTTTTCAGTTCTGACCACTGTCAATTTATGAGGTCATAACTCTGGAATGCTTCAATGGATGCCACTGATTCTGAGATTATTTTCTCGAGACATGTATTTTATGATAGTGGCAAAATTTCTTCGATATCTTGCATTTATTTGTGAAAAAATCGGAAATTTGGTGAAAATTTTGAAAATGTTGCAATTCTTGAACTTTGAATATTTATGCCCTTAAATCAGTCAGTTATGTCACAAAAAATAATAAACAAATAATAAAATTAATAAACAACATTTCCCACATGTCTACTTTACATCAGCACATTGAACAATTTTTTTTTGTTAGGAAGTTATAAGGGTTAACATTTGACCAGCAATTTTTCATTTCTTCAACAAAATTTACAAAGCCATTTTTTTATGGACGACATCACATTTGAAGTCACTTTGAGGGGTCTATATGACAGAAAATACTCAAAATTGACACCATTCTAAAAACTGCACCCCTCAAGGTGCACAAAACAACAGTCAAGAAGTTTATTAACCCTTCAGGTGCTTTGCAGGAGCTGAAGCAACGTGGAAGGAAAAATGAACATTTAACTTTTCAAGTCACAAAAATGATCTTTCAGCAACAATTTTTCTATTTTCACAAGGGTAAAAGGAAAAAATAGACCACAAAAGATGGTGAGCAATTTCTCCGGAGTACACTGATACTCCATATGTGGGGGAAAACCACTGTTTGGTGCACGGCAGGACTTGGAAGGGAAGGAGCACCTTTTAAATTTTTGAATGCAAAATTGGCTGGAAATGAGAGCGGACACCATGTCATGATTGAAGAGCCCCTGATGTACCTAAACATTGGAAACCCTCCACAAGTGACCACACTTTGGAAACTATACCATTTCGAGGGTTAAACAGCTGGCGGTGCTGCTGGGACATCACAGGCTCGGATATCACTTAAACTTAGCTCCCAGTGGCAACCGCCAAATACACTTCGCAACCATGATGTATAGGTAAGTAGTTGCTTCTCCCGTTTCTTATCTCAGTAATGGAAAAGGCTATCAACACTGAATACACATTTTTAGGGTTTTGTGTGAAATTATGTCCAATTTGCCTTTTTTATTCTGTTTTTGTTGTGTTGTTCCAATACACACAAGGGAAATAAACATGTGTATAACAAAACAGGAATAATTGCAATAATTCTCTGGCAGAAATACTTCATGTCAAACAATTTCAAGGGTGCCAACAATTTTGGCCATTACTATATTAAATAAATGCATGTGCCGCAAATTTAAGACAACAGACATTAATCTTAACTAGTGTTGAGCGATACCGTCCGATACTTGAAAGTATCGGTATCGGAAAGTATCGGCCGATACCGGCAAAGTATCGGATCTAATCCGATACCGATACCCGATACCAATACAAGTCAATGGGACTCAAGTATCGGACGGTATTCCTGATGGTTCCCAGGGTCTGAAGGAGAGAAAACTCTCCTTCAGGCCCTGGGATCCATATTAATGTGTAAAATAAAGAATTAAAATAAAAAATATTGCTATACTCACCTCTCCAACGCAGCCTGGACCTTACCGAGGGAACCGGGAGCCTTCTTTGCTTAAAATGCGCGCTTTTACTTCCTTCCGCGACGTCACGGCTTCTGATTGGTCGCGTGCCGCCCATGTGGCTGCGACGCGACCAATCACAGCAAGCCGTGACGTAATTTTCAGGTCCTCAATGCCTAATTCTAGGCATTCAGGATTTTAAAATTATGATCCGGCTTGTGATTGGTCGCGTCGCGGTCACATGGGCGACGCGACCAATCACAAGCCGTGACGTCACGGGAGGCAGGAAACGCGCGCATTTTTAAAATTACGTCACGGCTTGTGATTGGTTACGTGCCGCCCATGTGACCGCGACGCGACCAATCACAGCAAGCCGTGACGTAATTTCAGGTCCTGAATGCAGAAATAGGCATCAGGACCTGAAATTACGTCACGGCTTGCTGTGATTGGTCGCGTCGCGGCCACATGGGCGGCACGCGACCAATCAGAAGCCGTGACGTCACGGAAGGAAGTAAAAGCGCGCATTTTAAGCAAAGAAGGCTCCCGGTTCCCTCAGTAAGGTCCAGGCTGCGTCGGAGAGGTGAGTATAGCAATATTTTTTATTTTAATTCTTTGTTTTACACATTAATGTTGTTTCGATACCGATACCCGATACCACAAAAGTATCGGATCTCGGTATCGGAATTCCGATACCCGCAAGTATCGGCCGATACCCGATACTTGCGGTATCGGAATGCTCAACACTAATCTTAACCCCTTCATGACCGTGGGATTTTTCGTTTTTCCGTTTTTGTTTTTCACTCCCCTCCTTCCCAGAGCCATAACTTTTTTATTTTTCTGTCAATTTGGCCATGTGAGGGCTTATTTTTTGCGGGATGAGTTGTACTTTTGAAAGACATCATTGGTTTTACCATGTCATGTATTAGAAAACAGGAAAAAAATTCCAAGTGCGGTGAAATTGCAAAAAAGTGCAATCCCACACTTGTTTTTTGCTTGGCTTTTTTGCTAGGTTCACTAAATGCTAAAACTGACCTGCCATTATGATTCTCCAGGTCATTACGAGTTCATAGACACCTAACATGAGTAGGTTATTTTTTACCTAAGTGGTGAAAAAAAATTCCAAACTTTGCTAAAAAAAAAAAAATTTTTCCCATCTTCCGATACTCGTAGCGTCTCCATTTTTCATGATCTGGGGTTGGTTGAGGGCTTATTTTTTGCGTGCCGAGCTGGCGTTTGTAATGCTTCCAATTCGGTGCAGATACGTTCTTTTGATCGCCCGTTATTGCATTTTAATGCAATGTTGCGGCGACCAAAAAACCATAATTCTGGCGTTTCGATTTTTTTTCTCAATACGCCATTTAGCGATCAGGTTAATGCTTTTTTTATTGATAGATCGGGCGATTCTGAACGTGGCGATACCAAATATGTGTAGATTTGATTTTTTTTTATTGATTTATTTTGATTGGGGCGAAAGGGGGGTGATTTAAACTTTTATATATTTTTTTATTTTTTTCACATTTTTTTAAACTTTTTTTTAACTTTTGCCATGCTTCAATAGCCTCCATGGGAGGCTAGAAGCAGGCACAGCATGATCGCCTCTGCTACATTGCAGCGATCTGCTGTTCGCTGCTATGTAGCAGAAATGCAGGTGTGCTGTGAGCGCCGACCACAGGGTGGCCCTCACAGCTACCGGCGATCAGTAACCATACAGGTCTCAAGGACCTCTATGGTTACAATTGAGAAGCATCGCCGACCTCCGATCATGTGACGGGGGTCGGCGATGCCGTCATTTCCGGCCGTCCGGCCGGATGCGGTAGTTAAATGCCGCTGTCTGCGTTTGACAGCGGCATTTAACTAGTTAATAGCTGCGGGTGAATCGCGATTTCACCCGCCGCTATTGCGGGCACATGTCAGCTGTTCAAAACAGCTGACATGTCCCGGCTTTGATGCGGGCTCACCGCGGAGCCCTGCATCAAAGCAGGGGAGCTGACATCGGACATACTATACCGTCCGATGTCAGTAAGGGGTTAAGTAAGTGCACATATATTTGTGAATATAGGCTAAGAAACAAAAGATGCACCAACCAAAATTGCTGCTGAGGGGGCGTGGCTATGTAGCTGAGGAAGGAAGACGTGCCTCGTGAGAGCTCCTGCCATCCTGAATCTATCCTGCCATTAAGACCCTTCATTTATGCATTATACCGGCTGACGCTGAGACCCCGAGACCCCAGGAATCTGGTGACCCCTCCGGACATTTGCCATGTGGATCCGGAGTGCTGGAAGCTATAGTGGCCCGGGCTGATGGAGGGTACATGTGCAGCGGCGGCCATTTTACCTGTGCGCGCTCCGGCGGGACGGGACGCAGTGCTGGCTCCCTTTGATGTCGGGCTCTCCCCGCGGGATTCGGCGGCTCTGCGGACTTCGTCGGTGAGGGCTGTGGAGCATCGGCATACAGGAGCCGGGAGATCTGGGGCGGATGGCGGTGCCTGCGGGGGTCAGCGGCCATCACTGTAGCGCACGCCCTAACAGCAAGGGAAGAAGCGCTTCTCACTATATCTGCGGTGTCACTCAGGAGGTGAGCAGATAGCCTGGGATAACAAAGGGGTGGTGTGGTGTGTGCCCTGAAAGATTGGGCCCTACGCCCCCCCTACCAGACGGACACTTCTCCGGCTGGCGCCATAAATCTGGAGGGATTAACCCCCTCCCTGCTGTTTCCCCTGTGGAGGCTGTGGGTCCGCTCTGACATATAGAGCTTGGAGGACTACTAGGGCTGCTGCATATACAACCCTTCACATACCCTCGTCCAGTGGTCTCTTTTTCTTTTGGGATACCGCCCTGTGTTTTGCTCTGCTGGGTTCGCGGTTGGAGACTGGACTATTTATACACGCAAGTGCAGTTATTTTCTGTGATCCCTTTTGTTGTTCGTCATGCATCACTCCAAAGGAGTGGGGGCAGCCGATAGATTGAAGAAGTATGCCAGGGATGACGCCCCTGATAATGTACGTACCCTCAGAAATAACTCTGCGCAGGGCCAGCGTAAAAATCGATCACCTCTCTGATAGCAACGAGGAGGGAGAACAAGAAGAACTGACCCTTAAACAAGCATCTGAGCAATTAATGCAGGCTATATCCTCACTAGATCATCTCTTACTGAGAAAATAGAGGATGTGCACACTGAAGTGGGTCGCCTGCGACATGACATGCAGGCCATGAGAGGGTGTATATCAGAGGTTGAAACAAGAGTGTCTCATATAGAAGATACCATTACCCCTAAGGAGACTAAACTGACAAAAGCCGCTGGCTCCATTAATGCCTGGAAACAAAAGGCAGATGATTTGGAGAATAGATTACGCCGCAATAACATTCGAATTATTGGCCTGCCAGAGCGCTCAGAGGGTCAGCAGCCTGAACAATTTCTGGAAGATTGGCTTAAAACCTCTCTGGGGGATGGATTCTCCTCAACATTCTTGATGGAAAGAGCCCATAGGGTCCCAACGAGACCTCTCCCCCCCCTGGAACTCTACCTCGACCTATTCTGGTACGCCTCCTCAACTGCAGGGATAGGAATGCTATTCTTCGCTTGGCGCGGCAGAAGGGCCCTATCAAATTCAACAATGCTACCATATTGATTTTCCCAGACTTCTCCATGGAGCTTCAGAAACAGCGGGCGAGGTTTGTGGAAATCAAGAAACAACTTAGAGATAAACATATTATCTAATCCATGCTTTATCCAGCTCGACTGCGTATAGTCCATGACAGTTCCTCCTTATTCTTTACAGACCCGGCGGAGGTAGCCGAATGATTGCGGTCCTACAGGGTGTCTAATGTGAAAGACTCCTAATTTGTTCTTTTTGTCTAATGGCAACATAAACGGAGCTCTTCATATGGGTGCTGAGCTTATCAACAATACCGGACGCTGGAGACAGTGAGGGTATCTCCTTTTCTATCTGATCGCAGGAGTATGGGATTGTACTCCTCTACAGTTCAAGTTTTGTTTTGTTTGGTTTGGTTTTTTATATCAGTTTTGATTGTTTGATGTATATGGTCACCGCCAATAATATCTTTGTGCCTTGTGTGATGTCTCTGAACCTAGCCAGAGTAACAACCCACATCTTCCCTTCTTTTAAGTATAAACATGGGGTCTGAGATTATATGTATGACCTGGAATATACGAGGTATTAAAACCCCCCGGAAAAAAATTAAAGTATTTTTGCAGATTAAACGGTACCGCCCGCATGTTGTAGCACTAGTGGAGACACATCTGACTAGAGATACAGCCCGATATACACAAAAACCGTGGGTGCAGTGGTCTCTCCACGCACTTCACACCAGCTATTTGAGAGGGCTCTCTCTGTTAATACACAGGGATGTTAGATGGGAGGCCAGGGAAGCACGACAGGATCCTGAGGGTCGCTTTGTCTTTGTGCATGCATTTATTAACTCACGTGAATATGTGATACTATGTGTCTATAACGCCCCCCGGCTAGCACTTCGGTCCTTCACATGGCATTAGGTTTCTCCTTAAATTATCCTGATGCCAGAGTTATTTGTATGGGAGATTTTAACCTGGTCATGGATGGTTCCCTGGACAGATTGAGACTGGATGACTCGACATCTGGGGAGCACCTGCCCCAGCCCCCCTCCCAGTTAGCGCTGTTTATGGGCGGTAGTGGATGGCTGGACTTATGGAGAGTGCCTCACCCTGAGACTAAAGAATATACCTGCCACTCGTCCACCAGGCGATCTTTATCTCGCATAGACTACATATTTGGTTCTAGTAATTTGGCACTGTGGGTGGATAGTGTTGAACATGACAATAGGGGGATTTCGGACCATAATCCAGTTATCCTTAAACTTAAATATGGCCAATCATATAATAATATGTCCTGGAAGTTGAATCCTTTCTGGTAAAAACTAATAGACTCTAGTGATAGGACGGTTGACCAGCTGAATTGTTTTATTTCAACTCACCCGGAACCCCAAAATCTTGGTCTGTTTTGGGATACCCTAAAAGCCTATTTAAGGGGGTGCTTGTCCTCCACAATCTCTTATATCAAAAGGATTACGGCGAAGGAAGAAGATGAGATAGGGCAGTGGCAAAAAGACTCGGAAGCTGCCTATATAGCAAGCCAAACTAGTGGTAACAGGGCTGAGTGGCTCGCTTCCCAGAGGTTATATGCTCAACCAGGCCAGTACACTCCTGGCTTTCTTAGTGCGCCAACATAACACCTCTAACACTATACTGCAAATTCGTACACCTGATGGCTCGCTGGTATCTTCTGCAGATGAGATACTTCAATGTTTTCATGATTACTATGAAACGTTATATAGATCTGGTAGTGGTCTTGATGTTTTTGAATGTTTGAATTATTTATCAGATATAGTATTTCCTTTATTGAGTCCAGCCCAGCGGGCCTTTATGGATGCTGAGTTCACCTTGGAGGAAGTAGAACATGCTATAGCGGATATGGCCACTGGGAAAGCCCCTAGGCCTGATGGGTTTCCCATTGAGCTCTATAAGAAATATCAAGATAAACTGGCACCACTCCTATTGAAGGTGCTTCAGGAAATATGGGAGGGAGGATCTATGCCAGAAACATTTTACGATGCAAATATTGTTATGCTCAGGAAAGAGGGGAAGGACCCTTTGGAGTGTGGATCATATCATCCTATATCGCTAGTAAATGTAGATTATAAAATCTTCACTAAAATCTTGGCTACTAGACTAAACACAATCATATTAGACCTTGTACACCCAGATCAGACTGGCTTTATGCCTGGAAAAAGCACCTCCATCAATATTAGACGGGTTCAGTCAGTGATTCAGTATAGCTCTCTAGAATTAGATAATAACTGGGCACTGGCATCGTTGGATACGGCCAAGGCTTTTGACTCTCTTGAGTGGCCCTTCCTCTCTGCATGTATAAGGAAATACGGTTTTGAGGATACATTTTTGAGAGGGATAGGTATACTTATATATGAAGCCCAGGGCACGTATAGTTGTGAATAATGCCATTTCTGAACCTTTTTCACTATACAGGGGAACTCGTCAGGGATTTCCTCTATCCCCGGCTCTCTGGCAATAGAGGCTTTGGCAATACACATAAGGACTTCCAATGACATTAAGGGAATAAATATTGCGGGTCGAGTGGATACCATTGGTCTTTATGCTGACGATATGGTGATATTTATGGACAAAGTAGAGGAAACGTTACCACAAGTAATAGCGACTATAGATAAATTTAGCAAATTCTCTGGTTTATATATAAACTGGGATAAATCTGCTCTGTTCCCTCTCTCACATGCCTCGATACCCTGCCTTGAAACTGTCTTGTTGCTACCCACTGTTTTCAATTTCAAATATCTAGGTATCCACATGTCTCAACATGGCCATTTGGATCTACAACTTAATATCTACCCACTATTAGATTTGGTCAAAACTAAATTTGCAACTTGGAACAAACTCCCCCTCTCTGTTGCTGGCCGAATTAACCTAATAAAAATGATATTGCTCCCCAAACTTAGCTACTGCCTTCAACACAGTGCCGTGCCCATACCCAAATACTTCTTTGCGAATTTAAATTCACTAATTACATCCTTTATATGGGGGAAAACTAGACCCAAACTTAAATTATCTGCATTACAGAGGCCGAAGCAGGGGGGAGGGGCTACTTGTATTATCTCGCCGGACAGGCTAAGGCGATTGCTAAGTGGATGCCCAATAATTCCCTGCCTAACTCTGAGAGCCATCTACTCCACTCTGCCCAGGTTGATTATCCACTGGGGTTTCTGGAACTAGAGAAAGTTAATGCTCCCCGTTTGTTGCCTTTGCTCCGGCTGGCACGGCTAATATGGAGGCAAATTAAAAAAGTCATTGGATTTGTAGATGTAGTAGTTGAAATGCCATTGTGGAATAATAGTTACTTCCCGGGACTATTGAACCATCCATCCACTGATTTTTGGATTTCGTGTGATGTCCTTTCGGTGGGAGATGTACATAACCAGGGGATCTTTGTATCCTTCGAACAACTACAGAACACTCACAATATTCCGAGATCTCAATTCTTCCGTTATCTGCAGTTAAAATCAGCCTTTCAATCATACTTGCGGAATATGGGTACAGGTCGAGCTATTTCGTCTTTACCTTTGATAGGTATTCTCAACTCACAAGGTCCTCAAGGACTTATTTCCTCTTTATATACTTATTTGCTGTCCGTAGGAGTTGGGTCCACTATAAATTCTATCAAAGGGAAATGGGAGGGACTTCTCCCTGATTTATCGGGTGAGGAGTGGGAAGATATTCTGGAATCCCCAACTAAAGTCTCCCCATGAATTAATAATAAGATGACCCAATTGTATATCATATATCAGTCTTATCTGACCCCGGTGCGACTTTTTAAAACCGTAACCGGCAGCTTCCGTTCCTAAGAATGAGCACTTGAAAGACCTTAGATGACGTCGCGGCTTGTGATTGGTTGCGAGAGCGGTCACGTAAACGCCACACGACCAATCACAAGCCGCGACGTCATCTAAGGTCTTTCAAGCGCTCATTCTTAGGAACGGAAGCTGCCGGTTACATCGGTAAGGTCAAGGCTGCGTCAGAGAGGTGAGTATATCAATATTTTTTATTTTTATTCTTTATTTTACACATTAATATCGATACCGATTCCCGATATCACAAAAGTATCGGATCTCGGTATCGGAATTCCGATACCGCAAATATCGGCCGATACCAGATACTTGCGGTATCGGAATGCTCAACACTAACAACAACTGAACATGTGCAGTACATGGAAAGTATACAGAAAGTAGTATGCTGTTTATGTGTCTAAGGGCTCATACTCACCTGCGAGAAACTTGGACGAGTCTCACATGTTAATAACTGGCGCTGCACCCAGCACTCAGATCGGAGCGTGCGGACACATAGGAATACATGTAGCCGCACGCTTCGCTCCTGAGTGCCGGGTGCAGCACCGGGTATTGACGTGCGAAACTCATCCGAGTTTCTCGCGGGTGAGTATGAGCTCTAAGGATGAGGATGTGTCAGCACATTGCATATCAACATGTTAACTGGCATGGACAAAGACATCTATATCGATGAAAGTCGATGACCTGAGGGGTGCGAACAGTGGATATTTGAAGGGCAAGCATTTTCCAGATGATGAAACTCTGATTTCCGAAGTCACAACGTGGTTTTTGGAGCAACCTGTCGACTACTACAAGCACGGTGTTTACAGTTGCTTAAAGAGATGGGAGATGTGTGTGTCCCTAGGTGGCATCTATGTAGAGAAGGACTAATAACTGTGCCAAGTTTCATTGCTCTCAGTACACAGGAAGTGGGTCAGAGGAAATCTTTAATGAACGCCCCACGTATCCTGTACTGTAAAACAGGAAAAAAATTCCAAGTGCGGTGAAATTGCAAAAAAAAGTGCAATCCCACAGTTGTTTTTTAGTTTTTTTTCTTACCATGTTCACTAAATGCTAAAACTGACCTGCCATTATGATTCTCCAGGTTATTACAAGTTCACAGACACCAATCACGTATAGGTTCTTTTTTATTTAAGTGGTGAAAAAAAAATCCAGAGTTTGTTACATATTTCGAGATCTTGGGTTGGGTGAGAGCTTATTTTTTGCACACCAGGCTGACGTTTTTAATTATACCATTCTGGTGCAGCAACAGTCTTTTGATCGCCTGTTATTACATTTTAATGCAATGTTGCGGCGACCCAAAAAAATCGTAATTCTGGCGTTCTGACTAGTGTTGAACGATACCTTCCAATATTTGAAAATATCAGTATCGGATTGGATCGGCTGATATTCGAAAAATATCGGATATCGCCGATACCGATACCCAATACCAATGCAAGTCAATGGGACCAAAATATCGGAATTAAAATAAACCCTTTCTTTCCTTGTAGGTTCATTCAACATGAAGGAAAACAACTAAGAATAATGTAGGATGTATTGGGGGAGCTGGAGGACACATTACAGGTGTTAGGGGTCAAGTTTCCCCCTCTGCACAGGGGGAATCTCGGGCCAACTCCGCTGCGGTCTCCCATTCTTCTCCTGCTGCAGTGGAGCCTGCTCAGCGGAGATGTCGGTCCCAGCATCTTGCTCAGGCTGACTCTGTACAAAGAGTTACTGCTGCTTCTCCTGCTTCTGCCATTAAAGCCAGTGTTGGGCAGCGGCGAGCGGACGCTTTGGGGACTAAGTCCTGCTTTTCCCGTTCTGAGCATGCCCAGGGTAAGATCTCTCAGTGGAGATCGAGGGTCACATGTTCAGATACTGCAGTCTAATCTATTGGTCCTTCTAGGAAGGTCCTGTAGGTGCGCAGGCTCTGTAGCAGCCTCTCATTGGTCTTCCTAGGAAGGTCCTGTATGTGCTGCAACTATTTAAGGCTCACATGGCCGCACGGCCATGCGCTAGTGTCTTTCTAAAGTTATGTGCTTTGCGCCAGTGTGGTCATGTGAGTGTGTGTTCAGGGACCCGGCTGAAATAAGCCCCTAGAATGGTGGCACCTCCGGCGAGGAGATTGTGTGTGTATGTATTCAGGGACCTGGCCGAAATAAGCCCTTAGAATGCTGTCACCTCCGGCGAGGAGTTATGTGTGCATGCATGACCACTGACTGCTCTCTTCTGGGTAGTTAGCCTGTGCCTCTGTGAAGTCAAATAGGACACAAAGCTTTGCTTTCTCGTTCTCGGCTACTCTGTGAAACTAACAGAGCTAGTTCATACCGCCATATAGTGCCGCCGTTTACTAGCAGCAGGTTCTCCTGCATGGTGGACCCTGGGCTGTGAACGCATCTACTTCAATAAAACATTTATATTTACTCGGTGCGTTCCGCTAGCCCTAACAAAAGGCATAGAGGTTTAGCCCAATCAAATGAAATAGCAGGAATTAATTTTTTTTTTTAAGACGTTCGGAGTTACAAAGATATTGACTGTTAAGATTTTTTATATTTTGTCAGATATTGATGTTTCACTAATTCCATGCTCGTCACCTTCTTTTTTTACTTCTCCGACACTTTCTTCTTCATCATCCTCAGCAGCAGCATCTTTTATATCAACTTCTTCTTCACCTTATTCATCTTCTTCTTCACCTTCTTCCTATTATTCTTTTTTGTTACATTCTTCATTTTTTGTCAACTATTCTTCTTCTTCATATTCTACTTCTTCATCATATTCTTATTTGTGACAGGCATTCCTGTAGTTGTTATCTATAAAAGTTTGAAGATTACACCTTCCGTTCTTGCTGTCACAAAAGAGTTACAACAGGATTTGTCCGCGTTCAGTTTGGCCTGCAGCAGCAGGGTTTATCCAGGGGCACCACGAGGAGGAACGGACTCACCCCCATACACTGCTTAGTCTTCTTCTGCTTATAATTTAGATAATATCTTTTTCTCTGATGTTTAGTCTTATGCTTAATGTTCTTCTGCTCTTTGTTCTGCAGCTTCTTGTTCTTCTGCTTCTCGGTCTTCCGGGTCGTCGTCTCCAGGGTCATCGTCTCCGGGGTCGTCATCGTCATCGGGGTGGTCTTCAGGGTCGTCGTCTCCGGGGTCGTCATCTCAGGGGTTGTCGTCTCTGGTGTCGTCGTCATCTTAGGGGTGGTCTTCAGGGTTGTGGTCTTTAGGGTCTTGAACTTGGAAATGTAGCAGAAGGTACAAGAAGGCTGAGAAAATGCCGAGAACCAGCTGATGGAACTGGAACCCGGATGGCTACCCGAAGGTCCAAGAGCCAATGGAACTACCGAGGACCAGCTGACGTTACTGGAACCCGGTTACTAAGCAGCAGGTACCCGTGCCAGAAAGCACTACCAAGGACCACCTGACATTGGTGGAACTCTGATACCCAGAAGGAGGTGCAGCACCCCAGAGTCCTGGTCGTTGCAGTACTGTGGCTCTGCCGCTAAGGGGGGCTATGGTACATCTGATGGCACTGAAGGAGTTCATCTGACCAGGTATCACATACACCAATACATTTCACAGTCTGGCCTCCAGGGGGAGCTAAGGGTACTATTCATTAGGCCACTCCTCACAGTCTGGTAAAACTGGGGGTTAGGCAGGAAGTTAAAAAGGAAAGCTGACTGGGTTGGAACCAGGCAACACCTTGTGGCAGAGGGTGTTGTAGGGGAAGATTTGGTAGGGTCCCTGTCAGGGGTGGGATCCTGACAGAGGCCTGGCAAACAGAGAAGAAAGCTACGGGACCGCGCCTGCACTTCATAGCGGCGGTGCCCTAAGAAAGGACAAGAAGCGAGATTTATTGTGCTGAGTGAGAAACGAGATCAACGCAACAGGGAGAAATACCAGTAGGAGTCGTGCTGTTAGACCGAGGCAACATCCTACTGAGGCGTAAATAACCGGTGGCCGGAACGCCGAGGAAGTACAGAGCTCTAAGCATTACTTCAAACCAACGGCAGGGCAGAGAGCTATAGGCTGGCTGTCTCACCTACATCACCTACGCAGACATAGGGGGCAACCTTTGGAGAGGGGCGACTCTAGGGTCCCGGAAGAGCTCCGAGCCTTCCCGTCATACGGGTGCATCCTACCATAAGATCTGGGGGACGAGAGTAAGAAGAACATCAGAATCGAGTTGTTGTGAGGGAACACGAGGAACAGACACAACAGTTGTGGGGACTATCCCGTAAGCACAGCAGTGGTGGACCACAACACACAAGCGCTAGAAGGAAGGCACAGATTTCCACCTGCAAAGGGAACTCTGGAGGTGCCATCGGACCGGCCGGACTTGCGCAGCCCGGTTAACCGTATTCCAGACTGAGGACCCAGAAGCCTTCAGTAAAGAGGTAAAGAGACTGCAACCTTGTGTTCTCGTTATTAACTGCGACCGGCACTACACCGCACCACTACTACCATCCACATCTATTACTGTACGCCCCTCAGCAGGGTCACGGACCGGGTCTAGCCACCGTGACAACCCCAGAGCAGAGACTCAGAGGCCCGGTACCGGGTACCCCTCGGCCCTGCGGCAGTGGGGGCGCTACAACTTGGCGTCACGAACAGCATCTACTTAAGCCTGAAGAATCAGGTCATGTGTGCCTTGGAACTGTGATTTATTATACTGGGACTGTGACTTATTGCAAGGGCTGTGTGTTGCCATTTGCCGCCAAAACCGTCGCCATTACAGCGCTAAGAGGAGCGCAGGAGAAGAAGAAGGGCGTGGAAGTGGGCGTAAACAAGCTGAAGAGCGCGAAAGACAATGGCCGCCCAGTCTAAGTATTTCTGTCCCTTGAGGACGTGTCCGTCAGCAGCCGAGATCCGCCTCCTAATCCTTAATGGAGGGCGGAGGCAAAGAAAGCGAAACCGCCCACGAAGGAGAGAGTGGGAAAAGGACCAGGAAGAAGAAGTCAGCGACATGGAGGACGCCATGGCCAGCCGCCAGGAGCCAGAGCGTGGGGTCAGAGCCGAGGACTCCCCCAGCTACCCGGAGAGGCACAGCGGCCAGACCTCCACAGTTGACGGTGACCTCCTGCAGACCGGAGTGGATGAGCTGATCCACTAACTCCTGCAGATGCAGCTGAACACTGAGGCCGGGTGGAAGAAGACCATCATCGGAAGCCTCACCAGACATCTGTCGGCAGCCTCGTCTGGTCCGGAGCAAGAAAGAAGTTCCAGCGCTCTGAAGCCAGAAAGCAAGGCCCTACCGGAAAGCGAGATGCTGCAAATGGAGATGACAACGCCGCAGTGCAAGGCCCTGCAACCAGCGTTCCAGATCCCAGCGGAGACGGAGCAGATCGGCACCGGAGGGACCGCATCTGAAGCAGGTATGAAGAACGACCCTACCTCGCCAGCAGAGGACTTGCTGATAGGCCCCGTCGCGGTACCCCCTCTCCCTGGGACCTATAGACTCCGGCGCCTTACACCCTGGGATCGGGCCCCGGGTATGGAGCACTTCTTAAAGGCCCCGATCTCGCCGATCACCTGGCCGAGTGAAGTCTATGCGGAGCTACGGCCGCCAGAGCGAGAGTAAACCTCGATGCCATGGATATGTAAATAGTTAATTGCTTGTTTCCCTGCTTTTTGCTGCTTTAAACCCGACTAGGGTTACTCTTAAAGGGATCCCTTTGTTGACCCGGGATCCCTATTGTATTTGTTTGTTTTCTACGTTTTGCACAAGTTATCAAAGAACTGCTGAATCATGAACAATGCATGATACAAACTCCTTGTATATAGTTTGCACCTTCTTAAAGGTGCTCTCTACTGGGTTTACATAAAAGACGGACTCTTTGCGAAGATACGGTTCTTGGAACTTGCACTGGAGTCCTTGCTGCATACGGACTTGCGGCTTGAGAAGTTGTACTACCTCGTAGAGACTTGGTCCCCTCTTAAAGGGGATGTTCACATCCTGCACTTATGAACAGTGTTGCCTTAAGATGGTTAGATGGCAATAATGTCTTGACAGAAAAAGTAATGATGCTAATATGAAGAAGTTATATGTAACTAACTAGTTGATTGTAAGAAATGTTTAATAATGTTAATAGAAGAATGAGGACAGGAAGTGAACCCGTAGGGGTTAGTGGTGAGTCCTCTTAGGAGCCATATGGGGATGGCTCAGTGATCTTGAACTGAAAGAAAAATATGTTCTATACTGTGTATAGTAGTGGAAGGACAGTAGGCTCGGGTGGAAAGGAGCGGTCCTGTACAGAAAGGAGAGGCAGTAGGCCTGGAGCAGTTAGGACAGGCGGTCCTGCAGACGTAAAGTAGGAGAATGCATAAAAGTTAATTAGCCTTATATGTGATATAAGAAGGTCTTTAGTGGATTTAGCGAGTACGTCCTTAAAGGCAATGTTAAACTATTGTTCAGAATTTGCACTCAGTAGAATACCCGGTTGGGTAAGAGAAGTTATTTATAGTAAAAGTTATTTAAAAGTATTTAACCATGTTTGTAACGTTCAAGTGTCCTCACCTCCCATAAAGGGAAGCTCTGTTAAAAAGTTGATTGTACTTGCATTTTCAAAATTGTATGTCTTTTTGCTGACATGTATTGTTGTTTTCTTCCCAGTCCAGGAGTACTGGATTTAACCGGGGGGGAGTGCAGCGCCCCAGAGTCCTGGTCGTTGCAGTACTGTGGCTCCGCCGCTAAGGGGGTCTATGGTACGTCTGATGGCACTGAAGGAGTTCATCTGACCAGGTATCACATACACCAATACATTTCACAGTCTGGCCTCCAGGGGGAGCTAAGGGTACTATTCATTAGGCCACTCCTCACAGTCTGGTAAAACTGGGGGTTAGGCAGGAAGTTAAAAAAGAAAGCTGACTGGGTTGGAACCAGGCAACACCTTGTGGCAGAGGGTGTTGTAGGGGAAGATTCGGTAGGGTCCCTGTCAGGGGTGGGATCCTGACAGAGGCCTGGCAAACAGAGAAGAAAGCTACGGGACCGCGCCTGCACTTCATAGCGGCGGTGCCCTAAGAATGGACATGAAGCGAGATTTATTGTGCTGAGTGAGAAACGAGATCAACGCAACAGGGAGAAATACCAGTAGGAGTCGTGCTGTTAGACCGAGGCAGCATCCTACTGAGGCGTAAATAACCGGTGGCCGGAACGCCGAGGAAGCACAGAGCTCTAAGCATTACTTCAAACCAACGGCAGGGCAGAGAGCTATAGGCTGGCTGTCTCACCTACATCACCTACGCAGACATAGGGGGCAACCTTTGGAGAGGGGCGACTCTAGGGTCCTGGAAGAGCTCCGAGCCTTCCCGTCATACGGGTGCGTCCTACCATAAGATCTGGGGGACGAGAGTAAGAAGAGCATCAGAATCGAGTTGTTGTGAGGGAACACGAGGAACAGACACAACAGTTGTGGGGACTATCCCGTAAGCACAGCAGGGGAGGACCACAACACACAAGCGCTAGAAGGAAGGCACAGATTTCCACCTGCAAAGGGAACTCTGGAGGTGCCATCGGACCGGCCGGTCTTGCGCAGCCCGGTTAACCGTATTCCGGACTGAGGACCCAGAAGCCTTCAGTAAAGAGGTAAAGAGACTGCAACCTTGTGTCCTCGTTATTAACTGCGACCGGCACTACACCGCACCACTACTACCATCCACATCTATTACTGTACGCCCCTCAGCAGGGTCACGGACCGGGTCTAGCCACCGTGACAACCCCAGAGCAGAGACTCAGAGGCCCGGTACCGGGTACCCCTCGGCCCTGCGGCAGTGAGGGCGGTACAACTTGGCATCACAAACAGCATCTACTTAAGCCTGAAGAATCAGGTCATGTGTGCCTTGGAACTGTGATTTATTATACTGGGACTGTGACTTATTGCAAGGGCTGTGTGTTTCCATTTGCCGCCAAAACCGTCACCATTACAGCGCTAAGAGGAGCGCAGGAGAAGAAGAAGGGCGTGGAAGTGGGCGTAAACAAGCTGAAGAGCGCGAAAGACAATGGCCGCCCAGTCTAAGTATTTCTGTCCCTTGAGGACGTGTCCGTCAGCAGCCGAGATCCGCCTCCTAATCCTTAATGGAGGGCGGAGGCAAAGAAAGCGAAACCGCCCACGAAGGAGAGAGTGGGAAAAGGACCAGGAAGAAGAAGTCAGCGACATGGAGGACGCCATGGCCAGCCGCCAGGAGCCAGAGCGTGGGGTCGGAGCCGAGGACTCCCCCAGCTACCCGGAGAGGCACAGCGGCCAGACCTCCACAGTTGACGGTGACCTCCTGCAGACCGGAGAGGACGAGCTGATCCACCAACTCCTGCAGACGCAGCTGAACACTGAGGCCGGGTGGAAGAAGACCATCATCGGAAGCCTCACCAGACATCTGTCGGCAGCCTCGTCTGGTCCGGAGCAAGAAAGAAGTTCCAGCGCTCCGAAGCCAGAAAGCAAGGCCCTACCGGAAAGCGAGATGCTGCAAACGGAGATGACAACGCCGCAGTGCAAGGCCCTGCAACCAGCGTTCCAGATCCCAGCGGAGACGGAGAAGATCGGCACCGGAGGGACCGCATCTGAAGCAGGTATGAAGAACGACCCTACCTCGCCAGCAGAGGACTTGCTGATAGGCCCCATCGTGGTACCCCCTCTCCCTGGGACCTATAGACTCCGGCGCCTTACTGTTGTAGATTCTGTTTGTGGGCTCCCTCTGGTGGTTACTGCTGGTACTGGGTGACTTTGGTGGGTTGCGGCCTTTGGTTTCCACCTGTCCATCAGAGGCTGGGTGTTTCCTATTTTACCTGGCCTTTCTGTCATTCCCTTGCCGGCTATCAATGTATTCAGATGTGCTCTGTTTGGTTCCTGCCTACCTGCTCCCAGATCTTTCAGGATAAGCTAAGTGCTGATTTTCAGTTGTTTGGTTTTTTGTCCAGCTTGCTTATTATGTCTCTATGCTAGCTGGTAGCTCTAGTGGACTGAGGTTCTCCCCATGTGCCATGAGTTGGCACATGGGTTCTTGTAATCTCAGGATGGTTTTTTGATTAGGGTTTTTTGCTGACCGCTCAGACCCCTTTTGTATCGTTCTGCTTTCTAGTTTACAGCGGGCCTCAATTTGCTGAACCTATATATATCATCTCTATGTGTGTGCCTTCCTCTCATTTCACCGTCAATACATGTGGGGGGCAACTATACCTTTTGGGGTTCATTCCTCTGGAGGCAAGTGAGGTCTTATTTTCTCTGCAGTACTAGTTAGCTCTTAGGCTGGTGCGTGGCGTCTAGAACCAACGTAGGCACGCTCCCTGGCTATCTCTAGTTGCGTTTGTCAGGCGTAGGGCAGCGGTCAGCCCAGGTTCCATCACCCTAGAGCTCGTCCGATATTTTGTATTACTTTGCTTGTCCCTTGCTATCCCTAGCTATTGGGATTCATGACAGTATAGCCGGCCCACAAAGTGTTAATTGTTTGGGCTGAAGCAGGAGAAAAAGAAGTGTTTAAGGGAATTTTTTTTTTTTTTTTCCTTCAGAGTTTTGCTGCCTAGCCCTTAATTGCTGTCTAGCTGCTTCTTACCTCCTCTTAACCCTTGAATGGCTCTGATATTAGCTGTTTAACATGGATGTCCAGAGTTTGGCTTCCTGCCTGAGTAATCTCGCGGCAAAAGTTCAAAACATACAGGATTTTGTTGTTCACACTCCCATGTCTGAACCTAGAATTCCTATTCCAGAGTTCTTTTCTGGAGATAGATCTACCTTCCTGAATTTCAGGAACAATTGTAAATTGTTTCTTTCTTTAAAATCTCGCTCCTCTGGAGACCCTGCTCAACAGGTCAAGATTGTAATATCTTTCCTGCGGGGCGACCCTCAGAATTGGGCATTTGCATTGGCACCAGGGGATCCTGCATTGCTCAATGTGGATGCGTTTTTTCTGGCATTGGGATTGCTCTATGAGGAACCCAACCTGGAGATTCAGGCTGAAAAGGCTTTATTAGCCCTCTCTCAGGGGCATGATGAAGCAGAAATATATTGTCAAAAATTTCGGAAATGGTCGGTGCTTACTCAGTGGAATGAGTGCGCCCTGGCTGCTAACTTCAGAAATGGTCTTTCCGAGGCCATTAAGGATATTATGGTGGGGTTCCCTACGCCTACAGGTCTGAATGAGTCGATGGCTATGGCCATTCAGATTGATCGGCGTTTACGGGAGCGCAAACCCGTGCACCAGTTGGCGGTGTCTTCTGAACAGGCACCTGAGACTATGCAATGTGATAGAATTCAGTCCAGAAGTGAACGGCAAAATTATAGGCGGAAAAATGGATTGTGTTTTTATTGTGGTGATTCAGCTCATGTTATATCAGCATGCTCTAAACGCACAAAAAGGGTTGATAAATCTTTTGCCATTGGTACTCTGCAGCCTAAGTTCATTTTGTCTGTGACTCTGATTTTTTCACTGTCTTCCATTTCCGTCGATGCCTATGTGGATTCAGGCGCTGCCCTGAGTCTTATGGATTGGTCATTTGCTAAACACTGCGGTTTTAGTCTGGAGCCTCTGGAAGTTCCTATCCCTCTGAAGGGAATTGACTCTACACCATTGGCTATGAATAAGCCGCAGTATTGGACACAAGTGACCATGCGCATGACTCCCGTTCATCAGGAGGTGATTCGCTTCCTTGTACTGTATAATTTACTTGATGTACTAGTGCTTGGTCTGCCATGGTTACAAACTCATAATCCTGTCCTGGACTGGAAAACTATGTCTGTGTTAAGCTGGGGATGTCAGGGGGTTCATGATTATGCACCTCCGATTTCAATCGCTTCATCTACTCCTTCTGAGATCCCTGCGTTTTTGTCTGACTATAGGGATGTTTTTGAGGAGCCTAAGCTCAATTCGCTCCCTCCTCATAGAGATTGTGACTGTGCTATAGAATTGATTCCTGGCAGTAAGTTCCCTAAGGGTCGTTTATTTAATCTGTCACTGCCAGAGCATACTGCTATGCGGAATTATATTAAGGAGTCCTTGGAAAAGGGACATATTCGTCCATCTTCGTCCCCTCTGGGAGCAGGTTTTTTTTTCGTGGCAAAAAAAGATGGTTCCCTGAGGCCTTGTATAGATTATCGCCTTCTGAATAAGATTACAGTCAAATATCAGTATCCACTGCCATTATTGACTGATTTGTTTGCTCGCATTAAGGGGGCTAGGTGGTTCACTAAGATAGATCTTCGCGGTGCGTATAATCTGGTGCGGATAAAACAGGGTGACGAGTGGAAAACCGCATTTAATACGCCGGAGGGCCATTTTGAGTATTTGGTAATGCCTTTTGGACTCTCCAATGCTCCGTCAGTCTTTCAGACCTTTATGCACAATATTTTCCGTGAATATCTGGATAAGTTTATGATTGTGTATTTGGATGATATTTTGGTGTTTTCTGATGACTGGGAGTCTCATGTTTTACAGGTCAGGAAGGTGTTTCAGGTTCTGCGGGCCAATTCTCTGTTTGTGAAGGGCTCAAAGTGTCTCTTCAGAGTCCAGAAGATTTCTTTTTTGGGGTACATTTTATCTCCTTCTACTATTGAGATGGATCCCGTCAAGGTTCAGGCGATTTGTGACTGGACACAACCTACATCTGTTAAGAGCCTTCAGAAGTTCTTGGGGTTTGCTAATTTTTATCGTCGGTTCATTGCTAATTTTTCCAGTATTGTTAAACCTTTGACTGATTTGACTAAAAAGGGTGCTGATGTTGCTGATTGGTCTCCTGCGGCCGTGGAGGCCTTTCAGGAACTTAAGCGCCGGTTTTCTTCTGCTCCTGTGTTGTGTCAACCAGATGTTTCACTTCCTTTTCAGGTTGAGGTTGATGCTTCCGAGATTGGAGCGGGGGCGGTTTTGTCACAGAGAAGTTCTAATGGCTCGGTGATGAAGCCATGTGCATTCTTCTCTAGAAAATTGTCGCCCGCCGAGCGCAATTATGATGTGGGTAATTGGGAGCTTTTGGCCATGAAGTGGGCATTTGAGGAGTGGCGTCATTGGCTTGAGGGTGCTAAACATCGTGTGGTGGTCTTGACTGATCACAAGAATCTCATTTACCTTGAGTCTGCCAGGCGTTTGAATCCTAGACAGGCTCGTTGGTCGTTGTTTTTTTCTCGCTTCAATTTCGTGGTTTCATACCTGCCAGGTTCAAAGAATGTGAAGGCAGATGCTCTTTCCAGGAGTTTTGTGCCTGACTCTCCTGGAGACTCTGGGCCTACTGGTATCCTTAGGGATGGGGTAATATTGTCCGCCGTATCCCCAGACTTGCGACGTGCATTGCAGGAGTTTCAGGTGGATAAACCGGATCGTTGTCCACCAGAAAGACTGTTTGTTCCGGATGATTGGACCAGTAGAGTCATCTCCGAGGTCCATTCTTCTGTGTTGGCTGGTCATCCTGGAATATTTGGTACTAGAGACTTGGTGGCCAGGTCTTTTTGGTGGCCTTCCTTGTCTAGGGATGTGCGTACCTTTGTGCAGTCTTGTGAAGTGTGTGCTCGAGCTAAGCCTTGCTGTTCTCGGGCCAGTGGGTTGTTGTTATCCTTGCCCATCCCGAAGAGGCCTTGGACGCACATTTCCATGGATTTTATTTCTGATCTCCCGGTTTCACAGAAAATGTCCGTTATCTGGGTGGTGTGTGACCGCTTTTCTAAGATGGTTCATTTGGTGCCCTTGCCTAAGTTGCCTTCCTCCTCTGAGTTGGTCCCTTTATTTTTTCAGAACGTGGTTCGTTTGCATGGGATTCCGGAGAATATCGTTTCTGACAGGGGATCCCAGTTTGTGTCTAGATTTTGGCGGACGTTTTGTGCCAAGATGGGCATTGATTTGTCTTTCTCGTCTGCATTCCATCCTCAGACGAATGGCCAGACGGAGCGAACTAATCAGACCTTGGAAACTTATTTGAGGTGTTTTGTTTCTGCTGATCAAGATGACTGGGTTGCTTTTTTGCCGCTGGCCGAATTTGCTCCTAATAATCGGGCTAGTTCTGCCACGTTGGTCTCTCCTTTTTTTTGTAATTCGGGGTTTCATCCTCGTTTTTCCTCTGGTCAGGTGGAGTCTTCGGATTGTCCTGGAGTGGACGTGGTGGTGGACAGGCTACATCAGATTTGGAATCAGGTGGTGGACAATTTGAAGTTATCTCAGGAGAAGACTCAGCAGTTTGCTAATCGCCGTCGCCGCGTGGGTCCCCGACTTCTTGTTGGGGATTTGGTGTGGTTGTCTTCTCGTTTTGTCCCTATGAAGGTCTCTTCTCCTAAGTTCAAGCCTCGGTTCATCGGTCCTTATAGGATCTCGGAGATTCTTAACCCTGTATCTTTTCGTTTGGATCTCCCAGCATCGTTTGCTATTCATAATGTGTTCCATCGGTCGTTGTTGCGGAGGTATGAGGTGCCCGTTGTTCCTTCGGTTGAGCCTCCTGCTCCGGTGCTGGTGGAGGGAGAATTGGAGTATGTTGTTGAGAAGATCTTGGATTCTCGTGTTTCCAGACGCAAACTCCAGTATTTGGTTAAGTGGAAGGGTTATGGTCAGGAGGATAATTCCTGGGTGGTCGCCTCCGATGTTCATGCGACTGATTTGGTCCGCGCCTTCCATAGAGCTCACCCTGATCGCCCTGGGGGTTCTCGTGAGGGTTCGGTGACCCCTCCTCAAGGGGGGGGTACTGTTGTGGATTCTGTTTGTGGGCTCCCTCTGGTGGTTACTGCTGGTACTGGGTGACTTTGGTGGGTTGCGGCCTTTGGTTTCCACCTGTCCATCAGAGGCTGGGTGTTTCCTATTTTACCTGGCCTTTCTGTCATTCCCTTGCCGGCTATCAATGTATTCAGATGTGCTCTGTTTGGTTCCTGCCTACCTGCTCCCAGATCTTTCAGGATAAGCTAAGTGCTGATTTTCAGTTGTTTGGTTTTTTGTCCAGCTTGCTTATTATGTCTCTATGCTAGCTGGTAGCTCTAGTGGACTGAGGTTCTCCCCATGTGCCATGAGTTGGCACATGGGTTCTTGTAATCTCAGGATGGTTTTTTGATTAGGGTTTTTTGCTGACCGCTCAGACCCCTTTTGTATCGTTCTGCTTTCTAGTTTACAGCGGGCCTCAATTTGCTGAACCTATATATATCATCTCTATGTGTGTGCCTTCCTCTCATTTCACCGTCAATACATGTGGGGGGCAACTATACCTTTTGGGGTTCATTCCTCTGGAGGCAAGTGAGGTCTTATTTTCTCTGCAGTACTAGTTAGCTCTTAGGCTGGTGCGTGGCGTCTAGAACCAACGTAGGCACGCTCCCTGGCTATCTCTAGTTGCGTTTGTCAGGCATAGGGCAGCGGTCAGCCCAGGTTCCATCACCCTAGAGCTCGTCCGATATTTTGTATTACTTTGCTTGTCCCTTGCTATCCCTAGCCATTGGGATTCATGACACCATACACCCTGGGATCGGGCCCCGGGTATGGAGCACTTCTTAAAGGCC
Source organism: Ranitomeya variabilis (assembly GCF_051348905.1). Lineage (NCBI taxonomy): Eukaryota > Metazoa > Chordata > Amphibia > Anura > Dendrobatidae > Ranitomeya > Ranitomeya variabilis. The sequence continues at coordinate 392,599,748 of NC_135234.1, forward strand.
CCGATCTCGCCGATCACCTTGCCGAGTGAAGTCTATGCGGAGCTACGGCCGCCAGAGCGAGTGTAAACCTCGATGCCATGGATATGTAAATAGTTAATTGCTTGTTTCCCTGCTTTTTGCTGCTTTAAACCCAACTAGGGTTACTCTTAAAGGGATCCCTTTGTTGACCCGGGATCCCTATTGTTTTTGTTTGTTTTCTACGTTTTGCACAAGTTATCAAAGAACTGCTGAATCATGAACAATGCATGATACAAACTCCTTGTATATAGTTTGCACCTTCTTAAAGGTGCTCTCTACTGGGTTTACATAAAAGACAGACTCTTTGCGAAGATACGGTTCTTGGAACTTGCACTGGAGTCCTTGCTGCATACGGACTTGCGGCTTGAGAAGTTGTACTACCTCGTAGAGACTTGGTCCCCTCTTAAAGGGGATGTTCACATCCTGCACTTATGAACAGTGTTGCCTTAAGATGGTTAGATGGCAATAATGTCTTGACAGAAAAAGTAATGATGCTAATATGAAGAAGTTATATGTAACTAACTAGTTGATTGTAAGAAATGTTTAATAATGTTAATAGAAGAATGAGGACAGGAAGTGAACCCGTAGGGGTTAGTGGTGAGTCCTCTTAGGAGCCATATGGGGATGGCTCAGTGATCTTGAACTGAAAGAAAAATATGTTCTATACTGTGTATAGTAGTGGAAGGACAGTAGGCTCGGGTGGAAAGGAGCGGTCCTGTACAGAAAGGAGAGGCAGTAGGCCTGGAGCAGTTAGGACAGGCGGTCCTGCAGACGTAAAGTAGGAGAATGCATAAAAGTTAATTAGCCTTATATGTGATATAAGAAGGTCTTTAGTGGATTTAGCGAGTACGTCCTTAAAGGCAATGTTAAACTATTGTTCAGAATTTGCACTCAGTAGAATACCCGGTTGGGTAAGAGAAGTTATTTATAGTAAAAGTTATTTAAAAGTATTTAACCATGTTTGTAACGTTCAAGTGTCCTCACCTCCCATAAAGGGAAGCTCTGTTAAAAAGTTGACTTGTACTTGCATTTTCAAAATTGTATGTCTTTTTGCTGACATGTATTGTTGTTTTCTTCCCAGTCCAGGAGTACTGGATTTAACCAGGGGGGAGTGCAGCGCCCCAGAGTCCTGGTCGTTGCAGTACTGTGGCTCCGCCGCTAAGGGGGGCTATGGTACGTCTGATGGCACTGAAGGAGTTCATCTGACCAGGTATCACATACACCAATACATTTCACAGTCTGGCCTCCAGGGGGAGCTAAGGGTACTATTCATTAGGCCACTCCTCACAGTCTGGTAAAACTGGGGGTTAGGCAGGAAGTTAAAAAAGAAAGCTGACTGGGTTGGAACCAGGCAACACCTTGTGGCAGAGGGTGTTGTAGGGGAAGATTCGGTAGGGTCCCTGTCAGGGGTGGGATCCTGACAGAGGCCTGGCAAACAGAGAAGAAAGCTACGGGACCGCGCCTGCACTTCATAGCGGCGGTGCCCTAAGAAAGGACAAGAAGCGAGATTTATTGTGCTGAGTGAGAAACGAGATCAACGCAACAGGGAGAAATACCAGTAGGAGTCGTGCTGTTAGACCGAGGCAACATCCTACTGAGGCGTAAATAACCGGTGGACGGAACGCCGAGGAAGTACAGAGCTCTAAGCATTACTTCAAACCAACGGCAGGGCAGAGAGCTATAGGCTGGCAGTCTCACCTACATCACCTACGCAGACATAGGGGGCAACCTTTGGAAAGGGGCGACTCTAGGGTCCCGGAAGAGCTCCGAGCCTTCCCGTCATATGGGTGCGTCCTACCATAAGATCTGGGGGACGAGAGTAAGAAGAACATCAGAATCGAGTTGTTGTGAGGGAACACGAGGAACAGACACAACAGTTGTGGGGACTATCCCGTAAGCACAGCAGGGGAGGACCACAACACACAAGCGCTAGAAGGAAGGCACAGATTTCCACCTGCAAAGGGAACTCTGGAGGTGCCATCGGATCGGCCTGACTTGCGCAGCCCGGTTAACCGTATTCCAGACTGAGGACCCAGAAGCCTTCAGTAAAGAGGTAAAGAGACTGCAACCTTGTGTCCTCGTTATTAACTGCGACCGGCACTACACCGCACCACTACTACCATCCACATCTATTACTGTACGCCCCTCAGCATGGTCATGGACTGGGTCTAGCCACCGTGACAACCCCAGAGCAGAGACTCAGAGGCCGGGTACCGGGTACCCCTCGGCCCTGTGGCAGTGGGGGCACTACAGAGGCACCTAAGCCAAAGGCTCTGCCCAGAACCAGCTGACGGTACTGGAACCAGGATTGGGAGCAGAAGGTACAAGAGCAAAAGACACTGCCGAGAACCAGCTGACGGTACTGGAACCCGGATGGGTAGCCAAAGGTATAAGAGCCAATGGAACTACCGAGGACCAGCTGACGTTACTGGAATCCGGTTACTAAGCAGGAGGTACTCATGCCAGAAAGCACTACCAAGGACCACCTGATGTTGGTGGAACTTGGATACCCAGAAGGAGGCACCTAAGCCAAAGGCTCTGCCCGGAACCAGCTGACGGTACTGGAACCAGGATGGGGAGCAGAAGGTACAAGAGCAAAAGACACTCCCAAGAACCAGCTGACGGTACTGGAACCCTGATGGGTAGCCGAAGGTACAAGAGTCAATGGAACTACCGAGGACCAGCTGACGTTACTGGAACCCGGTTACTAAGCAGGAGGTACCTGTGCCAGAAAGCACTACCAAGGACCACCTGACGTTGGTGGAACTCGGATTACCCAGAAGGAGGCACCTAAGCCAAAGGTTCTGCCCGGAACCAGCTGACAGTACTGGAACCAGGGGGACTGATTCAAGATTTTCTTCCTACAGCCCCAACTAGCCGTGTTGGAGCCCAGGGTCAGCAGGGGGAGCAGAGTGTAGGCCGAAGCCTGCAGTCTTGGCAGTTTAACATCTGTTGGAGTGTCAGCGTGGCGGTCGCAGGACATATTGCCGGATACACAGCTGGGGATCAGCTGACGTTACTGAAACACAATAACATGGCAGCAAATGTTGACTGTGCAAACAGCACTTCCCAGCAGCAACTAGCGGTGTTGGAGCCCAGGGTCAGCAGGAGGAGCAGAGTGTAGACTGAAGCCTGCACTCGAGGCAGTTTAATATCTGTTGTTGTGTCTGCGTGGCGGTCGCAGGACACATTGCCGGCTATACAGCAGGGGAACAGCTGGCATTACTGAACCCCACTGACACAGTGGCGAGTGTTTTTCTCTGTGCAGCCAGCACTTTCGGGCACCAACTGGCAGTGTTGGAGCCCAGGGTCAGCAGGGGGAGCAGAGTGTAGGCCGAAGCCTAATTGGAGCAAATTGAAAGGGAACCTTTAAACCCCCTGATGCGTTACTAACTAGAAGAGCCACCTTGTGCAGCAGTAATGCTGCACAAGGAAAAGGTGGCTCTTTTAATTATGTTCCTTGCACACGCTGAAAGAAACACTTATAAAATTTTGCCCCTTATACCGTGAAACCGTCTTGGAGGCTGGACTTTCCTTCTTAATGAGCCGCAGCACAGCTGTGAAAAATACCCCCTTGATGCTGGGTGCAGCCTGCTGAGGGTTGTTTTTTGGTGTACCGGAGTCTGCGCTGTTGTGTTATACCTTGGGCATGCGCTGTTAGCGCTGCCCATCTTCTGAGATCATTTGATGTCAGCCGGTGCGTTCGCGCTGCCCATGAATCCCAGCCCCCAGTGTCTTCTGATTTATTCACACTGCGGGGCTGGGATTCATGGCCTTGCGCAGTAAATATGTTCGCCTCTCACTCATGTCCTTACACCTGCTTCAGACTGTGCGGCGTCAGCTGATCCCTTATCGCATGCCACGGCCGTGAATCCACGCAGTCTGAAGAAGGTAGAAGGAGATGAGTGAGAGGCGAAGATATGCACAGCGCATGCCCATGAATCCCAGCCCCGTAGTGTCTTCTGATTTATTCACACTGCGGGGCTGGGATTCATGGCCTTGCGCAGTAAATATGTTCGCCTCTCACTCATGTCCTTACAGCTGCTTCAGACTGTGCGGCGTCAGCTGATCCCTTATTGCATGCCACGGCCGTGAAGCCGCACAGTCTGAAGAAGGCGGAAGGAGATGAGTGAGAGGCAAAGATATGCACTGTGCATGCCCAAGAATCACACCCCCGCAGTGAGAATAAATAAGACACTGCTGGGCGTTATCTCGGGCAGGGCGGCCGCCCAGGGGCAGCCAGCCTAACAACCAATGATATCAGAAGACGGGCAGCGCTAACTGCTTATGGCCAAGGTTGAATATAACAGCGCAGGCTCCGGGGCAGATTCAAACAACGCTCAGGAGGTGGCGCACAGCGCAAAGGTGGTTGCGGCGTGTCATTACAAAGGAAAGTCACACCTCAGGGACGGTTTAACGGTATCAGGGGACACATTTTATACGTGTTTAGTTCGACATGTGCAAGGAGAATAACTAAATGAGCCACCTTGTAAAAATGCAGCATTACTGCTGTACAAGGTGGCTCTTCTAGTTACAAACGCCTGGGGGGGGACAGGTTTCCTTTAATTTGTGTTGTGGTGTCAGTGTGGCGGTCGCAGGACACATTGCCGGATACACAGCAGGGGATCAGCTGACATTACTGAACCCCACTAACACAGGAGCAAGTGTTTTTCTCTGTGCAAACAGCACTTCCGAGCACCAACTGGCGGTGTTGGAAGCCAGGGTCAGCAGGAGGAGCAGAGTGTAGGCTGAAGCCTGCAATCGAGGCAGTTTTATATCTGATGGAGTGTCCGCGTGGCGGTCGCAGGACACATTCCAGGATACACAGCAGGGGAGCAGCTGACGTTACTGAACCCCACTAACACAGGAGCAAGTGTTTTTCTCTGTGCAAACAGCACTTCCGAGCACCAACTGGCGGTGTTGGAACCCAGGGTCAGCAGGAGGAGCAGAGTGTAGGCCGAAGCCTGCACTCAAGGCAGTTTTATATCTCATGGAGTGTCCGCGTGGCGGTCACTGGACACATTGCTGGCTACACAGCAGGGGAGCAGCTGGCATTACTGAACCCCAAAAACAGAGGAGCAACTGTTAACTGTGCAGACAGCACTTCCGGGCAACAACTGGCGGTGTTGAAGCCCAGGGATAGCAGGAGGGGCAGGCTAGAGTTATTGCCGCAACACAGCAGGGGAGCAGTTGGCGTTACTGAACCCCAAAAACAGAGGAGCAACTGTTAACTGTGCAGACAGGACTTCCGGGCAGCAACTGGCAGTGTTGAAGCCCAGGGAAAGCAGGAGGAGCAGGCTAGAGTTATTGCCGCAACAGAGCAGGGGAGCAGCTGATGTTACTGAACCCCAAAAACAGAGGAGCAACTGTTAACTGTGCAGACAGCACTTCCAGGCAGCAACTGGCAGTGTTGAAGCCCAGGGAAAGCAGGAGGAGCAGGCTAGAATTATTGCCGCAACACAGCAGGGGAGCAGCTGACGTTACTGAACCCCCAAAACAGAGGAGCAACTGTTAACTGTGCAGACAGCACTTCCGGGCAGCAACTGGCGGTGTTGAAGCCCAGGGAAAGCAGGAGGAGCAGAGTGTAGGCTGAGGCCTAATTGGAGCAAGTTGAAAGGGAACCTTTAACCCCCCCAGGCGTTTGTAGCTGAAAGAGACAACTTGTGCAGCACTAATGCTGCAAACGGAAAAGATGGCTCTTTTAATTATGCTCCTTGCAAATGCAGAACTAAACACTTATAAAATGTGTCCCCTGATACCGTGAAATCGTCCCGGAGGTGGGACTTTCCTTCATGATGGGACGCAGCACAGCCGTTATTCCTACCACCTTGGCAGCGTGCGCTGCCTACTCAGCGTTGTTTGAATCTGTCACCGAGCCTGCGCTGTTATGTTTGACTTTGGCCATGCGCAGTTAGCGCTGCCCGTCTTCTGACATCGTTTGGTGTCAGGTGGGCTGTGCCGGTCCAGCCGCGCTGCCCGAGATCCCACCTCACAGTGTCGTCTAATGAAATCACACTGCGGGCCTGGGATCCATGGGCATGCACAGTACATGTCTTTGCCTCTCACTCACCTCCTTTCGGCTTCTTCAGACTGTGCGGAGTCATGGCCGTGGCTTGCTATTAGGGATCAGCTGATGGTGCCCAGCCTGAAGAAGGCAGAGGGAGATGAGTGAGAGCCTGAGGTGAAGATATGCACTGCGCATGCCCATGGATCCCAGGCCCGCAGTATGATTAAATCAGAAGAGACTGCGAGGTGGGATCTCGGGCAGCACGGCTGCCTGACACCAAATGATGTCAGAAGACAGGCAGCGCAAACAGTGCATGGCCAAGGTTGAACATAACAGCGCAGGCTATGGGACAGATTCAAACAATGCTAAGGAGGTGGCACACGGCACCAAGGGGGTAGGGATGACGGCTGTGCTGCGTTCCATTACGATCGAAAGTCCCACCTCCAAGACGGTTTTACGGTATCAGGGAACACATTTTATAAGTGTTAAGTTCAGCATGTGCAAGGAGCAAAACTAAAAGAGCTACCTTTTCCTTGTGCAGCATTACTGCTGCACAAGGTGGCTCTTTCAGTAACAAACGCCTGGGGGGGGACAGGTTCCCTCAAATTTCTGTTGTTGTGTCAGCGTGGCGGTCGCAGGAAATATTGCCGGATACACAGCTGGGGATCAGCTGACGTTACTGAAACCCAATAACACTGTGTCATGTGTTTTGACTGTGCAGACGGCACTTCTGAGCATCAACTGGCGGTGTTGGAGCCCAGGGTTTACAGTACAGGTGGTAGAAATATGAACGCAACAGGACACCTGGATACTGTAGACAACCAATTATTTAATCTGGAAGAGGAGTGGCAAATTCCTGCGAGATCCAGGCCTGGTTCATTTTCAGAAAAGTAAGCCGGTCAACGTTATCGGAGGACAGTCGCATGCGACGGTCTGTTAGTACACCACCTGCAGCACTAAAGACGCGTTCCGATAATACACTAGCAGCAGGGCAAGCCAGCACCTCCAATGCATACTGGCTTAGCTCTGGCCATGTATCCAGCTTAGAGACCCAAAACTTGAAGGGGGAAGAGCCGTCTGGGAGTACAATAAGAGGGCAAGACATGTAGTCTGTCACCATCTGATGGAAACGTTGCCTCCTGCTGACTTGAGCCGCCTGTGATGGTGTAGACATTTGTGGCAGGCACACAACTGTGCCACAGTTGGGCCATACTGGTCTTGCCTTGTGCTGAGGCACTGCTTCTGCTCCCTCTTTGTACAGAGCCTCCTCCACTGCCTCGACGCACTGAGCTGCTTTGTAAAGCACTAGCAGCACTACTCTCAGTTGGACAGGAGAAGATGATGGAATTCACCAGTGTGTCTTGGTACTCCCGCATTTTACGCTCCCGCTTCAATGGTGTTATGAGGCTTTGTAACTTGTCCCGGTAGCGAGGATCTAGGAGGGTGTACACCAAATAATCAGCCGTGTTGAGAATGTGGGCGATGCGGCGGTCGTTTCTCAGGCACTGCAGCATGTAATCAACCATGTGCTGCAGACTGCCAACTGGCCAAGAAACGCTGTCCCCTGCTTGAGGCATGATCTCTGCCTGCTCTGCATCACCCCACCCTCGCTCTACACACTGACTATTGGAGAATTGTGTAACTCCCTCATCTGGACCGATGTCTTCCTCCTCCATTGACTCCTCCTCATCCTCCTCACAAAATGTCCCCTGCCTAGGCCTTTGTGAGGAACCACTTAGCGCTGACTGTCCAGAAGCTGATGGAATTGATGACTCATTCTCCACCTCTTCCACAACATCATCCCTTAGCGCTTGCAGTGTTTGTTGAAGCAGGCAGATAAGGGGGACAGTCATACTGACTAGTGCATCATCTGCACTCGCCATCCGCGTGCAATCATCGAAGGAACGCAAAACCTGGCAGATGTCCTTCATAGTGGCCCACTCTGTGGTTGTGAAGTCTGAACGGTGCACAGTGCGACTTCTTTGAGCCTGATGCCGCTGATACTCCATTACTGCTTGCTGCTGCTCACACAACCGCTCCAACATATGTAACGTGGAATTCCACCTGGTGGGTAGGTCACATATGATGCGATGTTCTGGAAGGCGGAATCGGCGCTGCAGAGCTGCAATGCGCGATCTTGCCATGCTGGAATGCCGCAAGTGAGCACACTCTAGGTGGACCTTGTGCAGCAGTGCATCAAGATCCGGATAGTCCCTCAAAAAACTCTGCACGACCAAGTTGAGCACATGTGCCAGACATGGGATGTGAGTGAGGTTGCCTAGGCCTAGAGCTGCCACCAGATTTTGGCCACTGTCACACACTACCATGCCTGGCTAGAGATTCGCTAGCACAAATCACACGTCACTCTCCTGCTTGATGGCATTCCAGAGCTCCTGCACTGTGTGGCTTCGATTCCCCAAAGAAATTGATTTCAAGATGGCCTGTTGACGTTTGGCCACAGCTGTGCTCATATCGGTCATAACTAGTGTTGAGCGATACTTTCCGATATCGGAAAGTATCGGTATCGGAAAGTATCGGCCGATACCGTCAAAATATCGGATCTAATCCGATACCGATACCCGATCCCAATGCAAGTCAATGGGACGAAAATATCGGAATTAAAATAAACCCTTTATAAACTTGTAGGTTCATTCTACATGAAGGAAAACAACTAAGAATAATGTAGGATGTATTGTGGGATGTGGTGGAGACATTAAAGGCACAGAGGTTTAGCCCAATGTAATAGAATAGCAGGTTTTTTTTTTTTTATGACGTTCGGCGGTAGAAAGATTTTGACTATGTTAATTTTTTTTTATTTTGTCAGATATTGATGTTTCACTACTTCCACGCCCTTCACCTTCTTTTTTACTTCTCCAACACTTTCTTCTTCATTATCCTCATCATCAGCTTCTTTGACATCAACTTCTTCACCTTATTCATCTTCTTCTTCATCTTCTACCTATTATTTTTTTTCTTACATTGTTCATATTCTTTTTATTTTACTATTATCTTCATCATATTCTTATTTGTGACAGGCATTCCCGTAGTTGTTATCTATAAAAGTTTGAAGATTACACCTTCCGTTCTGCCTGTCACAAAACAGTTGCATTTGTCCGCGTTCAGTTTGGCCTGCAGCATCAGGCTTTATCCAGGGGCACCACGAGGAGGAACGGACTCACCCCCATACACTGCTTAGTCTTCTTCTGCTTATAATTTAGATAATAGTTTTTGCTCTGATATTTAGTGTTATGCTTAATATTCTTCTGCTCTTTGTTCTGCAGCCTCTTGTTCTTCTGCTTCTCGGTCTTCCAGGTCGTCGTCGTCTCCAGGGTCATCGTCTCCGGGGTCGTCGTCATCAGGGTGGTCTTCAGGGTCGTCGTCTCCGGGGTCGTCGTCATCGGGGTGGTCTTCGGGGTCATCGTCTCCAGGGTCGTCGTCATCATGGTGGTTGTCGTCTCTGGTGTCGTCGTCATCTTAGGGGTGGTCTTCCGGGTCATCGTGTTTAGTCTCTTGAACTTGGAAATGTAGCAGAAGGTACAAGAAGGCTGAGAAAATGCCGAAAACCAGCTGATGGAACTGGAACTCGGATGGCTACCCGAAGGTCCAAGAGCCAATGGAACTACCGAGGACCAGCTGACGTTACTGGAACCCGGTTACTAAGCAGGAGGTACCCGTGCCTGAAAGCACTACCAAGGACCACCTGACGTTGGTGGAACTCGGATACCCAGAGGGAGGCACCTAAGCCAAAGGCTCTGCCCGGAACCAGCTGACGGTACTGGAACCAGGATGGGGAGCAGAAGGTACAAGAGCAAAAGACACTGCCGAGAACCAGCTGACGGTGCTGGAACCCGGATGGGTAGCCGAAGGTCCAAGAGCCAATGGAACTACCGAAGACCAGCTGACGTTACTGGAACCCGGTTACTAAGCAGGAGGTACCGGTGCCTGAAAGCACTACCAAGGACCACCTGACGTTGGTGGAATTCGGATACCCAGAGGGAGGCACCTAAGCCAAAGGCTCTGCCCGGAACCAGCTGACGGTACTGGAACCAGGATGAGGAGCAGAAGGTACAAGAGCAAGTGTCTGCGTGGCTTTTGCAGGACACGATGCCGGCTGCACAGCAGGGGAACAGCTGGCGGTGCTGAACCCCACTGACACATTGGCTGGTGTTTTTCTCTGTGCAGCTAGCAGTACCGAGCCCCAACTGGCGGTGTTAGAGCCCGGGGTCAGCAGGAGGAGGAGATGGAGCAGAGTGTAGGCCGAAGCCTGCACTGGCGGCAGCTTTGGGTCTGTTGTGCCTGCGTGGCTGTTGCAGGACACGTTGCCGGCTGCACAGCAGGGGAACAGCTGGCGGTGCTGAACCCCACTGACACATTGGCTGGTGTTTGGCTCTGTGCAGCTAGCAGTACCGGGCCCCAACTGGCGGTGTTGGAGCCCGGGCTCTGCAGGGGGAGCAGAGTGTAGGCCGAAGCCTACTTGAACCAATTTCAAAGGTAACCTTTAACCCCCCCTCAGGGGTTACAAAGTAGAAGAGCCACAGCTTATGCAGCAGTAGTGCTGCACAAGTCAAAGGTTGCTCTTTTAATTTTGCTCCTTGTACACGCTGAATGAAACACGTATAACATTTAGCCCTTTATACAGTCAAACTGTGTTGGAGGCGCGAGTTCCCTTTGTAATGAGACGCAGCACAGATGTCAAGAATCCCACCTTGGTGCTGGGTGCAGCCTCCTGAGCGTTGTTATTTGCTGTACAGGAGTCTGCGCTGTCGTGTTATCCCCTGGCCTAGCGCTGTTAGCGCTGCCCATCTTCTGACCTCATTTAATGTCGGCCGCTGCGGTTCGCGATGACCATGAATCCCAGCCCCGCGGTGTCTTAACATTGTTAAAACACTGCGGGGCTGTGATTCATGGCCTGGCGCAGCACATATGTTCGCCTCTCGCACTCAGGTCCTTACACCCGCTGCAGACTGTGCGGCGTAAGCTGATCCCTTATCGCATGCCACGGCCATGAAGCCGCACAGTCTGAAGAAGGCGGAAGGAGATGAGGGACAGGCGAACTGATGCACTGCTCATGCCCATCAATCACACCCTCGCAGTCCCAAGAAATAAGACACCGAGGGGCGTTGTGTGGGTCAGGGCGGCCGCAGAGGCGCAGGCAGCCAAACAATGATGCCAGAAGACGGGCAGCGCTACCAAGGGGGTTGCAGCGTGTCATTACAAAGGAAAGTCACACCCCCGGGACGGTTAAATGGTCACACAGAGGACACATTTCAGACGTGTTTTCAGTTCCACATGTGCGAGGAGAATACGTTTATGAGCCACCTTGCACACATGCAGCATTACCGCTGTACAAGGTGGCCTTAAAAACGTACAAACGCCTGGGGGAGGGGGGACAGGTTCCCTTCAATTTCAGTTCTTGTGTCTGCGTGGCTTTTGCAGGACACGATGCCGGCTGCACAGCAGGGGAACAGCTGGCGGTGCTGAACCCCACTGACACATTGGCTGGTGTTTTTCTCTGTGCAGCTAGCAGTACCGGGCCCCAACTGGCGGTGTTAGAGCCCGGGGTCAGCAGGAGGAGGAGATGGAGCAGAGTGTAGGCCGAAGCCTGCACTGGCGGCAGCTTTGGGTCTGTTGTGCCTGCGTGGCTGTTGCAGGACATGTTGCCAGCTGCACAGCAGGGGAACAGCTGGCGGTGCTGAACCCCACTGACACATTGGCTGGTGTTTGGCTCTGTGCAGCTAGCAGTACCGGGCCCCAACTGGCGGTGTTGGAGCCCGGGCTCTGCAGGGGGAGCAGAGTGTAGGCCGAAGCCTACTTGAACCAATTTCAAAGGTAACCTTTAACCCCCCCTCAGGGGTTACAAAGTAGAAGAGCCACAGCTTATGCAGCAGTAGTGCTGCACAAGTCAAAGGTTGCTCTTTGAATTTTGCTCCTTGCACACGCTGAAAGGAACACGTATAACATTTAGGCCCTTACACAGTCAAACTGATTTTGAGGCGTGAGTTCCCTTCGTAAAGAGACGCAGTACAGCTGGCAAAAATGCCACCTTGGTGCTTTGCGCGGCCTCCTGAGCATCGTTATTTGTTGCACAGGAGTCTGCGCTGTCGTGTTATCCCTTGGCCTTGCGCTTTTAGTGCTGCCCGTCCTCTGACATCATTTGATGTCGGCCGGTGCGGTTCGCGATGCCCATGAATCCCAGCCCCACAGTGTCTTGACATAGTTAAAACACTGCGGGGCTGGGATTCATGGCCTGGCGCAGTACATATGTTCGCCTCTCACACTCGGGTCCTTACACCCGCTTCAGACTGTGTGGCGTCAGCTGATCCCTTATCGCATGCCGCGGCCATGAAGCCGCACAGTCTGAGGAAGGCGGAAGGAGATGAGGGACAGGCGAAGAAATGCACCGTTCATGCCCATCAATCACACCCTCGCAGTCCAAATAAATAAGACACCGAGGGGCGTTGTGTGGGGCAAGGCGGCCGCAGAGGCGCAGGCAGCCAAACAATGATATCAGAAGACGGGCAGCGCTACCAAGGAGCTTGTTGCGTGTCAATACAAAGGAAAATCACACCTGAGGGACGTTTTAATGGTCGCAGAGGACTCATTTTTAGACGTGTTCACTTCAACATGGGCAAGGAGATTAAGTTTCTGAGCCACCTTGCACACATGCAGCATTACTGTCGTACAAGGTGGCTGTAAAACGTAAAAACGCCTGGGGGAGGGGGGACAGGTTTCCTTCAATTTCAGTTCTTGTGTCTGCGTGGCTGTTGCAGGACACGTTGCCGGCTACACAGCAGGGGAACAGCTGGCGGTGCTGAACCCCACTGACACATTGGCTGGTGTTTGGCTCTGTGCAGCTAGCACATCTGGGCCCCAACTGGCGGTGTTAGAGCCCAGGGTCAGCAGGAGGAGGAGAGGGAGCAGAGTGTAGGCCGAAGCCTGCACTGGAGCAAGTTGAAAGGGAAACTTTAACCCCCCCCAGGCGTTTGTAGCTGAAAGAGCCATCGTGTACAGCACTAATGCTGGAAAAGGTAAACTTAGCTCTTTTAATTATGGTCCTTGCACATGCTGAACCTAACACTTATAAAAAGTGTCCCCTCCTACCGTGATACCGTCCGGTAGGTGGAACTTTCCTTTGTGATGTGACGCAGCACAGCCGTCATTCTTACCCCCTTGGTGCCGTGCGCCGCCTCCTCAGCGTTGTTTGAATCAGTCCCGGAGCCTGCGCTGTTAGGTTAGCCCTTGGCCATGCACACATTTTGCGCTGCCCGTCTTCTGACATCATTTGGTGTCAGTGCATATCTGAACCTCCACCTCTCACTCATCTCCCTACGGCTTCTTCTGACTGTGCGGTGTCACGGCCGTGGCATGCTATTAGGGACCAGCTGACACCGCACAGTTTGAATAAGCCGTAGGGAGATGAGTGAGAGGTGGAGGTTCAGATATGCACTGCGCATGTCCATGGATCTCTGGCCCCCAGTGGGATTAAATCAGAAGACAGTACGAGGCGGGCTCTCGGCCAGCGCGGCCGCACAGGCGCAGCCAGCCTGACACCAAATGATGTCAGAAGACGGGCAGCGCAAAATGTGTGCATGGCCAAGGGCTAACCTAACAGCGCAGGCTCCGGGACTGATTCAAACAACGCTGAGGAGGCGGCGCACGGCGCCAAGGGGGTAAGAATGACGGCTGTGCTGCGTCACATCACAAAGGAAAGTTCCACCAACCGGACGGTATCACGGTAGGAGGGGACACTTTTCATAAGTGTTAGGATCAGCATGTGCAAGGAGCACCACGAAAAGAGGCACTTTTTCCCTTTGCATCATTACTGCTGCACAAGGTGGCTCCTTCAGTAACAAATGCCTGGGGGGGGGACAGCTTCCCTTAAATTTAACTTGTTGTGCCTGCGTGGCGGTCGCAGTACACGTTGCCGGCTGCACAGCAGGGGAACAGCTGGCGGTGCTGAACCCCACTAACACATTGGCGAGGTGTTTGGCTCTGTGCGTACAGCACTTCTGGACGGCAACTGGCGGTGTTGGAGCCCAGGGACAGGTGGAGGAGGAGGAGGTAGGAGGGATTGCCACACACACAGCAGGGGAACAGCTGACGTTACTGAACCCCAATAACAGAGGAGGGACTGTTGACTGTGCGTACAGCACTTCTGGACGGCAACTGGCGGTGTTGGAGCCCAGGGACAGGTGGAGGAGGAGGAGGTAGGAGGGATTGCCACACACACAGCAGGGGAACAGCTGACGTTACTGAACCCCAATAACAGAGGAGGGACTGTTGACTGTGCGTACAGCACTTCTGGACGGCAACTGGCGGTGTTGGAGCCCAGGGACAGGTGGAGGAGGAGGAGGTAGGAGGGATTGCCACACACACAGCAGGGGAACAGCTGACGTTACTGAACCCCAATAACAGAGGAGGGACTGTTGACTGTGCGTACAGCACTTCTGGACGGCAACTGGCGGTGTTGGAGCCCAGGGACAGGTGGAGGAGGAGGAGGTAGGAGGAGGTAGGAGGGATTGCCACACACACAGCAGGGGAACAGCTGACGTTACTGAACCCCAATAACAGAGGAGGGACTGTTGACTGTGCGTACAGCACTTCTGGACGGCAACTGGCGGTGTTGGAGCCCAGGGACAGGTGGAGGAGGAGGAGGTAGGAGGGATTGCCACACACACAGCAGGGGAACAGCTGACGTTACTGAACCCCAATAACAGAGGAGGGACTGTTGACTGTGCGTACAGCACTTCTGGATGGCAACTGGCGGTGTTGGAGCCCAGGGACAGGTGGAGGAGGAGGAGGTAGGAGGAGGTAGGAGGGATTGCCACACACACAGCAGGGGAACAGCTGACGTTACTGAACCCCAATAACAGAGGAGGGACTGTTGACTGTGCGTACAGCACTTCTGGACGGCAACTGGCGGTGTTGGAGCCCAGGGACAGGTGGAGGAGGAGGAGGTAGGAGGAGGTAGGAGGGATTGCCACACACACAGCAGGGGAACAGCTGACGTTACTGAACCCCAATAACAGAGGAGGGACTGTTGACTGTGCGTACAGCACTTCTGGACGGCAACTGGCGGTGTTGGAGCCCAGGGACAGGTGGAGGAGGAGGAGGTAGGAGGGATTGCCACACACACAGCAGGGGAACAGCTGACGTTACTGAACCCCAATAACAGAGGAGGGACTGTTGACTGTGCGTACAGCACTTCTGGACGGCAACTGGCGGTGTTGGAGCCCAGGGACAGGTGGAGGAGGAGGAGGTAGGAGGAGGTAGGAGGGATTGCCACACACACAGCAGGGGAACAGCTGGCGTTACTGAACCCCAATAACAGAGGAGGGACTGTTGACTGTGCGTACAGCACTTCTGGACGGCAACTGGCGGTGTTGGAGCCCAGGGACAGGTGGAGGAGGAGGAGGTAGGAGGGATTGCCACACACACAGCAGGGGAACAGCTGACGTTACTGAACCCCAATAACAGAGGAGGGACTGTTGACTGTGCGTACAGCACTTCTGGACGGCAACTGGCGGTGTTGGAGCCCAGGGACAGGTGGAGGAGGAGGAGGTAGGAGGAGGTAGGAGGGATTGCCACACACACAGCAGGGGAACAGCTGACGTTACTGAACCCCAATAACAGAGGAGGGACTGTTGACTGTGCGTACAGCACTTCTGGATGGCAACTGGCGGTGTTGGAGCCCAGGGACAGATGGAGGAGGAGGAGGTAGGAGGAGGTAGGAGGGATTGCCACACACACAGCAGGGGAACAGCTGACGTTACTGAACCCCAATAACAGAGGAGGGACTGTTGACTGTGCGTACAGCACTTCTGGACGGCAACTGGCGGTGTTGGAGCCCAGGGACAGGTGGAGGAGGAGGAGGTAGGAGGGATTGCCACACACACAGCAGGGGAACAGCTGACGTTACTGAACCCCAATAACAGAGGAGGGACTGTTGACTGTGCGTACAGCACTTCTGGACGGCAACTGGCGGTGTTGGAGCCCAGGGACAGGTGGAGGAGGAGGAGGTAGGAGGGATTGCCACACACACAGCAGGGGAACAGCTGACGTTACTGAACCCCAATAACAGAGGAGGGACTGTTGACTGTGCGTACAGCACTTCTGGACGGCAACTGGCGGTGTTGGAGCCCAGGGACAGGTGGAGGAGGAGGAGGTAGGAGGAGGTAGGAGGGATTGCCACACACACAGCAGGGGAACAGCTGACGTTACTGAACCCCAATAACAGAGGAGGGACTGTTGACTGTGCGTACAGCACTTCTGGACGGCAACTGGCGGTGTTGGAGCCCAGGGACAGGTGGAGGAGGAGGAGGTAGGAGGGATTGCCACACACACAGCAGGGGAACAGCTGACGTTACTGAACCCCAATAACAGAGGAGGGACTGTTGACTGTGCGTACAGCACTTCTGGATGGCAACTGGCGGTGTTGGAGCCCAGGGACAGGTGGAGGAGGAGGAGGTAGGAGGAGGTAGGAGGGATTGCCACACACACAGCAGGGGAACAGCTGACGTTACTGAACCCCAATAACAGAGGAGGGACTGTTGACTGTGCGTACAGCACTTCTGGACGGCAACTGGCGGTGTTGGAGCCCAGGGACAGGTGGAGGAGGAGGAGGTAGGAGGAGGTAGGAGGGATTGCCACACACACAGCAGGGGAACAGCTGACGTTACTGAACCCCAATAACAGAGGAGGGACTGTTGACTGTGCGTACAGCACTTCTGGACGGCAACTGGCGGTGTTGGAGCCCAGGGACAGGTGGAGGAGGAGGAGGTAGGAGGAGGTAGGAGGGATTGCCACACACACAGCAGGGGAACAGCTGGCGTTACTGAACCCCAATAACAGAGGAGGGACTGTTGACTGTGCGTACAGCACTTCTGGACGGCAACTGGCGGTGTTGGAGCCCAGGGACAGGTGGAGGAGGAGGAGGTAGGAGGGATTGCCACACACACAGCAGGGGAACAGCTGACGTTACTGAACCCCAATAACAGAGGAGGGACTGTTGACTGTGCGTACAGCACTTCTGGACGGCAACTGGCGGTGTTGGAGCCCAGGGACAGGTGGAGGAGGAGGAGGTAGGAGGAGGTAGGAGGGATTGCCACACACACAGCAGGGGAACAGCTGACGTTACTGAACCCCAATAACAGAGGAGGGACTGTTGACTGTGCGTACAGCACTTCTGGATGGCAACTGGCGGTGTTGGAGCCCAGGGACAGATGGAGGAGGAGGAGGTAGGAGGAGGTAGGAGGGATTGCCACACACACAGCAGGGGAACAGCTGACGTTACTGAACCCCAATAACAGAGGAGGGACTGTTGACTGTGCGTACAGCACTTCTGGACGGCAACTGGCGGTGTTGGAGCCCAGGGACAGGTGGAGGAGGAGGAGGTAGGAGGGATTGCCACACACACAGCAGGGGAACAGCTGACGTTACTGAACCCCAATAACAGAGGAGGGACTGTTGACTGTGCGTACAGCACTTCTGGACGGCAACTGGCGGTGTTGGAGCCCAGGGACAGGTGGAGGAGGAGGAGGTAGGAGGAGGTAGGAGGGATTGCCACACACACAGCAGGGGAACAGCTGACATTACTGAACCCCAATAACAGAGGAGGGACTGTTGACTGTGCGTACAGCACTTCTGGACGGCAACTGGCGGTGTTGGAGCCCAGGGACAGGTGGAGGAGGAGGAGGTAGGAGGGATTGCCACACACACAGCAGGGGAACAGCTGACGTTACTGAACCCCAATAACAGAGGAGGGACTGTTGACTGTGTGTACAGCACTTCTGGACGGCAACTGACGGTGTTGGAGCCCAGGGACAGGTGGAGGAGGAGGAGGTAGGAGGAGGTAGGAGGGATTGCCACACACACAGCAGGGGAACAGCTGACGTTACTGAACCCCAAGAACAGAGGAGGGACTGTTGACTGTGCGTACAGCACTTCTGGACGGCAACTGGCGGTGTTGGAGCCCAGGGACAGGTGGAGGAGGAGGAGGTAGGAGGGATTGCCACACACACAGCAGGGGAACAGCTGACGTTACTGAACCCCAATAACAGAGGAGGGACTGTTGACTGTGCGTACAGCACTTCTGGACGGCAACTGGCGGTGTTGGAGCCCAGGGACAGGTGGAGGAGGTAGGAGGGATTGCCACACACACAGCAGGGGAACAGCTGACGTTACTGAACCCCAATAACAGAGGAGGGACTGTTGACTGTGCGTACAGCACTTCTGGCCAGCAACTGGCGGTGTTGGAGCCCAGGGACAGGTGGAGGAGGAGGAGGTAGGAGGGATTGCCACACACACAGCAGGGGAACAGCTGACGTTACTGAACCCCAATAACAGAGGAGGGACTGTTGACTGTGCGTACAGCACTTCTGGACAGCAACTGGCGGTGTTGGAGCCCAGGGACAGGTGGAGGAGGAGGAGGTAGGAGGAGGTAGGAGGGATTGCCACACACACAGCAGGGGAACAGCTGACGTTACTGAACCCCAATAACAGAGGAGCGACTGTTGGGACTGTGCGGACAGCACTTCTGGACGGCAACTAGCTGTGTTGGAGCCCAGGGACAGGTGGAAAAGCAGAGGAACACAATGTAGGCCGAAGCCTGAGAAAGTCGAAAGGGAACCTTTAACCCCCCCCCAAGTCGTTTGTAGCTGAAAGAGCCAGCTTGTGCAGCACAAAAGATGAAAAAGGAAAAGGTGGCTCTTTTCATCACGCTCCTTGCAAACACAGAACTAAACACTTATAAAATGTGTCCCCTGAAACCGTGAAACCGTCCCGGAGGTGGGACTTTCCTTCGTAATATGACGCAGCACAGCCGTCATTCCTACCCCCCCGGAGCCGCGCCCCGGCTCCTCAGCGTTGTTTGATTCCGTCCCGGAGCCTGCGCTGTTATGTTATCCCGTGGCCAGGCACACTTAGCGCTGCCTGTCTTCTGGCATCATTTGGTGTCAGGCTGGCTGCGCCTGTGCGGCCGCGCTGGCCGAGAGCCCGCCTCGCAGTGTCTTCTGATTTTATCCCACTGGGGGCCTGGGATCCATGGCCATGCGCAGTGCATATCCTCGCCTCTCACTCCCCTCCCTACGGCTTCTTAAGACTGTGCGGTGTCACGGCCATGGCATGCTATTAGGGACCAGCTGACACCGAACAGTCTGAAGAAGCCATAGGGAGATGAGTGAGAGGTGGAGGTTCAGATATGCACTGCGCATGTCCATGGATCCCAGGCCCCCAGTGGGAT
The DNA here is from genome assembly GCF_051348905.1 of Ranitomeya variabilis. NCBI lineage: Eukaryota > Metazoa > Chordata > Amphibia > Anura > Dendrobatidae > Ranitomeya > Ranitomeya variabilis. The sequence goes on from NC_135234.1 coordinate 392,619,013, forward strand.
TAAATCAGAAGACACTGCGAGGCGGGCTCTCGGCCAGCGCGGCCGCACAGGCGCAGCCATCCTGACACCAAATGATGCCAGAAGACGGGCAGCGCTAAGTGTGCCTGGCCACGGGATAACATAACAGCGCAGGCTCCGGGACGGAATCAAACAACGCTGAGGAGCCGGGGCGCGGCGCCGGGGGGGGTAGGAATGACGGCTGTGCTGCGTCATATTACGAAGGAAAGTCCCACCTCCGGGACGGTTTTACGGTATCAGTGGACACATTTTATAAGTGTTAAGTTCTGCGTGTGCAAGGAGCTAAACCAAAATAGCTACCTTTTCCTTGTGCAGCATTACTGCTGCACAAGGTGGCTCTTTCAGTAACAAACGCCTTGGGGGGGGGGGACAGATTCCCTTACATTTCAGTTGTTGTGTCAGCGTGGCGGTCGAATGACACATTGCCGGCTACACAGCTGGGGATCAGCTGACGTTACTGAAACCCAATAACACTGGGTCGTATGTTTTGACTGTGCAGACGGCACTTCTGAGCCTCAACTGGCGGTGTTGGAGCCCAGGAATTTAAGTTCAGGTGGTAGAAAGATGAACACAACAGGAGACCTGGATAACGTATACAGTGACCTAATTATTTAATCAGGAGGAGGAGTGGCAAATTCCTGCGAGATCCAGGCCTTGTTCATTTTCAGGAAAGTAAGCCGGTCAACGTTATCGGAGGATAGTCGCATGCGACGGTCAGTTAGTACACCACCTGCAGCACTAAAGACACGTTCCGATAATACACTGGCCGCAGGGCAAGACAGCACCTCCAATGCATACTGGCTTAGCTCTGGCCATGTATCCAGCTTTGAGACCCAAAACTTGAAAGGGGAAGAGCCGTCTGGGAGTACAGCAAGAGGGCAAGACATGTAGTCTGTCACCATCTGACGGAACCGTTGCCTCCTGCTGACTGGAGCCGTCTGTGATGGTGTAGACTTTTGTGGGGGGCACAGAAAACTGTGCCACAGTTGGGCCATACTGGTCTTGCCTTGGGCAGAGGCACTGCTTCTGCTCCCTCTTTGTGCAGAGCCTCCACCACTGCCTGGACGCACTGAGCTGCTTTGGAATGCACTAGCAGCACTTCTCTCAGTTGGAATGGAGAAGATGATGGAATTGACCAGTGTGTCTTGGTACTCCCGCATTTTTCGCTCCCGGTTCAACGGTGTGATGAGGCTTTCTACATTGTCCCGGTAGCGAGGATCGAGGAGGGTGAACACCCAATAATCAGACATGTTGAGAATGTGGGCGATGCGGCGGTCGTTTCTCAGGCACTGCAGCATGTAATCCACCATGTGCTGCAGACTACCAACTGCCCAAGAAACGCTGTCCCCTGCTGGAGGCGTGGTCTCTGCCCGCTCGTCATCACCCCACCCTCGCTGTACACACTGAGTACTGGACAATTCGGTAACTCCCTCCTCTGGACGGATGTCTTCCTCCTCCATTGACTCCTCCTCATCCTCCTCACAAACTGTCCCCTGCCTACGCGTTTGTGAGGAACCACGTGGCGCTGACTGTCCAGAAGATGATGGAAATGGTGAATCCTCATCCTCCACCTCTTCCACAACATCATCCCTTAGCGCTTGCAGTGATTTTTCAAGCAGGCAGATAAGGGGGACAGTCATGCTGACTAGTGCATCATCTGCACTCGCCATCCGCGTGGAATAATCAAAGGGACGCAAAACCTGGCAGACGTCATTCATAGTGGCCCACTCTGTGGTTGTGAAGTCTGTACGGCGCTGACTGCGACTTCTTTGCGCCTGAAGCAGCTGGTACTCCATTACAGCTTGCTGCTGCTCACACAACCGCTCCAACATATGTAACGTGGAATTCCACCTGGTAGGTAGGTCACATATGATGCGATGTTTCGGCAGGCGGTGTCGGCGCTGCAGAGCCACAATGCGCGCTTTTGCCGTGCTGGAACGCCGCAAGTGAGCACACTCTAGGCGGACCTTGTGCAGCAGTGCATCAAGATCCGGATAGTCCCTCAAAAAGCTCTGCACGACCAAATTGAGCACATGTGCCAGACATGGGATGTGAGTGAGGTTGCCGAGGCCCAGAGCTGCCACCAGATTTCGGCCATTATCACACACTACCATGCCTGGCTGGAGATTCGCTGGCACAAACCACACATCGCTCTCCTGCTTGATGGCATTCCAGAGCTCCTGCGCTGTGTGGCTACGATTCCCCAAAAAAATTAATTTCAACACGGCCTGTTGACGTTTGGCCACGGCTGTGCTCATGTCGGTCGTAACAGGTACACGTTCATCACGGGTCCATGTGGAGGTGGACTGTGACGGCTCCTGCAGCGATGATTCTGAGGAACTGGTGTAAGAGGAGGAGTCAATGCGTACAGAATGGATTCCTGCAATCCTTGGAGTGGGCAGGACACGTCCTGCGCCACTCGCACGGTCTGTACCCGGCTCAACGACATTAACCCAATGGGCAGTGAGGGAAAGGTATCGCCCCTGTCCATGTTGACTGGTCCACGCGTCGGTGGTGAGGTGGACCTTGCTACTGACGGCGTTCAGTAGCGCGTGTTTTATGTGTCCCTCCACATGCTTGTGCAGGGCAGGGACGGCTTGCCTGCTGAAGTAAAAGCGGCTGGGCACATTGTACTGTGGGACTGCCAATGACATCAAGTCACGGAAGCTGTCAGTCTCCACCAGCCTGAATGACAGCATTTCCAGTGAAAGAAGTTTGGCAATGCCTGCAGTCAGAGCCTGTGCTCGTGGGTGGTTTGATGAGAAAGGCCGCCTTTTCTCCCATGCCTGTACTACCGATGGCTGTAGAGTGGGCTGGGAGTGTGTGGATGACTGGGAAAGTGGTGCTGCGGGTGGAATTACAGCGGGTCTCTGGACAACAGGGCCAGAGGTTCTTCCACGGCGATCCTGGGAGGAAGCCGAACCAGCTGCGTGTGAGCTAGAGGAAGAGGCAACACGAGCTGAAGAGGTGGTAGCTGCCGCTGTTGGTTGGCCTAGCTCTTCAGTGTGTTTTTCTAACTCCGCCGGGTGCCTGTTGCGCACATGTTTCCACATGTTGGAGGTATTGAGGTTGCTGACATTTTTCCCTCTTTTGACTTTTTGATGACACACCTTGCATCTGACATAGCAAATGTCATCTGCAACTGTGTCAAAAAAGGACCAGGCACTGCAAGTCTTGGGAGCGCCCTTTTTGGCTTTTGGAAGAGACATGCTCCTAACGGGTGCCAAAGTGGAGGCTGCAGGATCCGCAGTCTTCCCCCTCCCTCTCCCTCTTTGGGCCGTACGGGGAATCTCTTCCTCAGAGCTGCTCCCACCACCTTCCTGTCCCTCACGCCAAGATGGGTCAAGGACCTCATCATCTACACTACCCTCTGCCCCCAACTGCTCCTCCTGGGTAGTCTCAGCAGCAGAGCACGCACCAGTAAGTGGCACCTGAGTGTCATCATCAGCTGATGCGGCCTGCGATGTGGTGACCGGAGCCACTGGCCCACCCGCCTCTTCAGAGGAAGAGAGAAAAAGCTGTTGGGCATCACTGCACCCTGCCTTTTCTTCCATTTCTCCAATGCTGCTTGGCTGGCCCCCTGTTTCCAAGCCAAGAGATTCAGAGAACAGAAGTAGAGACGGCTCCTGTCCTGGGCTCTCTGTCTGCCTGGGCAATTTGGCAGGTGGTGAAGAGACAGATGTCTGCTCTCCAGTGCTCTGTGTCTGAGAGGATGTGGCACTAATTGAAGTTGATGCATTAGCTGCCATCCATCCGACAACGGCTTCAATTTGTTCTTCACGCAGCAGCGGTGTACGGTGCTCTGACACAAAGCTGCGCATGAACGACTGTTGCCTGGTGAATGTGGGTGCTGATGAGTCACCGGTGCCCGCAGCAGGCACAGAATCCCCACGTCCCCTCCCTGCTCCGCGCCCACGCCCACGTGCCTTACTCACTGCCTTCTTCATCTTGGTTGACTGATAAAGATAAGCAGAAAAGTACTAACGGCTTTGTGTGCTTATTCCTGAGCAACTCCTCCTAACAGGTATAAGAAACACTAATTTTCTAAAGTGTGGACTAGACTTTAATATGAGCTAATGTGGCCTACACAAATGTAAAGTGGTGTAACTGGTGTGTTTGGTGAACTTTATTATTTATTTATTTTTTGGGGGCTGAACTGACAACGGATAGAGCTGCAGTCACACGGAGACCGTGCAGACAGACGTAAACGGCGCTGCAAGGCCCAAAAACCCTCCTCTACGTTATCCTATGTAGTGTTTTTCCACAAATTAGCTGGAGATGGGTGGAAAGACACTAAGAGGAATTTTTTGAAAAAATGTGCAGCAGCCTGCACTACTTAAAACAAAATGAAAATTGATTTGGCGGTATGACGCAGTGAACAACCCTGAGCTGGAGACAACCAGGCTACGGCTGCTCACAGACTACAGGGCGAGCTGCAGTCACACAGAGACCGTGCAGACAGCCGTAAACGGCGCTGCAAGGCCCAAAAACCCTCCTCTACGTTATCCTATGTAGTGTTTTTCCACAAATTAGCTGGAGATGGGTGGAAAGACACTAAGAGGAATTTTTTGAAAAAATGTGCAGCAGCCTGCACTACTTAAAACAAAATGAAAATTGATTTGGCGGTATGACGCAGTGAACAACCCTGAGCTGGAGACAACCAGGCTACGGCTGCTCACAGACTACAGGGCGAGCTGCAGTCACACGGAGACCGTGCAGACAGCCGTAAACGGCGCTGCAAGGCCCAAAAACCCTCCTCTACGTTATCCTATGTAGTGTTTTTCCACAAATTAGCTGGAGACGGGTGGAAAGACACTAATAGGATTTTTTTGAATAAATTAGCAGCAGACTACACTACTTGAAAAAAAAAAAAAAAAAAGAACAGTATGAGGCAATGAACCACCCTCCCTGAACTGAATACAACCAGCTATGGATGGCCTATGTGGCTGCACTCAGACTAGAGAGTGGGCTGCACTCACACACACACACACACAGACCTTGCAGATCGCTGTGAAAACAGCGCTACAAGGCAAAAGCAAGGTGAATAGTAGGTGAACACAGCGGTTGCTAAATTAGCCTTTGGAAAGCACAAAGAAGCAAATCGCTATCTCTAAACTGTCCCTCAGTCAGCAAACAGCGTCCTGTCACTAACTGAATTCACAGCAGAGTGATCGCAAAATGGCGCCAGCGACTTTAAAACTGCATCATGACATCATTTCAGCAGCCAATCACAGCCTTGCCAGTAGTTTCATGCCCTCCATGCTAAACAGGATGTGCCCACACTTGGAATCATTCTCATTGGCTGAATTTCTGCATTTTGAATCTTGGAACTTCCGATTCCGGTATCCGATACGCGGCAAGTATCGGAATCCCGGTATCGGAATTCCGATACCGCAAGTATCGGCCGATACCCGATACTTGCGGTATCGGAATGCTCAACACTAGTCATAACAGGTAAACGTTCACGGGTCCATGTGGAGGTGGACTGTGATGGCTCCTGCAGCAATGATTCTGAGGAACTTGTGTATGAGGAGGAGTCAATGCGTACAGACTGGATTCCTGAAAACCTTGGAGTTGGCAGAACACGTCCTGCGCCACTCGCATGATCTGTACCCGGCTCAACAACATTAACCCAATGGGCAGTGAGGGAAAGGTATCGCCGCTGTCCATGGTGACTGGTCCACACATCGGTGGTGAGGTGGACCTTGCTACTGACAGCGTTCAGTAGCGCATGTTTTATGTGTCCCTCCACATGCTTGTGCAGGGCAGGGATGGCTTGCCTGCTGAAATAAAAGCGGCTGGGCACATTTTATTGTGGGACTGCCAATGCCATCAAGTTACGGAAGCTGTCAGGTCTCCACCAGCCTGAATGACAGCATTTCAAGGGACAGTAGTTTTGCAATGCCTGCATTCAGAGCCTGTGCTCGGTGGTGGTTTGCCGAGAATGGCCACCTTTTCTCCCATGCCTGTGCTACCGATGGCTGTAGACTGGGCTGGGAGTGTGAGGATGACTGGGAACGTGGTGCTGTGGGTGGAATTACACTGGGTCTGTGGACAACAGTGCCAGAGGTTCTTCCATGGTGATCCTGTGAGGAAGCTGAACCAGCTGTGTGCGAGCTGGAGGAAGAGGCAACAACACGAGCTGAAGAGGTGGTAGGTGCCGCTGTAGGTTGGCCTAGGTCTTCAGTGTGTTTTTGTAACTCCACCGCATGCCTGGTCCGCACATGTTTCCACATATTTGTGGTATTTGAGGTTGCTGACATTTCTCCCTCTTTTGACTTTCTGATGACACACCTTGCATTTGACAAAGCAAATGTCATCTGCAACTGTGTCAAAAAAGGACCAGGCGCTGCAAGTCTTGGGAGCGCCCGTTTTGGCTTTTGGAAGAGGCATGCTCCTAATGAGTGCCAAAGTGGAAGCTACAGGCTCTGCAGTCTTCCCCCTCCCTCTCCCTCTTTGGGCCATTCGGGGAATCTCTTCCTCAGAGCTGCTCCCACCACCTTCCTGTACCTCACGCCATGATGGGTCAAGGACCTCATCATCTACACTCCCTTCTTCCACCAACTGCTTCTCCTGGGTAGTCTCGGCAGCACAGTACGCACCTGAAAATGGCACCTGAGTCTCATCATCAGATGCATACTGAGGTGTGCTGACCAGAGGCACTGGCCTACCTGTCTCTTCAGAGTCAGAGAGACAAAGCTGTTGGGCCTCACTGCATACTGCCTCTTCTTCCATTTCTCCAATGCTGCTTGGCTGGACCCCTGTTTCCAAGCCAAGAGATTCAGAGAACAGAAGTAGAGATGGCTCCTGTCCTGGGCTCTCTGACTGCCTGGGTAATTTGGCAGGTGGTGAAGAGACAGATGGGTGCTCTCCAGTGCTCTGTGCCTGAGAGGATGTGGCACTAATTGAAGTTGGTGCGTTAGCTGCCATCCATCTGACAATGGCTTCAATTTGTTCTTCATGCAGCAGCGGTGTACGGCGATCTCCTACAAAGCTGTGCATGAAGGACTGTTCCCTGCTGAAACTGGGTGATGATGAGTCACCGGTGCCCACAGCAGGCACAGAATCACGCAGCAGCGGTGTACGGTGATCTCCTACAAAGCTGCGCATGAAGTACTGTTCCCTGCTGAAACTGGGTGATGATGAGTCACCGGTGCCCGCAGCAGGCACAGAATCCCCACGTTCTCTCCCTGCTCCATGCCCACGCCCATGTGTCTTACTCCCTGCCTTCTTCATCTCGGTTGACTGATAAAGATAAGCAGAAAAGTACTAAGGGCTTAGTGTGCTTATTCCAGAAAAAGCTTCTAACAGGTATAAGAAACACTAATTTTCTAAAGTGTGGACTTGACTTTAATATGAGCTAATGTGGCCTACACAACTGTAAAGTGGTGTGTTTGGTGAACTTTATTAATTTTTTTTTGCAGAACTGACTACAGAGTGAGCTGCACTCACACACAGACCGTGCAGACAGCCGTGGATGGCACTGCAAGGCCAAAATAAGCTCCTCTATGTAATCCTATATAGTGTTTTTCCACAATCTAGCAGGATATGGAGGGAAAGCCACTAATAGGATAAATTTGAAAAAATGTGCAGCAGGCTGCACTAACTGAGAAACAGACAATCGAACGGTATGAGGCAGTTACGCACCCTGAGCTGACTACAACCGGCTGTGGCTGCGGACAAACTACAGAGCGATGTGCACTCACACAGAGACCGTGCAGACAGCTATAAACGATGCTGCAAGGCCCAAAAAAGCTCCTCTATGTAATCCTATGTAGTGTTTTTCCAAAATTTAGCTGGATACGGATGGAAAGCCACTAATAGGAAATATTTTAAAAAATGTGCAGCAGGGTGCACTGTTGTGAATTTGCTTTTTGCTCCCTCTAGTGGTTACTAGTTTTTTGACTCTGGTTTTTCTGTCATTCCTTTTATCCGCACCTGGGTCGTTAGTTAGGGGTGTTGCTATATAAGCTCCCTGGACCTTCAGTTCAATGCCTGGCAACGTAGTTATCAGAGCTAGTCTGCTGTGCTCTTGTCTACTGATCCTGGTTCCAGTTATATCAGCTAAGTCTGCCTTTTGCTTTTTGCTATTTGTTTTGGTTTTGTATTTTTGTCCAGCTTGTTCCAAATCTATATCCTGACCTTTGCTGGAAGCTCTAGGGGGCTGGTGTTCTCCCCCCGGACCGTTAGACGGTTCGGGGGTTCTTGAATTTCCAGTGTGGATTTTGATAGGGTTTTTGTTGACCATATAAGTTACCTTTCTTTATTCTGCTATCAGTAAGCGGGCCTCTCTGTGCTAAACCTGGTTCATTTCTGTGTTTGTCATTTCCTCTTACCTCACCGTCATTATTTGTGGGGGGCTTCTATCCAGCTTTGGGGTCCCCTTCTCTGGAGGCAAGAAAGGTCTTTGTTTTCCTCTACTAGGGGTAGCTAGATTCTCCGGCTGGCGCGTGTCATCTAGAATCAACGTAGGAATGATCCCCGGCTACTTCTAGTGTTGGCGTTAGGAGTAGATATATGGTCAACCCAGTTACCACTGCCCTATGAGCTGGATTTTTGTATTTTGCAGACTTCCACGTTCCTCTGAGACCCTCGCCATTGGGGTCATAACAGTTTGCCAGGCCAGTATTAAATGTTTGATGCATTGCAGAAGAGGGATTATAAGAAAGAAGATTCTGAGTTTTTTTTTTTCTTCTTCCCCTTTACCTCAGAGTGGCTATGCTTGCTGCAGACATGAATGTCCAGACCTTGATTACAAGTGTGGACCAGCTGGCTACTCGTGTGCAGGGCATACAAGACTATGTTATCAGAAATCCTAGGTCAGAACCTAAAATACCGATTCCTGAACTGTTTTCCGGAGACAGGTTTAAGTTTAGGAATTTCGTGAATAATTGTAAATTGTTTTTGTCCCTGAGACCCTGTTCATCTGGAGATTCTGCTCAGCAAGTAAAAATTGTTATTTCGTTCTTACGGGGCGACCCTCAGGATTGGGCTTTTTCGCTGGCGCCAGGAGATCCGGCATTGGCTGATCTTGATGCGTTTTTTCTGGCGCTCGGTTTACTTTATGAGGAACCCAATCTTGAGATTCAGGCAGAAAAGGCCTTGCTGGCTATGTCTCAGGGGCAGGACGAGGCTGAAGTGTATTGCCAAAAATTTCGGAAATGGTCCGTGCTGACACATTGGAACGAGTGTGCACTGGCCGCTAATTTTAGAAATGGCCTTTCTGAAGCCATTAAGAATGTTATGGTGGGTTTTCCCATTCCCACAGGTCTGAATGATACTATGGCATTGGCTATTCAAATTGACCGGCGGTTGCGGGAGCGCAAAACCGCAAATTCCCTCATGGAGTTGTCTGAACAGACACCTAATTCGGTGCAATGTGATAGAAAAACCGCAAATTCCCTCATGGTGTTGTCTGAACAGACACCTGATTTAATGCAATGTGATAGAATCCTGACTAGAAATGAGCGGAAAATTCATAGACGCCGGAATGGCTTGTGCTACTACTGTGGTGATTCTACACATGTTATCTCAGCATGCTCTAAACGTATAGCTAAGGTTGTTAGTCCTGTCACCGTTGGTAATTTGCAACCTAAATTTATTCTGTCTGTAACTTTGATTTGCTCACTGTCATCTTATCCTGTCATGGCATTTGTAGATTCAGGTGCTGCCCTGAGTCTCATGGATCTCTCATTTGCTAAGCGCTGTGGTTTTACTCTTGAACCATTAGAAAATCCTATTCCTCTTAGGGGTATTGATGCTACACCATTGGCAGCAAATAAACCGCAGTATTGGACACAGGTTACCATGTGCATGACTCCTGAACACCGCGAGGTGATACGTTTCCTGGTTTTACATAAAATGCATGATTTGGTTGTTTTAGGGCTGCCATGGTTACAGACCCATAATCCAGTCCTGGACTGGAAGGCTATGTCAGTCTCAAGTTGGGGCTGTCGTGGTATTCATGGGGATTCCCTGCCTGTGTCTATTGCTTCTTCTACGCCTTCGGAAGTTCCGGAGTATTTGTCTCAGGATGTCTTCAGTGAGTCTGAGTCCAGTGCACTGCCTCCTCATAGGGACTGTGACTGTGCTATAGATTTGATCCCAGGCAGTAAATTTCCTAAGGGAAGACTGTTTAATCTGTCGGTACCTGAACATACCGCTATGCGTTCATATATCAAGGAGTCTCTGGAGAAAGGACATATTCGTCCGTCTTCCTCCCCTCTTGGTGCGGGATTCTTTTTTGTGGCAAAAAAGGACGGATCTTTGAGACCTTGTATTGATTATCGGCTTTTAAATAAGATCACTGTCAAATTTCAGTATCCTTTACCGCTGTTGTCTGACTTGTTTGCCCGGATTAAGGGTGCCAAGTGGTTCACCAAGATAGACCTTCGTGGTGCGTACAACCTTGTGCGCATTAAGCAAGGTGATGAATGGAAAACCGCATTCAATACGCCCGAAGGTCATTTTGAGTACTTGGTGATGCCTTTTGGGCTCTCCAATGCGCCTTCAGTTTTTCAGTCCTTTATGCATGACATTTTCCGGAAGTATCTGGATAAATTTTTGATTGTTTATCTGGATGATATTTTGGTTTTTTCTGATAATTGGGATTCGCATGTGGAGCAGGTCAGGTTGGTCTTTAAAATTTTGCGTGAAAATTCTTTGTTTGTCAAGGGCTCAAAGTGTCTCTTTGGTGTACAGAAGGTTCCCTTTTTGGGGTTCATTTTTTCCCCTTCTGCTGTGGAGATGGACCCAGTCAAGGTCCGAGCTATTCTTGATTGGACTCAGCCCTCGTCAGTTAAGAGTCTTCAGAAGTTCTTGGGCTTCGCTAACTTCTACCGTCGTTTTATCGCTAATTTTTCTAGCATTGTGAAACCTTTGACGGATATGACCAAGAAGGGCTCCGATGTAGCTAACTGGGCTCCTGCTGCCGTGGAGGCTTTCCAGGAGTTGAAACGCCGGTTTACTTCGGCGCCTGTTTTGTGCCAGCCTGACGTCTCACTTCCCTTTCAGGTTGAGGTGGATGCTTCGGAGATTGGGGCAGGGGCCGTTTTGTCGCAGAGAGGCCCTGGTTGCTCTGTTATGAAACCTTGTGCCTTTTTCTCTAGGAAGTTTTCGCCTGCCGAGCGAAATTATGATGTGGGCAATCGGGAGTTATTGGCCATGAAATGGGCATTTGAGGAGTGGCGTCATTGGCTCGAGGGTGCTAAGCATCGTGTGGTGGTCTTGACTGATCACAAAAATCTGATGTATCTCGAGTCTGCTAAACGCCTTAATCCGAGACAGGCCCGCTGGTCATTGTTTTTCTCCCGCTTTGATTTTGTTGTCTCGTATTTACCAGGTTCAAAGAATGTGAAGGCCGATGCTCTTTCTAGGAGCTTTGTGCCTGATGCTCCTGGAGTCGCTGATCCTGTTGGTATTCTTAAAGATGGAGTTATCTTGTCAGCTATTTCTCCGGATCTGCGACGTGTGTTGCAGAGATTTCAGGCTGATAGGCCTGAGTCTTGTCCACCTGACAGACTGTTTGTTCCGGATAAGTGGACCAGCAGAGTCATTTCCGAGGTTCATTCCTCGGTGTTGGCAGGTCACCCGGGAATTTTTGGCACCAGAGATCTGGTGGCCAGGTCCTTTTGGTGGCCTTCCTTGTCAAGGGATGTGCGGTCATTTGTGCAGTCCTGTGGGACTTGTGCTCGAGCTAAGCCTTGCTGTTCTCGTGCCAGCGGTTTGCTCTTGCCCTTGCCTGTTCCGAAGAGACCTTGGACACATATCTCCATGGATTTCATTTCTGATCTTCCGCTATCTCAGGGCATGTCCATTATCTGGGTGATATGTGATCGTTTCTCCAAGATGGTCCATTTGGTTCCTTTGCCTAAGCTGCCTTCCTCTTCCGATCTGGTTCCTGTGTTTTTCCAGAACGTGGTTCGTTTGCACGGCATCCCTGAGAATATTGTGTCAGACAGAGGATCCCAGTTCATTTCCAGGTTCTGGCGATCCTTTTGTAGTAGGATGGGCATTGATTTGTCGTTTTCGTCTGCTTTCCATCCTCAGACTAATGGACAGACGGAGCGAACCAATCAGACTTTGGAGGCTTATTTGAGGTGTTTTGTCTCTGCTGATCAGGACGATTGGGTGACATTCTTGCCGTTGGCTGAGTTTGCCCTTAATAATCGGGCTAGTTCCGCCACCTTGGTTTCGCCTTTTTTCTGCAACTCCGGTTTCCATCCTCGCTTTTCTTCGGGTCATGTGGAGCCTTCTGACTGTCCTGGGGTGGATTCTGTGGTGGATAGGTTGCAGCAGATCTGGAATCATGTGGTGGACAACTTGAAGTTGTCACAGGAGAAGGCTCAGCGCTTTGCCAACCGCCGCCGCGGTGTGGGTCCCCGACTACGCGTTGGGGATTTGGTATGGCTTTCTTCCCGCTTTGTTCCTATGAAGGTCTCCTCTCCCAAATTTAAACCTCGTTTTATTGGGCCTTACAAGATATTGGAAATCCTTAATCCTGTATCTTTTCGTCTGGATCTTCCTGTGTCGTTTGCTATTCACAATGTATTTCATAGGTCCTTGTTGCGGCGGTACATTGTGCCTGTAGTTCCTTCTGCTGAGCCTCCTGCTCCGGTGTTGGTTGAGGGCGAGTTGGAGTACGTGGTGGAGAAGATCTTGGATTCTCGCCTCTCCAGGCGGAGGCTTCAGTACCTGGTCAAGTGGAAGGGCTATGGTCAGGAGGATAATTCCTGGGTGGTCGCCTCTGATGTTCATGCGGCCGATTTAGTTCGTGCCTTTCATGCCGCTCATCCTGATCGCCCTGGTGGTCGTGGTGAGGGTTCGGTGACCCCTCACTAAGGGGGGGGTACTGTTGTGAATTTGCTTTTTGCTCCCTCTAGTGGTTACTAGTTTTTTGACTCTGGTTTTTCTGTCATTCCTTTTATCCGCACCTGGGTCGTTAGTTAGGGGTGTTGCTATATAAGCTCCCTGGACCTTCAGTTCAATGCCTGGCAACGTAGTTATCAGAGCTAGTCTGCTGTGCTCTTGTCTACTGATCCTGGTTCCAGTTATATCAGCTAAGTCTGCCTTTTGCTTTTTGCTATTTGTTTTGGTTTTGTATTTTTGTCCAGCTTGTTCCAAATCTATATCCTGACCTTTGCTGGAAGCTCTAGGGGGCTGGTGTTCTCCCCCCGGACCGTTAGACGGTTCGGGGGTTCTTGAATTTCCAGTGTGGATTTTGATAGGGTTTTTGTTGACCATATAAGTTACCTTTCTTTATTCTGCTATCAGTAAGCGGGCCTCTCTGTGCTAAACCTGGTTCATTTCTGTGTTTGTCATTTCCTCTTACCTCACCGTCATTATTTGTGGGGGGCTTCTATCCAGCTTTGGGGTCCCCTTCTCTGGAGGCAAGAAAGGTCTTTGTTTTCCTCTACTAGGGGTAGCTAGATTCTCCGGCTGGCGCGTGTCATCTAGAATCAACGTAGGAATGATCCCCGGCTACTTCTAGTGTTGGCGTTAGGAGTAGATATATGGTCAACCCAGTTACCACTGCCCTATGAGCTGGATTTTTGTATTCTGCAGACTTCCACGTTCCTCTGAGACCCTCGCCATTGGGGTCATAACAGTGCACTAATTGCAAAAATAGAAAATGGATTGAACAGTATGAGGCAGTGACGCACCCTGAGCTGACTACAACCGGCTGTGGCTGCGGACAGACTACAGAGCGATGTGCACTCACACAGAGACCTTGCAGACAGCCGTTAACGGCGCTGCAAGGCCAAAAAACCTCCTCTGTTATTATATGTAGTGTTTTTCCACAATTTAGTTGGATACAGATGGAAAGCCACTAATAGGAAACATTTGAAAAAATGTGCAGCAGGCTGCACTAATTGCAAAAAAGAACAATGGATAGAATAGAATGAGGCAGTGACGCACCCTGAGCTGACTACAACCGGCTGTGGCTGCGGACAGACTACAGAGCGATGTGCACTCACACACACAGAGACCTTGCAGACAGCTGTGAACAGCGCTGCAAGGCAAAAGCAAGGTTCTCACACAGCAGTTGCTAAATTAGCCTGGGTAAAGCACAGTGAAGCAAATCGCTATCTCTAAACTAGCCCTAAGTCAGAACACAGCGTTCTGTCCCTAACTGAATTCACAGCAGAGTGAGCCCAAAATGGCGGCAGCGACTTTTATAGTGCATCATGACATCATTTCAGCAGCCAATCACAGCCATGCCAGTAGTTACATGCCCACCATGCAGAACAGGATGTGCCCACACTTCTAATCATTCCTCATTGGCTGAATTCGGGCACTTTGAATTCTGGGAACTTCTGATTCCGATATCCGATATACGGAAAATATCGGAACTCGGTATCAGAATTCCGATACCGCAAATATTGGCCGATACCCGATACTTGCAGTATCGGAATGCTCAACACTAGTTCTGACTTTTTTTCTCATTACACCGTTTAACAATCAGAATAATTATTGTTTATATTGATATATCCGGCGATTCTGAATGCGGTGATGCCAAATATGTGTATATTTGATTTTTTTTACCGTTTTGTTTTGAATGGGGCAAAAGGGGTGATTTGAACTTTTATATTTTTAAATTTTTTTGATATTTTTAAAAACCTTTTTTTAACTTTATGTATGCTTCAATAGTCTCTATGGGAGACTAAAAGCTGCAGTACTTTGATCGGTTCTGCTACATACAGGCAATGATCTTATCACCTGTATGTAGTAGAAATGCTCATTCGCTATGAGCGCCGACCACTGCGCAGTGCTCATGGCAATCTGGCTATGACAACCATAGAGGTCTGCTGGAGACTTCTAGTTGTCATGCCAACCCATCGGTGACTCGCGATCACTTGACCGGGTAACTGATGGGCGGGATTTCAAGCGTGCTTGCGGGAAGTGCGAGTTAAATGCCACTGTCAGATATTGACAGTGGCATTTAACGGGTTAAAGCCGCAGATAGATTGCGATTCCACCCATGGCTATTGCGGGCACACGTCTATATAAATCAGCTGTCATACAGTATACCCGGAAAGGTGCGGGTTCAGCACGGAACAGGGGAAGTCTAATATCGGCGTACTATTACGCCCGATGTCAGAAAGGGGCTAAATTACGTTTTTTAACCAAAATATTGTTTTGGGCCAATTTTTTTTTCATTTCAAATGGAAAAGAGCGCTATTTTATTTTTGGAGCACAAATTTGTCTGGAATAGCTTGCAGACGCTATCTCACATTGGCAAAGTCACTGAAGTGCTTAAAAAACAGAACCCCCCCTACAAGTGACCCCATTTTGGAAACTAGACCACTCAAGGAATTCATCTAAGGATGTCTTAATGATTTTGTACCCATAGCTGCTAATTTTTCATTTTTACAATGGGAAATAGGTAAAAATGCCCCCCCTTATTGTTTGGGAATTTATTACACATAAAGTGATACACAAGATGTCATTAGAAGCTTCTGTTTGGTCATATGGCAGGGCTTAGAAGGAAAGAGTGCTTTATGGTTTTTGGTGCACAGATTTTGCTACAATAGTTTGTGGGTACTATTTGCATAACCCCAAAAATGATAGACTAAAATACAACCCCTAAAAGTGATTCACCTACTCCTCAGCACCATAAAAAGCACCGCTGAAGAACAAAGCCCCTTAATTACTGCCATTCAAGGTCTTTCGTTAAGGAGTTAATTTACAGTTTTTCAATTAATTAAATACATTTCTTAACCATGTTTTTGCAAGCCTTTCTTGCAATATTCCCTATATAAGTTATGTAAAATCTAATGATTACATATACTAGTAAGTAGCAATTTATTTTTTTGCTGCTTTGTAATCCCTTTCATTCTAAGAAGCACATTAGTATCCAGGAAGGTTAAGCACAATCAGTTTTTATTAATAGAAATTGTAAAAACGTAACAGTGCCCGAACTCCTGACTTGTTTTTACTTTAACTCCTTCAATGCTGGTATAACAACTTTAAATACTCGAAGAATGGATTAAGTCGGCAGGGAAGCACTAAGTTCTAATGATGTTTCAGTTGACCCAGTGGCTTTGCAATCAGCCCTCGACATGAGTCTTTGGGTTCAATCAGAAGCCCACTGGGGAGTCCAAGTGGCATTCTTTTTGATAATTATATCTAATGGGAAAATAAAATATTGTAGTGACAGTTTGAGCTTAGCAGGTTAATTCAATCACGTATCAGTAAAAAATACAGAGATGTAGGAGATGTAATATGATTTTTAAAACTTTGCACAGTTCTGTCGGTATATACTTCAACTTGTGGAATCAGGTGTTGCATTAGAAAATATACAGATAATGTATATTTATAGATAGATAGATAAAAAGGCTCGGAAGCATCTCCAGCAAAGGTTCGGTTGCCAAACCTCCCAGGTAAAGACTAAAGCTCCAATACAAAAATGAGCAAAATGGAGGCAGCACTCCAATTCAGAAGGTGAAAAAATGTGTGTTTTAGGCTACGTTCACATTTGCGGTCAGCGCCGCAGCGTCGGGCGCCGCAGCAGCGCCGCATGCGTCATGCGCCCCTATATTTAACATGGGGGCGCATGGACATGCGTTGTGCTGCGTTTTGCGCCGCATGGCCGCAAGCGTTGGACGCAAGAAACGCTTCAAGTTGCATTTTTTTTGCGTCCAACTTTCGGCCAAAAACGACGCATGCGGCGCAAAACGCAGCGTTTTAGCGTGCGTTTTGCCGCGTTTTTGGTTGCGTTGTGCGCTGCGGCGCCGACGCTGCGGCGCACAACGCAAATGTGAACGTAGCCTTAATAGCCCATTATAGAGTTAACATTTTGATACTAGGTGAAAACCTTTTTTAGGCTTGTAAAAGGTACTCACGTAGAATTGAATCATTGCCACAATAATGGGCTATTAAAAGCACAAGTTTTTTCACACGTTGAATTGTTGTGCTGCCTCCATTTTTCTAATTTTTTTAGATAGATATGTAGGTAAAATATAGCTGGCCACATCAGCTATATAACAAAACTAAAGGTGTAAAGCTTTCTAGGCAATAGTCCAACCTGAACATCATGCTGCTGCAATGCAGGTAGGTGCATGCTTCACTAGATGGCAGTAGAGAGGAAGCAGGTCTGCATCTAAACAGAGTTCACTTGCAGTGCAGCAGTGAGGCTACCACAGGGTGCAGCAGAATAGTCAAACAAGCCAGGTCAAATCCTAGACTGTAGCACAGTACTAAAGGAATAACCAAAAACGTGGTCAGAAACAAGCCAGGGGGTCCGTAATGGTCAGGAGTGGATAAGCCAAAAGACAAAGGACAGAAACAGGTCAGGATACAAGCCAAGTCAAAACCAGTGAGTCTGCACACTAAAGGGAAACACTGTGTCAAGACGGGAACAGGGGAAAACAGAGACACGGGTTCAGACATCAAACGCAGGAGGACCAATCAGAGCAATCAGAGTCAGCTACAGCGGCACTAGGCAAAAAACTATAACTGACATTGCCTGCAGGAAGCATTGGCGATAAATAGCCAATCTGAACCCAGACAGAGAGAGGTTAACTCTTGACATAACCAGACTTGGAAAAAGGGAAAACAGGGTTCAAAACCTGGTCTAGATCATGACACTGATTATTAGAAATTTAAAAAATGGAAGCAACACTCCAAAGATAGTGTAAGTTATTGGACTTTATTGGCGCATGTGGTGAAGTTTCATTTTATAGTGTGAACCTTTCTCAGGAAGGCGACTTGAGAAAAGTTAACACTATGAACCGAAATGTTGCAGATGGGCCAAAAAAGTCCAGAAACTTGCACTATCTTTGGAGTGCTGCTTCCATTACATAGATAGATAGATAGATATGGAATAGATAGATAGGTAGATAAATAGATAGGAATGATTCAGAAAAAAGTATGCGGCACTCACCATGGCAGCTTGAATGAAAAGTCCTTTTATTTTGTGACTATCATCTAAGATGCAGGGAGAGAGGAGAGAGGATGACGGCCGTTTCACGTTACCATGCTTCAATGGGTCCAGGTAGATAGATAGATAGATAGATAGATAGATAGATAGATAGATAGATAGATAGATAGATAGATATGAGATAGATAGATATGGGATAGATAGATAGATATGGGATAGATAGATAGATAGATAGATAGATAGATAGATAGATAGATAGATAGATAGATAGATAGATTTAGAAAATATTTCTCTTAACCACAAGCTTTTTTAAAAGTTTACAGAGATGACGGAAAGTAACCTTCAGATACTGAACCCCGTCCTCTGCTGAAATAGAACAATAAGCTGAACAGCTTTCAGCCTAGCTCTGAGTCCCTGTACAGCTTCAGTAATGTTTCCTGTCACATTGCATCATTCTCTCCCTCTGTCACATGCAGCGAGGAACAATCACATGTACAAACTCAATCCTGAATGTGTTAGGGAGGCGAGAGCAGAACACTTCCAGGGCCAAGTCCTTCTTGTGAAACAGAAGAGTCTTTCCACCCAATTTAGCACTGAGATCAATCCCCACCTGAGGACACTAACTTTTGCCAGCTATAACATTAACGTAGAAAGATGGCACTAGAAGAAAAGACAGTGATCTGCTATGGCATATCAGGTCATTTAAGGAATATGGTCCACAAATATATTTGTGGAGGAAATATGCTACTAATATTGAAACAATATAAATAATGGAAGACTAATAGTAGATCAAATTGTTTTTTTAAATGTTCATAGTAGCACAGAATCGCCTGCAAACCAAGAATGATACTGAAAGCTAAAGCTATTTTAAGTGTGTTACTAATGGATTAATGAAATGCACTCCAGAACTCCTCCGAAAAACAGAGGTAAGGTGCAACAATTCTTAGCACAAGTAAATTCCCCTCAGGCAACATGTTTCTTACATTATTATTACTTACTCATTGCCCTTTCAGAGGCAAATTTGTGTTTATGTACAGTTAGGTCCAGCAATATTTGGACAATGGCCGAATCTGCATTATTTGGGCTCTACATGCCACTATTTTTTATTTAAAAATTGAACTATTTTTGAGGTTTAATTAAAGGGCTTAAACAAAAATCAATGGAAATAAAATGTTCATTTTTAAAACTTTGTAGAGGCTCCTTTGCAGGCAATGACTGCCTGAAGTCTGGAAGCCATGGAGATCACCAAAAGCTGATCTTTACTCCTTTGTGAAATTTTGCCATTTACCGCTTGCTCAAATCTGTTGACACAGATGTGTGATGTCATCAACTGTTGCTACAGAAAACTTTAATGGAATATTGTCACATGCAGGCGCATTGTTGTATGACACAAGTTTTATCGCAAAAACAACTTTGTCTTTCAGGATGTTCGGCTCTAGATCATTTACAGCTTCAGATTTTTCCCGTATCACTGAGTCTTTCTTGTAAAGATGTTCCATGTACTCTTTCCATCTTTCCTTGATCTGTTTTGGCTCAATTAGTTTGTTCCTGTTGGCGTCTCTCAACATGCTCACTCTTGGTTGAAACTTTAGTCGTATCTCTTTTAACTTTAGGTAATGCCTTCCTGATCTTGCCCATTGGATATTCGATTTCTAGCTGTGTACATATGTTTTGATAATAAAGTTCTTTGTCTGCTTGAATGTTGTCTGCATCCTGCTTGTGAAAATATTCCAAAAGAGCTAATAAAGTCTTTCGAAGCAGCAGTTGATGTCATCACATGTCTGTGTCAACAGATTTGGACAAATGGCCCAAAGACTAGAAAAGATCAGTTTTATTTCAATTCCATAAAATCAACTAACCAAAAAGGTGTTCAAAGATAGGGGAATCAAATGCTATTTAACATAAATTTTCCCTTAAAATATATCTTTTGTTAGGATTTATTAGGATTACTAAAAGGTATACTCCCCAACAAAATCTCCCCAACAAAAGCCCAACAAACAGTCCACTATAAAATCATACTGCAAATTTCCGTGTACATAGTTGTATGCTAATTTTTATAGATGTAGTGTATTTGTCCTTTATATTTAAATCTACCTCATTGTGGAGAATAATACTCTAGATGTAAAATACTGTAGGTATCCCAGCTCACACATAAAGCCCATTAAAGCCCGAATTGATAATAGATGCGCACATAATTATCAGATGTATTCAAACTGTCATAAAAACCTTGTCATATACCTAATATAGAGCAGTGTCATTTCCAAAGTTGTGTGTGTGTGTGTGTGTGTGTGTGTGTATATATATATACTGCTCAAAAAATAAAGGGAACACTAAAATCCCATATCCTAGATATCACTGAAAGAAAACGGTAATTAATCTTACCGATAATTGTATTTCCAGGAATCCATCCTGACAGCACCATGGAGGACGTCCTTCTTATCCATAGTGGGACAGGAAACCACGAGAGTTTAATAGGACTCTCTCCATTCCACCCTTCAGTGATCTTCCAAAGTAACACATCTGGATGGATGCAAACAGAAATTTTATTTCGAACATAACAGATTTAATACAAATGTTACTTCACATAAGTATATCACATATTTACATTAGGGAGGGAACTAAGCGTGCTGTCAGAATGGATTCCTGGAAATACAATTATCGGTAAGATTAATTACCATTTTCCAGGTCACCACCTGACAGCACCATGGAGAAGTACCAAAGGAAACTTCCTGTTCTAGGGTGGGACTACTGCCTGAAGCACCTTCCTGCCGAAAGCCAATTGGGAAGAGACTACGTCTAATTTGTAATGTTTTGAAAAGGTGCTAATATTAGACCAAGATGCTGCTCTGCAAATTTGATCTACCGAGGCCCCCCCTTTCTCTGCCCAAGACGCGGACATAGCCCTGGATGAGTGAGCTTTAAGGCCCTCTGGAGGATTCTTTCCCTGTGCCTGATAGGCTACGCTAATAGCGGATCTAATCCACCTAGCTATTGTGGATTTTGAGGCTTTCTTCCCCTTATTAGAACCCCCGTAGAGGATGAAGAGATTGCTATCTCGCCTCCAAGCCCTAGTCATATCCAAGTATTTCAGTACCGTTTCCCTGACATCTAGGTTATGGAAGAAAGATTCTTTGTGGTTCCTAGGGAACTGGCAAAAGGACGGAAGTATAACTTCCTGGTTTATGTTTGAAACTGAAGCCACCTTGGGAAAGAATCCTGGGTCAAGCCTTAATACCAGCCTATCATCGAATACCTGTAGATAAGGGTTCTGAATGGACAGGGCCTGAAGTTCCCCCAACCTTTTGGCTGAAGTGATGGCTACCAAGAAAACCGTTTTTAGGGAAAGATTGGTAATGCTTAGATCGTTTTTTATATCAAAGGGCTCCTTACATAATTCATTAAGGACTAAGTTAAGGTCCCAGGGAGGGATAATTTTCCTAATTACGGGTCTTAATCTCATAACTGCCTTAGAAAATCGAGCGATCCATGGGTGGGCAGCCAGGGAGGTAACATAAAACACGCTAAGGGCTGATATCTGAACTCTTAAGGTACTCGGTCTAAGCCCTTTCCTGAAACCCTGTTGTAAGAAGTCAAGAATTTTGGGTATGTTAGGGTAATCAACATCGATTGTTGTATCTCCACAAAAACTGCAGAATTTTTTCCAGATTTTAAGATATATCATTGAAGTCACTGGTTTTCTACTTGCTAGTAGGATAGAAATTACTCCCTCTGACAAGCCTCTAGCTTTTAGGATCTGCCGCTCAGGATCCACGCAGTTAATTGCAGATTTCCTGGGTTCTGATGAAGGACTGGACCTTGGGAGAGTAAGTCCCTCAATTCTGGAAGATGGTACGGGTCGTCTACTGCTAGTTTCCTTAGGAGAGGAAACCAGCTTCTTCCGGGCCAGAAGGGAACCACCAAGATCACTTGAGCTCTGTCCTCGCATATCTTCCTGAGGACCCTCGGTACTAGAGCCAGAGGGGGAAAGGCATACAGCAGACCTCTGCTCCACGACTGAGAGAGGGCATCTATCCCTGCCGGGTTCTCCTGAGGGTTCAAGGAATAAAATGTTGTTACCTTTGCATTTCTTCTGGTTGCGAATAGGTCGACTATCGGAGTTCCCCAGCGTCGACACAGGGTATCGAAAATCCTGCTGTTCAATTCCCACTCTGTGGGTGATAATTTTTCTCTGCTCAGGAAGTCCGCAATCTGGTTTCTTGAGCCTTCTAAATGGACCGCTGAAATCGAAAGTACCGATCTCTCTGCCCTGGTGAAAATCTGATTCGCCAGGTGCTGTAGTTTCGGGTGCCTTGGACCTCCCTGATGACGAAGGAAAGCCACCGTCGTCACATTGTCCGATAGGATTTTTAGGTGTTTGTTTTCAACAAGGTCTGGGCTGAACGCAAGACCCTCCAAACCGCATGAAGCTCTCTGTGGTTTGAAGAATTGCTGCTGTCTTCTAGATTCCATTGTCCCTGGTAGTATCTTCCGAGTACTTGGCCACCCCAACCTTGTTGACTTGCGTCCGTTGTCACTGTGACTGCTGGAGTTTGGACCCAAGGGACACCCATCTGGAGGTTTTCCGACACCATCCACCACTGTAGGGATTGTCTGACCCGGTGGGATAGTAGAAATTCTCTGTCCAACGAAGACTGTCTTCTGTCCCATGATGTTAGAACCACTTTTTGTAACTGACGGGAATGGAATTGACTCCAGCTGACACATGGGATGCAGGCTGTCATGCTGCCTAGGATCTTCATTGCATCT
Organism: Ranitomeya variabilis; assembly: GCF_051348905.1. Classification (NCBI taxonomy): domain Eukaryota; kingdom Metazoa; phylum Chordata; class Amphibia; order Anura; family Dendrobatidae; genus Ranitomeya; species Ranitomeya variabilis. The sequence goes on from NC_135234.1 coordinate 392,641,679, forward strand.
CTTATTGTCACTCGACTTCTTGTGAACCGTCGAATTTTGTCTATCAGGCCGGATCGCTTTCCCTCCGGAAGAAATTACTTTCTGATCTTCGAATCCAGTATTACGCCTAAAAACTGTCTTCTTGATCTTGGAGTTAGGTGTGAATTTTCCCAGTTCAACACCCAACCTAACTTCTGCAGTGTGGAGATTACTAACTGAGAATCAACCTTGAGTTGCCCCACCGAGTCTGCTACTAATAGGAAATCGTCGAGATATGGTATTATCGTGATATCTCGTTTCCTGAGATAAGACACGATTTCTATGACGAGTTTTGTGAAAACTCTTGGAGCCGACGTTAAACCAAATGGGAGGCAACGGAACTGATAATGGAAGATTGATCCCTCCTTTTCTACTGCAAATCTTAGGTATCTTTGATGATGTGGGAATATTGGTACGTGGTAATATGCACTTTTTAAGTCCAAAGTGCACATTACCACGTCCTTTCCTAAAAGGGGAATTGTGGAGCGGATGGACTCCATCTTGAACCTTTTGTACTGTAGCCATCTGTTTAGAGGCTTGAGATTTATAATGGTTCGGGAATTCTCCTGAAGGTTTCTTTATAGAAAACAGACCCGAGTAGTTACCTGTTCCTATTTGGTGAGGAGGAACAGGAGATATCGCCCCCATCCGGAGGAGATCCTGTACGTCCGACCACATTGGAGAGGCTGAAGAGAGACGGACGTTGGATACAAAATATCTTTCTGGGGGAAGGGATTCGAATTCTATCCTGTATCCCCGAGATATAACCTGCAGGACCCACGGGCTTTTGGTAATCTCCTTCCACTCCCCCAGGTAGTTCAGCAACCGTCCCCCTATCCTGGCGGCGTCATTTTTTCCGGAACTCTGATCTAGGATTTGAGGGACCTGGATCTCTACTTCGGTTCCTATTTTCTCCCCCTTTCTGGTAGCTCCATCTCCCTTGTTTACCTTTACCCCTATAGTCTGATCTCTGACTGTAATAGGGCCTACGAAAGGGCTGGAATTTTTTCTTTTTCTCTTCTGGAAACCCCTTCTTTTCATCAGAAGCCTTTTCCAGAATGTCATCTAATATAGGCCCGAAGACTCTGCCTCCTGAAAAGGGAATGGAACTTAATTTATTTAACCATATGGCCCTTCGGGCTGCATTTGATAATGACTGTCCTCTAGCAGTGAATCTCACGGACTCTGCAGTAGCATCTGCCAGAAACCCCGTTGCTAGTTTTAATAAAGGGATAGCATTAACAATAGATTCCCTAGAGGTTTTGGCTGACAACTGTTCTTTCAAATCGTCAAGCCATAGATGCATTGATCTCGCTACAGATGTTGCCGCTATATTTGTGCGGATCACTGCGGCTGAACTCTCCCATGCTCTCTTAAGGAGACCATCAGCCTTCCTGTCCATAGGCTCCTTTAAGTTCGAGGAGTCTTCGAATGGTACGGCAGTTCTTTTAGACACCTTCGCTAAAGGGATGTCGATTTTCGGTATATCCTCCCAATCCTTGACCTCCTCATGGTCAAAAGGGAGGCGTAGCCTAAAGTCTCTCGGAATAGAAATCCTTTTTTCTGCCTCTTCCCACTCCTCCAATATCATTGAGCTGCAGGAAGAGGTGATGAAGAGGTTAACAGCCTGCTAACTGTGAGCCGAGTGAGAGACCGGTGGCTGGGACTTACCGAATGTGTGCATTAACAGGGAAGACCTTTGATGTCTGAGACCGCAGGCCCCCCGAACATCTCATCCTGGATGGACTGGGTGGTTGAAGGCTCTTCAACCTGCATGGTTTGTCTCACCGCCCCCAGCAGCTCATCAATATCATTAGAAGAAAATAAGTACTTTTTCCCCTTCTGAGGAGGCTCTCTGCCCACATCCTCTTCCTCCATGTCAGATTCAAAAGAACTGTCCTCAGAGGACAGATCCGATTCCCTCTGTCTCTTTTTAGACCTGGGAGGGTCCTGGAGATCCGGCTGGACAGACTGAGGAGTAGATAAGTTAGAGATCGAAGCCTGCACTTCCTCTCTAACCATGGCCCTCATGCTTGTTATCAGGGATGCCTGTTCCTCTCCTACGATACGAGCCGTGCATCCCTCGCACAGAGGTTTCTGCCAGGAGACGCTGAGTTTAGAGGCACATAAGGGGCATTTCTTATTCCTCTTCTTTTCTCCGGATGAGGTATGCCCCTAAAATAAATAAGATTACTGCTAATCCTATGTTCAACAGGGCCTGAAGGAGACTCCACAAGGTGGAACTCACGTGTGCCTGGGTAAGCGGGACCTCCGCGCTGACTGTAGCTACAGGGTTTACTTCCATAGCTGCCGCTGCTGTAATCGCTGCGCACTACCTACCTTTATCCGAAGCTGCTTGTCCCAAAATACCTCTGCAGGAGGAAGAGGATGCCCGCTCCTGTTCCCGGCCGCGACCCGGAAGTGACGCGCGGCCGGCGAACCGGAAGTTACTTGCCGCCATGTTCCAGTCGGCGTCCTGAGCTGTCAGCGTGCCTCCGACTCCGGAATCGCTTGCGAAGGGTGCACCCTTGCAGGAGCGAGCCACAGGTACTACCGGGGACATCCTCCGAGGTCGAGAGCCCCCCCTTCTTTTACCAGGAGCAGCGCTGCACTGGTGATGCTGAGGGACCCTATTACTCGGGTGTCAGCAACGCAGAGACCGGATAGTGGGAAGGAAGAGACCGAGCCCCCCCGATCCTCACACTCTGCACGGGACAGATGAACTCTCGTCGTTCCCATCCACAGTGGGACAGGAAAAACACTGAAGGGTGGAATGGGGAGGGTCCTTTTAAACTCTCGTGGTTTCCTGTCCCACTATGGATAAGAAGGACATCCTCCATGGTGCTGTCAGGTGGTGACCTGGAAATATTCCCGTTGTAAATCTTTATTCATTACATAGTGGAATGTGTTGAGAACAATAAAACCTAAAAATTGTCCACGTAAATCGCAACTAATATCTTATGGAGGTCTGGAGTGGAAAATGAAGTTACAGGCTGATCCAACTTCAGTGGAAATGCCTCAAGACAAGAAAATGATGCTCAGTAGTGTGTGTGGCTTCCACATGCCCATATGACCTCCCTACAACACCTGGGCATGCTCCTGATGAGGCAGCAGGTGGTCTCCTGAGGGACCTCCACCCAGACCAGGACTAAAGCATCCGCCAACTCCTGGACAGTCTGTGGTGCAATGTGACGTTAGTGGATGGTGAGAGACATGATGTCCCAGATGTGTTCAATTGGATTCAGGTCTGGGGCGGGCCAGTCCATAGCTTCAAAGCCTTCATCTTGCAAGAACTGCTGACACACTTCAGCCACATGAGGTCTGGCATTGTCCTGCATTAGGAAGAACCCAGGGCCAACGGCACCAGCATATGGTCTCACATGGGGTCTGAGGAACCCACTGCTGTGTATTTAGAGCATGATGGGGAAAAGGCCACATGACATGGTGGTAAAGTTGAAAAGTCTTATCTCCAATAATTGCATAAGGAACTGGTGTTGCTCCAGATCCAGGCAGCATTAGTGGGGGAGGGACACCCGGTTGGATATTTCTAAGCCGCCAAGTCGCCAACCCAATAAGGAAGAATTGAAGGTCCGTGAATCTCCAGTTCTTCCATAGACTGCAATATCTACAGTTCTAAACAGGTAGTTGCTGTCAACTAGAGCTAACAGAACCACTTAAAAATACTGTTTATAACTGTAGAATTGGGACCCTGAGTTTGCCAGCTTGTTAACCCGGATGTGCTTCCCATTCACAGCTCCAAAGCAGTTTGGAAAGTTGCAAACATCACAAACGATGGGATACAGACATTGGGTTTGGCTCGAGCATGTACTATTCCTAGAGATGGTCCTAGATTTGTAGTGGACAATTCTGCATATTAATTTCCCAGGAGGAATTTGAGGTGCAAGGCAGCATATGATGAACCATTTGAGAGGAAGCTAAAAGCAAATACAAGAAAGAAAACGTAGATGGCTAGCAAGATGCGCGGTCATGCGCACCTTTTATAGCTGCAGCAAGTACAGGACCTTCCCAGAAGGACCAATGGGAGGCTGCCACAGAAGTTGAGCACCTTCAGGACTTTCCTAGAGGACCAATGGGGTTTGCTGCAGTATCTAAGCATGTGACCGTTGATCTCCAATGAGAGATCTTACCCTGGGCATGCTCAGAAGGGGAAAAGTAGGACTTAGTCTCAAAGACGTCTGCTCGCCACTGCCCAGTACTGGCTACAAGAGTCAGACTGAGCAAGATGCTGGGACCGACGTCTCCGCTGAGCAGGTTCCACTGCGGCAGGAAAAGAATGGGAGACCGCAGCGGAGATTGCCCGAGATTACCCCTGTGCAGAGGCAGGAACTCAACCCCTAACAGCTCCACCAGTAGGACATCAAATGTTTGCAGATGCATTCAGCAATAGTAAAAAAATTTCTAACCATAGAAACATGCAAAATATCCTGTGGTCTGATGGTGGCACAGTAACGGATGCACCCACACTCATCTACGCCTTTTTGGTACCTAAATGGTTGGGTACCTTCCCCATATTCTCTGGACAGAACCCAGGTAAATATCACTTGCTCAGTCTGGTTGAAGCTTACATTTTAATTAGCCATTTATGCATGCTAGCTCGATAAACAAAATATGGGGCATTAGGCAAAAAATGAGGATGTAAGATATATTAGGACTTTGCTCCCAGCGTTCATGGGCCTTTTGGAAGTTGCTTGTATAGGATTACCAAACAATCAGGCCGTTCACTATTATTGTGGAAAATTTGGAGCATATGTTGAAAAAAAATGCATTTCATACGGATTACATATGCATCTCATACACAGATCATATGGAGGCTAGCAGAGAAAAACAGCACACACTCGCATGACTTTTGGAGTGACATACAGAGAACATATGCATGACACTCGTCTGACTTTTCAGTATCAGAACCGGAGCGATTTGTTAACCCCTTCACCCCGAAGCCTGTTTTTACCTTTCTGACCAGGCCATTTTTTTCTATTCTGACCACTGTCAATTCATGAGGTCATAACTCTGGAATGCTTCAATGGATATTACTGATTCTGAGATTATTTTCTCGAGACATGTATTTTATGATAGTGGCAAAATTTCTTCGATATGACTTGCTCTTGGTACCTAACGGCAGTCAGGCTACCACTGGCGAGCACATGGTGGGCAGTGCGGTCCTCCAAAGAAGTGCCACCCCACAACATTACTAACCCACTGCCAAACTGGTCATGCTGAAGGATGTTGCAGGCAGCAGATTGCTCTAGATGGCGTCTCCAGACTGTCACGTCTGTCACATGTGCTCAGTGAGAACCTGCTTTCATCTGTGAAAAGCACAGGGCGCCAGTGGCGAATTTGCCAATCCTGGTGTTCTGTGGCAAATGCCAAGCATCCTGCATGTTGTTGGGCTGTGAGCACAACCCCCATCTGTGGACGTTGGGCATTCAGACCATCCTCATGGAGTCGGTTTCTAACAGTTTGTGCAGACACATGCACATTTGTGGCCTGCTGGAGGTCATTTTGCAGGGCTCTGGCAGTGCTCCTCCTGTTCCTCCTTGCACAAAGGCTGAGGTAGCGGTCCTGCTGGTGGGTTGTTGGCCTCCTACGGCCCCCTACACATCTCCTGGTGTACTGGCCTGTCTCCTGGTAGCGCCTCCAGCATCTGGACACTACGCTGACAAACACAGCAAACCTTCTTGCCACAGCTCACATTGATGTGCCATCCTGGATGAGCTGCACTACCTGAGCCACATGTGTGGGTTGTAGAGTCCATCTTATGCTACCACGAGTGTGAAAGCACAACCAGCATTCAAAAGTGCCCAAAACATCAGTCAGAAAGCATTGGTACTGAGATGTGGTCTGTGGTCCCCACCTGCAGAACCACTCCTTTATTGAGTGTGTCTTGATAATTGCCAATAATTTCCATCTGTTGTCTATTCCATTTGCACAATAGCATGTGAAATTGATTGTCAAACAGTGCCGCTTCCTAAGTGGACAGTTTGATTTCACAGAAGTTTGATTTACTTGGAGTTATATTCTGTTGTTTAAGTGTTCCCTTTATTTTTTGAGTAGTGTATATATGCAGCACCCCAGAGTCCTGGTCGTGCAGTATTGTCATTCTCCCACCAGGGGGAGTGATGGTACGTCTGATTGTACTAAAAGAGTTCACCTGACCAGGTATCACAGTCACACACTACACTTCACACTCCAACCACCAGGGGGAGCAAAGGGTTCTATGTGTTGTGGATTCTGTTTGTGGGCTCCCTCTGGTGGTTACTGCTGGTACTGGGTGACTTTGGTGGGTTGCGGCCTTTGGTTTCCACCTGTCCATCAGAGGCTGGGTGTTTCCTATTTTACCTGGCCTTTCTGTCATTCAATTGCCGGCTATCAATGTATTCAGATGTGCTCTGTTTGGTTCCTGCCTACCTGCTCCCAGATCTTTCAGGATAAGCTAAGTGCTGATTTTCAGTTGTTTGGTTTTTTTTTGTCCAGCTTGCTTATTATGTCTCTATGCTAGCTGGTAGCTCTAGTGGACTGAGGTTCTCCCCATGTGCCATGAGTTGGCACATGGGTTCTTGTAATCTCAGGATGGTTTTTTGATTAGGGTTTTTTGCTGACCGCTCAGACCCCTTTTGTATCGTTCTGCTTTCTAGTTTACAGCGGGCCTCAATTTGCTGAACCTATATATATCATCTCTATGTGTGTGCCTTCCTCTCATTTCACCGTCAATACATGTGGGGGGCAACTATACCTTTTGGGGTTCATTCCTCTGGAGGCAAGTGAGGTCTTATTTTCTCTGCAGTACTAGTTAGCTCTTAGGCTGGTGCGTGGCGTCTAGAACCAACGTAGGCACGCTCCCTGGCTATCTCTAGTTGCGTTTGTCAGGCGTAGGGCAGCGGTCAGCCCAGGTTCCATCACCCTAGAGCTCGTCCGATATTTTGTATTACTTTGCTTGTCCCTTGCTATCCCTAGCCATTGGGATTCATGACAGTATAGCCGGCCCACAAAGTATTAATTGTTTGGGCTGAAGCAGGAGAAATAGAAGTGTTTAAGGGAAATTTTTTTTTTTTTTTTTTTTCCTTCAGAGTTTTGCTGCCTAGCCCTTAATTGCTGTCTAGCTGCTTCTTACCTCCTCTTAACCCTTGAATGGCTCTGATATTAGCTGTTTAACATGGATGTCCAGAGTTTGGCTTCCAGCCTGAGTAATCTCGCGGCAAAAGTTCAAAACATACAGGATTTTGTTGTTCACACTCCCATGTCTGAACCTAGAATTCCTATTCCAGAGTTCTTTTCTGGAGATAGATCTACCTTCCTGAATTTCAGGAACAATTGTAAATTGTTTCTTTCTTTAAAATCTCGCTCCTCTGGAGACCCTGCTCAACAGGTCAAGATTGTAATATCTTTCCTGCGGGGCGACCCTCAGAATTGGGCATTTGCATTGGCACCAGGGGATCCTGCATTGCTCAATGTGGATGCGTTTTTTCTGGCATTGGGATTGCTCTATGAGGAACCCAACCTGGAGATTCAGGCTGAAAAGGCTTTATTAGCCCTCTCTCAGGGGCATGATGAAGCGGAAATATATTGTCAAAAATTTCGGAAATGGTCGGTGCTTACTCAGTGGAATGAGTGCGCCCTGGCTGCTAACTTCAGAAATGGTCTTTCCGAGGCCATTAAGGATATTATGGTGGGGTTCCCTACGCCTACAGGTCTGAATGAGTCGATGGCTATGGCCATTCAGATTGATCGGCGTTTACGGGAGCGCAAACCCGTGCACCAGTTGGCGGTGTCTTCTGAACAGGCACCTGAGACTATGCAATGCGATAGAATTCAGTCCAGAAGTGAACGGCAAAATTATAGGCGGAAAAATGGATTGTGTTTTTATTGTGGTGATTCAGCTCATGTTATATCAGCATGCTCTAAACGCACTAAAAGGGTTGATAAATCTTTTGCCATTGGTACTCTGCAGCCTAAGTTCATTTTGTCTGTGACTCTGATTTTTTCACTGTCTTCCATTTCCGTCGATGCCTATGTGGATTCAGGCGCTGCCCTGAGTCTTATGGATTGGTCATTTGCTAAACGCTGCGGTTTTAGTCTGGAACTTCTGGAAGTTCCTATCCCTCTGAAGGGAATTGACTCTACACCATTGGCTATGAATAAGCCGCAGTATTGGACACAAGTGACCATGCGCATGACTCCCGTTCATCAGGAGGTGATTCGCTTCCTTGTACTGTATAATTTACATGATGTACTAGTGCTTGGTCTGCCATGGTTACAAACTCATAATCCTGTCCTGGACTGGAAAACAATGTCTGTGTTAAGCTGGGGATGTCAGGGGGTTCATGATTATGCACCTCCGATTTCAATCGCTTCATCTACTCCTTCTGAGATCCCTGCGTTTTTGTCTGACTATAGGGATGTTTTTGAGGAGCCTAAGCTCAATTCGCTCCCTCCTCATAGAGATTGTGACTGTGCTATAGAATTGATTCCTGGCAGTAAGTTCCCTAAGGGTCGTTTATTTAATCTGTCACTGCCAGAGCATACTGCTATGCGGAATTATATTAAGGAGTCCTTGGAAAAGGGACATATTCGTCCATCTTCGTCCCCTCTGGGAGCAGGTTTTTTTTTTGTGGCAAAAAAAGATGGTTCCCTGAGGCCTTGTATAGATTATCGCCTTCTGAATAAGATTACAGTCAAATATCAGTATCCACTGCCATTATTGACTGATTTGTTTGCTCGCATTAAGGGGGCTAGGTGGTTCACTAAGATAGATCTTCGCGGTGCGTATAATCTGGTGCGGATAAAACAGGGTGACGAGTGGAAAACTGCATTTAATACGCCTGAGGGCCATTTTGAGTATTTGGTAATGCCTTTTGGACTCTCCAATGCTCCGTCAGTCTTTCAGTCCTTTATGCACAATATTTTCCGTGAATATCTGGATAAGTTTATGATTGTGTATTTGGATGATATTTTGGTGTTTTCTGATGACTGGGAGTCTCATGTTTTACAGGTCAGGAAGGTGTTTCAGGTTCTGCGGGCCAATTCTCTGTTTGTGAAGGGCTCAAAGTGTCTCTTCGGAGTCCAGAAGATTTCTTTTTTGGGGTACATTTTTTCTCCTTCTACTATTGAGATGGATCCCGTCAAGGTTCAGGCGATTTGTGACTGGACACAACCTACATCTGTTAAGAGCCTTCAGAAGTTCTTGGGGTTTGCTAATTTTTATCGTCGGTTCATTGCAAATTTTTCCAGTATTGTTAAACCTTTGACTGATTTGACTAAAAAGGGTGCTGATGTTGCTGATTGGTCTCCTGCGGCCGTGGAGGCCTTTCAGGAACTTAAGCGCCGGTTTTCTTCTGCTCTTGTGTTGTGTCAACCAGATGTTTCACTTCCTTTTCAGGTTGAGGTTGATGCTTCCGAGATTGGAGCGGGGGCGGTTTTGTCACAGAGAAGTTCTAATGGCTCGGTGATGAAGCCATGTGCATTCTTCTCTAGAAAATTCTCGCCCGCCGAGCGCAATTATGATGTGGGTAATTGGGAGCTTTTGGCCATGAAGTGGGCATTTGAGGAATGGCGTCATTGGCTTGAGGGTGCTAAACATCGTGTGGTGGTCTTGACTGATCACAAGAATCTCATTTACCTTGAGTCTGCCAGGCGTTTGAATCCTAGACAGGCTCGTTGGTCGTTGTTTTTTTCTCGTTTCAATTTCGTGGTTTCATACCTGCCAGGTTCAAAGAATGTGAAGGCAGATGCTCTTTCCAGGAGTTTTGTGCCTGACTCTCCTGGAGACTCTGGGCCTACTGGTATCCTTAGGGATGGGGTAATATTGTCCGCCGTATCCCCAGACTTGCGACGTGCATTGCAGGAGTTTCAGGTGGATAAACCGGATCGTTGTCCACCAGAAAGACTGTTTGTTCCGGATGATTGGACCAGTAGAGTCATCTCCGAGGTCCATTCTTCTGTGTTGGCTGGTCAACCTGGAATATTTGGTACTAGAGACTTGGTGGCCAGGTCTTTTTGGTGGCCTTCCTTGTCTAGGGATGTGCGTACCTTTGTGCAGTCTTGTGAAGTGTGTGCTCGAGCTAAGCCTTGCTGTTCTCGGGCCAGTGGGTTGTTGTTATCCTTGCCCATCCCGAAGAGGCCTTGGACGCACATTTCCATGGATTTTATTTCTGATCTCCCGGTTTCACAGAAAATGTCCGTTATCTGGGTGGTGTGTGACCGCTTTTCTAAGATGGTTCATTTGGTGCCCTTGCCTAAGTTGCCTTCCTCCTCTGAGTTGGTCCCTTTATTTTTTCAGAACGTGGTTCGTTTGCATGGGATTCCGGAGAATATCGTTTCTGACAGGGGATCCCAGTTTGTGTCTAGATTTTGGCGGACGTTTTGTGCCAAGATGGGCATTGATTTGTCTTTCTCGTCTGCATTCCATCCTCAGACGAATGGCCAGACGGAGCGAACTAATCAGACCTTGGAAACTTATTTGAGGTGTTTTGTTTCTGCTGATCAAGATGACTGGGTTGCTTTTTTGCCGCTGGCCGAATTTGCTCTTAATAATCGGGCTAGTTCTGCCACGTTGGTCTCTCCTTTTTTTTGTAATTCGGGGTTTCATCCTCGTTTTTCCTCTGGTCAGGTGGAGTCTTCGGATTGTCCTGGAGTGGACGTGGTGGTGGACAGGCTACATCAGATTTGGAATCAGGTGGTGGACAATTTGAAGTTATCTCAGGAGAAGACTCAGCAGTTTGCTAATCGCCGTCGCCGCGTGGGTCCCCGACTTCTTGTTGGGGATTTGGTGTGGTTGTCTCCTCGTTTTGTCCCTATGAAGGTCTCTTCTCCTAAGTTCAAGCCTCGGTTCATCGGTCCTTATAGGATCTCGGAGATTCTTAACCCTGTATCTTTTCGTTTGGATCTCCCAGCATCGTTTGCTATTCATAATGTGTTCCATCGGTCGTTGTTGCGGAGGTATGAGGTGCCCGTTGTTCCTTCGGTTGAGCCTCCTGCTCCGGTGCTGGTGGAGGGAGAATTGGAGTATGTTGTTGAGAAGATCTTGGATTCTCGTGTTTCCAGACGCAAACTCCAGTATTTGGTTAAGTGGAAGGGTTATGGTCAGGAGGATAATTCCTGGGTGGTCGCCTCCGATGTTCATGCGACTGATTTGGTCCGCGCCTTCCATAGAGCTCACCCTGATCGCCCTGGGGGTTCTCGTGAGGGTTCGGTGACCCCTCCTCAAGGGGGGGGTACTGTTGTGGATTCTGTTTGTGGGCTCCCTCTGGTGGTTACTGCTGGTACTGGGTGACTTTGGTGGGTTGCGGCCTTTGGTTTCCACCTGTCCATCAGAGGCTGGGTGTTTCCTATTTTACCTGGCCTTTCTGTCATTCCCTTGCCGGCTATCAATGTATTCAGATGTGCTCTGTTTGGTTCCTGCCTTCCTGCTCCCAGATCTTTCAGGATAAGCTAAGTGCTGATTTTCAGTTGTTTGGTTTTTTTTTGTCCAGCTTGCTTATTATGTCTCTATGCTAGCTGGTAGCTCTAGTGGACTGAGGTTCTCCCCATGTGCCATGAGTTGGCACATGGGTTCTTGTAATCTCAGGATGGTTTTTTGATTAGGGTTTTTTGCTGACCGCTCAGACCCCTTTTGTATCGTTCTGCTTTCTAGTTTACAGCGAGCCTCAATTTGCTGAACCTATATATATCATCTCTATGTGTGTGCCTTCCTCTCATTTCACCGTCAATACATGTGGGGGGCAACTATACCTTTTGGGGTTCATTCCTCTGGAGGCAAGTGAGGTCTTATTTTCTCTGCAGTACTAGTTAGCTCTTAGGCTGGTGCGTGGCGTCTAGAACCAACGTAGGCACGCTCCCTGGCTATCTCTAGTTGCGTTTGTCAGGCGTAGGGCAGCGGTCAGCCCAGGTTCCATCACCCTAGAGCTCGTCCGATATTTTGTATTACTTTGCTTGTCCCTTGCTATCCCTAGCCATTGGGATTCATGACATCTATGTATTAGGCCACTCCTCACACTCGGGTAAAACTGGGGGTCGGATAGGAAGTTAGACAGAAAGCTGACTGGGGAGACCCAGGGAGGACCTGTCAGGGGTGGGATCCTGACAGTGACCTAGCACGAGATAGAACGTTACGGAGCTGCACCTGCACTTCCTTGCGGCAGCATCCTAAGAAAGGACACGAAGCGAAGTATATTGTGGAGAAGTGAGAAACGAGATCATAGCACAAGGAGATAACACCAGGAGGAGTCCTGCCTTAAGATCGGCAACATCCTTCTGAGGCGCGTAGCCGGCGGCCAGTACGCCGAGGGAGTGATTGGCTCTACGCATTACTCTGAAATACGGAAGGGCAGTTAATTCCAAGTTGGCTGTCCAACCTTTAACCTAATGAAGACAACGGAGGCAAATTGTGGGAGAGGGGCATCTCTAGGGTCCCTATAAAATAGCTCCAGGCAGATCCATATTATCTGGGGGACGGAGAGAGAAACAGAAACATACACGACAGTTGTGAGGACTATCCCGTGGTGCTCAGCAGGGAAGTACAACGACACACAGGCGCTAGTAGGAAGGCTACTGATTTCCACCTGCAAAGGGAACTCTGGATGTGCCTTCGGACCGGCCGGATTCAGCCAGCCCTGTTAGCAGTGCTCTGGATTGTGGACGCTGAAGTCTACAGTAAAAGGTGAAGAGACTGCAATCTTGTGTCCTCGTTATTTACTGCGACTTACACCATTGCCATCTATCTTACTGGGAAGCCCTGGGGACATACTTCACCTGTGGGAAGGTATACCATCTAGCTGCCATAACATCACCCCAGTGGACCCCTAAGCAGCATCGGCCACCCTGACCGAACACCACAGGTGGCGTCACGAACACTTGACAAACTACACCTTTAATTGGGCGCCCCTTAGCAGGGCCACGGGTCGGGCCACCGTGACATCCCCAGAACCGAGACAGAAGGGACTCGGTACCGAGTACCCCATTGCCCTGCGCCTGGGGGCGATCCATATATATATATATATATATATATATATATATATATATATACAGTACAGACCAAAAGTTTGGACACACCTTCTCATTTAAAGATTTTTCTGTATTTTCATGACTCTGAAAATTGTACATTCACACTAAAGGCATCAAAACTATGAATTAACACATGTGGAATTATATACTTAACAAAAAAGTGTGAAACAACTGAAATTATGTCTTATATTCTAGGTTCTTCAAAGTAGCCACCTTTTGCTTTGATGACTGCTTTGCACACTCTTGGCATTCTCTTGATGAGCTTCAAGAGGTAGTCACCGGGAATGGTTTTCACTTCACACTACTCTCCTTCTTGGTCAAATAGCCATTACACAGCCTGGAGGTGTGTTTGGGGTCATTGTCCTATTGAAAAATAAATGATGTGGCATTGACCTGGTCTCAAATCTGAGCTGCTGTCAACCTGTGATTTCTGAGGCTGAGGACTCGGATAAACTTATCCTCAGAAGTAGAGATAACTCTTGGTCTTCCTTTCCTGGGGCTCTCCTCATGTGAGCCAGTTTCTTTGTAGCGCTGGATGGTTTTTGCCACTGCACTTGGGGACACTTTCAAAGTTTTCCCAATTTTTCAGACTGACTGACCTTCATTTCTTAAAGTAATGATGGCCACTCGTTTTTCTTTACTTAGCTGCTTTTTTCTTGCCATAATACAAATTCTAACCGTCTATTCAGTAGGACTATCAGCTGTGTATCCACCAGACTTCTGCACAACACAACTGATGGTCCCAACCCCATTTATAAGGCAAGAAATCCCACTTATTAAACCTGACAGGACACACCTGTGAAGTGAAAACCATTCCCGGTGACTACCTCTTGAAGCTCATCAAGAGAATGCCAAGAGTGTGCAAAGCAGTCATCAAAGCAAAAGGTGGCTACTTTGAAGAACCTAGAATATAAGACATAATTTCAGTTTTTTCACACTTTTTTGTTAAGTATATAATTCCACATGTGTTAATTCATAGTTTTGATGCCTTTAGTGTGAATGTACAATTTTCAGAGTCATGACAATACAAAAAAATCTTTAAATGAGAAGGTGTGTCCAATCCCGGGGCAATGTTATAAAGTGAAAAAATATATTTAGCTGTGTAAAAAATAAAAAAATCCCTAAATAAAGAAAAAATATATATTGTTCCATAAATACATTTCTTTATCTAAATAGAAAAAACAATAAAAGTACACATATTTAGTCTGTAACGACCCGACCTATAAAACTGTCCCACTAGTTAACCCCTTCAGTGAACACCGTAAAAAAAAACAAGGCAAAAAACAATGCTTTATTATCATACCGCCAAACAAAAAGTGGAATAACACGCGATCAAAAAGACGGATATAAATAACCATGGTACCGCTGAAAACATCATTTAGTCCCGCAAAAACAAGCCGCCATACAGCATCATCAGTGGAAAAATAAAAAAGTTATACTCCTCAGAATAAAGTGAGGCAAAAATAATTATTTTTTCTAGAAAATAGTTTTTATCGTATAAAAGCGCCAAAACATTAAAAAAATGTAAACGAGGCATCGCTGTAATCGTACTGACCCGAAGAATAAAACTGCTTTATTTATTTTACCAAACGCGGAACGGTATAAACGCCCCCCCAAAAAGAAATTCATGCATAGCTGTTTTTTGGTCATACGGCCTCACAAAAATCGGAATAAAAAGCGACCAAAAAATGTCACATGCCCGAAAATGTTACCAATAAAAATGTCAACTCGTCCTGCAAAAAACAAGACCTCACTTGACTCTGTGGACCAAAATATGGAAAAATTATAGCTCTCAAAATGTGGTAACGCAAAAAAATTTTTTTTGTAATGAAAAGCGTCCTTTAGTGTGTGACGGCTGCCAGTCATAAAAATCCGCTGAAAAACCCGCTGTAAAAGTAAATCAAACCCCCCTTCATCACCCCCTTAGTTAGGGAAAAATACAAAAATTAATAAAAGTATTTATTTCCATTTTCACATTAGGGTTCGGGTTATGGTTAGGGCTAGGGTTAGGGTTAGGGTTAGGGCTAGGATAAGGGTTAGGGTTATTGCTAAGGTTAGGGTTATGGCTAGGGATTAGGGTTAGGGCTAGGATTAGGGCTGGGCTAGGGTTAGGGCTAGGGTTAGGGTTAGGGCTAGGGTTAGGGCTAGTGTTAGGGCTAGGGTTAGGGCTAGGGTTAGGGCTAGGTTGGGGGATTAGGTTTGGATTACATTTACGGTTGGGATTAGGGTTAGGGGTGTGTCAGGGTTAGGGGTGTGGTTAGGGTTATGGTTGGGATTAGGGTTATGGGGTGTGTTGGAGTTTGGGTTAGGGGTGTGGTTGGGATTATGGTTAGGGGTGTGTTTGGGTTAGGGTTTCAGTTAGAATTGGGGGTTTCCACTGTTTAGGCACATCAGGGCTCTCCAAACGCAACATGGCGTCCAATCTCAATTCCAGTCAATTCTGCGTTGAAAAAGTAAAACAGTGCTCCTTCCCTTCCGAGCTCTCCCGTGCGCCCAAACAGGGGTTTACCCCAACATATGGGGTATCGGTGTACTCAGGACAAATTGAACATCAACTTCTGTGATCCAATTTCTCTTGTTAACCTTGGGAAAATAAAAATTTGAGGGGCTAAAAAACAATTTTTGTAGGAAAAAAATGATTTTTTATTTTCATGGCTCTGCGTTATAAACTGTAGTGAAATACTTGGGGGTTCAAAGTTCTCACAACACATGTAGATAAGTTCCTTGGGGGGTCTAGTTTCCAATATGGGGTCACTTGTGGGGAGTTTCTACTGTTTAGTTACATCAGGGGCTCTGCAAATGCAACGTGACGCCTGCAGACCAATGCATCTAAGTCTGCATTCCAAATGGCGCTCCTTCCCTTCCGAGCTCTGCCATGCGCCCAAACGGTGGTTCCCACCACATATTGGGTATCAGTGTACGCAGGACAAATTGGACAACTTTTGGGGTTCAATTTCAACTGTTACCCTTGGAAAAATACAAAACTGGGGGCAAAAAAAATATTTTTGTGGAAAAAAAAGATTTTTTATTTTCACGGCTCTGCGTTATAAACTGTAGTGAAACACTTGGGGGTTCAAAGTTCCCACAACACATCTAGATAAGTTCCTTGGGGGGGTCTAGTTTCCAATATGGGGTCACTTGTGGGCAGGGCTGGTTTTAGAAAAAGTGGGGCCCTAGGCAAAAATTTACAGTGGGGCCCCAAATGCTAACATTGTAAAATCACACAAACATTTAAGTTACATTACATGAGCAGGATGCGGATACAGTTGGTGGAGGGGCCTGGAGCCAGTGCTCACACTGTGGCCCCCATATTTAGGGGCCTTATATCGGCCAACAGGTCTGCCACTATTAGCTGTATGCAGGGGCGCTGCTAGGGTCAGAAAAGATTGGGGGCCCAAGCCCCAAGACAAAGAGTTGCCCCCAACCCCCTCTTAACTTATTTTTAACACCACAGATAATACAGTGATAACTCTCTGAGTACAGATAATTTAGTATATATCACATGCAGTCCTATGTAACACCACAGATAGACATAGCGTTTCAGAGTAAGACTATGTTCACATGCAGCATTTTTTCTGTAGCCAAAACCTTTTCTATTAGCAGTAAAAACGTTGCTTTCAAAACACCTGTTTTTCAGCTTGTTTTGTGGTGTTCTTCACACTTTTTTCAGCTTTTTTATGGAGTGAGGATGTTTGTTTTGTCTACAGTATGTTTAAGACCACATTCATACAATCAGTATTTGGTCAGTATTTCACATCAGTATGTGTAAGCCAAAACCAGGAGGGTGATAAATACCGAAGTGGTGATATGTTTCTCAGGGTATGTGCACACGCTGCGGATTTTGCTGTGGATCTGCAGCAGTTTTCCATGCGTTGTACAGCACCATGTAAACGTATGGAAAGCAAAATCCGCCATACACATGCTGCGGAAAATACCACACAGAAACGCTGCGTTGTATTTTCTGCAGCATGTCAATTCTTTGTGCAGATTCCGCAGCGCTTTACACCTGCTCCATAATAGGAATCCGCAGGTGTAAAAACGCTGTTGAAAACCGCACAAAAAATGCAGTAATTCTGCCGTAAAACGCAGGGCGTCTTACCTGCAGATTGTTAGGAGTCTACATGGAAAAATCCACGGCAGATTCCGCAACGTGTGCACATAGCCTCATTGTTCCACTGCTGTTTCTGCATTACAAATACTGATGTGAAATACAGAACATGTGCACGAGACCTAAGGGTATGTTTCCACGTTCAGGAAACGCTGCGTTTTTGACGCAGCGTTGAGCAGCATGCATAAAAAACGCAGCGTCCAGATGTTAGGGTATGTGTCCACGTTCAGGATTGCTTCAGGCTTTGGTAAGGATTTTATGCAGGTAAAATCCTGACCAAAAATGCACCTGAGGTCACTGGCAGGTCACCTGCGGTATTCTTGCGTGTTTTGCTCATTGTAGCAACATGCTGCGTTCTGAAAAAATGCAACGCATGTGCGTTTTTGCGGGAAAAACACATGCATTTTTTAATGCACAGTGGAGACGGGATTTCATGAAATCCCCTCCACTATGCTGTAACATCTGGACGCTGCGTTTTTGACGCTGCAGCTCAGTGCTGCGTCAAAAACGCAGCATTTCCTGAACGTGGACACATACCCTAAGGGTATGTGTGCACGGTCAGGTTTGCTTCAGGCTTTGGTCAGGATTTTATGCAGGTAAAATCCTGACCAAAAATGCACCTGAGGTCACTGGCAGGTCACCTGCGGTGTTCCTGCGTGTTTTGCTCATTGTAGCAACATGCTGCGTTCTGAAAAAACGCAACGCATGTGCGTTTTAGCGGGAAAAATGCATGCGTTTTTTAATGCACAGTGGAGACGGGATTTCATTAAATCCCCTCCACTATGCTGTAACATCTGGACGCTGCGTTTTTGACGCTGCGGCTCAACGCTGCGTCAAAAACGCAGCGTTTCCTGAACGTGGACACATACCCTTACAGCATAGGGGAGGGGATTTCATGAAATCCCGTCTCCACTATGCAGTAAAAGACGCATGCAGCACACCCAAGAAAACTCACATGCGGCGCGTCTTTTAAGAACGCAGCATGTCCTTACATTGCAGAAAAAACTCAGGTGACCTGCCAGTGACCTCAGGTGCAGATTTGGTCAGGATTTTACCTGCATAAAATCCTGACCAAATCCTGAAGCAATCCTGAATGTGGACACATACCCTAAGGGTATGTGTCCACGTTCAGGATTGCATCAGGATTTGGTCAGGATTTTCCATCAGTATTTGTAAGCCAAAACCAGGAGTGGAACAATTAGAGGAAAAGTATAATAGAAACATATGCTCCACTTCTGTATTTATCACCCACTCCTGGTTTTGGCTTACAAATACTGATGGAAAATCCTGACCAAATCCTGATGCAATCCTGAACGTGGACACATACCCTTAGGGTATGTTTCCACGGTACGTAAACGCTGCTTGTTTGACGCTGCAGCGTCAAACAAGCAGCGTCCAGATGTTCCAGCATAGTGGAGGGGATTTTATGAAATCCCGTCTCCACTATGCGTGGAAACCCGCACGCGGCGGCCCTGCGACTCCGGACATGCTGCGCGTCTTTTCAGAACGCAGCATGTCCGTACACCTTGCGGGGACGCAGCGTCCCCGCAAGGCATATCACAGGGCCCTATGGCGAGGGGTGCGATGATCCCGGATGTGTACTGTACACATCCGGCACCATCGCGTCCCAGAAAGGGGCGGGGCTTAGCTCCGAGCGGCTTCGCCGCTGCGGCGAACCCGCCGGCAAGCCGTACCGTGGAGCCATACCCTAAGGCTAGGTTCAGATTGCGTTAGGGCAATCCGTTTAGCGCTAAGCGCTAGCGGAGTGCGGTAACGCAATGTCTTTTTCGGGGTCGCGTTAAACGTCCCCGCTAGCGCAGATCCCCGATCTGCGAGAGCGGGGAACGAACCTCGGGCGCGCCGCGGACACTGCAAGCAGCGTCCGAGGCGCGCTACAAAAGACCAGCACATCGCTAGCGCGTGCCGAAAATGACACGCGCTAGCAAGGCGCTTTAACATTGCCGGCAATGGGAGCGCTAACGGACGCGTTGCACGGCGTTAATTTCCCCGTGCAACGCTGTCCGATAGCGCTCAGCCATAAACGCAATGTGACCCTAGCCTAATAGTTTAATTCACCAAAACAACTTAAAAAATTGCAGTGAAAAATGCTGTTGCAATATCTGCAGCTTTTTTATTCTTTCATTGCTTTCTACAGGTGAAAACACACTGAAAGAAGTGACACGCTACAGATTTAAATAGCGCTACAGTTTTGGAATCCAGTCAGAAAAAAACAAGCACCTTGCAGGAGATTTAGGAAATCTCCTATGTTTTGCTGGCACTTTGAAAAGCAGCTTTTCGATATGTGCATATGCAGAATTTTTGCAGTTTTTTCTTCTGCAAATAAGAAGTTTACAGCATTTTACACATTTTACAGCACAAGCAAAAACTGAGATTTTCAGAAATTTCCTGCACACCCTTTTATTTTCTCCTGACTGAATTTCACAACTGCAGCATTTTTTAAATCTGCAGCGTGTCACTTTCAGCAATTTTTTTCACCCGTAGAAAGCAATGAAAAAGTTTTAAAAATGCAGCAAATGTTGCAACGTTGTTTTTCGAAGTGCTTTTTGTGAATAACACTAACTTTATTAAACATGTAATGTAGACAAAATGCATACTGTAAAAACAAACAGCAAAAGCTTTAAGGGTGTGTGCTCACAATAAGAAAACACTGCGGGTCGGCTGCTGTGTACTTGTACAGCGTCCAACCCGCAGCGGCCACGTGTTAGGCCATGTGCACACGTTCAGGATTTTTAGCGTTTTTTTCGCGTTTTTTCGCTATAAAAACGTGATAAAAACGCGAAAAAAATGCTAACATATGCCTCCTATTATTTACCATGTATTCCGCATTTTTTGTGCAAATGTTGCGATTTTTTCCGCGAAAAAATCGCATCGCGGAAAAAAAAGCAACATGTTCATTAAAAATGCGGAATTGCGGGGATTCCGCACACCTAGGAGTCCATTGATCTGCTTACTTCCTGCACGGGGCTGTGCACACCATGCGGGAAGTAAGCAGATTATGTGCGGTTGGTACCCAGGGTGGAGGAGAGGAGACTCTCCTCCACGGACTGGGCACCATATAATTGGCCAAAAATAAAAGAATTAAAATAAAAAATAGTCCTATACTCACCTTCGATGTCCCCCGCAGTGTTCCCGCCTCACCGCTGCATGCTGCCGCTTCGGTTCTCATAGCTGGTGTGCGGTGAAGGACCTGCGATGACGTCACTGTCTTGTGATTGGTCGTGAGCGGTCATGTGACCGCTCACATGACCGCGACGTCATGGAAGGTCCTGCGCGCACACACCAGCTATAGGAAGAGGAACGGACGCCGCTGAGGAGATCGTCTGGGTGAGTATAAGCATTTTTTTTATTTTTTTTATTTTTTTTAAACATTCTATCTTTTACTATTGATGCTGCATAGGCTGCATCTATAGTAAAAAGTTGGTCACACTTGTCAAACAGTATGTTTGACAAGTGTGACCAACCTGTCAGTCAGTTTTCCAAGCGATGCTACAGATCGCTTGGAAAACTTTAGCATTCTGCAAGCTAATTACGCTTGCAGAATGCTAAAAAAAAGCGAAAAAAACGGAAAAAAAACGGAAAAAAAAATGCGGATTTCTTGCAGAAAATTTCCGGTTTTCTTCAGGAAATTTCTGCAAGAAATCCAGATGTGTGCACATACCCTTACAGTATAGTGGATGGGATTTCAAGAAATTCCATCTCTACTATGCGTGCACTGACACCCGCACCTCACCTGCGGAGATGAACATGGGGCGCATCTGTCCAGACCCCAGCATGCAAATTTATCTGGCGCAGATGCGAGTCTCCACCAGAGAAATCTCACCCCTGCAATGTATAGGATGCGGTGATTCCGCACGGTTCAATGAACACATGCTGAATCACCTCTACTGTTCTCTGTAACATACAGTTGTGAATAAGGACCTTTAACTTGTAGAAATCAGCCTTAACCCTTTCACGACATGCGCCGTACAT
This sequence comes from Ranitomeya variabilis, assembly GCF_051348905.1. Lineage (NCBI taxonomy): Eukaryota > Metazoa > Chordata > Amphibia > Anura > Dendrobatidae > Ranitomeya > Ranitomeya variabilis. The sequence continues at coordinate 392,662,812 of NC_135234.1, forward strand.
GTACTGCGCATGTCGGGTCCCCTGCTTTGATGTGCGCTCCGGCGGTGAGCGCACATCAAAGTCGCGACATGTCAGCTGTTTTGTACAGCCGACATGTGCGCGCAATAGCGGCGGGTGAAATCGCTATTCACCCGCCGCTATTAACCTGTTAAATGCTGCTGTCAAATGCAGACAGCGGCATTTAACTACCGCATCCGGCCGGGCGGCCGGAAATGACGTCATCGCCGACCCCCGTCACATGATCGGGGGTCGGCGATGCATCAGGAAGGTAACCATAGAGGTCCTTGAGACCTCTATGGTTACTGATGCCGGCCTGCTGTGAGCGCCCCCCTGTGGTCGGCGCTCACAGCACACCTGCATTTCAGCTACATAACAGCGATCTGATGATCGCTGTTATGTAGCAGAGCCGATCGGGCTGTGCCTGCTTCTAGCCTCCCTTGGACGCTACTGAAGCATGGCAAAAGTGAAAAAAAAAAGTTTTTAAAAATGTGAAAAAAATATTAAAAATATAAAAGTTTAAATCACCCCCCTTTCGCCCCATCCTAAATAAAACAATTAAAAAAAAAACAAACCTACACATATTTGGTATTGCCGCGTTCAGAATCGCCCGATCTATCAAATAAAAAAAAGCATTAACCTGATCGCTAAACAGCGTAGCGAGAAAAAAATCCGAAACGCCAGAATTACGTTTTTTTGGTCACCGCGACATTGAGTTAAAATGCAATAACGGGCGATCAAAATAACGTATCTGCGCCGAAATGGTATCATTAAAAACATCAGCTCGGCACGCAAAAAATAAGCCCTCACCTGACCCCAGATCACGAAAATTGGAGACGCTACGGGTATCGGAAAATTGCACTTTTTTTTTTTTTTTTAAGCAAATTTTGGAATTTTTTTTCACCACTTGGATAAAAAATAACCTAGACATGTTAGGTGTCTATGAACTCGTAATGACGTAGAGAATCATAATGGCAGGTCAGTTTTAGCATTTAGTGAACCTAGCAAAAAAAACAAACAAAAAACAAGTGTGGGATTGCACTTTTTTTGCAATTTCACCGCACTTGGAATTTTTTTCCCGTTTTCTAGTACATGACATGGTAAAACCAATGATGTCGTTCAAAAGTACAACTCGTCTCGCAAAAAATAAGCCCTCACATGGCCATATTGATGGAAAAATAAAAAAGTTATGGCTCTGGGAAGGAGGGGAGCGAAAAACGAAAACACAAAAACGAAAAAGGGCCGCGACTTGAAGGGGTTAAAGGGCTTGACCATCATGAGTAAATGCATGTTTTAGGGGATAAAATCATTTTTGCAATTCGGTTTCATTAAAAAAAATTTTTACTGTTTGGCAGCACTTTGGACGCAACACATGTCCACTGCATCCAAAGGGCTGCCATTTCCGGATCCTCTGCACATACCCTAAAAAAAGGGTGCTTTGAAAGCAGTGTTTTTACTGCCAAGAGAGCAGGCTTTGGCTGCAAAAAAAATGCACCCAAAACGCTGATTCCTATTCACACCTGTACTATATATGTGTATGATTTACCCTTATTATTTCATGTGGGAAGTCATTTATTTCTATATAATAAATGCCCTGATTCAGCAGACAATATTCCTGTCTTGTGTCATCCAGACAGTAGTGACAGCAGGTCACCCTGTCAGATTACAAGCAATGATTTAGTGACTGGTCAGAGCCAATCCTGATTCCTGCTGTATGTGACTGTTAAACCTGATCCTGCAGCGATCAGTGCAGAGCTCCTGGACCACATGAGTAAATCACTGATCTGAGGAGGTCTCAAGGGGGGTTTGGGAGACACGGTCTGGGACTACAGAGCAATGCACAGCATTATTCACTGCTGAAAACCCTCTGGGCACTTCATACAGGGGTTGCAGATGCAGGGGGCCCCCTTGTAGGTGGAGGCTCCAGGCGTCTGCCTGGTCTGCCTGTGCCAAATGCCAGCCCTGCTTGTGGGGGGTTTCTACTGTTTACGTACATTAGGGGCTCTGCAGATGCAATGTGACGCCTGCAGACCATTCCATCTAAGTCTGCATTCCAAATGGCACTCATTCCCTTCCGAGTTCTCCCATGCGCCCAAATGGTGGTCCCCCCCCACATATGGGGTATCAGCGTACTCAGGACAAATTGAAGAACAACTTTTGGGGTCCAATTTTTTCTGTTACCCTTGGGAAAATACAAAACTGGGGGCTAAAAATAATTTTTGTGGGAAAAAAAAGAATTTTTATTTTCATGGCTCTGCGTTATAAACTGTAGTGAAACACTTGGGGGTTCAAAGCTCTCACAACACATCTAGATGAGTTCCTTAGGGGGTCTACTTTCCAAAATGGTGTCACTTCTGGGGGGTTTCAATGTTTAGGCACATCAGTGGCTCTCCAAACGCAACATGGCGTCCCATCTCAATTCCAGTCAATTTTGCATTGAAAAGTCAAACGGCGCTCCTTCCCTTTCGAGCTCCCCCATGCGCCCAAACAGTGGTTTACCCCCACATATGGGGTATCAGTGTACTCAGGACAAATTGTACAACAACTTTCGTTCGGGGTCCATTTTCTCCTGTTATCCTTGGTAAAATAAAATAAATTGGAGCTGAAATAAATTTTGTGTGAAAAAAAAGTTAAATGTTCATTTTTATTTAAACATTCCAAAAATTCCTGTGAAACACCTGAAGGGTTAATAAACTTCCTGAATGTGGTTTTGAGCACCTTGAGGGGTGCAGTTTTTAGAATGGTGTCACACTTGGGTATTTTCTATCATATAGACCCCTCAAAATTACTTCAAATGAGATGTGGTCCCTAAAAAAAAATAGTGTTGTAAAAGTGAGAAATTGCTGGTCAACTTTTAACCCCTATAACTCACTAACAAAAAAAAATTTTGGTTCCAAAATTGTGCTGATGTAAAGTAGACATGTGGGAAATGTTACTTAGTAAGTATTTTGCATGACATATCTCTGTGATTTAAGGGCATAAAAATTCAAAGTTGGAAAATTGCGAAATTTTCCAAATTTTCACCAAATTTCCATTTTTTCACAAATAAACGCAAGTTTTATCGAATAAGTTTTACCACTATCATGAAGTACAATATGTCATGAGAAAACAATGTCAGAATCGCCAAGATTCCAGAGTTATAACTTCATAAAGAGACAGTGGTCAGAATTGTAAAAATTGGCCTGGTCATTAACGTGCAAACCACCCTCGGGGCTTAAGGGGTTAAGAAACGCTAAAAGACATCAAGAACAAAAAATGTTGTAGTCAGTAATGGTTACTTTTTTAACCAAGCATAGGGGAAAAATTATTAAATCACTCAATTCTGAGGAAAAAATTATGGAATCGTGAAAAACAAACATACAAAAAAATACTCCAAAACATCACTAGTATTTTCCTGCACCACCTCTAGCTTTTATAACAGCTTGCAGTCTCTGAGGCATGGACTTAACCCCTTCATGACCTTGGGATTTTCTGTTTTTCCGTGTTTGTTTTTTGCTCCCCTTCTTTCCAGACCCATAACTTTTTTATTTTTCTGTCAATATGGCCATGTGCAGGCTTATTTTTTGTGAAACAAGTTGTACTTATGAACGACTTCATTGGTTTTAGCATGTCGTGTACTAGAAAACAGGAAAAAAATTCCAAGTGCGGTGAAATTGCAAAAAAAGTGCAATCCCACACTTGTTTTTTGACTGGCTTTTTTACTAGGTTAACTAAATGCTAAAACTGACCTGCCACTATGATTATCCAGGTCATTATGAGTTCATAGACACCAAACATGTCTAGGTTCTCTTTTATCTAAGTGGTGAAAAAAGTTCCAGACTTTGCTAAAAAAAAAAAATAAAAAAAAAAAATTGTGCCATTTTCTGATACCTGTAGCGTCTCCATTTTTCATGATCTGGGGTCAATTGAGGGCTTATTTTTTGCATGCTGAGCTGGCTTTTTTAATGATAGCATATTGGTGCAGATACGTTCTTTTGACCGCCCGTTATTGCATTTTAATGCAATGTCGCGGCGACCAAAAAACGTAATTCTGGAGTTTTTAAATTTTCTTCTCGCTACGCCGTTTAGCGATCAGGTTAATCCTTTTTTTTATTGATAGATCGGGCGATTCTGAACGTGGTGATACCAAATATGTGTAGGTTTGATTTTTTTTTATTGATTTATTTTGAATGGGGTGAAAGGGGGGTGATTTAAACTTTTTTATTTTTTTTTACTTTTTTCACATTTTTTTATTTATTTTTAACTTTTGCCATGCTTCAATAGCCTCCATGGGAGGCTAGAAGCTGGCACCACTCGATCGGCTCTGCTATGCAGCAGAAATGCAGGTGTGCTATGAGCGCCGACCACAGGGGGCGCTCACAGCAGGCCTGCATCAGTAACCATAGAGGTCTCAAGGACCTCTATGGTTACCGTTCTGACGCATTGCTGACCCCCGATCATTTCCGGCCGCCGGTTAAATGCCGCTGTCAGCGTTTGACAGCGGCATTTAACTAGTTAATAGCGGCGGGTGAATCGCGGTTTCACCCGCCGCTATTGCGGGCACATGTCAGCTGTACAAAACAGCTGACATGTCCCTGCTTTGATGCTGGCTCACCGCCGGAGCCCTGCATCAAAGCGCGGTATCTGACCTCGGACGTACTATCCCATCCGAGGTCAGAAAGAGGTTAATGAGTGTCAAACAGTACTCTTCATCAATCTGGCTCCAACTTTCTCTGATTGCTGTTGCCAGATCAGTTTTGCAGGTTGGAGCCTTGTCATGGACCATTTTCTTCAACTTCCACCAAAGATTTTCAATTGGATTGAGATCCGGACTGTTTGCAGGCCATGACATTGACCTTATGTGTCTTTTTTCAAGGAATGTTTTCACAGTTTTTGCTCTATGGCAGGATGCATTATCATCTTGAAAAATGATTTCATCATCCCCCAACATCCTTTCAATTGAAGGGATAAGAAAAGTGTCCACAATATCAACATAAACTTGTGCATTTATTGAAGATATAATGACAGCCATCTCCCCAGTGCCTTTATCTGACATGCAGCCCCATATCATCAATGTCTGTGTAAATTTGCATGTTCTCTTCAGGCCGTCATCTTTATAAATCTCATTGGAACGGCACCAAACAAAAGTTCCAGCATTATCACCTTGCCCAATGCAGATTCGTGATTCATCACTGAATGTGACATTCATCCAGTCATCCACAGTCAATGATTGCTTTTCCTTAGCCCATTGTAACCTTGTTTTTTTCTGTTTAGGTGTTAATGATGGCTTTCGTTTAGCTTTTCTGTATGTAAATCCCATTTCCTTTAGGCGGTTTCTTACAGTGTGGTCACAGCCGTTGACTCCAGTTTCCACCCAATCGTTCCTCATTTGTTTTGTAGTGCATTTCCTGTTTTGGAGACATATTGCTTTAAGTTTTCAGTCTTGACGCTTTGATGTCTTCCTTGGTCTACCAGTATGTTTGCCTTTAACAACCTTCCCATGTTGTTTGTATTTGGTCCAGATTTTAGACACAGCTGACTGTGAACAGCCAACATCTTTTGCAACATTGCATGATGATTTACCCTCTTTTAAGAGTTTGATCATCCTCTCCTTAGTTTCAATTGACATCTCTCGTGTTGGAGCCATGATTCATGTCAGTCCACTTGGTGCAACAGCTCCCCAAGGTGTGATCACTCCTTTTTAGATGCAGACTAATGAGCAGATCTAATTTGATGCAGGTGTTATTTTTGGGTATGAAAATTTGCAGGGTGATTCCATACTTTTTTCCTTAGAATTGAGTGATTCCATAATTTTTCCCCTATGCTTGGTTAAAAAAAGTGACCATTACTGACTACCACATGTTTTGTTCTTGATTTCTTTTAGTATTTCTAAAGCCAGAAATTAGCCATTTGAAATTACTTTAGTTTTGTACCATGTCTGTGATCTGCTTTTTTTCTACAAAATTAAACAACTGAATGAACATCCTCAAAGGCCGGTGATCAGGGCCGAACTGGCCATCTGGCAATTGTGGCAAATGCCAGAAGGGCCTGTCTGGTCGTGGGCTGCCTTATCTGCTACATTATTACCAGAATCGGTGTTCTCAAGACACCCACACTGTTAAGAGTTATGGTGGAGCACAAATTTGCTGACTCCGTCACTTACCCCAGCATGCCACGGGTATCATTAGAGATATTGATCTTGTCGTAAATCTTCCTTTCCTCCATCAAGGATAATATTAGTATTATATATATCATATCTGTTTTTTGGGACGGGGACAACATGGGCCTCTGTGATTTCAAATGCCATGGCTGAATTTCATCCTCAGTCTGTACCTGCCGGTGACTCCATAATTTTTGCCAGGGTTTGTAGACTGGTCTGGTGCTTCTTAAAAAATGCTTTGGTGAATACAGTTACCTCCTGGATCAATACAAGATGTAACATCATGTAGAAGATAGTTATCTCTTAGATCTCTGTATATTAGGCCTGTTTCACACGTCAGTGGCTCTGGTACATGTGGAGACAGTTTTCTCACGTATCGGAGTCACTGACTCATGTAGACACATTAAAATAAATGTGTCTCTGCACATGTCAGCGTGTTTTCACGGACCATGTGGAGCATAGGGGTGAAGCCGCATATTCATCACTGTAATGAGCGGTACCACGTGACCGCTCATACAGAACAAGCTGCGGCGCTGAAAGGAAGCATCGAGGGAGCACAGGGGGTGGGAGGGGGGAGGTGACAAGGAACTTGATTTTAAAGACAAAAATAATAAAAAAAACATTGATTTTTCATTCCTTCTCTCCAGCGAACACTGCTGGAGAGAAGGGATGAATGGCGGCTTCAGCACCACGCTGGGGACAGCGCTTACTGTAGCGCTGTCTCCTGCACGGTCCGTGTAGTACTCAGTCGGCACACGGGTGGCACCTGGCTGCCGCACGTGTGCCACACTGATGTGCCACGTGAGCTCACAGACACACGGACACAGATAACTCCGGTACCGATTTTTCCGGTACCGGAATTATCTGGACGTGTGAGACTGGCCTTAAGGAAAGCCCTGCTAAGAGCAGTGACCCATTCAACTTTACAAGATTAAATGCATTGCCCAGATAAGAATGGTAAACCTTACCATCTCCTGTGATAACTACACTGTGACCTTTATAAGTTAGAAATACCGTGGTATATACCAAGTGAATCCTCGTGTTACTACCAATTAGACTTTAATAATAACAACAAAATTTCTTAATAAATGTGTACCTAAAACTGAATTATCTTTGCATACAAGCTTGTAGGCCACAAAATGTTTTGCCTATAGCAATAACAGGTGTATGATACCAATTAAATTACTTAGCATCTACAGAAAAACATTACGTAACAATTTCATTTTTTTTCCAAAGGAGAAGAGATTTGATAAGATCACTGACCCAATTAAAACTACTAAGTATGATAAAATAATAGAATTTTGTACACCCAGTTAAGATTATCTTTTTGTATTAAAGTAAAGTAGTGTTTCAGCACAAAATAGGTTAATCCATGTGCAGTAGAAAGCTCTACAAATACCACAGCAATCGAATTACAGGCCTTGCAATTTAATTGCCTGCCCTTTTTTGCTTCCCCTCACCATCTACTCTGAAAGAAGAAAAGAAATTATGAAGCGTGTTTAGCACGAATGAAAGACACTTGAAAATGAAGGAAAAAACACACAGTTAATCTGCAGATAGCAGAGTTTTATATTTTTTTCCATCAAGATCTCCTATCAAGATTGGATTGTGTACAGAAAGGCAATGACGTGTCTTTCGCTTTAATCCGACTTTAACAAACAGCTCCGATCAACATCAGCAATCATACTATGTGATACTGAGCTAAACAAGACAGAAATTTCAAGATGTAAGTCTCTTCTTAACCCATTCCTGACATTTGCGGTATAAACTTGGTTGGGTAGTACTTCCCGACAAATGAAGCATATAAACGTCATGGCATACTGTGCTGGCAATCGCCACCAAGTGGTCAACTGATATGACAACTGACACTCGGTGCTCACTGCCAGGAACGGTGACTGCACTGCAGTTTAACCCTCTAAGTGCTGCGATCGATATCAATTGCAGAGTTTAGAAGGCAGGGAGGGGGTACCCTCTGCCCTCCAATCAGCACACTCGCAACATCATCATGAGGGGGGCGATTATTGACATGGTAACCCGAAGTCATCATGATGACATCCGGGTCACCAGGCACTAGCAAGCTTGTTTGACCATGCATAGCTGTGACAGGTTATAAAGCATAGCAATGCAAGTGCATTATATTCTATAAGGCCGGAGTCACACTATCGTGTAATACGGACGAGTGCTATGCTGTAAAAAAAATCGCATAGCATTTGGACCAATGTTTATCTATGGGGCAGCTCCCATCATCATTTTTTTTCTTGGCCGTATTGTATGTGAGAGTGTCAGTTCACCGGGGGTCAGGCGGGGAGTCAGCGCAGCCTAAGTGAAGCTTGGGGCTTCCTAACACCCGGCCCAGGGCCCTCTAATCTCTGCCCGTGGTAAGTGCTTGTCTGTCCCGCATGGTGTTCTATTTTTTGACCCAAGTCATTTTTTATATATATAGCTCTTGAGGGAGGCAAGCCAGCCGGTGCTATACTTTATTGCACAAGCACTTTAGAGAAAGATTGACTCCTGGGCACAATTGGGCAGGTGCAATTAGTGGTTTCCTGGTACCCCTGTTCCCTTTCTGCATATGTTTCACTTTATATGTGTTTTTTCTGATGATTTGTGTATATAATGATTTTTTGTGAACTTTCAATAAAATATGGTCTTTTATTCATTGTACCTAAAAACTCTTGTTTCTCCTTGCATGTATATTTTCTAGAGTGAGTAAATTTTCTATGTATTTGAATGGGCTAACTAGAGCCCTAGTTGCTGACAATAATATGTCAATGAGGTTTTTGTGGTTATAAAAAAATCGCATAGCATTCGGACCAATGTTCATCTATGGGGCAGCTCCCATCATCATTTTTTCTCGGCCGTATTGTATGTGAGAGTGTCAGTTCACCGGGGGTCAGGCGGGGAGTCAGCGCAGTCTAAGTGACATCAGCGGTAATGTCTGAGGCTACGCAGACTCCCCGCCTGACCCGCGGTGTACTGACAGCGTGGGGAAATTTTCAGACACTTTCCCATGCTACAGAGTTCATGTCTGGTCAGGCGGGGAGGCTGCTCAGGCAGCTTTTCATTCATTACACAGTGGTTTACAGTCATGGCAGTAGCATTAGCACTGCTCCCGTTTGTAAACTATTTAACCCCTTGAGATGGATTGCAGCGTGGGCCTTGACTATACAGAGGACAGGTATGGGATATTGTTGCTTTTTGATTTTTGATTTTTTTTTACAGAAGAACGAGGACTTCGATTGGATTGAGACTGTAATAAAGATGGAAAACCTGTGTTTAATTATTTCATTAAAAGACCTTATTCTGCATGTTTGTGTAATTTTTAACACTTTCATACTATTGGATTTGTAATGGATAGGTGTCTTATTGACACCTCTCCATTATAAACTGGGCTTAAATTTAACCTTACAATAGCAAGGTGACATTAACCCCTTATTACCCCATATGCCACTGCTACAGGGCAATGGGAAGAGAGAGGCTAAGTGCCAGAATTGTCACATCTTACAAGCTGATCAAAACCACATTCAAGAAATTTATTAACCCTTCAGGTGCTTCACAGGAGCAGAAGCAATGTGGAAGGAAAAAATGAAAATGTAACTTTTTAGTCACGAAAGTGATCTTTTAGCAACAATTTTTTTATTTTCCCAAGGGTAAAAGGAGAAATTGGACAGCAAAAGTTGTTGTTCAATTTGTTCTGAGTACGTTGATACCCCATATGTGGGGGGATCCACTGTTTGGGCGCACGGCAGGGCTCGGAAGGGAAGGAGCGCCGTTTGATTTTTTCAACCTAAAATTGGCTGGAATTGTGATCGGATGCCATGTTGTGTTTGATGAGCCCCTGATGTGCCTAAACAGTGGAAACCACCCACAAGTGATCCCATTTTGGAAACTAGACCCCCTACGGAACTTATCTAGATGTATGGTGAGCACTTTGAACCCCCAGGGGCTTCACAGAAGTTTATAATGCCCGGGCGTGAAAATAAAAAATCATATTTTTTCCACAAACATGATCGTTTAGTCCCCAATTTTTTATTTTCCCAAAGGTAACAAGAGAAATTGGACCGCAAAAGTTGTTTCCAATTTGTCCTGAGTACGCTGATACCCCATATGTGGGGGGGGACTACTGTTTGGGCGCACGGCAGGGCTCGGGATGGAAGGAGTGCCGTTTGATTTTTTTCAACCTAAAATTGGCTGGAATTGCGATCGGACGCCATGTTGCATTTGATGAGCCCCTGATGTGCCTAAACAGTGGAAACCCCCAACAAGTGACCCCATTTTGGAAACTAGACCCCCTAAGGAACTTATCTAGATGTGTGGTGAGCACTTTGAACCCCCAGGGGCTTCACTAAAGTTTATAATGCCCGGGCGTTAAAAAAAATAATATTTTTTTCCCCACAAAAAAGATTTTCTAGTCCCCAATTTTTTATTTTCCCAAACGTAACAGGAGAAATTGGACCACAAATGTTGTTGTGCAAATTGTCCTGAGTACGTTGGTACCCCACATGTGGGAGAAAACTACTGTTTGGGCACACGTCAGGGCTCGGAAAGGGAAGTAGTGACGTTTTGGAATGCAGGCTTTGATGGAATGTTCTGCGGCCATCATGTTCCGTTCGACGAGGCCCTGATGTGCCTAAACAGTGGAAACTCCCCACAAGTGACCCCAATTTGGAAACTAGACCCCTAAGGAACTTATCTAGATGTGTGGTGAGAACTTTGAACCCCAAAGTCTTTCACTAAAGTTTGTAACGCCCGGGTGTGCAAATAAAAAATCCTATTTTTTGCCCACAAAAATGATCTTTTAGTCCCCAATTTTTTAATTTCCCAATGGTAACAGGAGAAATTGGACCACAAAAGTTGTTGTCCAATTTGCCCTGAGTATGCTGGTACCCCACATGTGGGAAAAAACTGTTTGGGCACACGTTGGAGCTCGAAAGGGAAGTACTGACGTTTTGGAATGCAGACTTTGATGGGATCGTCTGCGAGCATCATGTTCCGTTTGCAGAGCCCCTGATGTGCCTAAACAGGAAAAAACCCACAAGTGACAACATTTTGTAAAGTAGACCCTCAAAGAACTTACGTAGATGTGCCAACTTTGGAATTATTCTATTTCCTGTAAAGTAAATTAGTAGTGCATGGAGGTGTGGTACAATTTAAAGCAATCCTTCATACACAGGCCAGGTTTGTCGGGGCAGGTGTCGCATTGATAGATGGTATCCCTTCGATTCCTCTTTTGTAGCACACTCGGCACCTTTTTTGCAGCTTACCTTTTTTTTCAGTTGGCGGGACCACCCCAGGAAAATGCTGGCCTGGTACGATACGTGCACCTTCAGTTCCAGAAGTACTGGGGCCCGCTCCTTCCCTCGTGCCAAACATCAGGGCCTTAACCACTACCTCCTGGACATGTAGGTACGACGTATCGGTGTTGCGTGCACATCGTGACAGCAGGAAAGCGTTGAGCATTGCCATTTTTAACAATGTGCACGGACAGCTTTTTGTACCACACCCTGGCCTTTCAAAAAAAGCACTGTACGGTTGGAGGAGTTGATCAGAGAGATCAACGCCCCCCATGTTTTTGTTGTACCCCAGTACACAGTCCGGTTTGCAGACCTGTGCAGAGGTACCCCGTACAGTGCTGAGGGCGCTGCCATCACCGTGTATGGTGGTCAACAGAAGGACATTCCTTTTGTCCTTGTACTTGACAACCAGCAGGTGGTCGCTACATTGGGCTTTGCTCTCACCTTTTCTGAGAATCTGCCCAAGTAGCGTCTTCGGGAGGCCTCTCTGATTTTTGCAGACAGTACCGCAGGCTGCGGTACCTCGCGCAAAGAGAGATTTGTAGAGTGGGATGCTGGAATAAAAGTTATCGGTATAGAGGTGATAACCTTTATCCAGCAGTGGGTGCACCAAATCCCACACAATTTTCCCACTGACTCCCAGGATAGAAGGACACTCAGGCGGTTCAATCCTGCTGTCCTTTCCTTCGTACACTCTAAAGCTGTAGGTGTACCCTGAGTTACTCTCACACAGCTTGTAGAGTTTGATTCTGTACCTGGCCCTCTTGCTGGGCAGGTATTGATGGAATCTGAGCCGCCCCTTAAAATGAATTAAGGACTCATCCACGCAGATGTCCCTTCGAGGCATGTACACTTCTGCAAACTTTTTTTTGAAGTGTTCGATGACCTGCCGAACTTTGAACAGACGGTCAAAGTTGGGGTCATCTCGTGCGGGACACCGTGCATTATCGTTGTAATGCAGGAACTTATGGATGGCCTCAAAACGCGTCCGGGTCATGACCATTCTGAATACTGGAGTGTTATATAAAATATCCACACTCCAATATTGCCGAAGTTCAGGCTTCTTCAGGATCCCCATGTGGCGGACCAGGCCCCAAAACTGCATCATTTCAACTGTGTCTACAGGAGACCAGTTAGAATATGATGAACACGAGTTTTGGTCCAAAAATTGCCGAGCATACAGATTAGTTTGCCTCAGAGAAAAAGACTTTGAAAAAGTCTAGTTTTGTGAGGCTGGTCGTGTCAAACTTGATTCCTGATTTTGCCACAAAATCAGGAATCAGTGTCTCGTAATTTTCGGGTGGCGAGGTCCATATGGGGTCTGCAGTGGTGTGCGCTGGTTCGTTTTCGGCAATGGTGGGCGCTTCTTCATCATCAATGATGGGCGCCGGCTCAACTTCTGTCCTGCGGTGTCTGCATGGCAGTTCCACAGGGCCGGAGGAGGAAGATGAGTGGGAAGAGGATGAGGAAGAATCGGAAAAATAAAGAAAAGTGGGATCCTCTCCCTCGCTATCAGTGTCGGAGGCAAGGAAAGAATATGCCTCCTCCGCTGAATAGTGCTGTTGGGACGAACGGGACGAGAGGGACATTTTTTTGGGGTGTACTTTATTGGTAACTATGTGTAAGTGTGGGGGGGATAGTGCTTGGTGCAAACTACTCTGAAAAGAAAAAGCTAAAGGAAAAAAAATACCTGTGAAAGAAAAGTCTAAAACAGCAGGCCCTAGCTCTGATAAGTGAACCGCGTCACTTATCAAAGTTTGGCGGCTGCTGGGTGTGTGAACGGGGATGTGAAAAAAAAACGCAGGCACGAGAGCTCTGATAAATGAACCGCGTCACTTATCAAAGTTCAGTGGCTGCTGGGTGCGTGCACAGGGATGTGAGAAAAAAAAATGGAAAGCACGGGTTAGACGCGGCGGCAGAGTGAGTGCACGGAGATGTGGGAAAAGAAAAAAAAGAAAAAGAAAGCACGGGTTAGACGCGGCGGTGGGGTGAGCGCACGGAGATGTGGGAAAAGAAAAAAAAAGAAAAGAAAAGCATGGGTTAGACGCGGCGGGGTGAGCACACGGAGATGTGGGGAAAAAAAAAGAAAAGGAAAGCACGGGATAGACGCGGCGGGGTGAGTGCATGGAGATGTGGGGGAAAAAAAAGGAAAGCACGGGTTAGATGCGGCGGGGTGAGCGCACGGAGATGTGGGGAAAAAAAGAAAAGGAAAGCATGTGTTAGACGCGGCGGGGTGAGCGCACGGAGATGTGGGGGAAAAAAAAGGAAAGCACGAGTTAGACGCGGCGGGGTGAGTGCACGGAGATGTGGGGAAAAAAAAAAGAAAAGGAAAGCACGGGTTAGACGCGGCTTTGTGCGGTTGTGTGCGGCTGTTTCTCCGTAAAGATTGTGACTTGCTTGTTCAGCCTGCACCTTTTCGCTTCTCAAGTGCAGAGTGCACCACATTTCTTACTGCTTAACGAACTTTGTTGATGGTCGCACCTGCCACCTAATGTCTACGCAAACTTTTGCATTTGACGAAACAACTGCCTCGACCATCTTGTCGAAGATAACAAAATCCAGTGATTTTCTCCACACACCGACACAGGACATCAGAAGCAAGGATTATGAGAAGGAACGCCAGAGATTGATGTCGTATGATCTTCATGCCATTACCTTAGCTGAATACTTTAAATCTAGTCGTATTCCCAGAGGTTTACGGTGCAATCTCCGCCCCACATTATTTGCAGATAAACCAGACTATTGTGAGAAATACCAACAAATTCTCAACAAGTGTTCACTGGACTTAATTCTTCTAACTATAGAAACCCTACAAATGGCCATTCTCGAATCTGAAGCAAAAGTCAAGTCCATCGAGGAACAACTCAGCTCAACCATTTCCGCCATTGATTGGCAGAATTTGAAAAACAAAACTGACAAGATCATAGAAGAGAATCGGAAATCCCTACAGGAGACTAAGAGAAATAAATTTTACAGAGACTCTGAGGACTATAGACTTGAACGCGTATATTGATGGAACGAGCCAACGAACCCTGGACAAAGGCGAGGACAATATACCTCAAGACGTCCCGGTTCTTTCAGCTCGGACAGCAGCGGATCTACATACACCAACAACCAGGGACGTTTTTTAGGGAAGAAACAACCCATGAGAGGTGGGTGGAGACAACAAGGAGGAGACCGACAAGGAGGTCCAAGCGTAAATACAACCGAACGAATGGTAACGAGGTCACAGATAGGGATTGTAAATCTGTGATTAATATATCATCCTACACATTGAATCCTTTGGAACTTATGGTATTGAAACGTGGTCTTTCATTCTGCCCTACCCCTCCTTGGGATAGCTTTAAACTTGAACAAGACCTGCAATACTTTTATCGCAGTATTAGATTAAAAACACATTTTGGTTTACTTCATGACACCATTGGGAACAGGGCTCACCCCATTGGGGGGACCCCTGCTCCTGAACTATCTATCTCTTCTCTTGGCTTATTTAACAAAAGCTCGTTTAACCCACCTCATACGTACCATGCAACCAAGGCTTGCATTGATCTAATACACCGGGACATACAAGATGTAATTAAAAAACACCAGTTGGGCCACATCCCTACAAAAAACAACATAACACCACTGGAAAAACAGGCCATTGATTCCCTGAGAAATAACAAAAATATTACAATCAAACCGGCAGACAAGGGAGGGGCCATAGTCATCATGAATTCTAGTGACTATGTGAGGGAGATCAATAATCAACTCTCTGACACCTCTACCTATAAGAAAATTGCTTATGACCCCACTACCAAAATTAAAAAGAAAATTGATACAATACTTTTTAAATATACAACCCTAAACTGCATTGATCAAAAAACGGCTACCTTTTTGTCTAACCCACTCCCGGTAATACCAGTATTCTACGTGCTTCCCAAAGTACATAAGTCCCTAACTAACCCCCCAGGCCGCCCTATAGTGGCGTCAACAGATTCTATTTTATCTCCACTATCCATATTTCTTGAGAAATATCTCACTCCACTGGTCAAAAACACTAGATCCTATATCTTGGATACTGGTCACTTCATTAGGGTAATTAAACAACTCTCTGCCATCTCAACACAGTGCCTGCTGACCACCTTGGACATCAAGAGCCTCTACACCTCGATCAAACATGATTTGGGTGTAGAGGCAGTAAAGAGTGTCTTACTGACTTCAAACCTCAGTATCCATTCATGACATTTCATTTTGGACCTTTTGTCACTAGTACTAGAGGAGAACTACTTCCTTTTTGGTGACCAATTTTATCTACAGACCTGTGGGACCGCCATGGGGTCCAAT
The DNA here is from genome assembly GCF_051348905.1 of Ranitomeya variabilis. Taxonomy (NCBI): domain Eukaryota; kingdom Metazoa; phylum Chordata; class Amphibia; order Anura; family Dendrobatidae; genus Ranitomeya; species Ranitomeya variabilis. The sequence continues at coordinate 392,678,568 of NC_135234.1, forward strand.
ATGGCACCAGCCTACACAAATTTGTACATGGACAACTTTGAACAGAATTATGTCTAGAATAACTTCCCTTTTCAAACTCACTCTTTATGCTTGCTCCGCTACATAGATGACGTTTTTTGTCTATGGGACGGACCAGCGGAAACTTTTGCCCTTTTTGTTTCCCAAATCAATGAGGTAAGGCCTGAACTACAATTTGTATCCAATAGTGATACCCATAAAATTCCGTTCCTTGACACCCTGGTGATCAAAAACGGACTTGGGGGTCTTGATACGGATCTCTTTGTAAAACCTACGGACTCAAATAATCTACTCCTTTACACGAGCTGTCACCCCAAATCCACCAAAAACAGCTTACCACGTTCACAGTTCCATAGGATAAACAATATAGTTTCAGATCCCAACCTGTTGTGAATTCTGTTGTGGGTTCTGCTCTTAGGCTCCCTCCGGTGGTTATAAGTGGTAGTGCTGCTGTTTGTCCTTCACAACAGTCATCAGCTGCTTCCACTTTGGACAGGGCTATTTAGTCTGGCTCCTTCCTTTATTGAGTGCCAGTTGTCCATTGTTTTCTAGGGATCCACATCTCTGCTTGGTTTCTCCTTCTGGATTGTCCAAATCATCAAAGATAAGTCCTGGCTCTGTTTTTGCAGTCCACATGCGGTGGACTTAATAGTTCTGTGAATTGCTATGTTTTTTCTTGTCCAGCTTTGTCTGTGTTAAGATTTACTCAGCCAAGTTGGAAGCTCTGGAGTCACAGAGTTACCCTCCATGCCTTTAGTTAGGTGTGGAGATTTTTGTATTCTCTGTGGTAGATTTTGTAGTATTTTTTATACTGACCGCACAGTACTCTTTCCTGTCTTTTCTTTCTAGGTAGCGTGGCCTCCTTTGCTAAATTCTGTTTTCAGTCTGCGTTTGTAATTTCCCTCTCCTCTCACAGTCAATATTTGTGGGGGGCTGCCTTTCCTTTGAGAATTTTCTCTGAGGCAAGATAGTATTCCTGTTTCATCCTTTAGGTGTAATTAGTCCTCCGGCCGTGACGAGGTGTCTAGGGAGTGACAGGAACATCCCACGGCTACTTCTAGTTGATGTGTTAAGTTCAGGGTCTGCGGTCCGTATAGAGGCCACCTACTCCAGAGCTCGTCCATGCTGCTCCTAGGCCACCAGTTCATAACAGTACCACTGGCCAACAATGAGTTAACCGCATCTCAAAAGAAGGGAAAGAAAGTGCTGAGCCATTTTTTTTTCTGTACTCTGTTGTGTTTTTTTTTCCCTCTTCACTTCTGGGTGGCTCAGGAGTTAGGCGTTGACATGGATGTTCAGGGACTTGCTTCTCGGGTGGATCAACTTGCTGCTAGAGTACAGGGTATTTCTGATTATATCGTGCAGACTCCTGTTTTAGAGCCTAGAATTCCTACCCCCAATCTGTTCTTCGGGGACAGGTCCAAATTTTTGAGCTTTAAAAATAACTGTAAACTGTTTTTTGCTCTTAAGCCCCGTTCCTCTGGTGATCCCATCCAGCAGGTAAAAATTGTCATTTCTCTGTTGCGTGGTGACCCGCAGGATTGGGCATTTTCCCTGGAAGCTGGGAATCCGGCCTTGCTTAATGTAGACACCTTTTTTCAGGCGCTTGGGTTATTGTATGATGAACCTAATTCTGTAGAGCATGCTGAGAAAACACTTTTGGCCCTGTGTCAGGGTCAAGAAGCGGCAGAGTCATATTGCCAGAAATTCAGAAAATGGTCTGTGCTTACTAAGTGGAATGAGGATGCTTTGGCGGCAATTTTCAGAAAGGGTCTTTCTGAATCTGTTAAAGATGTTATGGTGGGGTTCCCCACGCCTGCAGGTCTGAGTGATTCTATGTCTCTGGCCATTCAAATTGATCGGCGCTTGCGTGAGCGCAGAGTTGTGCACACTATGGCGTTGTCTTCCGAGCGTAGTCCTGAGCCTATGCAGTGTGATAGGATTGTGTCTAGAGCGGAACGCCAAGGATTCAGACGTCAGAATAGGTTGTGCTTTTACTGCGGCGATTCTGCTCATGTTATTTCTGATTGCCCTAAGCGTGCCAAGAGAATCGCTAATTCCGTTACTATCAGTACTGTACAACCTAAATTTCTGTTATCTGTGACCCTGATCTGCTCATTATCGTCATTCTCTGCCATGGCATTTGTGGATTCAGGCGCCGCTTTAAATTTAATGGACTTAGAATTTGCCAGACGTTGTGGTTTTTCCTTACAGCCTTTGCGGAGTCCTATCCCTTTGAGGGGGATTGATGCTACACCATTGGCTAAAAATAAACCTCAGTTTTGGACACAGTTAACCATGTGCATGGCGCCAGCCCATCAGGAAGATTGTCGCTTCCTGGTGTTACATAATTTGCATGATGCTGTTGTGCTGGGGTTTCCATGGTTACAGGTACATAATCCGGTGTTGGATTGGAAATCTATGTCTGTGACTAGTTGGGGTTGTCAGGGGGTTCACGATGACGATCCTCTGATGTCAATTTCCTCCTCCCCCTCTTCTGAAATTCCTGGGTTTCTGTCAGATTTCCAGGATGTTTTCGATGAGCCCAAGTCCAGTTCCCTTCCACCGCATAGGGACTGTGATTGTGCTATTGATTTGATTCCAGGCTGTAAGTTTCCTAAGGGCCGACTTTTCAAAGTGTCTGTGCCTGAACATGCCGCCATGCGGAGCTATGTAAGGGAGTCTTTGGAGAAGGGGCATATTCGGCCATCTTCTTCTCCATTAGGAGCAGGTTTTTTTTTTGTTGCCAAGAAGGATGGCTCCTTGAGACCCTGTATTGAATATCGCCTCTTGAATAAGATCACGGTCAAATTCCAATACCCTTTGCCTTTGCTTTCTGATTTGTTTGCCAGAATTAAGGGGCTAGTTGGTTTACTAAGATTGACCTTCGAGGGGCATATAATCTGGTTCGTATTAAGCAGGGTGACGAATGGAAAACTGCGTTTAATACGCCCGAGGGCCATTTTGAGTATCTTGTGATGCCATTCAGACTCTCTAATACCCCATCTGTGTTTCAGTCCTTCATGCATGATATTTTTCGGAATTATCTTGATAAATTCATGATTGTATATTTGGATGATATTTTGATTTTTTCAGATGATTGGGAGTCTCATGTGAAACAAGTTAGGATGGTATTTCAGGTCCTTTGTGACAATGCCTTGTTTGTGAAGGGGTCTAAGTGCCTCTTTGGTGTACAGAAGGTTTCTTTTTTGGGCTTCATTTTTTCTCCATCATCTATAGAAATGGATCCGGCTAAGGTTCAGGCCATTCATGATTGGATCCAGCCCACATCCGTGAAGAGCCTTCAGAAATTTTTGGGCTTTGCTAATTTTTATCACCGTTTCATTGCCAACTTCTACAGTGTGGTTAAACCCCTGACCGATTTGACGAGGAAGGGCGCTGATGTAGCTAATTGGTCCTCTGAGGCCGTTTCTGCCTTTCAGGAGCTTAAGCGCTGATTTACTTCTGCCCCTGTGTTGCATCAGCCGGATGTTTCTCTTCCTTTTCAGGTTGAGGTTGACGCTTCAGAGATTGGGGCAGGGGCCGTTTTGTCTCAGAGGAATTCTGATGGTTCCTTGATGAAACCGTGTGCCTTCTTTTCTCGAAAGTTTTCGCCTGCGGAATGCAATTATGATGTCGGCAATCGTGAGTTGTTGGCTATGAAGTGGGCATTTGAGGAGTGGCGACATTGGCTTGAGGGGGCCAAGCACCATATTGTGGTCTTGACCGATCATAAGAATCTGATTTACCTAGAGTCTGCCAAACGGCTGAATCCTAGACAGGCCCGATGGTCCCTGTTTTTCTCCCATTTTGATTTTGTTGTCTCGTATCTTCCAGGTTCTGTTGTGAATTTGGATTCTGGGCTCCCCCGGTGGCCGCTTGTGGAATTGGACTTGTCATCCTCTTTCCTGTTTCACCTGGTTCCATCAGTAGTGGGTGTCGCTATTTAAGCTCATTTCTCTGGTGGTTTCTTGCCGGTCAACAATGTTATCTGATGCCTCTCAGTGCTTGTTCCTGCTTCTAGACAACTACTAGATAAGTTGGACTTTTGTCCATGTTTTGTTTTGCCTATTTGTTCCAGTTCACAGCTGAAGTTTTGTTACTGTGTCTGGAAAGCTCTCGTTGATCAGGGATTGCTACTCTGGCGTTATGAGTTAATGCCAGAGTTTAAGGTAATCTCTGGATGGTGTTTTGTTAGTGTTTTTCTGCTGACCATGAAAGTATACTATCTGTCTTCTGCTATCTAGTAAGCGGACCTCAAATTTGCTAAGACTATTTTCCTGCTGCGTTTGTTGTTTCATCTGAACTCACCGTCATTATATGTGGGGGGCTACTGTCTTCTTTGGAATATTTCTCTAGAGGTGAGCCAGGTCTTATATTTCCCTCTGCTAGCTATTTAGGTCTTAGGCCAGAGCTGGGCATCTAGCGATAAATAGGAAATGCTACCTGGCTATTTCTAGTTGCGCGGCAGGCTTAGTTCATGGTCAGTATAGTTCCATCTTCCGAGAGCTTGTCCCTCTATAGGCTTGCTATGATCTCTGCCTGCAGAGATCATGACAGTTTGACCGGCCAATAAAGTGTTAAAGACCCAGGTTGAGAAAGGAGAGTTATAAGAAGTCTGCTGGAATTTTTTTTTTTTTTTTTTTTTTTCCTCCAGTCTGCCTTGCTGCAGTCTTTTTTCTCTCTCTCCTCCTAATCTCTGTATGCTCTGTGTGCACCTGACAATAATGGATCTCCAGAGTGTAACTGCGGGTTTGAATAATCTCATCACGAAAGTACAAAATTTACAAGATTTTGTGGTACATGCTCCGGTATCTGAGCCGAGAATTCCTTTGCCGGAGTTCTTCACAGGGAATAGAGCTAGCTTCCAGAATTTCCGAAATAATTGTAAGCTTTATTTGTCCCTGAAGTCTCGTTCAGCTGGAGACCCTGCTCAGCAGGTTAGGATTGTGATTTCCTTGCTCAGGGGTGACCCTCAAGATTGGTCCTTCTCATTGCCAGCAGGGGATCCTGCGTTACGCGATGTGGATGCGTTTTTTCTGGCCTTGGGCTTGCTTTATGAGGAACCTCATTTGGAACTTCAGGCAGAAAAAACTTTGATGGCACTATCTCAGGGGCAAGACGAAGCTGAAGTTTTCTGCCAAAAATTCCGTAAATGGTCTGTGCTTACTCAGTGGAATGAGTGCGCCTTGGCGGCAACTTTCAGAGAAGGTCTCTCTGATGCCGTTAAGGATGTTATGGTGGGGTTCCCTTTGCCTGCAGGTCTGAATGAGTCCATGACAATGGCTATTCAGATTGATAGGCGTCTGCGGGAGCGCAAACCGGTGCACCATCTGGCGGTGTCTATGGAAAAGACGCCAGAAAGTATGCAGTGTGATAGAATTCTGTCCAGGAGCGAGCGACAGAATTTTAGACGGAAGAATGGATTGTGTTTCTATTGTGGGGATTCTACTCATGTTATATCAGCATGCTCTAGGCGTACAAAGAAGCTTGATAAGTCTGTTTCCATTGGCACCATTCAGTCTAAGTTTATTTTGTCTGTAACCCTGATTTGCTCTTTGTCATCCATTGCCACGGACGCCTATGTTGACTCTGGCGCCGCTCTGAGTCTTATGGATTGGTCCTTTGCCAATCGTTGTGGTTTTGATTTAGAGCCTTTGGAGACTCTTATTCCTCTGAAGGGGATTGACTCCACCCCATTGGCTAATAATAAACCACAATACTGGACACAAGTAACCATGCGTATCAATCCGGATCACCAGGAGATTATTCGTTTCCTGGTGCTGTATAATTTACATGACGATTTGGTACTGGGATTGCCATGGTTGCAGTCTCACAACCCAGTCTTGGACTGGAGAGCAATGTCTGTGTTGAGCTGGGGATGTAAGGGTATTCATGGGGACGTACCTTTGGTTTCTATTTCGTCGTCCATTCCCTCTGAAGTCCCTGAGTTCCTCTCTGATTATCAAGACGTCTTTGACGAACCCAAGCTTGGGTCGTTACCTCCGCACCGTGAGTGCGATTGTGCCATAGATTTGATACCGGGTTGTAAATATCCAAAGGGTCGTTTGTTTAATTTGTCTGTGCCGGAACATGCTGCTATGCGGGAATATATAAAGGAGTCTTTGGAAAAGGGACATATTCGTCCATCTTCTTCTCCCTTGGGAGCTGGGTTTTTCTTTGTCTCAAAAAAAGACTCTCATGTCCAGCAGGTCAGGAGAGTTTTTCAGGTTCTGCGGTCTAATTCTTTATGTGTGAAGGGGTCTAAGTGCGTTTTTGGGGTCCAGAAAATTTCCTTTTTGGGGTATATTTTTTCTCCCTCTTCCATTGAGATGGATCCCGTCAAGGTGCAAGCTATTTGTGACTGGACTCAGCCCTCCTCTCTTAAGGGTCTTCAGAGATTTTTGGGCTTTGCCAACTTTTACCGCCGATTTATTGCTGGTTTTTCGGATGTCGTTAAACCACTGACTGATTTGACCAGACAAGGCGCTGATGTTGCTAATTGGTCCCCTCATGCTGTAGAGGCCTTTCAGGAGCTTAAGCGCCGTTTTGCCTCTGCCCCTGTGTTGCGTCAGCCTGATGTGAATCTGCCTTTTCAGGTTGAGGTTGACGCTTCGGAGATCGGAGCTGGGGCAGTGTTGTCGCAGAAAGGTTCCGACTGCTCCGTCATTAGGCCTTGTGCCTTCTTTTCTCGCAAATTTTCGCCCGCAGAGCGGAATTATGATGTTGGGAATCGGGAGCTTTTGGCCATGAAGTGGGCGTTTGAGGAGTGGCGCCATTGGCTCGAGGGGGCTAGGCATCAGGTGGTGGTATTGACTGACCACAAAAATTTGATTTATCTTGAGACTGCCAGACGCCTGAATCCTAGACAGGCGCGCTGGTCTTTATTTTTTTCTCGCTTTAATTTTGTGGTGTCATACCTACCGGGTTCTAAGAATGTTAAGGCAGATGCCCTTTCTAGGAGTTTTGACCCGGACTCTCCTGGTAATTCTGAACCCACAGGTATCCTTAGGGAGGGAGTAATTTTGTCGGCCGTTTCTCCTGATCTGCGGCGGTCCTTGCAAGAGTTTCAGGCGGATAGACCGGATCGTTGTCCGCCTGATAGACTGTTTGTTCCGGATGATTGGACCAGCAGAGTCATCTCTGAGGTACATTCTTCTGCATTGGCAGGTCATCCCGGAATTTTTGGTACCAGGGATTTGGTGGCAAGATCCTTCTGGTGGCCTTCCCTGTCACGAGATGTGCGAGTCTTTGTGCAGTCATGTGACGTTTGTGCTCGGGCCAAGTCTTGTAGTTCTCGGGCTAGCGGACTGCTGTTGCCCTTGCCTATTCCTAAGAGGCCTTGGACACACATCTCGATGGATTTTATTTCAGATCTGCCTGTTTCCCAGAAGATGTCTGTCATCTGGGTGGTCTGTGACCGTTTCTCTAAAATGGTCCATTTGGTTCCTCTGCCCAAGTTGCCTTCTTCTTCTGAGTTGGTTCCTCTGTTTTTTCAGAATGTTGTCCGATTGCACGGTATTCCTGAGAATATTGTTTCTGACAGAGGTACCCAATTTGTGTCTAGATTTTGGCGGGCATTCTGTGCTAGGATGGGCATAGATTTGTCTTTTTCATCTGCTTTTCACCCTCAGACTAATGGCCAGACCGAGCGGACTAATCAGACCCTTGAGACATATCTGAGGTGTTTTGTCTCTGCTGACCAGGATGATTGGGTTGCTTTTTTGCCATTGGCAGAGTTCGCCCTCAATAATCGGGCCAGTTCTTCCACCTTGGTGTCCCCGTTTTTCTGTAATTCGGGGTTTCACCCTCGATTTTCCTCCGGTCAGGTGGAATCCTCGGATTGTCCTGGAGTGGATGCGGTGGTGGAGAGATTGCATCACATCTGGGGGCAGGTTATGGACAATTTGAAGTTGTCCCAGGAGAAGACTCAGCGTTTTGCCAACCGTCATCGTCGTGTTGGTTCTCGGCTTTGTGTTGGAGATTTAGTGTGGTTGTCTTCTCGTTTTGTCCCTATGAGGGTCTCTTCTCCTAAGTTTAAACCTCGGTTCATCGGCCCTTATAGAATATTGGAGATTCTTAATCCTGTTTCTTTCCGTTTGGACCTCCCTGCGTCCTTTTCCATTCATAACGTTTTTCATCGGTCGTTATTGCGCAGGTATGAGGTACCTGTTGTACCTTCAGTTGAGCCTCCTGCTCCGGTGTTGGTTGAGGGTGAGTTGGAGTACGTTGTGGAGAAAATTTTGGACTCTCGTGTTTCCAGACGGAAACTCCAGTATCTGGTCAACTGGAAGGGTTACGGCCAGGAGGATAATTCTTGGGTCAATGCATCTGATGTTCATGCTTCTGATCTTGTTCGTGCCTTCCATAGGGCTCATCCTGGTCGCCCTGGTGGATCTGGTGAGGGTTCGGTGCCCCCTCCTTGAGGGGGGGGTACTGTTGTGAATTTGGATTCTGGGCTCCCCCGGTGGCCGCTTGTGGAATTGGACTTGTCATCCTCTTTCCTGTTTCACCTGGTTCCATCAGTAGTGGGTGTCGCTATTTAAGCTCATTTCTCTGGTGGTTTCTTGCCGGTCAACAATGTTATCTGATGCCTCTCAGTGCTTGTTCCTGCTTCTAGACAACTACTAGATAAGTTGGACTTTTGTCCATGTTTTGTTTTGCCTATTTGTTCCAGTTCACAGCTGAAGTTTTGTTACTGTGTCTGGAAAGCTCTCGTTGATCAGGGATTGCTACTCTGGCGTTATGAGTTAATGCCAGAGTTTAAGGTAATCTCTGGATGGTGTTTTGTTAGTGTTTTTCTGCTGACCATGAAAGTATACTATCTGTCTTCTGCTATCTAGTAAGCGGACCTCAAATTTGCTAAGACTATTTTCCTGCTGCGTTTGTTGTTTCATCTGAACTCACCGTCATTATATGTGGGGGGCTACTGTCTTCTTTGGAATATTTCTCTAGAGGTGAGCCAGGTCTTATATTTCCCTCTGCTAGCTATTTAGGTCTTAGGCCAGAGCTGGGCATCTAGCGATAAATAGGAAATGCTACCTGGCTATTTCTAGTTGCGCGGCAGGCTTAGTTCATGGTCAGTATAGTTCCATCTTCCGAGAGCTTGTCCCTCTATAGGCTTGCTATGATCTCTGCCTGCAGAGATCATGACAAGGTTCTAAGAATGTTAAGGCTGATGCCCTCTCTAGGAGTTTCTTGCCTGATTCCCCTAGGATTCTTGAGCCGGTTGGTATTCTTAAGGAGGGGGTGATCCTTTCTGCCATCTCCCCTGATTTGCGACGGGCTCTTCAGGAGTTTCAGGCTGATAAACCTGATCGCTTTCCAGCGGGGAAACTGTTTGTTCCTGACAGATGGACTAGTAAAGTGATTTCTGAGGTTCACTGTTCTGTGTTGGCTGGCCATCCTGGGATTTTTGGTACCAGAGATTTGGTTAGTAAGTCCTTTTGGTGGCCTTCTTTGTCACGGGATGTGCGTTCTTTTGTGCAGTCCTGTGGGACTTGTGCGCAGGCCAAAACTTGCTGCTCCCGCGCCAGTGGGTTGCTTTTGCCTTTGCCGGTCCCTGAGAGGCCTTGGACGCATATTTCTATGGATTTTATTTTGGATCTTCCTGTTTCCCAGAGGATGTCTGTTATCTGGGTGGTCTGTGACTGGTTTTCTAAGATGGTTCATTTGGTACCTTTGCCTAAGTTGCCTGTTGTGAATTAGACTTTTTTGGCTCCCTCTTGTGGTCATTGGTGATATGACTCTGGGATTGTCTTTCTCAGTTTGGCACCCACCTGGGTCGTTAGTCCAGGGGTGTTGCTATATAAGCTTCCTGGATTCTCAGTCCAGTGCCTGGCATCGTTGTAATCAGATCCTTTCTGTTTGCTCCTGTCTGCTGGTCCGGGTTCTTGCAAAATTAAGCTAAGTCGTGCTTCCTTGTTTTTTTTTGGTTATTTGTATGGCTCTTATTTTCTGTCCAGCTTGTACTAAATGTGATTCCTGATTTTGCTGGAAGCTCTAGGGGGCTGGTATTCTCCCCCCGGGCCGTTAGACGGTTCGGGGGTTCTTGAATATCCAGCGTGGAAATTTTGATAGGGTTTTTGCTGACCGTATAAGTCATCTTACTATATTCTGCTATTAGTCAGTGGGCCTCTCTTTGCTAAATATCTAGTTCATTCTTACGTTTGTCTTTTCTCCTTACCTCACCGTTATTATTTGTGGGGGGCTTGTATCCAACTTTTGGGGTCTTTTCTCTGGAGGCAAGAAAGGTCTATCTTTTCCCTTCTAGGGTTAGTTAGTTCTCCGGCTGGCGCGAGACGTCTAGAACCAACGTAGGCACGTTCCCCGGCTGCTGCTATTTGTGGTGCTAGGATTAGATATACGGTTAGCCCAGTTACCACTGCCCTATGAGCTGGTTTTTTATGTTTGCAGACTTGGTATGTACTTTTGAGACCCTTTGCCATTGGGGTCATAACAGTTGCCTTCCTCTTCTGAGTTGTTTCCGTTGTTTTTTCAGCATGTGGTTCGCTTGCATGGCATTCCGGAGAATATTGTGTCCGATAGAGGTTCCCAGTTTGTTTCTAGGTTTTGGTGGTCCTTTTGTGCTAAGCTGGGCATTGATTTGTCTTTTTCTTCCGCATTTCATCCTCAGACAAACGGCCAAACCGAGCGAACTAACCAGACTTTGGAAACTTATTTGAGATGCTTTGTGTCTGCCGATCAGGATGATTGGGTGGCTTTCTTGCCATTGGCCGAGTTTGCCCTTAATAATCGGGCTAGTTCTGCTACCTTGGTGTCACCATTCTTTTGTAATTCTGGGTTTCATCCTCGTTTTTCTTCAGGGCAGGTTTAGTCTTCTGATTGTCCTGGGGTGGACTCTGTGGTTGACAGGTTGCAGCAGATTTGGGCTCATGTTGTGGACAATTTGGTGTTGTCTCAGGAGGAGGCTCAGCGTTTTGCCAACCGTCGTCGGCGTGTGGGTTCCCGGCTTCGGGTTGGGGATTTGGTCTGGTTGTCTTCTCGTCATGTTCCTATGAAGGTTTCTTCCCCGAAGTTCAAGCCTCGGTTTATTGGTCCTCATAGGATTTCTGAGATTATCAATCCAGTGTCTTTTCGTTTGGCCCTTCCAGCCTCTTTTTCCATCCATAATGTTTTTCATAGATCTTTGTTGCGGAAATATATGGTGCCTGTGGTTCCCTCTGTTGATCCTCCTGCCCCGGTGTTGATTGATGGGGAGTTGGAGTATGTTGTGGAGAAGATCTTGGATTCTCGTTTTTCAAGACGGAGGCTTCAGTATCTTGTCAAGTGGAAGGGTTATGGCCAGGAGGATAATTCTTGGGTTGTTGCCTCCGATGTTCATGCTGACGATTTGGTTCGTGCCTTCCATTTGGCTCATCCGGATCGGCCTGGGGGCTCTGGTGAGGGTTCGGTGACCCCTCCTCAAGGGGGGGGTACTGTTGTGAATTCTGTTGTGGGTTCTGATCTTAGGCTCCCTCCGGTGGTTATAAGTGGTAGTGCTGCTGTTTGTCCTTCACAACAGTCATCAGCTGCTTCCACTTTGGACAGGGCTATTTAGTCTGGCTCCTTCCTTTATTGAGTGCCAGTTGTCCATTGTTTTCTAGGGATCCACATCTCTGCTTGGTTTCTCCTTTTGGATTGTCCAAAAAGATAAGTCCTGGCTCTGTTTTTGCAGTCCACATGCGGTGGACTTAATAGTTCTGTGAATTGCTATGTTTTTTCTTGTCCAGCTTTGTCTGTGTTAAGATTTACTCAGCCAAGTTGGAAGCTCTGGAGTCACAGAGTTACCCTCCATGCCTTTAGTTAGGTGTGGAGATTTTTGTATTCTCTGTGGTGGATTTTGTAGTATTTTTTATACTGACCGCACAGTACTCTTTCCTGTCTTTTCTTTCTAGGTAGCGTGGCCTCCTTTGCTAAATTCTGTTTTCAGTCTGCATTTGTAATTTCCCTCTCCTTTCACAGTCAATATTTGTGGGGGGCTGCCTTTCCTTTGGGAATTTTCTCTGAGGCAAGATAGTATTCCTGTTTCTTCCTTTAGGTGTAATTAGTCCTCCGGCCGTGACGAGGTGTCTAGGGAGTGACAGGAACATCCCACGGCTATTTCTAGTTGATGTGTTAAGTTCAGGGTCTGCGGTCCGTATAGAGGCCACCTACTCCAGAGCTCGTCCATGCTGCTCCTAGGCCACTAGTTCATAACACCAACCTTATTGAGACCCGACTGGAAGATATGTCCCAAAAGTTTAGGGAAAGGGAATATCCAGCCAACATTCTTCAAAATGAAAAACAGAGAATTTTACAAAACCCTCCCCGGACCAACCACCCCTCTAAGAGTGATAGGATTCCTTTTATACATACCCATCACCCTGTTATGCCCATGGTTTACAGGATAATCAATAAACACTGGCCCCTCCTGTCCAAGGCCTACCCGCAGATAACACCCTTCCAATCCCCCACTCTGATGTGGAAAACGAAGGCCTAAGAACATCAGAGACTGTTTGGTAAAGGCTGACGTGGGCAGGCTCACCAGACAACCTTCACAGCAATTTTTTGGCTCCCAAAGAGCGGGCACATTTCCTTGCTTAGGATGTGCCTGCTGTGCCAATGTGATTAAATCTAGTGACATCGTACACCCTCATACAGGCAAGAGATTTGGGATAAAGGGCTTTTACACATGCAATTCCAATTTTGTAGTCTATCTAATTAAATGCCCTTGTGGCCTTATATATGTAGGCGAAACTACACAGCATGTGAGAGACAGGATTTCGAGCCATAAGTCTACTATCAGACTGAAGAAAACATGGCTCCCACTTCCCTACCATTTTTCAGTGGCCAATCACTCGGTGTCACAATTACGTTTCCAGGTGATTGAAAAAGTCGACAAACCCAGACGTGGGGGTGATCACGTGAAACTCTTGAAAGAAAGGGAGGCTTTCTGGATTTATACGCTCCAGACCTTATCGCCAAAGGGACTTAACAGGGAACTCGACTTGTTATTTAATTAGGTTGAGAGGGCGTGGATTATACATGCAATAAGATCTACAAGTTCTTGATATGTGCACTACCATAACTAACCAGTTTTCCTTTTTCCTCTTCGCCACATTTCAGACTTCATGAGAAACATGTATAGGAGCAAGACGATCGCACTCTTTCCTTTCTCTACTGCACCCCCAGGGTAAGTCCTCTCGACAATCCAATAAAAACTAGTAGTTTTTCCGTTTTTGGTTGTTCTTCCATTTTTTATTTTTATCACATCTGTAATGTGTTTTTCGTTTTTTATTCTTTATTTTTACTTTTTCATTATTGTCTTATTTTTTAATTTTTATTTTTTATTTTCTTAATTTTTTTATTTCTATGGTTTACCTTTTCTTTATTTTTTATTTTTTATTTATTTTTATTTTTTCTTTACCATTATTTTTGTTCTGTTTTGGTATTACCTTATTCCGTTCATTGTTTCATTTTTTATTTTATATATTTTTTAATTTAATTTTTATTTTTACGTTTGGTTTTTATGGTGTATCTTCCCAAACATTCGTTGTTTCATTCTCCAAGTCTCTGGCTCAACGGCCCCATTTTCCATCTCCTGATGTTCCAGCTGGGGTACACTTCCCACATATCATATATTTTATTTTCCCTATTTTTTTGTTTGTCATTTCTATTAGTCATTGCTTGTGTATTTTTATTGGTATTTGTATTTGTATTTTTACTCTCTCCTTTTTTTTAAAAAAAAAATTTATTTTTAATTAATTTTCCTTCAGTTTTTTACACCTTTCAATTATCAACAATTTTTTGGCATCGTCCAGAGGCTTCCCTCCCCGGTCATTAATCAGTCTTTGGGTGATTGCACATTTCCCCCCTACCACATTCTAGGCTCCATTAATATGCATCGGTGCTTCTTTGTACTTAACAGAACAGCTGGTTCTGTCATTGGCGCATTCACTTTCCACTTATACCGTGCATGCGTACAGTCTCCCTCCCTGGACGCGCTGCTGCAAACAGATGCGTCATATACACGTCAGCCCCATTAATCGGTCGCATGAAGTAAGCGACTCACTGCGCAAGCGCGGACAAGGTCGGACATACTCCGGCACACCGGCCCCTTGCTTCTTAATCACAGGCTAGTAGCGCTTCACTGCGCATGCCCGGAAGTGACTTCAGACGCCACCAGCATTAAAACACTGACGGCATTCACCGCTGCACACTGTATCATCACTGAGACGGACATAGCGCTCCTGGACCTCAACAGACTCTGGTAATCCCTTGGGCTTGTACGGATTTGCCTCACCGCTTTCCCCATATTGTACCTTAGATTTAAGTATACTTTCTATTTTCACAGCCCACTGCGGACTGATTTTCTACCTGGCATACTCTACTTCCTACCAAAAGGTCAGTCCTTTGGTTATATAGAGCGGGGCTCGGGCTCATAATGTTTTATGCATCTACACAAATATCCTGTATGACTCTGGGGATAACTATCCCTCCATGACTCTAATGCTGTCTCTTTCTTGCGACTAGCACTATACATAAGGGAGCTCTGACGTCTATCCCACTACTCATTCCCTAAGGGTGCTGTGGTCTCCTTTCTCAGTTCATGTACTAGGACAGGTTTTTTGTATTGTGGCAAAATTTCAGTTACTATATGGGTAATATGTATAGGTATGGCTATTTGTGACTGTTCTGGCAGCCCTTCCCATGTTCTCTATTGCTTCTCCTGTTTTTTGATGTTACATGTTTCTAAGGACACCTAATGGGGTCCCTTTATTAATGTGTTCTAGCTAGGATTATATTCTGCATATAGTAGGTTGTATATATAAGTCTAGATTTCCTGTAATAGGTGTTTGTTGTTATTCAAATGTATATTCTACTACTTGTGTTATTTATAGATGTCTGTACAGCACATGTATCCTATGTACTTACGCCTTGTATTTATCTTTCAGTGTGTTTTTGACAAAGACCAGCCTTGGTCGAAACCTTAACCCTAAAGTGTCCGCCAATATATTTGCTCTACTATTGAACACTCGGTGATGACTGTACCAATTAAAAAGATAATTTTTGCATGAATCTTCAAGTCTCATGTGTGCGGCTGTTTCTCCGTAAAGATTGTGACTTGCTTGTTCAGCCTGCACCTTTTCGCTTCTCAAGTGTAGAGTGCACCACATTTCTTACTGCTGGGCACTACAATGACAGTTTGCAATTTTTATTTAGTAACATCCATCGCTGTTTGCTTCTGCAGAATACCCGTGGAGTTAATATCAGCACTACACCTGTAGATAAATTCCCAAAGGGGTGTAATTTCAAAATGGGGTCATTTGATTGGGGTATTCTGCTCTTCTAGCACTTGGGGGCTCTGTATATGGAGTGCGCAAACTATTTTAGCAAAATCTGCGCTCCAGGAGGAAAATAGCGCTGCATCCCTCCCGAGTCTCGCCGTATAACTAAGCAGTACTGTTCAGCCATATATAGGTTATTTCTACATTCAGCAGAAATTGTGGGACATATATTCGTGCTATTTTTACTCCTTTCCCAGAGTAAAAACGTAAAATCTTGGGCTAAAACAAAATTATGGTGGTAAAAATATAATCATTTTTTCTTCATTGCCCAATGGTATTCAGTATAACACACCTTCCCTTCTGAGCATTGCACTGTGCCTCAAAAGTAGTTCTCAACCACATATGAGTATCATTGTAATCAGGAGAAATTGCCCAACAAATTTTGGTTCCAATTTCACATGCTATCCTTATGAAAATTAAAAAATCGGGGGGCTAAAACAACATTTTTGCGAAAATAATAGTGTTTTCTCAATTTCACAGATTAATGTTATAAAATTTTGTGAAGCACCTGGGAGTTCAAGGTGCTCACCACACATCTAAGTAAATTCTTAAGGGACATCTATATTCCAAAATGGGGCAATTGTGGGGGATTCCACTTTTTAGGCACATGGGGAGCTCTCCATATGCAACATGACAGCCATAGACCATTCAATAAGTGTCTGCATTCCAAAACATCACTCCTTCCTTTTTTGAGCCATACTGTGCACCCAAACAGGTATCTCTATACTCAGGAGAGATTGCACAATAAATGTTAGAGTCCATTTTTCTTCTTTACCCTTGTGAAAATACAAAATTGCGGGATAAAAACATTTTTGTGGAAAAAATTAGATTTTTTTTCACGGCTCTACATTATAAACTTCTATGATGTACCTGGGGGTTTAAAATGCTCACTACACATCTAGTAGGGTCTAGTCTTTAAAATAGGGTCACTTGTGGGGTTTTCCACTGTTTCCTCACATCAATGGCTCTCAAAACGTGACATTGCTTCCGCAAATGATTCCAGCTTATTTTGACCATTACGCCGAGGTCACACTAGCAATGAACATGGACAAGTGCTATGCGATAAAACATTGCATAGCACTCAGACCAGTATTCATCTATGGGGCAGCTCACATCAGCATTTTTTTTCTCGGCCTTTATCAATGTACAAGTGAAATCGCAGCATGCTGCGATTGTCACCGACACTCGGCCGAGTCTCGGCTCACTCGCACCCATATAAGCCTATGGGTGCGAGTGAGACAACGCACATCACTCAGATATCATCCAAGTGATGTGCGATATATACTGATCCTGGCAATGGAGGAGATGGAGAAATTAATTTTCCGCCTCCTCTGCAGCTGTGCTCCGATCTTCTCTGTGCTCTGAGCACAGACGCATGACACTCTGCTCCCGCTCGTAGCACAGCAGGGGCCGAGGGTCCTTAGCATATCTCATCTGATGATCTCACATCAGATGCCACATGCTAGTCTGACTCCGGCCTTAAAAGTTAAGTGGCGCTCCTTCCCTTCCAAACCCTGCCATGCACCATAAAATTAATTTTCCTCCACATTTAGGGTATCAGTGTAACCATTGTTAAAATAAAAAATTGGGGTTAAGACAACAATTTTGTGGGAAAAAATATATTTTTTTATTTTCACAGCACATTGTCATAAACATCTGTGAAGCACCGGGGGTTTCAAGGTGCTCACCAAACATTTAGATAAGTTAATTGCAGGCTCTAGTTTCCAAAATGGGATCACTTGTGGGGGTTTCCACTGTTTAGGCACACCAGGGGCTCTCCAAACACTACATGGCACCTGCTAAATATTCCAGCAAATTTTGCTTTCAAAAAGTCAAATGGCGCACCTACCCTTATGAGCCCTGACATGTACACAGGAGCCGGCGGCTCCATCCTGCTGGAGAAGAAAAAAAAAATTCCTCCTCCAAGATGGCGACGTCAGCACCTGCACAATAGCAGCTATCGGTGATCTCCAAGAGCGTCAGCAGTACTGAATTCTCTCTGGGCATCTCTTGCTGTCATTCCAGTTTGTCATTGTTCTCTAATCCACAGGGATATGCAATGCCAAAGGGAACTTGCAGCCCAATATGACAGCATTATATACTGCTGCACATATGACTCCAATTCGCCCTGCAAGGCAAATAAAAAACCTTTTGTTATATTCACCAAGGGGCTGAAAAGTTACAGCACACACAGCAGCAGCATTGATGGTGCAGAATTAGTGTGTCTGCAGTTGTCATCAGAAGGAAAAGCTAAGCAGCACTAGACTAGGTCACACGAAATGTGGCAGATTTTTGTGTGGCCAGCGGTTTTCAGATCCAGGGCGAAAAGGTGGTGAACCCCCCACAGGAGGCAAGAACACAGGAAAGTGAGTACGTTAAGGGACCGAAGGATGCGGTCCGTCCCGGGGACAAGCTTAGCATACGTGAGAGAAGGCAAGTGAAAGTGGAAGCATTGCCTGATAAGAATTCATGTGTGTATTGAATATGCTCTGGATGAAGTGCTGAGTAAAGAAGTTGATATTGAAAAGTCGGAACCGGACTGTGACTCTTATTTTGTGGGACCTTCTGTGAGGAATACATCCCCGTATCGGGCAAGTTCAGATGGTGCTGAGGAACAGCACCAAGGTACTCAGAAAGGTACACATGTTTGTATGGAGGGAGAAGGCCAGAGAGTGATAAAGGGATTGCTATTGGCCATGACAGCAGCCCTGGCCCTGGCCGAATCCCACACATGCGCGCTTGAGTACTTTGCTCTGCCTTCGTCAGGGTAAAGAGAAGTGCACATGCATAGAAGCATAAAGGGAGTTCTGGCTCCTACTGACCATTTAGATGATCCTAATCAATTTATTGCCTGAATTAAAGACAGGTGTCTTACATAGTCACCTTTATAAAAGACATTTTTCTCAACCACAAAACACAAGTAAGGGTAATTAAAAGTAAAGATGCTTTACCCTTCTTACCCTACCTTACTCAACCTCATTGCCTCGTGTTCAGCACACACTGTCCCATTTACGGTCAGTCACTTCTTAGTACAGTGGGGGAAATAAGTATTTGATCCCTTGTTGATTTTGTAAGTTTGCCCACTGACAAAGGCATACACATTCTATAATTTTAAGGGTAAGTTACTTTTAATATTGAGAGCTATAATATCAAAAAATAAAATCCAGAAAATTACATTTTATAAATTATATATATATTTTTTTGCATTTTGCATAAGTATTTGATCCCTACCAACCATTAAGAGTTCTAGCTCCTACAGACCAGTTAGATGCTCCTAATCAACTTGTTACCTGCATTAAAGACAGCTGTCATACATATTCACTTTTAGGCCGGAGTCACACCTGCAAGTGCAATGCGAGAAACTCGCATCACTGCCACCAGTACTCAGGACCGGAGTGTGTGGCTGCATGTATTTCTATGCAGATGAATGCTCCGAACCTGAGTGCCGGTGGCAGTGCCAGGTATTGATGCAAGTTTCTCGCATTGCACTCGCAAGGGTGACCCCGGTCTTATAATAGACTCCTGTCCACAGATTCAATTAATCAGTTAGACTCTAACCTCTACAGCATGGGCAAGACCGAAGAACTTTGTAAGGATGTCAGTTCAAGATCATAGACCTGCACAAAGCTGGAATGGGCTACAAAACCATAAGTAACATGCTGCGAGAGAAGGAGACAACTGTTGGTGCAATAGTAAGAAAATGGAAGAAATACATAATGACTGTCAAACAATATCGATCTGGGGCACCATACAAAATCTCCCCTTGTGGGGTATCCTTGATCTTGAGGAAGGTAAGAGATCAGCCTAAAACTACATGGGGGAACTTGATAATGATCTCAAGGCAGCTGGGATCACAGTCACCAAGAAAACCATTGGTAACACATTACGCCGTAAAGGTTTAAAATCCTGCGGTGCCCGCAAGGTCCCCCTGCTCAAGAAGGCACATGTGCAGGCACATCTGAAGTTTGCCCATGAACACCTGGATGATTCTATGAGTTATTGGGAGAAGGTGCTGTGAACAGATGAGACAAAATTTGAGGTATTTGGCATTAACTCAATTCCCTATGTTTGGAGGAAGAGAAATGCTACCTATAACCCAAAGAACAATATCCACCATGCCAAGCATGGAAGTGGAAACATTATGTTTTGGGGGTGTTTCTCTGCTAAGGGCACAAGACTAGGGTTGAGCGACTTTTATTTTTACAGAATCGGGTCGGGTTTCACGAAACCCGACTTTCTCAAAAGTCGGGTCGAGCGAAATCGGCCGATTCTATAAAAAAGTTGGGGTCGGGGTCGGCCGAAACACGAAACCCAATGCAGTGCAATGGGATACTATGGTTCCCAGGGTCTGAAGGAGAGGAAACTCTCTTTCAGGCCCTGGGATCCATATTAATGTGTAAAATAAAGAATTAAAATAAAAAATATTGATATACTCACCCGTCCGGAGGCCCCTGGACATCACCGCTGGTAACCGGCAGCCTTCTTTGCTTAAAATGAGCGCGTTCAGGGCCTTCCATGATGTCACGGCTTCTGATTGGTCACGTGCCGCTCATGTGACCGCCACGCGACCAATCACAAGCCGTGACGTAATTCTCAGGTCCTAAATTCCTAATTCTAGGAATTTAGGACCTGAGAATTACGTCACGGCTTGTGATTGGTCGCGTGGCGGTCACATGGGCGGCCACGACCAATCACAAGCCGTGATGTCATCTAAGGCCCTGAACGCGCTCATTCTTAGGAAGGAAGGCTGCCGGAAAGAAGCTGAGGGTGAGTATATTCCTATTAGGTATATAGTCACCCTCGGACGCGCCCTGCTTCTTTCTGGCAGCCTTCCTTCTTAAGAATGAGCGCGTGAAGGGCCTTAAATGACGTCACGGTTTGTGATTGGTCGCGGCCGCCCATGTGACCGCTCACGCGACCAATCACAAGCCGTGACGTAATTCTCAGGTCCTAAATTCCTAGAATGAGGAATTTAGGACCTGAGAATTACGTCACGGCTTGTGATTGGTCGCGTGGCAGTCACATGAGCAGCACGCGACCAATCAGAAGCCGTGACGTCATGGAAGGCCGTAATCGCGCTCATTTTAAGCAAAGAAGGCTGCCGGTTACCAGCGGCGATGTCCAGGGGCCTCCGGAGAGGTGAGTATATCAATATTTTTTATTTTAATTCTTTATTTTACACTTAAATGTGGATTCCGATACCGATTTCCGATATCGCAAACATATCGGAACTCGGTATCGGAATTCCGATACCAGATTCATAAGATCGCCGACCTCATGGCCGATCCCACACAGGGGTCGGGTCGGGTTTCATGAAACCCAACTTTGCCAAAAGTCGGCGACTTCTGAAAATGGCCGACCCGTTTCGCTCATCCCTACACAAGACTACTTCACCGCATCAATGTGAGAATGGATGCAGCCATATACCGTAAAATCCTGAGTGACAACCTCCTTCCCTCCGCCAAGACATTAAAAATGGGTTGTGGCTGGAACTTCCAGCAAGTCAGTGACCCAAAACATACAGCCAACGCAATACAGCAGTGGCTCAAAAAGAAGCACATTAAGGTCATGGAGTGGCCTAGCCAGTCTTCAGACCTACATCCCATAGAAAACTTGTGGAAGGAGTTGAAGCTCCAAATTGCCAAGCGGCAGCCTCAAAATCTTAACGATTTAGAGATGATCTACAAAGAGGAGTGGGCCAAAATTCCTCCTGACATGTGTGCAAACCTCATCATCAACTACAAAAAATGTCTGACTGTTGTGCTTGCCACAAGCGTTTTGCCACTAAGTAATTTGGACTCATCAGAACAAAGCACAGATTTCCACTGGTCTAATGTCCATTCCTTGTGTTCTTTAGCCCAAGCAAGTCTCTTCTTCTTGTTGCCTGTCCTTAGCAGTGGTTTCCTAGCAGCTATTTTACCATGAAGGCCTGCTGCACAAAGTCTCCTCTTAACAGTTGTTGTAGAGATGTGTCTGCTGCTAGAACTCTGTGTGGCATTGACCTGGTCTCTAATCTGAGCTGCTGTTAACCTGCGATTTCTGAGGCTGGTGACTCGGATAAACTTATCCTCAGAAGTAGAGGTGACTCTTGGTCTTCCTTTCCTGGGGCGGTCCTAATGTGAGCCAGTTTGTTTGTAGCGCTTGATGGTTTTTGCCACTGCAGTTGCGGACACTTTCAAAGTTTTCCCAATTTTTCGGACTGACTGACCTTCATTTGTTAAAGTAATGATGGCCACTCGTTTTTCTTTACTTAGCTGCTTTTTTCTTGCCATAATACAAATTCTAACAGTCTATTCAGTAGGGCTATCAGCTGTGTATCCACCAGACTTCTGCACAACACAACTGATGGTCCCAACCCCATTTATAAGGCAAGAAATCCCACTTATTAAACCTGACAGGGCACACCTGTGAAGTGAAAACTATTCCCGGTGACTACCTCTTGAAGCTCATCAAGAGAATGCCAAGAGTGCGCAAAGCAGTCATCAAAGCAAAAGGTGACTACTTTGAGGAACCTAGAATATAAGACATATTTTCAGCTGTTGCACACTTTTTTGTTAAGTATATAATTCCAGATGTGTTAATTCATAGTTTTGATGCCTTCAGTGTGAATGTACAATTTTCATAGTTATGAAAATACAGAAAAATCTTTAAATAAGAAGGCGTGTCCAAACACCCTGCTCAAAAAAATAAAAGGAACACTAGAATCCCACATCCTAGATATCACTGAATGAAATATTCCAGTTGTAAATCTTTATTCATTACATAGTGGAATGTGTTGAGAACAATAAAACCTAAAAATTATCAATGTAAATCACAAATAATATCCCACAGTGGTCTGGAGTTGGAATGATGCTCAAAATCAAAGTGGAAAATTAAGTTATAGGCTGATCCAACTTCAGTGGAAATGCCTCAAAACAAGGAAATGATGCTCAGTAGTGTGTGTGGCCTCTACGTGCCTGTATGACCTCCCTACAAGGGCATGCTCCTGATGATGCCCAGATGGTCTCCTGAGGGATCTCCTCCCAGACCTGGACTAAAACATCTGCCAACTCCTGGACAGTCTGTGGTCTGTGGTGGACGGTGCGAGACATGATGTCCCAGATGTGTTCAATCGGATTCTGGTCTGGGGAACGGGCAGCCAGTCCATAGCTTCAATGCCTTCATCTTGCAGGAACTGCTGATACACTCCAGCCACATGAGGACTGGCATTGTCCTGCATTAGGAGGAACCCAGGGCCAACCGCACCATCATATGATCTCACAAGGGGTCTGAAGATCTCATCTCGGTACCTATTAGCAGTCAGGCTACCTCTGGCGAGCACATGGAGGAAAGTAGTGCAGAGCTGTGTATAATTACAAACACTTCTTCATTCATTTCAGTTGATAGTCCTGTGAGAGAATAGCTGCAGAGGTGTTTGTAGTGACAGTATGATTCTGCTTTACTACCCTCTCTCTACACTGACTGCACTAATATGAAAGCTGCAAGTGGTGTTTGAAATAATTTGCAGCACTGCCCTGTCCCCCTACCCCACTTGAAATCACAGTAGATGCTGGCATTTAGACCATTAAGGAAAGCAGAGCTGAGTGCCATTACATTTCTCACACAAAGAAAGCCAGGTCTGACATTCTGTTAGGCGTGTTCTTTTTTCTCCTGTGCATTTAGTCTTCTGCTTATGATTGGTCAATGTCATGCAGTAGAAAAAGTAACCACCTCCCCCAAAACAAATCTCTGCTAATGCCCTATTGGTCTTAGTAAAAAATAATAGATGTATAATGTTAATATAACATTGCAAGTTAATATCTCTGCAACAGAAATGAAAAACTAAAACTTAATTTTATTCATAACTGCAGCCACAATTGCATGATGTGAGCAGTTCGACATGTGAGAGCTTAACTGATGAAAGGTCCTTTTTAACTCAAAAACTGATTCATACAATAGGGCATTTTCTGATGGTTCTTTCCCTTTAAGCATATATCTTTTCTCCATCATAAAGTAGCTGAATGAGTATTGGATTCTTCATTTATCTTCAATGGATGCTGCTGCCTTCCTTCTGCTTGTATATTGACTGACCCTAAATAATGTGTATATCCTATTAGCGGGAACGTTGGATAATCTTGGAGTGCTGCTTGACATTTTATTTGACATGTTTCTTGATGTCACAAATAACTCATTAGTGTTTATGAGCATGCACAGCTGCAGCCATTGGGTTAAAAGATAATTTTATTCTTTCCGCTGTAATGCAAATTGTCAGTTGCACTGTCTATATCTAATCTCATTTTTTCCACACCAGGTGAATAAAAGAAAAATTGTAAATGCACTTCACAATAACTATTAAAATAAAAAAGACACAAGGTAAAAGGAAGAAGAGCGAAGACATAAAAGTAGGTTAATGGCTTCTCTAATATTTAGAACAGTCTGTGCTGTCTTTCTCACATGGCAATTACTTGCCAGATCAGTTCTGTAATGTTAGAAAAATGATCAATGTCTCTTCTCTGCATTGAGACACATGGCACCATAATTGTAGTGGTTTAAAATGATATTCTGACATCATCTAATCTGACATTACAGTGCATCTATTCATTCTATGTTTCACAATGAAGCTTACAGCTTCAATTCAAAATTAGTTATAATTTCAAATTATCCAAATTTTGATTATACATATAGATTTTAGCATTTTTTATTAATTATTAAAATGCATCTAAAGAAAAGTGAAAAAGATTTACAAATAGCCTTGATTTAAAATATCTTACATATGCAGCTAGTTCAATGCACTCTTGGGATGTGTATTAAATTATTTATTAAAGTTGTCTTTCATTAGTATATTCTAATATAATATATTTTATGGTTTTGTAGTGGCTAAAAATAACAAAATTAGCTCACTCATCACTACCACAGCGATGTCTCTCTTCCACTGCCACTAGTCTTTGTTGACAGGCATCATTGATGACGTCACCACAACATCGCACCACTGAATGATGATCACATAACTGCGTGATTCTTTTAATAATCAAGTAAAAAGAAGTGTGTACAAAAAATGTCCAGGATCACCATGAATGAATTTCAAATATTAGAAACAATACATTTTATTAAAGCATGATTACACAGGATCACACAAACAAGGTGCAAACCACATGTTAAAAACAATTAAAAAGTATTGAAGGTATAAACCATTACATGTGAATGACCGGTTAGGTACCTTACAGCTATCTCCACTGTGTGCACCAGACACATCAAAAATAACGCAACACTGAACAAATGAAGATCAACCAATAATCTAAATGAAGTAAATTACCCCCCAAAGAGACAAAATATTCAAATCCAGTGGCTAAAGCTGCACTGAGAGAGCCCCAATATAGCAAATGTAAAAGACCCTAAACAATGAGGTCAGTTGAATTATAGGTTTAAATATAAGGACTATAGCATAAGGTAGAAGCCATTTAGGAGTGAAAAAAGAAGGCAGCAAAAAAAGCCAGTTGGTGGATGCGGAAATACAAATACCCAGTCACAGTATGGTGTGTGGAGAGAGGAACCCCACGTGTATCGCCACTAAGCGTAGCATCCTCAGGGAAAGAGTGAGTTAGGCTAGCTTCACACTAGCGTTCAGCAGGGCTGTGGATGAAAGCCTTCCTCCTCTGTGAAGCCCAGCCCACTGCCATGCCTCTTCCTTCAGCTCTGCCTACGTCTACATGCGTCCTGCTTACCCTTTAATATTGGGTTCGTAGGCCATACAGATGTACCTAGATGCCTCTGCATGCGTTGTTTTGACGCTGCGCTGAACTGCATCAAACGTAACATGTTGCATTTTGTTGCGGTCGGCGCAGCTTCAAAACGACGCATGTGGAGGCATCTACATACATCCGTATGGCCTGCGTACCCAATATTAAAGATAGGGTACACAGGATTAATGTAGAACACTCTGTAGGTGGAGCTGAAGGAAGAGGTATGGCAGTGGGCGGGGCTTCACAGAGGAAGAAGACTTTCGTACGCAGCCCTGCCGAATGCTAGTGTTAAACTAGCCTTACCTATCAAGTACCAGGTTTATATAACCCTGAAAAATCAATTACCTGTTAATCAGGTGTCAAAGCAGATGAAGGAGAGGACTTTCAAGGAGATCAACCAGTGTGCAGGCATTTTGGAGTCCCATATAGAAGGCACATTGTATAAGGCATTGGGCACAGAGAATAGGTCAAGCACAGGACCTGTCAGTCACATGTCAACACCCGCGCAATGGCAGGGTGATAAGCCAGATAGCATACGAATCATAGGCTTGCATCTGTATGTTTGAATGTAGCTGAACTGGACTTGAATATTTTGTCTGTTTTTTGGGGTAATTTACTTCATTTAGACCAGGGGTCTCAAACTGCACTCCTCAAGGGCCGCAAAACATGCGTGTTTTCAAGATTTCCTTAGCATTGCACAAGGTGCTGTAATCATTATGTGTGTAGGTGATTAAATTATCACCTGTGCAGTACAAGGAAATCCTGAAAACATGACCTGTTTGTGGCCCTTGAGGAATGCAGTTTGAGACCTCGGATATAGACTATTGGTTGATCTTCATTTGTTCAATGTTACGTTATTTTTGATACATCTGGTGCACACAGTGGAGATAGCTGTAAGGTACCTAACCGGTCCTTCAGGTGTTATGGTTTATACCTTCAATGGTTTTTAATTGTTTTTAACATGTGGTTTGTACCTTGCTTGTGTGATCCTGTGTAATCATGCTTTAATAAAATGTATTGTTTTTAATATTTGAAATTCATTCATTGTGATCCTGGCCATTTTTTGTACACACTTCTTTTATTAACATAGTCATGTTTTAAGTGTGGCGTTAGTGCTCCCTAGTATTTTGTGGTGCCCTCAGACTTCTTTTATGCATAACTGCGTGTTTACTGCAGACAATCACTGGGCTCAAAGATCTTGTGGCGTCTTCTTTAAAATTACTCTTGATCCCAGTCTGCAGCGGTAACATACGCTGCAGATGTGACATCTCTGCTGCAGCCTGTCAATAGATGCTGAGCCATCGATATAGCTCAATTTCTCATTTTTAAGCTATTCATGGAATTTAATCATGGAAAACCATTTAGGTTGTCTTCAGTGAGTCTAGCGTTCCTTGCATGTATGATCCCCAATTCACTTTTTCTTAAACAGGAAATATGTGTTGATTGCCATGTTTGACAAAAGCCAGATTACGAGATTTACCTGATTACTACAAAGAGATGAACACAAAGAGACAACCACTTTAAGATGAAGCTTTTTTTTTTTTTAAATTGTGCCTTACCATAACAATTTACATTGACATATCTGCATGAGACCTGTAGCTATTAGACCAAGAATTGGTTTTGGTGGTACTTATTTAAAAAGGTTGTCAGGTCTTAAACTACAAGTCTGCATTCACTCTATGTCTCTCTATGTGTCTATGTGTGAGGATTATCTGGTGCCCAGAACGTGCAGTCATGTGATATGATAAGCATACTCCTGGCCATATTCCAACTAGACAGATTCTGCCCTCACTCAATACACTTGTATTGAGGAGGCCGTGACCATTCAGTCGGAATGCATGCATATAACATACTTCAGGCCATATGACTGCTCGTTACTGGCGTCAGCACCGATGAAGCCTCACAGCGCACAGTGCTCATGCAGTGATGACTCACAAGTTTGCAGTCACATAGATTGACTGCAAATTTGTAGTTTAAGGGTACCATCACACAGTGGCATTTTTATCGCTACGACGGCACGATCCGTGACGTCGCAGCGATCGTATGATTATCGCTCCAGCGTCGTAGACTGCGGTCACACGTTGCAATCACAGCGCTGGAGCGATGCCGAAGTCCCCGGTAACCAGGGTAAACATCGGGTAACTAAGCGCAGGGCCGCGCTTAGTAACCCGATGTTTACCGTGGTTACCAGTGTAAACGTAAAAAAAACAAACAGTACATACTTACATTCCGGTGTCTGTCCTCCGGCGTTCTGCTTCTCTCCACTGTGTAAGCAGCAGAGCCGGAAAGCACAGCGGTGACGTCAGACGTCACCGCTGTGCTCGCTTTCTGGCTGGCCGGCGCTCACACTGCAGAGAAGCTGAGACGCCGGAGGACAGACACCGGAATGTAAGTATGTACTATTTGGTTTTTTTACGTTTACGCTGGTAACCACAGTAAACATCGGGTTACTAAGCGCGGCCCTGCGCTTAGTTACCCGATGTTTACCCTGGTTACAAGCGAACACATCGCTGGATCGCTGTCACACACAACGATCCAGCGATGTCAGCGGGTGATCAAGCGACGAAAGAAAGTTCCAAACGATCTGCTACGACGTACGATTCTCAGCAGGGTCCCTGATCGCTGCTGCGTGTCAGACACTGCGATATCGTAACAATATCGCTAGAACGTCACGAATCGTACCGTCGTAGCGATCAAAATGGTACTGTGTGACAGTACCCTAAGACTGGACAACACATTTAAGTTTTACATACATTGGCTTTTAAGTAATGCAGAAGGCTTTCTGTGTGGTGAGAATTCCTGTTTCCTCAGCACACTACAATGTTATTTAGGCAGTAAGTGTCTGTAACACTTTGGGAATTTTCCAGGGAGTCCTGTGTGGCCACCATTACCATTGAAGTTCATGCATGGAAAATACAAAATTGCAAAAAATTGACTGGAACTTCCAAATCAGAAAACTGGTGTGTACTGGTGCAAACTAGGAATAGCCATCTCCATATACAACAAACAAATAAAGTTGCACTCTGTAGTGCTAAAGCATGGAAACATGTAATATATGAATATATGAAGCATCCAGCCCACAGCGTTTACTGACCGTGGGAACATACCCTCAGAACTGTATCAAACCCTATTTGATCTCATTAAAACACATGCAGCCTTGACAAAGTAAAAGTGACTGTTACCACATAGTGGATAGGATTTCAAGACATCCCATGTCTACTATGTGTGCACAGACACCCGCGGCTTATGTGGAGACAGACATGCGGCGCGTCATCCGTAGAATGTATTGAATGTGGTGATTCTGCATGGTTCAATGAACAAATGAGGAATCACCTGTGTTCAAAAGCCAGCAACGCTTTGGACACAGCTGAAATGTGCTGCGTCCAAAGCGCTGCCGATTACTGACCATGGGAGCCTAGCCAAAGAGATTTCAGATTGATATACACATCTTTTCAGGATAATTGGATAATCACATCGCATACATTTGCTGCAAATTAAACTTTTGGGTAAAATTTGTTAATTAACTTTAGAGACATATCAATCAAGCTACACCTTTGAAGACTATCATTAGTGTCTGTCAGGAAGTAGGTAAGTACAACTTGAGGAGTGAGGCCTCATACTTTTGGGGAAAAAAGAGCAATTAAAGCTGAAAGGTCACTTTAAAAAAGCCATCCTTTCTGTACACACAGTATGTGTTATGACACATTTATATATATTAATTTCATTACATTCTAAGCACCTCACCAGCCACTATCACTAATTAGCCCGGCTTAGTAAGCAAAAGTAGGAGGATGAGGAGTTTCAAAAGCATATTATTAAAACGGCTATGCTATAAAATCTGACGCAAGTATTTATCGCTGTCATCAAGTTTTGGTAATAAAATATTTGTGCTGTGATAACATAATGATGATTCAATACAGTTTTATAGCAGTAAAATACTTTTGGTAAATGTGCATTGGCTATCATTCCAATGGATTTCTTAATCAATGTGGATTTAATGACACCTAATTCATATTTCACTTTGGAAATTAATTTTCTCTGTCCGTTTTGTTTTTTGTTGATTTTTCTTTATAAAAAACAGACACAGATCTAATCACAAGGCAGAAAGATTAACGTACTATAATTATTTCTTAAGAAATGCTTCTGTTGTGCTTTTACGATAAGGAATATCTCTTAAATAAATTGAATGTTCAACTTTGAATCCAATTTTATAGTCTACATATATAGGCTATGCTCCTTATCGCAACCAAAGTGTTAGTATTTTTCCAATGCAACTAAAATAAAATATGAAAAAGCTTTGAAAATAGCCTCACATTTACGAAGACTGGAGTATCTTACATCACTCTAAGTAAATGAGATATTGTATCTGTTTGATCCAAAGTCCATTAAAATGTAATAAGTTAATCATTTGGAGAATTTCGTCTTTCTAAGTGCCAATATCAACAGCAAATAGTGGAGATTTTGTGGTAAAATTATGCAGGATAAACTGACATAATGCAGATATGAAATCCCCAATTCAGAGCAATTTTTAATGCAGAAGATTGAAGAGATTTCTTAAAATCAGACTCATAATACTTGTACTGCAATAGGCAATAGATTCTCCACACAAATATATGAAGGAAATCACACGGTATATCCATTACATATGGATGCACCCTAATAAAAAACAAAATCTAAAGACCCAGATCATTAACGCTTTTACGCCCTTTAAGGTTGTAGTTTTGTAGTTTTTTGCTTGTTTTCCATATGTGCCTTATTCGTCTTTTAATGTGCACCTTTTTAAAAATCTATTTTATATGCATTTGAGAAGGGTTTTTTTATGTTCATCATTGTGTTATGGGCACGGTGTTTCCAAATGTTTTTGGCTGATACATCAATTCTGACTTTTAAAAAAGTTTCTAAAGTTTTGATAAAATCTATTCCAATCACCTCCCAAACCCCAGAGTGATTTTATGAACAGTGGCATGTACAGTGGCAAGGTTTTGGCATTGCTGCTATAAACTGTTACTGGGAACAGCTAAGCAAGTTGAAGATGAAATTATCTCTAGAAGGCCTAATGTTAAAGATGACACATTTCATTTGTATTTTAGGTGAAAAAAAAAATATTGTCATTTGTTATATTGTAAAAATAGCAAAAAAGTAAAATCAGTGTATGCAAAAGTTTGGGCACTCTTGGAGATTTGTGTGTGCAGATAACTTTGATCAAGGTTTCAGACCTTAATTAGCATGTAAGGGTTATGGCTTGTTAACTATCATTAGGAAAGCCCAGATGATGCAAATTGCCCATCTTTATAAAAACCTAGCCTCTAAAAAACACCAGTCATGGTTTTTTCTAAGTACCTGCCCAGCACTCTGAAAATGAAATGGTGGAGGCCCACAAAGCAGAAGAAGGCTATAAAAAGATAGAAACGCATTTTAAAGTTGCCCTTTCCTTGGTTTTAAATGTAGTTAAGAACTGGCAGTTGACAGGATCAGAACAAGTCAAGATAAGTTTTGGAGGACCAAGCAAAATTTCAGTGACAGCTGCTCGTAAGATTGCTACAGAGGCAAATCAGAATCTCCACTTGACTGCAAAAGACCTTCAAAAAGATTTAGCAGATTCTAGAGTAGTGGTACATTGTTCTACTGTTCAGAGGCAACTGTACAAATATGTCCTTCATGAAAGAGTCATCAGAAGAAAACCTCTCTGCGTTCTCACCATAGTATTCAGCATCACAAGTATGCATATTGGAAACAAGTCCTGTGGACCAATGAGGTTCAAATAGAACTTTTTGGCCACAATGATCAAAGTTATGTGTGGAGATAAAAGGGCACAGAATTTCAGGAAAAGAACATCTCACCAATCATTAAGCATGAGGGTGGATCATTCATGCTTTGAGGCTGTGTTACAGCCAATGACACAAGGAACATTTCACAGGTAGACTGAAGAATGCATCAAGAATTTGTGGAAATTTCATTGAATGCAAGCATAACACCATCTGTAAAAAAGCTGAAGTTGAAAAAAGGATGGCTTCTACAAATAATGATCCTAAACACATTTCAAAATTCACAATAGACTACCTCAAAAAGTGCAAGCTGAAGGTTTTATAATGGCCCTCACATTCCCCTGATCTGAACATTATTGAAAAATCTGTGGCTAGACCTCAAAATAGCAGTGCACGCAAGATGACCCAAGAATCTCACAGAACAGGAAGACTTTTACAAGGAATCCCACAGAACTAGAAGAATTTCCCAAGAGAGAATGGATGAAAGCAAGAATTGAAAGACTCTTGGCTGGCTACAAAAAGTGTTTAATTGCTGTAAAAAAGCTGTAATAATTTCAAAAGGGTGTGCTACTAGGTACTAACCATGTAGGATGCCAGAACTTTAGCATCTGCCTATTTTCCTTTTAGTAATTTTTAAAATGTAAAAGATAACTATATATATATATATATATATATATATATATATATATATATATATATATATATATATATATATATATATATATATACTGTGTGTATATATATATATATATATATATATATATATATATAGTGTGTGTGTGTGTGTGTGTGTGTGTGTGTGTTTTGCCTGAAATGCAGAGGAAATGTTACAGCTTTAACTTTAGGCCTTTTACATATCATTTAATCTTCAACTTGCTTAACTGTTCACAATAACATTAATTTTGGCCAGGGTTGTCCTATGGAGTCAGTATGCTCAATACACCCCTAATTTCTTGAAGGGGGCAGTTTGTAAAATGGCATTACTTTTTTTGTGTGGATTGCTATTCTGGCACCTTGGAGACTCTGCAAATATTGCATGGCAAGCACAAACCATTCCAGCAAAAACTACACTCCAAAATGCAATTCCTTCTTTTCTAAGCTTTGCAGTGTTTCCAAGCAGTAGGCTCTGATCACATTGGTATTGGTGTACTTTGGAGAAAATCTGTTACAAATTGTTAGTGGCATATAGTGAAGAGCGAGCATTCTCACCACTACTCGTTACTCACCCGAGCATCTCACTGCTCGAGATGCTCGGAGCTCGCCGAGTATTTCCAGGGTTGCTCGGCGAGAGCATATTTGGTGCTCTTTAGAGAGCCAATGAACATGCAGGGATTGTCTGCCATGCACTGTAATGCCGCAGTCATGTTGGTTGTGGCATTACAGTGATTGGCTGGCCGCACAGCGTCATCAGGTCTGTATCAGACCTGTAACTGCCATGCTCGTCACAGTCTACTACAGAATCAGGCAGTGTAGGGAGAGTTGCTGCTAAGCTAGGGAGAGATTTGCTTGGTTCTTACTTAGTGTGGGTATACCATATATTCTACTTGTATCCATCTCAACTAACAGTCCTTCTGAGGACTAGTAAAGCTGCAGAGATATCAGTGCTAGGCCGGCAGGCAGTGTATGTGGCAGACTGCAGTGCATATAGCAAGAGGGTCCATTCCAGTTCTGTCTGCTGCTGTTGCTATTACAGATATACCCTAGGTATCAGGGGCCAGGAATAACTTTTTTACAGGCCAGTTATTTAAAACTGTGGTTTGTCCGTCACACACTGATCAGAGATAAAAAAAAAAGTGCTCTCCAAATTCTGCCATTTCTGGCCTCCCTTTAAATTCTGTTGCAGTGTCTTAGCAAAGTTATTGAAACAGTTTGCTGGTAAAAATAGTTACCTACAGGCCATGTATTTAAAACTGTGGTTTGTCCATCACATTTCTGGGGTGGCTGGTGGCAGATGTTTTAGCCGGGGGGCTAATAACCATGGTCCCTCCACTCTAGGCTATTAATATCTGCCGTCAGTCACTGGCTTTCCCTCTCTGGCGGAGAAAATTGTGCGGGAGCCCACTCTAATTTTCTCCGTGAATTAATCCTTTAATTTAACACCTACAGCTTCAAAATTTTACACACACACACTACTAACCTTATTAGTGAGGGACATATAAAAATTTAACAGATATGCAATGGTTTACTGTATGTAAACCATGTCTCATATCCTGTCAGGTTTGGTAATGATTTTATTTTTAGCTATTCTGCTATCTAGCTCTGTATGAAATATAAAGAAATATATATATATATATACATATATGTCTCACTGACATATATATATATATATATATATATATATATATATATATATATATATATATATATACATACAGTATATATACAGTATATAGACTGTATATATGTTTTCAAGAATATTTAAGTCCATGGATCCATTATATGTCCATTTTGCTAGCAGGCGAGAAAATCTCACCATACGGATGCTATACGGATGTCACACGGATACTTTGATGAGAAAAAAATCACATCCTCACATATGACATATGGATCACTGTTTGGGAACATTTCTGCGAATCTCAGCCGTGAAAAACGGATCTATTTTTTATACGTTATGTGGGACTCCAGCGTAAAAAAGAGAAGTAGCACATAAGGTTTAACATTGATAAATTTATAGTTATAAAATGGCAGTTGAACTTTAATGCCAAGAATATTTACACAATGGGAGAACACTCGGTTAAATGTAGATATTACTGAGGAATTTTGGTTCACAGTAAATTTAACCCCTTACCAACATATGATGTCCAGTTATGTCATATGTCAGCTCCCTGACTTTGATACAGGCTTAGGAACTGAGCCCAAATCTTTGCCGGCAGATGATGGCTGTGATATTCAGCTCTACTCATGGCTGTTAACCTGTCAAATCTGTGATAACAGCATTTACAGTGCGCCAACAAAAGAACGCGTTACTCTTTGCACCCATCTATGTCCCTGTGATGTGATTGCAAAGTGCTGAATAGTTGCAATGATGTACAGTGTCTGCTAAAGACCCCATGCCTGTCTGATGGTAAATCTGTGAACAGCAGTTTCTGGCTGGTGTTTATAGGAAAACAGGATTATTGTAATATACAATAATGTGTTATTGCTGTTTTTGTTTCCTGAAGAAGTGGGCTACATTTCGAAACGCTTGGAAAAAAACAAAAAAAAAAACTTTTTTTACATTTACTCTGGTATTTGATATTTCTTCACCACCTGGTAGTGCAGATACAGGCCACAAACTTTCCATTTTTTACATATTGCTGTACATAGCACAAGCTATCAGAAATTCACAAGTTCAAGTCCCCTGAGGGGACTATAAAATTCATTGAAAAAAAAGGTTTTTAAAAATATGTAAATATCAATTCAAAATTTAAAATTGGCACTTTTCCCCCATTAAAAATAAGGACAGTTGTTTTTTAAATGCGCATGTTTTATTGCTACATCTGTAAAAGTCTGATCCATCAAAATATAAAATTGAATAACCCAATCGGTAAACAGCATAATAAGATAGAAAAATCTGAACACCAGAATTACATTCAAAATTTAGTAAGAGGAGATTAAAACATTATATCTACACTAAAATGGTATCAATAAAAATGTTAGGTCAGCGCAGAAAAAAAAAAATCTCACACAGCAATATCAACTGAAAATTGAAAATGCTATGGGTCTTGGAAAAATGATGACAAAAGTGAAACATTTTTTTTTTTTTTTACAAATTTTTTTTTTTTTTCAAAAAGCTATGCATGTTTGGTATTTCCAAAATAGCACTGAGCTGGAGAATCATATTGCAGATAATTTTTTTTGGGGGGGGATTTACACGGTAAGGCCAGGTCACACTTGCCTGTGCAATGCGAGAAACTAGCACGAATCTCTTTCTTCAACACCCGGCACTGCCTCTGGCCCTCGGGACCAGAGCATTCAGCTGCATAGAAATGCATGCAGCTGCACTCACCGGTCCCGAGTGCTGGCGGCAGTGCCAGGTATTCATGCGAGAGACTCGTGCGAGTTTCTCACATTGCACGCGCAAATGTGACCCCGGCCTAACCTTGACATAAGTGCTAATCATAGAACACAATAATGTAATCCCAGCCTTATACTGAAAGTAATCAAAAAATATTATGTACCCCAAAATGTTCTAACCCCCTCTATATTATCCCTCCCAAAACCAGCCCCCACTCAGGTCCACCATATATCAATGGAACCATAGGGGGTTCCCATGTTACTGGTAGAACAAAGACTCTGTAAAAGTGAAAAGGCTCTCACCCTCTCAAATAAAATCTAGGGAATTCTGTGCTCCCAAATCCAAATGTCCCCCCTCTTTCTGAGCCCCACTGTGTCTAAACCACAGTAAGTGGTCACATATTTGGCATTATTGTAGTGGAGAGAAGGCACTTAATTTTGGTTGTGTATCGCTAGAATCACAAGCTGGGCACAATGTATGGGAGCTCTAAACTGTATAGGAACACAATGTATGGGTACTAGACTGGTACTTTTGCAATTCTTCAGAAAAAAAACCTGGCATGGATGTTACAAAATAGTCACTGCAGTCTTAGATGAATTAATTGAGATGTGCATTTTCTACAATGGGGTAAATTTTGAGGTTTTTCTGCTGTACTGGCTCTTTCGGGGCTCCGCAAATGTTGCAAACTATTCTAGCAAAATCTGTGCTCCAAAAGCCAAAAAGCGCTACTTCCTTCTTAATCCTGATGTGTGGCCTAACAGTAATTTCTGACAACATATGGGGCAGCACCACATTCGGGAGAAATTGGGCAATAAATTAGTTTAGTTTCCCCTATTAACCCTTGTGTACCTGACAAATTTGCAGCAAATACAAAAATTACATTTTTACCACATAAATATCATATTTCCACGTCTCAATGTTATAAAATTATGTGAGGCACCTATGGGTTCAAAATACTCACTGCACCTCTAGATGAATTCCTTGAGGGGTCTAATTTCCAAAATAGGGTCACTTGTGGGGGGTTTGCACATGTCAGGGGCTCTTCAATTGCGACATTGCATTCACAATATATCCCAGAAAAATAGCGCTCTTTCCTTTCCTAGCCCTGCCATGTGCCCAATCAGAAGTTTTTGACCACATAAGGGGCATTGCTGCATTTGTGACAAATTGTGCAACAAATTATTATCCATTGTGAAAATTAAAAATTTGGGGCTAAAACAACATTTTCGTGAAAAAAATGAACATTTTCAATATAACGACCTAATTTTATAAAATTCTGTGTAGTACCTGTTTCCAAAACATCAATCTTTCCTTTCTGAGCCATACCGTGCACCAAAACAGGAGTTTTCCTCCATATATTGGGTATCGGCGTACCGGGGAGAAATTGCACAAGAAATTTTGGGGTCCATTTCCTCCTGTTATCCTTGTGAAAAAAAATATATATTAGGGCTAAAAGTTCTTTTTGGAGGTAAAATGTGATTTTTTATTTTCACAGCTCTACGTTAAAAATTTCTGTGAAGCACCTCAGGGTTCAAGGTGCTCACCTCACATTTAGATACATTCCTTTGGGCAAGGGGACCCCTAGCAGCAGCACTCATGGCCCATTTTTGCAGCACCAGTCTCTCAGCAGGTATTGTACTGAGGATTTTGAACCTCCTTATTAATTTTTGTACTTAATATACCTGCCTATTTACTGTGACTCACTGGTGTATGTGACATTTAGCAACTAGCCCCTATAGCAGATATAGCTCCAAATTGAGAGCATTTCATTGCTTTTAACTCTTTAGGCTCCTGTTCTATCCATGGATTTATAGGCAGCTTTTACTTGCACTTGCATTTGTGCAGTCAGCACTATATGGCAATATTTGTCAGCTGAACCATTTCCACCATCCTCCCCTCCTTCCCCCCAATTCAATTCTTATTGTATGTGGTTTGTTTGTATTTATGAGATTTAGGCTACTTTCACACTAGCGTTTTTTTGCATACGTCGCAATGCGTCGTTTTGGCGAAAAAACGCATCCTGGAAAGTCGTCTGCAGGATGCGTTTTTCCCCATAGACTAACATTAGCGACGCATTGAGACGTATTGACACACGTCACAACCGTCGTGCGACGGTTGCATCGTGTTGTGGCGGACCGCCGGCAGCAAAAAAAGTTACATGGTGCCGACGGTCCGCCATTTCCGACCGGGCATGCGCGGCCGGAACTCCGCCCCCACCTCCCCGCACCTCACAATGGGGCAGCGGATGCGTGGAAAAACAGCATCCGCTGCCCCCATTGTGCGGCGCTTGCACAGTATGCGTCGGTACGTCAGGCCGACGCAGCGCGACGGCCCCGTACCGACGCTAGTGTGAAAGTAGCCTTAATAAAGACAGTTTGTAATTTTACGGAATTTGTCTTTGTTGATTATTTATTTAGCACACTTTGTGGTGTATCCATATTTTGTGTTGTGGTATTTAAACTCTCTGTGTTCTTCATGTATTCAATTCTTTATATTTGAGAGTACCTTTATTAGAAATACGTATTGTGTACTTAATTGTTTCCAGTATGTTCTCACCACTGTCACTTTATAAAGTCATACCACTTGAACATTTCAACGGATCCTGGTGATTCTGAGACTGTCTGTTTTCTCGTGACAAGTTGTACTTTATGATAGTGGTAAAATTTCTTTGATATGACTTGCATTTATTTGTTTAGAAAAGGGAAATTTTGGTGAAAATTTTGAAAATTTAAATTTAGACCTAATTTTTTTTTCTTTCGCAAGGGTAGCACAAGAAAATGAACCATACAATTTGTTGTGCAATTTCTCCTGAGCATTCAGATACCCCATATGTGGGGGAAATCTACTGTTTTGGCACACGGCAGGGCTCTGAAGGGAAGGAGCGTCATTTCACTTTTTGAATGTAAAATTTACAGGAAAAATTCGAGGTTGCCATGTCGCGTTTGGAAAGCCCCTGATGTGCCTCAACAGTGAAACCCCCAACAAGTGACACCATTTTGGAAACTAGACCCCTCAGGGAACTTATCTAGAGGTGTATTGAGCAGCTTCAACCCTCAGGTGCTTCACAGAAGTTTATAATGTTAAGCCATGAAAAAAAATCAAATTTCTCCCAAATAAACCTTTTTTAGCTCCAAATATTGCATTTTCATAAGGGTAAAAAAAAGAAATGTCTCCAAACAATTTGTTTTCCAATTTCTCCTAAGTGCCCAGATAGCCAATATGTGGAGGAAAACAACTGTTTGGGTGCACGGCAGGGCTTGGAAGGGAAGGAGAGCCATTAGACTTTTTGAATGAAAAATATGGAATAATTAGTGGATGCCATGTTGCATTTGAAGAGCCCCTGATGTGCCTTAACAGTGGAAACCCCCCAAAAGTGACATCATTTTGGAAACTAGACCCCTTATGGAACTTATCTAGATGTGTATTGCGCACCTTGAACCCACAGGTGCTTCACAGAAGTTTATAAAGTAGAGCCGTGGAAATAAAAAAAAATCACATTTTTCCAAAATAATTTTTTTTAGCTCCATATTTTGTATTTTCATAAGGTAACAGGTGAAATTGCTCCATACAATTTGTTGTGCAATTTCTCCTGAGTACACTGATTACCCATATGTGGGGGAATACTACTGTTTGGGTGCACGGCAGAGCTTGGAAGGGAAGGAGCGCCAATTGACTTTTTGAATGTAAAATTAGCAGACGCCATGTTGCGTTTGGAGAGCCCCTGATGTGCCTAAACAGTGGAAACCCCCCTCAAGTGACCCCATTTTGGAAATTATAACCCTTTGGGAATTTATCTACAGATGTAGTGATGATTTTGACTCCATGATTGTTTTCCAGAAACAGGCAGCAGTGGATGTTGCTGAGTGAAAATAGCAAACTGTGGTTGTAGTGACCAGTACGTTGCAGTGACCAGTACATTATGCCCAGCTCATTCTTCTGGAGACATGCGCCTGTAAGTTTGGCAGGCTCTCATCACTACAGAAATGCCAAACATGTGGGCGCTAAATGTTGTTTAGGTACACTGAGTCTCAGAAGGGAGGGGGGAATTTGGATTTGGGAGCGCAGAATTTACAGAATTTCTTTTGGGAATCGTGATGCCTTTTAGCTTTTCCAGAGCCTTAGTGGTACCAGTAACGTGGAAGCCCCCTATATTTCCATTAACAGATGATGGACCTGAGTAAGGGATTGCTTTTTTGTGGATTTGGTTGAAGCTTTTATTGGAAACATTTTACATAACGTTAGAGATCACATTTATCCGGCGCTCTACGCTGAGCACTTTCTTTGGGGTTTCCATCTAAATCTCTGAGTGACGTGACAGATGAAACCCCTAAGGGATCCATTCACTATAATGAGGCAGCAGATTTACTCTGGATTCTGTCTGGCCTCTGTTCAGCGGTGTCCTTTTCAGAAGTGCACAAAACTGTGGCTGACAGCACTTTTATGCAATCCTAAAAAGACGGACACCGCCGTATCACAGGTCAGACAGCGTCCACAGTGCCTCCATCTGCCTCATTATAGGGAATCTTTTGCTGGGGGTTCTGTCTGAATCATGTATTTCAGAGATTTACACAGAAACCCCGGTGTAAACACTCAGCGCAAAGAGTAGGATAAATGTGTGCTGAGACTTACTGGGATCTTTGGGAGGCAGAATGAAAATGTCAACAGCATGTGAAGAATTGGTTTTATTTCTTTTTTCTGAAGTTCCTCGTGCGGTATAAGTGATTAAGTGATTTTATTCTTCAGGTTGGTGCGATTACAGCAATACCAGATTTATATCGGGTTTTTATGTTATGTTATGTCACACACTAAAAGACGCTTTTTACTTTGAAAAATAGTTTTTGCATCACCATATTTTGAGAGCTATATTTTTTTCATATTTCGGCCAACAGAGTCATGTTATTGCTTGTTTTTTGCAGGACAAGCTGACGTTTTTATTGGTGCTATTTTCGGGCACATGACATTTTTTGTTCACTTTCTATTCCGATTTTTGGGAGACAGAATGATCAAAAACCAACAAATTCAGGAATTGCTTCTTTTTTTTTAAATCGTTCCGCATGTAGTAAAATTGATAAGGCAGCTTTATTATTGGGGTCAGTATGATTACAGCGATTCAACAATTATATGTGCTTTCACACAGTAAAAACTATTTTATAGAAAAAATAATTATTCTTGCATCGCTTTATTCTGAGAGCTATAACTTTTTTATTTTTCTGCTGATGGTGCTGTATGTCAGCTTGTTTTTTGTGGGACAAGATGATGTCTTCAGCGGAACCATTTTTATTGACATCCTTTTTTATCATATTTTATTGCACTTTTTGTTCGGCGATATGATGATAAAGCATTGTTTTTTGCCTTTGCTCTCTGCAGGTGCTCACATGCCTCTTCCCTACATGACCTGGAAGGACCACGTGGCCACCTTGGTGCCTGAGGTTTCCATGGAGACCAACAGGACATCGCGATGGGATTGCGATGTTCTGATAGAAGCGCACAGGGACCCCCCTCCCTGCACGATGCTTCTCTATGCCGCTGTCACATCAGAGGGATTAAATGCCCACAATCGGTGCTAGAACTGATCGTGGGCTTTGGTGCAGGGTGTCTGTGGGGTGTCAGCTCTCACATATAGTTAACACCTGCACCCAATTATCGCGGCACTCAGCGTGAGGCTGCGCGATCGCGGTGCTGTATTAGTACTGCTGTTTGCGGAACGCATTTCCCGCAGAGCAGTACTAGTACGACGTCTGTTGGGAAGGGGTTAAAAAATGATGCACATGTAAAGTAGACAAGTGAGAAATGTTATTTATTAATTATTTTAATAAAATAGTTAATAAACTAACTGAAGAGCTAAGCGTTACCCAGGCATAGTAACTAACAGTGGTTAGTTATAACAAATCATAATGATTATCATCCATCCCATAGTTCAGTGACCATATATCCATCAAACATCCTCCATCCCATAGTCTAGTGCCCATATATCCATCACATATCCTCCATCCCATAGACCAGTGCCCATATACCCATCATACACATCCTCCATTCCATAGTCTCATGCCCATATAACCATCATAGATATCCTCAATCCTACAGTCCAGTGCCCATACACTCATCACACATCCTTCATCCCATAGTCCAGTGCCCATATACCCAATACACATCCTCCATCCCAAAGTCCAGTGCCCATATTCCCTTCATACACATCCTTCATCTCATAGTCCAGTGCCCATATACCCTTCACACATATCCTCATCATATATTCCCAT
The DNA here is from genome assembly GCF_051348905.1 of Ranitomeya variabilis. Lineage (NCBI taxonomy): Eukaryota > Metazoa > Chordata > Amphibia > Anura > Dendrobatidae > Ranitomeya > Ranitomeya variabilis. The sequence continues at coordinate 392,719,653 of NC_135234.1, forward strand.
GCCCATATAGCCATCAAACATATCCTCCATCCCATAGTTCCATGCCCATATACATATCATTCATATCCTCTATCCCATAGTCCCATGCCCTTATGCACCATCACACATATCCTCCATCCCATAGTCCAATACCCATATACCCTTCACACAAACCCTTATCCCATAGTCCCATGCCCATATACCCGTCACACATATCCTCCATCCCATAGTCCTGTGCCCATATACCCATCAAACATCTTTCATCCCATAGCCCTGTGTAAATATACCCATCATACATATCCTCCATGCCATAGTCACATGCCCATATACCCATCATACACATCCTCCATCCCATAGTCCAGTGCCCATATAACCATCACACATCCTCTGTCCCATAGTCAAGTACCCATAAACCCATCATACACATCCTCCATCTCATAGTCCAGTGTCCAAATACCCATCATACACACCTTCAATCCCATAGTCCCGTGCCCATATACCCTTCATACATATCATCCATCCTACAGTGCTATGCCCATATACCCATCATACATATCCTCCATCGAATAGTCATGAGTAAGACTTCATAGTTGAAACGCGTTGATCCTCCTCACTGGTGTGCCAGGTGTTTGCTATGTAAAGATTTTTCATTTTGAAGAACTATTTATCGCTTTAGTTGTCTAATAAAGTCTCACAAAGTTTGAACTGCCTCCACCTCCAGCTGGATCATTTCTCTTTTTGTCAACATACATATCCTCCATCCCATAGTACCGTGCCCATATACCCATCATACAGATCCTCCATCCCATAGTCCAGTGTCCATATACCCATCATACACATCCTCCATCCAATAGTCCAGTGCCTATATACCCAACATACATATCCTCCATCTCATAGTACCGTGCACATATACCCATCATACATATCCTCCATCCCATAGTCCAGTGTCCATATACCCATCACACACCTTCCATCCCATAGTCCCGTGCCTATATACCCATCACACATCCTCCATCCCATAGTCCAGTGTCCATATACCCATCACACACCCTCCATCCCATAGTCTCGTGCCCATATACCTCTTACGGATCTGCAACACAGGACTAAGGTAGAAGAGGGAAAACTGACCCTGCACTATGACTAGACTGAAACCCTATGATGGAGTGGGCGACCCATTCCTTGAGAATAGACCCACCGACGATCCTAGGTTAATCTCAAGCAAAGACCTATAGATAAGGGGAAGGGGTACCTGTGAAGAAACCAGATTGTATCTTAATTTCCCAGACAACCATGTTTTGCAAAAACAAAAGAACTGGCTTTTTATCTGTATATTGGCTTGTGAATTTAAGTGTTTATGTCTGGTGGGTCAAGAATACAGACTTGCCCATTGATATACTATCTAACATACTGTGTAGAGGTACCTTCACACTAAGCGACGCTGCAGCGATACAGACAACGATGCCGATCGCTGCAGCGTCGCTGTTTAGTCGTTGTGTGGTCGCTGGAGAGCTGTCACACAGACGGCTCTCCAGCGACCAACGATGCCGAAGTCCCCGGGTAACCAGGATAAACATCGGGTTACTAAGCGCAGGGCCACGCTTAGTAACCCGATGTTTACCCTGGTTACCATCATAAATGTAAAAAAACCCCCACATACTCACATTCCGGTGCCCGGCGTCCGCTTCCCTGCACTCCTCCTGCATCCTGAGTCAGCGCCGAACATCTCCGGCATCTCCCACAGAGCAGAGCGGTGACGTCACCGCTCTGCTTTACGGCCGGCACTTACACAGGATGCAGGAGGAGTGCAGGGAAGCGGATGCCGGGCACCGGAATGTGAGTATGTGTTTTTTTTTTTTACATTTACAATGGTAACCAGGGTAAACATTGGGTTACTAAGCACGGCCCTGCGCTTAGTAACCCAATGTTTACCCTGGTTACCAGTGAAGACATCGCTGGATCGGTGTCACACACACCGATTCAGAGATGTCAGCGGGAGATCCAGCGACGAAATAAAGTTCTGGACTTTCAGCAATGACCAGCGATCTCACAGCGGGATCCTGATCGCTGCTGCGTGTCAAACACAACGATATCGCTATCCAGGACGCTGCAACGTCACGGATCGCTATCGTTATCGTTGTAAAGTTGCTTAGTGTGAAGGTACCTTAAGTCTGTAATAGTGACTGTACATTGAGTGGGTTAAGCTTTGTTTATTGATTTGTGCTTAGATGCTAATAGTGCTACTTAATCCCATCACCCTTGTTTACCTTATCTGATGTTGGACTGAAAGACCCTGGGTAATTCTAAAAATAGCTTACATGCCTAGGGTATAAAATAACTCAGAGTTCACATCCTGAGAGTCTCAAGTAATACAGAGCTACCAGCCAGAGATTCTGCAAACCACCCAACAGACAAGAGAAAGGACTGCAGCCAATTCATCATGGCACCATCACGAAGGACACTGATCTAGGATTCTATAGGATACAACCTAGGGGTTTTCGGCTCCGGTTGGAAGGACACAGATCTGATCCAGTGACCATCTCTGAACCATGGATATGTTTGGAGAAAGCCAGGGTTTGGACCCGCTGGTTGCCTGGTTCCATGGAGATGGTCAGATAAGGCAGGTGGTGACTCTCGTGTCAACTGGCTTTGGACCTTGTATGGACTCTATGGACAGTTCTTGGTTATCTCCCTAAGCTTGTCGATACCCCTTCTCTGTGCGTTCATCCACAGATGGAGTAGCGACCCTGGGAGCTCTGACATCATGTCATCTGGCTTTGGACCTTGTATGGACTCTATGGACAGTTCTTGGTCATCTCCCTATGCTTGTCGTTACCCCTTCTCTGTGCGTTCATCCACAGATGGAGTAGTGACCCTGGGAGTTCTGACATGTCATACTGGAAATACATGGAGACGCAGTGATATTTTATATGCGCCCATGTAACCAAACAATTCCAGTCATGGTGGGATTGTTCTGTTTGCTATTGTATGTTGTGGTTCAATAAAGTATTGCCACACTGTTTTACCTTAACCCTGTGTTGTCTGTGTAGTGTATTGCCCACGGGGAGATAGAGCGGGCATTCAGTGGTATGAGCCATGGTCCATGCAGTCTTGCTAAAGACAGCCGGGCCAGCGGACGAGAGCACCCACTGACCCCATTTCTCCACAATTGGTGACAGCGGTGGGACACTACTCAGCCCGGCGGAATTGGGGGAGCTGCAGGGGACTGGTGTTCGTAGACACCGTCCAGGGCTTCTCAACCAGGGAGGTATACAGACAGACCCAGCAGACCATTGATGAGGCATGCATAGCAGGTTTCAGATGCCACTATATCCAACCCACCAAATTGGCCTTGGGAAGAGGACCAGAGTAGTTATATGACCTCAACAAGAAACGGAAACTACAGGAGATGTTCCAGCTTCAACGGATTGAATAGAATTTAATGCAGGAGCTACGAAATATGTGGACAAGCAGTGATCTTTTGTATGCGTCCATGTAACCAAGGAGTTCCAGCCAGCGTCCTTATATTCTGTGTCCTGTGAGTGGAGTGTTGTTGCACTGGAAATACGTGGAGAAGCAGTGACCTTTTATATGCGCCCATGTAATCAAGGAATTCCAGCCAGCGTCCTTCATTCAGACTCCAGCTAAAGCAGAGTGGACCTCCTGAAACACGGGGTGGTATTGAAAGAGGTACTCCAGCACGGTAGACCCCGTTACACCAGTTGTTACTCTTCAATTACGCATGGAGTTTATTTTCTTAAGAAGCATATGGAATATGCTCTAAGAAAACTGGATGATCGGAAGCCTATCATGTCTGGCTAATTAAGATGGGGAGGAATGTGAAGAAACCAGATTGTATCTTAATTTCCCAGACAACCATGTTTTGCAAAAACAAAAGAACTGGATTTTTATCTGTATATTGGCTTGTGAATTTAAGTGTTTATGTCTGGTGGGTCAAGAATACAGACTTGCCCACTGATATACTATCTAACAAACTGTGTTAGGGTACCGTCACACAGTGCCATTTTCATCGCTACGACGGCACGATTCGTGACGTTGCAGCGTCGTATCATTGTCGCTCCAGCGTCGTAGACTGCGGTCACACGTTGCAATACACGGCGCTGGAGCGATAATTTCATGACGTATTTGCGATGTAGAAGCCGTTGGTTACTGTGCGCACATCGTATACAACCTGTGTCACACGATGCAATCATGCTGCCACAGCGGGACACTAGACGACGAAAGAAAGTTTCAAACGATCTGCTACGACGTACAATTCTCAGCGGGGTTCCGGATCGCAGTAGCGTGTCAGACACTACGATATCGTAACGATATCGCTAGAACGTCACGAATCGTGCCGTCGTAGCGATGAAAATGGCACTGTGTGACGGTACCCTAAATAATAGTAATATTATAGTAAATAATATAGTAAATAATAGTAATACCCTAAGTAATAGTAATATCTGTAATAGTGACTGTACATTGAGTGGGTTAAGCTTTGTTTATTGATTTGTGCTTAAATGCTAATAGTGCTACTTAATCCCATCCCCCTTGTTTACCTTATCTGATGTTGGACTGAAAGACCCTGGGTAATTCTAAAAATAGCTTTCATGCCTAGGGTATAAAATGACTCAGAGTTCACATCCTGAGAGTCTGAAGTAATACAGAGCTATCAGCCAGAGATTCTGCAAACCACCCAACAGACCAGAGAAAGGACTGCCAATTCATCATGGCACCATCACGAGGGACACTGATCTAGGATTCTATAGGATACAACCTAGGGGTTTTCGGCTCCGGTTAGAAGGACACAGATCTGATCCAGTGACCATCTCTGAACCATGGATATGATTGGAGAAAGCCAGGGTTTGGACCCGCTGGTTGCCTGGTTCCATGGAGATGGTCAGATAAGCCAGGTGGTGACTCTCGTGTCAATTGGCTTTGGACCTTGTATGGACTCTATGGACAGTTTTTGGTCATCTCCCTATGCTTGTCATTACCCCTTCTCTGTGCGTTCATCCACAGATGGAGTAGTGACCCTGAGAGCTCTGACATGTCATACTGGAAATACGTGGAGATGCAGTGATATTTTATATGCGCCCATTTAACCAAACAATTCCAGTCATGGTGGGATTGTTCTGTTTGCTATTGTACGTTGTGGTTCAATAAAGTATTGCCACACTGTTTTACCTTAACCCTGTGTTGTCTGTGTAGTGTATTGCCCACGGGGAGATAGAGCGGGCATTCAGTGGTATGAGCCATGGTCCATGCAGTCTTGCTAAAGACAGCCGGGCCAGTGGACGAGAGCACCCACTGACCCCTTTTCTCCACAATACCCTAAAAGAACTAAGGACTAGGTACAAAAATGGGCCACATCCTAGTAGAAAACACAGAGAAGGCTGCAGAAACCAATAGAAAACAGAAACTAAGGATAGCAGAACCAGAGGTACCGGTACTGCACAATAGCACACACAGAACACAAAGCAAAGCACCAAGGTAGAGCTCAAGCAGATTAACACTGTTGTCCAGCAAGGACTGGGAGGCAGGAGCTGGTTAATAAAGAGTGAAACAAACAAGTGACCCAATACGAACCCAGCACCAGGGGAAAAAGACCAGCATCCAGAACTCCACAAGAAAATGACAGATAGTAACAAACTAAACAGATTCTAACAGTACGTCCCCTTTAACCAGGATCCCCTGGATCCTCTAGGCTGGGCCTTATTCGGAAATCTCCTGTGAAAAGCCTTAATTAACCTTGAGGCTGAGACATCCACAGATTTCACCCAGGAATTGTCCTTGAGACCGAAACCCTTCCAGGACACAAGATACTGTAACCCTCCTTTATGCCACCTGAAATCAAGAATGCGTGAAATCTCAAACTCGCAGTCCTCATCAACTGGGGGAGCAGACAGCATAGCCACCTTATCTGGCATGTCAACCTTCTTCAGCAAAGATAAATGAAAAACTGAATTAATTTTCCAGGACGAAGGAATGTCTAATCTCACCGCTGCCGAGTTGACAATGTGAACCACTTTGAAGGTCCTACAAACTTCGGCCCCAACTTTTTAGAAGGGATCTTCAAATGCAGATTCCTAGAAGACAACCAAACCATGTCCCCAACAACAAACCTAGCCTTCCTTCTACTCTTGTCAAAAAATTTCTTAGACCTCCTATTAGCCTGTTTAAGATTATGGCGCACACTGGTCCAAACCCTTTCCAAATTTCCAGAAAAACTTTCTTCCTCAGACACCGCCACCCCAATCCTAGAAAAAGGACCGAAAGATGGATTCTTCCCAGTACAACAAAAGAAAGGAGAACACCCAGCCGAAGAAGGTATGATTATTGAGAGCAAACTCATCTAATGGTAGATATTCCGACTACATCTCCTGATTGTCCGCTACAAAACATCTCAAAAACTGCTCAACGTCCTGGTTCTACCTCTCGGTCTGTTCATTGGACTGCAAATGATAGCCTGATGAAAATGACAAATGAACCTTAAGTCTGTCACAAAAGGCACGCCAAAAGCGAGCCACAAACTGTGGTCCCCTATTGGAGACAATGTCCTTGGGAACACCGTGGAGTCTGACAATCTCTTTCACAAATGCCCTGGCAAGTGTCTTAGCGCAGGGTAATTTATTGAACGAGACCAGATGACACATCTTACTAAACCGGTCCACAATGACCCAGATAACAGAAAAACCCTCAGAGACCGGCAGGTCAGTGATAAAATCCATTGCAAGATGCGTCCATGGATAACTAGGAACCTCTAACGGGCAAAGCAATCCTGCCATCGGAGCATGAGAAGCCTTAGACATGGCGCACACGGTACTCTGACGCACCCACTTGACAATTTCTCTTAGCCACCCTGGCCACCAGAAACTCTGACTGATCAGCTTTCTTGTTTCGGCAATCCCTGGATGACCCGCCAAACAAGACTCATGACATTCCGTAAACAAATCTCTCCTCAGGGCTTTAGGCACAAATCATTTCCCATATGGAGTTTTAGTTGGTGCCGAATCCTGGGCTTTAGGAATGTTATTTTCCAACTCAGAACCTAATGCTGCCACCACCACCCCTCTCTGCAGAATAGATTCTTCCTTTTCAGTATTAACCGCTGGGGAGAAACTTTGAGAAAAAGCATCAGCTTTAACATTTTTAGTCCCAGGGATATATGTCACAGAGAAATGGAACCGGGCAAAAAACAATGCCCACCTAGCTTGATGGGCATTCAAACGTTTAGCAGCATCCAGGTAGATCAGGTTCTTATGATCAGTAAAGATTTGTATAGGATGTCTAGCTCCCTCCAAAATATGTTGCCAATGCTCAAATGCAAGCTTAATAGCCAGCAATTCTCAGTTCCCAACATCGTAGTTGAGCTCCGCCTCTGAAATTTTTTAAAAAAGACAGCACAAGGATGCACCCTATCCTCCCCCTCCTGGGACAGAACAGCCCCCACTCCTACTGATGAGGCGTCCACCTCTACCAGAAAGGGCTTAGTTTCATCTGTCTGGATCAAAACAAGAGCAGAGCTAAACCTCTCCTTTAGATGCTCAAAAGCCTTAACAGCCTCAGGGGACCATTGGACAGTATTGGAACCCTTCTTAGTAAGATCAATAAGGGGTTTTACGATAACAGAAAAATTCGTTATGAATTTTCTATAATAATTAGCAAACCCCAAAAATCTCTGAATCGACTTCAAGCATTCAGGTCTAGGCCACTACAATACCGCCTGAACCTTCACCGGGTCCATCTCAAAACCATCACTGGAAACAAAGTACCCCAATAAACTAATTTTCTGCACTGCAAACTCGCATTTCTCCAGTTTAGCAAAGAGTGTGTTTTCTCTCAGAATCTGCTGAACCTCACAGACTCTCTGCCAATGCGACTCCAGATCGGGCAAATAGATCAAAATATCATCCAAATAAATAATCACACTCCTACCAATCAACGGTCTCAGATCTTATCGTACTTGATGACCAGTCCAGTACAGGATTGTGCATTTTTAACCAGGGTAATATCCAGGACAACTGGAAAAGGCAATTTATCAAGTACAAACAAATCTAATGATTCCTGGTTTTCCGTATTCACAGTGAGTGGAAACCAGGTGACCTTTCGAGAAAAGCACCCATGCTCTAGAGGAGTGTTATCAATCACCACTACAGGAAAAGGGCATTATAAAGGTACAGAATCAATCTTATACTTGTCTAGAAATTATTGATCAATCAAATTAAGTGCAGGACCACAGTCCACCATCACTTGAAAATCAATCGAATGGCCACGACAGGTAGAACTACCAGAAAAAGAAACTCCTGCCGACCGTAAAAATGCAGTGCGAAAGGGAGGGTTATTCTGATTAACTTTTTTTTTCTCTTTTCCTTATCTATGCGTCCTGCACATTGCTTAATAAAATGGTCAGCCTTACCACAATAAAGACATAGCCCCTCAGAGAATCTTCTCTGCCTTTCCTAGGAATGAGAGGACATCGCCCCAAGTTGCATCGGCTCCCCACAGTCAACGGAGCTCTCTATCAAAATATAAACCTTCTCCTCATTCTGTCTACTTTTTAATCTTCTATCCACCCGGATAGCTAATTGCATAGCAGCCTCAATTGTAGCAGGTGCAGGATATGCAATGAGCAAATCTTTAACCCTGTCATTCAAACCTGCTATAAACTGACTCTGGAGTTCTGGATTATTCCAGCTGACCTCTGCAGACCATGGACTAAATTGGTTGCCATATCTCTGTGTCACCAGAACCCTGTTTCAGCCATCTGAGTTCTGCCTCGGCGATAGTGACCCGATCAGGATCATCATATAATACCCTCAGAGCAAAAAACGCTTCTACAGACATCAAACAAGGGTCATCCAGACGCAATGAAAATGCCCAAACTTGGGGATCACCTCGCAATAATGATATAATAATCCCCACATGCTGTAATTCAGCCCCTGAAGACCTGGGTCTAAGCCAAAAATAAAGTAAACATGCATTTTTAAATGAAAAAAAATCCTGCCATTTACCAGAAAAACATTCAGGCAAACCCACCTTAGGTTCTTCAGAGTGGATTCCAGGGCAATTACTCACATGCTGCTGTAAGCTGGCAACTTCTAACGTTAACCCTTGCAGACGCTGAGCAAGATCATGAACGCCGTTCATGTTGCAGAAATCCGGGAGGTTTTTTTTTTATATACTTCTTTTGGGCTGGACAAACTGTTACGGTTCTGCAACACAGGACTAAGGTAGAAGGGGGAAAACTGACCCTGCACTATGACTAGGCTGAAACCCTATGATGGAGTGGGTGACCCATTCCTTGCGAATAGACCCACCGACGATCCTAGGTTAATCTCAAGTGAAGACCTATTGATAAGGGGAAGGGGTACCCTAAAAGAACTAAGGACTGGGTACAAAAACGGGTCACCTCCTAATAGAAAACACAGAGAAGCCTGCAGAAACCAATAGAAAACAGAAACTAAGGCTAGCAGAACCAGAGGTACCAGTACTGCACAAATAGCACACACAGAACACAAAGCAAAGCACCAAGATAGAGCTCAAGCAGATTAACACTGTTGTCCAGCAAGGACTGGGAGGCAGGTGCTGGTTAATAAAGAGTGAAACAAACACCTGACCCAAGACAAACCCAGCACCAGAGGAAAAAGACCAGCAGCCAGAACTCCACAAGAAAATGGCAGATAGTAACAAACTAAACAGATTCTAACAATACCCATCACACACCCTCCATCTCATAGCCCTGTGCCCATATACCCATCACACACCCGTCATCCCATAGTTCCGTGTCCATATACCCATTACACCCTCCATCCCATAGTCCTATGCCCATATACCCATCACACACCCTCCATCCCATAGTCTTGTGCCCATATACCCATCACACACCATCCATCCCATAGTCCTGTGCCCATATACCCATCACACACCCTTCATCCCATAGTCCCGTGTCCATATACCCATCACACCCTCCATCCCATAGTCCTGTGCCCATATACCCATCACACACCCTCCATCCCATAGTCCAGTGTCCATATACCCACCACACCCTCAATCCCATAGTCCTGTGCCCATATACCCATCACACACCCTTCATCCCATAGTTCTGTGCCCATATACCCATCACACACCCTCCATCCCATAGTCCAGTGTCCATATACCCATCACACACCCTCCATCCCACAGTCCTGTGCCCATATACCCTAAGTCTTCTGGGTAATTTCGCAATGCATCTCTGCGAATGGAAGATGGTGGCAGCCGCGAGCACCTTGGCGGACTACGGAGGGTGAGAATAGCAGTTTTTTTTGTTTTTTTTAAATTATTTTTAACATTACATCTTTTTACTATTGATGCTGCATAGGCAGCATCAATAGTAAAAAGTTGGTGACGCACAGGGTTAATAGCAGCGATAACGGAGTGCGTTACCCACGGCATAACGCGGTCTGTTACCGCTGGAATTAACCCTGTGTTAGCGGTGACTGGAGGGGAGTATGCGGGCGCCGGGCACTGACTGGACTGAAGTAGGGAGGGACTATTTGGACTGTGCCCGTCGCTGATTGGTCGCGACAGTCATGACAGGCAGCTGGCGAGACCAATCAGCGACGCGGGATTTCCATTACGGAAGTTGCTGCCAGAAAGATGGAAGTACCCCTTAGACAATTATATATATAGATGAAGTGACACTGGTCAGATTTCAAATTATTATTAATCATATGAACATATATTTAAACATCATATAAGAATACATAAATGATAAACAGTGATTGAAAAGAACAAAGGAGCAGAAATCAGAGTCGGATATCGAGATTTTCTATGTATGCAATAACATTGTCATTTCCAGTATAGAAATCATTCTTGTCACCAGTATAAGCTCTGAGGGGGCATTCCTCGACAATGTGCTGAATTGTTTGATGGTCAGCTCCACAGTCACAGGCAGGAGAGTCAGATTTTCCCCACTTATGCATAAGATCTGCACAGACACCAAAGTTTGTTCTGATACGATTCAAAGTGACCCAGGTTTTCCTTTGCAGATTGAAGCCTGGTGGTGGATTTTGTAAGTGAGGAAACGCTTGAGGCTCACCGTCTACTGCACTGACCCAAAGTTCACGCCATTTCTCTTCTAAATTGAAATCATGATCATACAGGGTAATTGCGGTTCGGATGGGTGGATGTCTTGATTTCAGTCGCTGTATTTGAACATCTTGGATATTTTGATGTATTGGGAGATTTTCATTATTCAATACTTTGGTGTATTCTTTAAGTAGGAGCTTTTGTCTTCTCAGATTTGCAGGTGCGATATGGGTCAAGACAGGTAACCAGTGGATGGGCGTAGGTCTGATAGCACCAGAAATTATGCACATAGAGTTGTTCAACTGATTGTCGATTGCATTCACATGACAACTATTCAGCCATACTGGAGCACAATATTCTGCGGTAGAGTACACCAAGGCAAGGGTAGACGTTCGCAAGACAGGTGTGGAGGAACCCCAGGAGGATCCGCAGAGTTTCTGAATAATATTGTTGCGTGCTTTCAGTTTCTGTGCCGTCTTTTCCAAGTGAGATTTGAAGGTTAGGCTTCTATCAAGGATTATGCCTAAATACTTGGGATTGAAGTTGTGTTTGACCTTCAAAATGTACTTTGAGTTCAGTCTTAGCACTTGCGTTGTGTAAATGAAAGCAACATACTTCCGTTTTTGATGGATTGGGCTTTAGCCTCCATTGTCGAAAATACGTTCCCATTACACTAAGATCTTCTGTTAGGACCTCCTCTGCTTCCTCCATTGTTTTGCTCACTGTAGCAAGTGCCCAGTCATCGGTGTATCCAAATTTCCGTGATACTGTGTCAGGAATGTCAGCTAGGTACAAAGCAAACAGGAGAGGTGCCAGCACTGATCCCTGGGCCAAACCATTGTTTAAGGTTTTCTTACAACTGGTTAAATCACCCATGATAAGTTGAAAGGTTCGATTTGCAATCATATTGTTCAAGAGGTACATAATTTTCTTACATGGAATCACCTTCAGAAACTTATATAGAAGTCCTTCCCTCCACGCAGTGTCATATGCGGCAGAAAGATCGATGAACGCCACTGAAACCTTCTTGTTCTTTTGAAATTCAGCTTCAATTAAAGTTGTCAAGGCTAAAACTTGGTCACTTGTTATGATCCTTAGTGGTTGAGGATCACAAAATACTCCAGCTAAGTAACAAAACATAGGACAAGCTCTAGAGAGGTGGCAACTGGACTGACCGCAAATCTGAACCTATCCAACACACTAAAGGTAGCCGGTGAACGTGTCTAAAATCCTAGACGTCTCGAGCCAGCCTGAGGAACTAACTACCCCTAGAGAGAAAGAAAGACCTCACTTGCCTCCAGAGAAATAATCCCCAAAGATATAGAAGCCCCCAACAAATAATAACGGTGAGGTAAGAGGAAGGCACATACACAGGGGTGAAAGCAGATTCAGCAAATGAGGCCCACTAATACTAGATAGCAGAAAATAGAAAAGGGGTCTGTGCGGTCAGTAAAAAACCCTTACAAAATATCCACACTGAGATTTCAAGAACCCCCGCACCAACTAACGGTGTGGGGGGAGAAACTGTCCCCTAGAGCAACCAGCAAGCGAGGAAATCACATTTTAGCAAGCTGGACAAGAAACATGATGAATGCTGATAATCAAAAAATAAACAAACAAAAACTTAGCTTGTCTTGGAGAGACTGGGAGCAAGGTAGTCACAAGGAATCTGAAGAGCACTGAATACATTGCGAGCAGGCAAGGAACTGAGTATCCAGGTGAGCTAAATAGGAAACCAACCAAGGATAACGAACCAGCTGATGCTGCCAACCTGCAGAAAGACAACACTACACAGTACCACTTGTGACCACTAGAGGGAGCCCAAAAATAGAGTCCACAACAGTACCCCCCCCTTGAGGAGGGGTCACCGAACCCTCATCAAGGCCCCCAGGGCGATCAGGATGAGCCGCGTGGAAGGCATGAACCAAATCGGCCGCATGAACATCAGAGGCGACAACCCAGGAATTATCCTCCTGACCATAGCCCTTCCACTTAACCAAATACTGAAGCCTCCGTCTAGAGATACGAGAATCCAAAATCTTCTCCACCACGTACTCCAATTCGCCCTCGACCAGCACCGGAGCAGGAGGCTCAACAGAAGGAACCGCAGGTACCACATACCTCCGCAACAAAGACCTATGGAACACATTATGAATGGCAAACGATGCTGGGAGATCCAAACGAAAAGACACCGGGTTAAGGATTTCTAAGATCTTATAAGGACCGATGAAGCGAGGCTTGAATTTAGGAGAGGAGACCTTCATAGGAACATACCGAGAAGACAGCCACACCAAATCCCCAACACGAAGTCGGGGACCCACACCGCGGCGGCGGTTGGCAAAGCGCTGAGCCTTCTCCTGTGACAACCTCAAATTGTCCACCACATGGTTCCAAATCTGCTGCAACCTATCCACCACAGAATCCACCCCAGGACAGTCAGAAGACTCAACCTGACCCAAGGAAAAACGAGTATGGAAACCAGAATTGCAGAAAAAAGGCGAAACCAAAGTAGCAGAACTAGCCCGATTATTAAGGGCAAACTCGGCCAATGGCAAAAAAGTCACCCAATCATCCTGATCAGCAGAAACAAAACATTTCAAATAAGTTTCCAACGTCTGATTAGTTCGCTCGGTTTGGCCATTAGTCTGAGGATGGAAGGCCGACGAAAAAGACAAATCAATGCCCATCTTAGCACAAAAAGTCCGCCAAAACCTGGACACAAACTGGGATCCTCTATCAGACACAATATTTTCAGGAATGCCGTGCAAGCGAACCACATTCTGAAAAAATAGAGGAACCAAATCGGAGGAAGAAGGCAACTTAGGCAAGGGCACCAAATGGACCATCTTGGAAAAACGATCACACACCACCCAGATGACAGACATTTTCTGAGATACTGGAAGATCCAAAATAAAATCCATGGAAATGTGCGTCCAAGGCCTTTTTTTTGGAATAGGCAAAGGCAAAAGCAAACCGCTGGCACGAGAACAGCAAGGCTTAGCCCGAGCACAAATTTCACAAGACTGCACAAAAGAACGCACATCCCGCGACAAGGAAGGCCACCAGAAGGACCTAGCCACCAAATCTCTGGTACCAAAAATCCCAGGATGACCCGCCAACACCGAAGAATGAACCTCGGAAATAACTCTGTTGGTCCATCTCTCCGGGACAAACAGTCTCTCTGGTGGACAACGGTCAGGTCTATCCGCCTGAAATTTCTGCAGCACTCGTCGCAAATCTGGGGAAATGGCAGACAAAATCACTCCCTCTCTGAGAATACCAGCCGGCTCAGAAACTCCCGGAGAGTCAGGCACAAAACTCCTAGAAAGTGCATCAGCTTTCACGTTCTTCGAACCAGGCAGGTATGAGACCACGAAGTTGAAACGGGAGAAAAACAACGACCAACGAGCCTGTCTAGGATTCAGGCGCTTGGCAGATTCAAGGTAAATCAGATTTTTGTGATCAGTCAAGACCACCACGCGATGTTTAGCTCCTTCGAGCCAATGTCGCCACTCCTCAAATGCCCACTTCATAGCCAACAACTCCCGATTACCAACATCATAATTCCGCTCGGCAGGCGAAAACTTTCTTGAAAAGAAAGCTCATGGCTTCATCACAGAGCCATCAGAGCTTCTCTGCGACAAAACAGCCCCTGCTCCAATCTCAGAAGCATCAACCTCAACCTGGAAGGGGAGACAGACATCTGGCTGACATAAGACTGGAGCTGAAGAAAACTGGTGCTTCAGCTCCCGAAAGGCCTCCACGGCCGCAGGAGACTAATTAGTAACATCAGAACCCTTCTTGGTCAAATCCGTCAAAGGTTTAACCACGCTAGAAAAATTAGCGATGAAACGACGGTAAAAATTAGCAAAACCCAAGAACTTCTGAAGACTCTTAACAGACGTGGGCTGAGTCCAGTCATGAATAGCCTGGACCTTGACTGGGTCCATCTCCACAGTAGAAGGAGAAAAAATAAAACCCAAAAAGGAGACCTTCTGTACTCCGAAGAGGCATTTTGAGCCCTTCACAAATAAAGCATTAGCACGCAGGACCTGAAACACCATCCTGACCTGCTTCACATGGGACTCCCAATCATCAGAAAAGACCAAAATGTCATCCAGATAAACAATCATAAATTTATCCAGATATTCTCGGAAGATGTCATGCATGAAGGACTGAAACACAGAAGGAGCATTAGAGAGTCCAAAAGGCATCACCAAGTACTCAAAATGGCCTTCAGGCGTATTAAATGCTGTTTTCCATTCATCTCCCTGCTTAATGCGCACAAGGTTATACGCACCACGGAGATCTATCTTGGTGAACCAACTGGCACCCTTAATCCGAGCAAACAAATCAGACAATAGTGGTAAAGGATACTGAAATTTGACTGTGATTTTATTCAGAAGACGATAATCTATACAAGGTCTCAAAGAACCGTCCTTCTTGGCCACAAAAAAAAATCCTGCACCAAGAGGGGAAGAGGATGGGCGAATATGTCCCTTCTCCAAAGACTCCTTTATATAACTCCGCATCGCGGCATGCTCTGGTATAGACAGATTAAAAAATCGTCCCTTAGGGAATTTACTACCAGGAATTAAATTTATAGCACAGTCACAATCCCTATGAGGGGGCAGGGCACTGGACCTGGGCTCATCAAATACATCCTGGTAGTCAGACAAAAACTCAGGGACCTCAGAAGGAGTGGAAGAAGCAATAGACACCAACGGAGCATCGCCATGAATTCCCTGACAACCCCAACTTGACAGACATAGCTTTCCAATCTAAAACTGGATTATGAGCCTGCAGCCATGGCAGACCCAAAACGACAACATCATGCAAATTATGCAGAACAAGAAAGCGAATCACCTCCTGATGTATGGGAGTCATGCACATGGTCATTTGCGTCCAATACTGAGGCTTATTCTCAGCCAATGGCGTAGCATCAATTCCCCTCAGAGGAATGGGAAATTCCAAAGGCTCCAGGACAAAACCACAGCGCCTGGCAAACGACAAATCCATCAGATTCAGGGCAGCACCCGAATCCACAAAAGCCCTAACCGGGTAGGATGACAAAGAACAAATCAAAGTAACAGACAAAATAAATTTAGGCTGCATAGTACCAATGGTGACAGGTTTAGCGATTTTTTTAAAGCGTTTAGAGCATGCTGAGACAACATGAGTAGAATCACCACAGTAAAAGCACAACCCATTTTGACGTCTATGACTTTGTTGCTCAATTCTGGTCAGAGTTCGGTCACATTGCATAGACTCAGGTCTCTGTTCAGAAAATACCGCCAAAGGATGAGCAGATTTGCGCTCCCGCAAACGCCGATCAACCTGAATGGCTAAAGCCATAGAATCACTCAGACTTGTAGGGGTGGGAAACCCCACCATAACATTCTTAACGGCCTCAGAAAGACCTTCTCTGAAATTTGCAGCCAGGGCACACTCATTCCATTGAGTAAGCACCGACCATTTCCGAAATTTTTGACAATACAACTCTGCTTCATCCTGACCTTGAGAGATAGCCAGCAACGCTTTTTCTGCCTGATTCTCAAGATTAGGCTCTTCATAAAGCAGTCCAAGAGCCAGAAAAAATGCATCTACATTAAGCAATGCAGGATCTCCTGGCGCCAGAGAGAAAGCCCAATCTTGAGTGTCACCACGTAACAAGGAGATAACAATTTTAACTTGCTGAGCGGAATCACCAGAGGAACGAGGTCTCAGAGATAGAAATAACTTACAATTATTCTTAAAATTTAGAAACCTAGATCTATCTCCAGAAAACAACTCAGGGATGGGTATTTTTGGTTCAGACATAGGGCTATGAATAACAAAATCCTGAATACTTTGCACCCGTGCAGCAAGATGATCCACACTAGAAGCCAGAGTCTGAACATTCATGTCTGCAGCTGAGCTCAAAACCACCCAGAGTTCAAGGGGATGAAAGAAGCTAAACAGACTGCAGCAAAGGAAAAGCGGGAGGAAAAAAAAAAAAATGTACTCAGGTCTTCTTTTTATCCCACTTCTGCGATGCATTAAACACTTTAGGGCCTGCTCTACTGTTATGATCCTTAGTGGTTGAGGATCACAAAATACTCCAGCTAAGTAACAAAACATAGGACAAGCTCTAGAGAGGTGGCAACTGGACTGACCGCAAATCTGAACCTATCCAACACACTAAAGGTAGCCGGTGAACGTGTCTAAAATCCTAGATGTCTCGAGCCAGCCTGAGGAACTAACTACCCCTAGAGAGAAAGAAAGACCTCACTTGCCTCCAGAGAAATAATCCCCAAAGATATAGAAGCCCCCAACAAATAATAATGGTGAGGTAAGAGGAAGGCACATACACAGGGGTGAAAGCAGATTCAGCAAATGAGGCCCACTAATACTAGATAGCAGAAAATAGAAAAGGGGTCTGTGCGGTCAGTAAAAAACCCTTACAAAATATCCACACTGAGATTTCAAGAACCCCCGCACCAACTAACGGTGTGGGGGGAGAAACTCAGTCCCCTAGAGCAACCAGCAAGCGAGGAAATCACATTTTAGCAAGCTGGACAAGAAACATGATGAATGCTGATAATCAAAAAATAAACAAACAAAAACTTAGCTTGTCTTGGAGAGACTGGGAGCAAGGTAGTCGCAAGGAATCTGAAGAGCACTGAATACATTGCGAGCAGGCAAGGAACTGAGTATCCAGGTGAGCTAAATAGGAAACCAACCAAGGATAACGAACCAGCTGATGCTGCCAACCTGCAGAAAGACAACACTACACAGTACCGCTTGTGACCACTAGAGGGAGCCCAAAAATAGAGTTCACAACAGTCACTGCAGTTTCGAGCAGGTCTAAAGCCGGCTTGCTCTATAGGTATTGAGTCAAAAATCTTTAAATTGATCTTGTTATAGATTAAGCGTTCTAACAGCTTGTAAAGGCAGCTCAATAAAGCAATGGGTCTATAGCTTGATGGATTATCTTCAGGCTTCCCAGGTTTTAACAATGCAATGATCTTGGCGTGTTTTAATTTACTGGGGACTTGAGCATTCTCCATGATATCTGAGAAGAACTTTGCCAACCATTTTTTCGCAAAAGGTCCACAATTTTTGAGAAATTCGGGATGAATCCCATCAAATCCAGGAGCTTTGTTACTTTTAGTATCAACAAGGGCAATTTCAATGTCACAAGTTGTAAAAGGACGGGAATATTCTTCAGTTGATGCCACAGATGATTTTAGTAGCTTAAACTTATTTTTAACTTCTATGGTATGAGCTCGGTCTTTAGGGGTTCTTGAGGTGTTCACAATGTGTGCTGCAATTTGATTTGGAGTTACAGCATTCGTTTTCTGTTTTGCTTTACGGTTTCCTTCTAGTTTTCTTATAAGAGACCACGCTTTTCTACTGGACCTTTTAAAGTCCAAGTTCTCAACTGTTTCCATCCATTTGGCACAACGTGCTGCATTCAGTTTGTTCAGCAACTCATCACCGATTTCACCATCTTCACTCTCAAGAAATTGTCTGTATAGTTGTTCACATTCCTCAGTCCAGCCTGGAATGTATTCTTTGCGGAAGCCATGTGGTATTGATTTCTTTGCAGCTTTAATAACAGCTTTACAGAACCGCTCATAGTTTTTACTGATTGGAGGTATCCAACCAATACACTTGTCAAGATGATCTGCAAACTTTTTCCAGTTGGCTTTAACAAAATTCCATCGAGGACGTGGGTACGAAGTTACAAGAGGAATGGATACTCCAACAGTGATGTTGACAGGGCGATGCTGACTTCAAGGGAAATGTTTGACAACACTCCGAGTTGTACATAAAGGTTGATTGTTTCTATTGCGTGATACGAAACATAAATCAGGGTTGTATCCTCTCTGCCAGGCTGCTGATTGGAAGGTTGGAAAATCCTTTGCATCAAAAACCAAGAATGTGTTGTGCACGTCAGACCAGTTTACTAGGTGCTCACCATTGTCGTCATTACTAGCATATTGCCAGAGCTCATGGTGACTGTTGAAATCTCCTATATACACGGTAGGATGTGGATGGACATGGATAACTTCAGTAGGCCATTGTACTGCAGGAGGCTTGTAAATATTAACAATTGTGATATCACCAACTTTAATCACAGCTTCATGGATGTAATTTTCAACAGATGTAGAAACAAGCTTTACATTTTCAATGTTGCCTTTCACATAGGTAGCTACACCATAGTGTGGGTCATATGTAGCACCAATTAAATCAAAACCAGCAATGGAGCCACGAGTTAGAAGTTGGTCTTCATTTTCAACATGAGTTTCCTGAAGAACAAGAACGTCTATTTTGTTAGCAGTGAGAAACTTGTGAAGGAAATCACATTTTGAGCGGCTGATACCTTCAATATTAATTTGGCAGATTTTCACAGTGGGTCCAAGATCTTTCGTTTGAGGAGTGTCATTTGTGATGGTACCATTATTTGTAGACATTATCAAATTTGATCCTTTGTTGATTATCAAATATGATGTAAAATATATTGACCAGGAGATCTAGATGTAGTTTTATTGTTTGGTCGTCAAGGTTGTTAGTCCTTTAGCATTACCCAGGGTGCACCACGTGGAGGCGGACTAAAGTTACAAAAACGTTAACGTTAACGTTTCAAAAATTTGGCATGATCAATAAAGTCAAAATTGGCTCACTAAGTTCTCTAAGGGGGTTAAATAAGTCCACTGTATCTGAAACTATAATACTATGTCAACTTTAGGATCGGAGAAATTTCCCAAAATTGTTCTGCTTCTAAATGTTCCCAAATGATGTTCTGCTACCTGTTTAGATGCCTAATGTTTCTATGTTGTAGTCTTGCATATTCTTTATACAAGCAGCACTTAGACTGTCTGGAGATGAATCCATTTCTCTGTCTGACACAGCGGATTCATCTGGGTTTAATATGTATTAATGAGAGCTATTTATTTTCGTTTAAAGGGATGTCTGCGGTGGGAGACGAGTCATGTTTAAATGGGCTTGGAGATGCACCCTTTTTTTTTTTTTTTTTTAAAGTCCATTGCCTTAGCTATGAGATGCCCTTAATATTAATAGAACCCTGAACGTGGCACATTTTTTTTACAGAACTGCAACACATTGATCTACAATTTCTGTGCACAAAGGGGTTATTGAAATATTTAATTTTCTCTTAGTGATCGGATGTTTCATAGCCATCTGCTCGGCTACACCATTTCCTGGCTTCCCAAAGTACTTCTCAGGCACTCTGAGAAATGCAGATGTCATGGAAACACAAGATACTCAGTTTTGTTTGTGAAACTGTGGCTGATAATAAAAAAAAAATGACATGCTTACAGGAATAGACGAGGAGGCTGTGGACGAGCCCAGAAGAGCACTGATAGTGCCGAGTGTGGAGTCGTGCTAAAAACACAGATACACATAGAGGATTGACAAGCAGGCATGTGTATTATTGGATTCAATTCACACATAGCAGCTTGTGATGAGCAGAGGTGATGTATACTAATATTAATTTGGAGCAGTACTGGATAATTGATAAATGACTGGGAGATGAAATTCTGTACCGATGCTTTCATATATCCTGATTTCACCACAAACAGATTTTATTTGGAATATATACCTAGATCCTGCATAAAAATAACTTGTTTTTACTGTGTTTGCCAGGGAAAATGTCACGTAAGATAGGAGTTATTGACTTAGAAAATTGTTTCCCTTTTAAAAGGCCAGGTAAAATATTGGTCACTATGGTTACTGACATGGGCATTCTTGCTTTAAAGTGCATCTGTCATGAGACAGGGACACTATCAAGATGGCTATCTGCAGGATGTCTCATAGAGCTTCACTAGTGATCCCCGCGAAGGATGGTTTGGGAGGTGCACATTACTGTGCAGGTAGGCAGCGTAGCACGAGGGGAAACCGGACAGTAATGTGGCTCTCAGAGAAATAGCATCTCTGCACGGACTCTCGGCACTAATGATTTGCTGACAGCCGAGAGTTTGGCAGGGAACCTTACATTACAAGAAGAAGCAGCTTTCCTCCTCACAAAATCTCATTAGTGGAATATATAATGCATATTGCCTTATTCTCATGTGATGCAAAGCAGGAGCCAGATGTCACTGAGAGGCCAGCTGACATAAAGTTCCATGCAGTCAGCGTGTGTCATGGTAGCTGGAGTGGGTGTTGGACAGCTAAAGCTATGTGCCCACGTTGCGGATACGTGTGCGGATTTTTCCACACCGTTTTTTTAAATTCCGCAGGTAAAACGCACTGCGCTTTATCTGCGGATTACCAGCAGATTTACCATGGATTTCCTTTGTTTTTTGTGTGGTTTCACACCTGCGGATTCCTATAAAGGAGCAGGTGTAAAACGCTGCGGAATCCGCAAAAAGAATTGACATGCTGCGGAAACTACAATGCAATGTTTCCGCGCTGTATTTTCAGCACCTTGGGCACTTCGGATTTGGTTTTCCATAGGTTTACATGGTTCTGTAAACTGGATGGAAAACTGCTGCAAATCCGCAGCGTCAAATCCGCTGCGGATCCGCCGGCAAATCCGCAACATGTACACATACCCATACACTTCCCGCATGTCCACATCAATTGTCATTACCGGAGACCAGGGGCAGACACTGACAGCTTGGGGCCCCTGTGCAAGAACAAGAAGTGTGTCTGGGCCCCTCTCCTTCTATTGCAACAAAGCTACAGATATATAAACAGCTCCAGCAAAAATTGAGACCACCACATCAAAACCCTGTCATGGGCTGCCCAATCTCCAGACCTGAACCCCATTGAAAACCTCTGGAATGTAATCAAGAGGATGATGGATAGTCACAAGCCATCAAACAAAGGAGAACTGCTTACATTTTTGTGCCAGGAGCAGTGTGAAAGACTAGTGGAAAGCATGCCAAGACGCATGAAAGCTGTGATTAAAAATCATGGTTATTCCACAAAATATTGATTTCTGAACTCTTCCTGAGTTAAAACATTAGTATTGTTGTTTCTAAATGATTATGAACTTGTTTTCTTTGCATTATTTGAGGTCTGAAAGCACTGTTTTGTTTTTTTTTTAATTTTGACCATTTTTCTTTGTCAGAAAAAAATACAAAATGTATTGCTTGGAAATTCGGAGACATGTTGTCAGAAGTTTATAGACTAAAAGAACAATTTATATTTTACTCAAAAATATATAAAGAGAAAAATCAGACAAACTGAACATTTTACAGTGGTCTCTTTTGCCAGAGCTGTATATATATCTTACATAGTCTTCTTTATTATGTATATTGCCATCCCTTAATACACAGTGCCCTCTCTTGCTATGTACATCTCGGTCCCTTACATATCGGATTATATAGAGCCATGTTCTTTATTACATACCGTCCTGTCTTATTAGATGTACGATGCAATGACGGCTGATGGATCATGGGAAAGCTTCTTTTCCAATGGAGGAGCTGATGGACCTGTCGTCTGGTCACTGGCTGCTCCATCGGCAGTCATTTTATATTTTAACAAGAGAGAGGACTACTGTATGTAATAAGAGAGGGCGCTGTGAATAACAAAAGTAACAAGAATACACTATGTGAGAGTCAGCACTATACATAACAGCAGAAAAAGTTATATAATAAGGGATGGCAAAATATACAGTATAACTAGAGAGGATGGTAAGTAATAAGGGACAGTGTTATACATAACAATAGAGGAAACTATAACTAAAGTTGGCGCTATACATAAAAAGTGAGTACACTATATACTAAGGGTCTGTGCTATACATAATAAGTGAGGACATTATATACTAAGAGACTGTGCTATACATAATAAGGCTACATTCCTGTATCTGTGTGCAGTGTCGGTGTGCTCCCCACTGTTACAGACGCATTGAGCATGTCCTATTCTGATCCTCAAAATCGGATCAGAACAGGACATTCTCTGACCTTTATGGATCTCTTTCTCAAATTCCTGATTTTCACGGATGTATGAATGGACCTATAAAACTGTACAAGATGATGTGCGGTCCGATAAAAAATTCTGGAAACACAAGGACATTTTACACAAATGTGAGAATGTAGAATAAGGGATTTTACAGATAACATTATCACTCCACGTCACACAGTGCAGATTCAGAATAATATTTACATCCAGGCACTTACTGCTGACGTCTTGTCTAATAAGAGCCGTTTTCTGCTGATTCTTCTCTATCTGGTCAGACCTTCACGTCGACATCTCCCAGCCGCTGCTCGTCTTGTCACGATGATCATCGCAGCCCTAAAAATAACAAGGTCACATACTTGTGCCTCCCCTCTGAATACAGATATTTACCCCACCATTAAAAATATAAAGTGATAAGCGAAACTGTGTCCCCCATTAACTAAAATATAAATTATTCAGTCTGTGACTCTCACCAATTAACTATAAGGCTATGTGCGCACAGAAAATATGCAAGGTTTTACAGTACAAGCGAAGTGTATGAGATCCTTGAAGTCTCATGCACACATTGCTTATTTTTTCCTTGCAGATTAAAATCTGCATAATGTCAATTCTTGCAGAGTTTTTTACCCATACTAATGAGTGGGGAAAATACGTAACAAAAGCATGGCGAAAACATTGCAAAAAAATAAAATTGTTTTACATAGTGTTCTTCCTGTCAATCCTAAACGTGTGCACATAGCCTTAGCCCCTGTCCTGTTTCCCCCCAATTGATTATAAATACTTGATAGCATCATAATGAATTTGGGGTGGGAGAAGACATTATCAGGTACTGAGCATCCTTCCAATTCATTACAAGTCCCTGACAGTGTCTTCTCCCACCTTTCAGTTCATAATAAAAGAGTCCAATGCACCTTACCCCTTCTCTCCCAATCCCCAAAAAATGTTAAGCCCCTGATAGTATCACAATAAATTGTGAGATGGGGAAGGAAACTATCAGGGGCTTAGCACCCTTCCTGCACCACCTAATTTATTTTACATCCATATCTAATGTCCTCCTCCTCCTCCCCCTGTTCCTAAGTCCATTATAAGTCCCCCTTACTCCCATCCCAATCCCTCACATTGCTCATTGTCCTCTCCCCCGCCTTCATCATTGCCCTTTCTACCACCTCTATCATTGCCCTCTCCACCACCCTCATCATTGCCCCCTCCCCCACCTCCATCATTGCCCTCTCACCCACCCCATCATTACCCTTTCACCCACCACCTCCATCATTGCCCTCTACACCTCCTCAATCATTGTTCTCCCACACCACCTCCATCATTGCCCTCTCCGCCACCACCCCAATCATTGCCCTCTGCACAACATCAGTCATTGCCTTTTTCCTCACCCCAATCATTTTTCTCTCCCACCACCTCCATCATTGCCCTCTACACCACCTCAATCATTGTTCTCCCACACCACCTCCATCATTGCCCTCTACACCACCTCAATCATTGCCCTCTGCACCACATCAATCATTGCCTTTTTCCTCATCCCAATCATTTTTCTCTCCCACTACCTCCTTCATTGCCCTCTCCACTACCCCAATCATTGTTGCCCTCGCCACTACCCCAATCATTGCTCCCCTAACCACCTCTGTTATTGCCCTCTCCACCACCTCCATCATTGCCCTGTCCACCACCTCCATCATTACCCTCTCCACCACCCCAATCATTGTTCTCCCCCACCACCAACATCACTGCCCTCTCCACCACCCCAATCATTCTTCTCCCCATCACCCCCATTATTGCCCTCTCCATCCCCAATGTATTGTTAAATAAAAAAGACACAGCACTACTCACCTCGCACATTCCCTCGAAGCCGCAGCATCATCGTCGCTGGCAGCTCTCTGTATGACACAAGCACGCTAAACGATGACATCATCCAGCCGTGCATCCGTGTTAGACAGGAAGAACTGGAAGGAGAAAGAAGATAGAAACCCTGCAGCTCTGCTCTGCTGCCATTTTCTCCTGTAGGCAGCAGAGTAGGCAGCGGAGCTGCAGGGATTACTACCTGCCCGCTGCACATGAGGGCAATCTGACCATGGGCCCCCTGGTGCCTTGAGGCTGGAGAAACAGGACAGATGGCCCTCATTATTAGCCACCCTTCAGTGGCTCCCCACCACCTCCAGGCCCCGCTGCATCTGCTCCGGCTGCCCCAGCAGTATGTTCCCCTCTGTCTCTGTCCCCCAGGAGCACTCCTAGAAAGGTGATACCTGGGTGCAGGTGTTGGACTACCCATGGTGTTAGTACAACTGAAAGCACCCAGACACACAAATGAAAAAAACAATGTAACACTTATTTACTGAAGGAAATTTTTGTATCAGCAAATAAAAAATTATTGTTATTGTTTTAAAGGGAATCTATAAGTGGGATATCACCACCCAAACTGTAGCTCTTCCAAAGACAAGTCTAGCAACACCTTTACATGACCAGTACATTTCTCCATAACTAAAAAATCAGTGTTTCCACTGCTATTCAAATGAAGTTGTAGAGATGAAGCTTCTGTCACACCAGCTCTATTCCCTACTCAGCTCCTCCTCCTCCTTGATTGACAACCTCTATGCTGTGTGACTTCAAGCAAAGGAGTTGATGATAACTAAGCAAGAGGAGACTGTGCTGGGTGGGGAATAGAGCTGGAGTGACAGAAGTTTTAAACTTACAAGGATTTTTTTGATTTACATATCAATTTAAATGCTGAATTTTCAGTAATGAAGGAACAGACTGGTCATGTAAAAGTATTGCTAGACTTTGAAAAAGCTATATGCCCATATAAATCGTTTGATGTGTGAAACCATGCTGACATATTCCCTTTAAGGGAGATCTTACACCAGGTTTTTGCTCCATCTGAGAGACCCTGATTCCTATGACGTATTACTTACTGGGCTGCCTGCTAAAAATCATTGCTTTATCTGCTGCAGATCTATAGTACCAGTTCTTTGGATGCTGAGTCCTTTGATTAACAGCTTTATGTGCACTTTGTACATAGGTAGAAAACTGACAATCAGTGGTGAGGGTGGGGTTATACAACACTCATGAATATGGAGGACTACATGACAGCAGGTTTATTAGTCCTCAGTTTATAATGTTCTACTGATAAAACTATGATTTTATCAAAATTATCACAAACAGGCCAGTAATTGACACCCTGGAATAAGGGTCTCTGTCTCTAAATTAGGCTGCTCTCAGATTAGGTAGCAAAACCTGATGACATATTCTCTTTAAAGCCACTGTAGATGTAGTTCGCAGCATATAATACATTTATTCTTTTGTGTATGCGAGAAGGTTTCATGAAATGTAAGTGTAAAGCCCTTGCAATGGGAGGCTTTCCGTTCACTGCTATCCACCTCCCGAAACAGCTGTCTGTGGATGGATACCATGCTTGGCATAGGTGGTTTTCCTTTATTGGAAGTTTTCCTTTATCGGATGCTGCCCTTCCCGTGGTTGTTCCTACTCTACATGCATTTGCATATTGGGGCAGTGTTCTGGATCACTGTGTTGAGAAACACGTGATGGTGTCTCCGCGGTGTTGGATGTTTTGGTCTCCACGAGGTCAATCATCTGTACCTTCATAGCTTTTCTACTAGGCACTGCTCCTAATAGCCAGTTTCCTACTCCACACTGATGAGGGGCAAAAACCCCGAAACAGCTGTCTGTGGATGGATACCATGCTTGGCATAGGTGGTTTTCCTTTATTGGAAGTTTTCCTTTATCGGATGCTGCCCTTCCCGTGGTTGTTCCTTCCCGGGGAAAGGCCTGGCTATTCACTGCTTGCATTGAGAAACACGTGATGGTGTCTCCGCAGCTACTCTACATGCATTTGCATATTGGGGCAGTGTTCTGGATCACTGCGTTGAGAAACACGTGATGGTGTCTCCGCGGTGTTGGATGTTTTGGTCTCCACGAGGTCAATCATCTGTACCTTCATAGCCTTTCTACTAGGCACTGCTCCTAATAGCCAGTTTCCTACTCCACACTGATGAGGGGCAAAAACCCCGAAACAGCTGTATGTGGATGGATACCATGCTTGGCATAGGTGGTTTTCCTTTATTGGAAGTTTTCCTTTATCGGATGCTGCCATTCCCGTGGTTGTTCCATCCCAGGGAAAGGCCTGGCTATTCACTGCTTACGTTGAGAAACACGTGATGGTGTCTCCGCAGCTACTCTACATGCATTTGCATATTGGGGCAGTGTTCTGGATCACTGCGTTGAGAAACACGTGATGGTGTCTCCGCGTGTTGTGAATTCTGTTTGTGGGCTCCCTCTGGTGGTTACTGCTGGTACTGGGTGACTTTGGTGGGTTGCGGCCTTTGGTTTCCACCTGTCCATCAGAGGCTGGGTGTTTCCTATTTTACCTGGCCTTTCTGTCATTCCCTTGCCGGCTATCAATGTATTCAGATGTGCTCTGTTTGGTTCCTGCCTACCTGCTCCCAGATCTTTCAGGATAAGCTAAGTGCTGATTTTCAGTTGTTTGGTTTTTTGTCCAGCTTGCTTATTATGTCTCTATGCTAGCTGGTAGCTCTAGTGGACTGAGGTTCTCCCCATGTGCCATGAGTTGGCACATGGGTTCTTGTAATCTCAGGATGGTTTTTTGATTAGGGTTTTTTTGCTGACCGCTCAGTCCCCTTTTGTATCGTTCTGCTTTCTAGTTTACAGCGGGCCTCAATTTGCTAAATCTATATATATCATCTCTATGTGTGTGCCTTCCTCTCATTTCACCGTCAATACATGTGAGGGTTCGGTGACCCCTCCTCAAGGGGGGGGTACTGTTGTGAATTCTGTTTGTGGGCTCCCTCTGGTGGTTACTGCTGGTACTGGGTGACTTTGGTGGGTTGCGGCCTTTGGTTTCCACCTGTCCATCAGAGGCTGGGTGTTTCCTATTTTACCTGGCCTTTCTGTCATTCCCTTGCCGGCTATCAATGTATTCAGATGTGCTCTGTTTGGTTCCTGCCTACCTGCTCCCAGATCTTTCAGGATAAGCTAAGTGCTGATTTTCAGTTGTTTGGTTTTTTGTCCAGCTTGCTTATTATGTCTCTATGCTAGCTGGTAGCTCTAGTGGACTGAGGTTCTCCCCATGTGCCATGAGTTGGCACATGGGTTCTTGTAATCTCAGGATGGTTTTTTGATTAGGGTTTTTTTGCTGACCGCTCAGTCCCCTTTTGTATCGTTCTGCTTTCTAGTTTACAGCGGGCCTCAATTTGCTAAATCTATATATATCATCTCTATGTGTGTGCCTTCCTCTCATTTCACCGTCAATACATGTGAGGGGGCAACTATATCTTTTGGGGTTCATTCCTCTGGAGGCAAGTGAGGTCTTTATTTTCTCTGCAGTACTAGTTAGCTCTTAGGCTGGTGCGTGGCGTCTAGAACCAACGTAGGCACGCTCCCTGGCTATCTCTAGTTGCGTTTGTCAGGCGTAGGGCAGCGGTCAGCCCAGGTTCCATCACCCTAGAGCTCGTCCGTTATTTATTTGTACTTTGCTTGTCCTGTGCTATCCCTAGCCATTGGGGATTCATGACATCCACGGTGTTGGATGTTTTGGTCTCCACGAGGTCAATCATCTGTACCTTCATATCCACCTCCACGCGGCGTCCACGATAATGACCAAAGACACATGTCTAGGGGATAACAGTTGCGTTTACTTTTGCAGGAACGGGAAAATATGACATGGAGTAAATGCTTCACAGCTCACAGGGTTAAACCACAGCGACTACAGTACAGAGTTAGATTCTGACATGGAATTGAAGCTTCGGAGCTTTAAGAACCTGCTTCTTTAGATGTAATTATAAACAAACTCTTTGCAACATAAAACATATTATTTCTCACAAACCGTCAAACCCAATACCAAGTGGTGAGGGGGCCATGATAGCCAGGGATACTCCCATAATACAAGACATAACCAAAAGGAGGAAAGGAGCACAAAAACATCCCATGATATAAAAAAGTATCAAATTTTATTCAAAAAAACATGTAAAACATAACTGAAATATATTAGTAAAGAAGTCAAAGAAAAAGTAGAATAAATGACATTTCAGGTGTAAAACACAGTGTCCACCTACATTAGGTTGTGGGAAGAAGCAGAAGATAGCAGCAAGAAAAAAAGTGCAAGTGCTTATGGTCAGTGTTTGTTCCCCCAAAGGTCTATAAGGATTCAATATGATCCAAAAATATACATATATAAAAATATGCCACCTCAGGCTACCCACCAAATAATCATATTACTAAATCAAATTAAAAATACTGAATCATATAAGGTGCTGCCAAAAGAAGGGGGAGGATGGTGAAAAGAAAAAAAGAGGATTACCTAAAAATAGTAATTAATTCAAGTGAAACACGTGTGTACCGCTTTAAGGGAACTAATGCGTACTGGTAAATGCTAACAGCTGCTCTTACCCATAATCTCCACTGTAGGACACTGTGTATGCAGCCCCAACGCGCATTTCATGTAGGCTTCGTCGGGGGGCCGTAACAAAATGTACATTGTCCTGTCTTTAAAAAGGGTCCCAATCAACAATTACTGATGCGGCGCATGCGCAGTGGATCGCCTGCAAGAGAGACGCGTTACATCCAGCCTAACTCTGATACCACTGGGAGGGGAAATCCCCAGTGATGTCAGTTACTGAGGGCACCAGGTAATTAGACCTTCAGCGATGCGACCGATGACGCACACACCACGCATGCGCACGAGCCCGGATGGCACCATCTTAAGTCTGGGCAGACGGTACTGCAGACATCATTAAAAAGGGCCAATGCTCAATACCGTAACAAGTGCAGGTAAGATGGGAATAATATACAACCAAAAGGTAAAAGGGATATTTTCCCAATGTATAGAAATGCCTCTGACACTAAAAAACGGAAAGCATCAATTCAAGAGGACTTTAATCAGCCCATCTAATACTACAAAAACCGCGCATGCGCGTCACACGGACAGCACAATCTTAAGTCCGGGCAGACACCATCAGGACATCTTATCTGGGAGAAAGTCACAGAGGGCATACCAGGATAATCTATATACCAATCTACATTTAAAACGAGAGAAGGGGGTAGGATTTGCACCGTATATAGATGAATGTATAGCTTTGATTCATAGGATGCGTTCCTAAAAAAGTAACAAAGAAAAAAGAGAGAAAATGGGAAGGAGCTTGTGATTGCTTGATACAGAGACAAAATATAATCCTTTAAGGAAAAACTAAGTAAAATCTTTTGTATGGCCTTTGAAAGGGGTATCATTTCTCAAAAAGTAATGGATGGACTGCTTGTGAAGTTACCAGTTGTTCCAACATTCTATCTACTCCCCAAGGTCCACAATGATTCCATGAATCCACCGGGACGTCCGATTGTCTCTGGCATGGGGGGACTATGCAACCCTGTTTGTAAATTTATTGAATGTTATTTGAAACCATAGGTGGAGACGCTGTATGTCAGGGACACTTCGGACGTCCTCAAAGGACTGGATGGTGTACATCTTGAAGGAGATATGGTTCTTGTTACTGCAGATGTTGAATCGTTATATACGAGTATCCGCCATCAGGATGGGTTGGAAGCTGGCCAATTTTTTTTTAAGTCTAGAAATCTGGATGCAGATATTAGCGTCCTGGTGTTGGAGTTGTTGTGGTTCATTCTAACTCATAATTTTTTTACATTCAAGGAACGCTTTTTCTTACAATTGTGTGGAACAGCTATGGGGGCAGCGTGTGCGCCATCTTATGCAAATTTATTCTTCAGGTATTGGGAGAGGAATATATTCCCTGATTTTGCGCACACTGCCTCTCAGATCCTTGGATGGTATACAGTTGTGGCCAAAAGTATTGACACCCCTGCAATTCTGGCAGATAATACTCAGTTTCTTCCTGAACATGATTGCAAACAGAAATTCTTTGTTATTATTATCTTCATTTAATTTGTCTTAAATGAAAAGACACAAAAAGAATTGTCCTAAAGCCAAATTGGATATAATTCCACACCAAACATAAAAAAGGGGGTGGACAAAAGTATTGGCACTGTTCGAAAAATCATGTGATGCTTCTCTAATTTGTGTAATTAACAGCACCTGTAACTTACCTGTGGCACCTAACAGGTGTTGGCAATAACTAAATCACACTTGCAGCCAGTTGACATGGATTAAAGTTGACTCAACCTCTGTCCTGTGTCCTTGTGTGTACCACATTGAGCATGGAGAAAAGAAAGAAGACCAAAGAACTGTCTGAGGACTTGAGAAACCAAATTGTGAGGAAGCATGAGCAATCTCAAGGCTACAAGTCCATCTCCAAAGACCTGAATGTTCATGTGTCTACCGTGCACAGTGTCATCAAGAAGTTTAAAGCCCATGGCACTGTGGCTAACCTCCCTAGATGTGGACGGAAAAGAAAAATTGACAAGAGATTTCAAGGCAAGATTGTGCGGATGTTGGATAAAGAACCTCAACTAACATCCAAACAAGTTCAAGCTGCGCTGCAGTCCAAGGGTAAAACAGTTTCAACCCGTACTATCCGTCGGCGTCTGAATGAAAAGGGACTGTATGGTAGGAGACCCAGGAAGACCCTACTTCTTACCCTGAAACATAAAAAAGCTAGGCTGGAGTTTGCCAAAATTTACCTGAAAAAGCCTAAAACGTTTTGGAAGAATGTTCTCTGGTCAGATGAGACAAAAGTAGAGCTTTTTGGGCAAAGGCATCAACATAGAGTTTACAGGAGAAAAAAAGAGGCATTCAAAGAAAAGAACACGGTCCCTACAGTCAAACATGGCAGAGGATCCCTGATGTTTTGGGGTTGCTTTGCTGCCTCTGGCACTGGACTGCTTGACCGTGTGCATGGTATTATGAAGTCTGAAGACTACCAACAAATTTTGCAGCATAAAGTAGGGCCCAGTGTGAGAAAGCTGGGTCTCCCTCAGAGGTCATGGGTCTTCCAGTAGGACAATGACCCAAAACACACTTCAAAAAGCACTAGAAAATGGTTTGAGAGAAAGCACTGGAGACTTCTAAGGTGGCCAGCAATGAGTCCAGACCTGAATCCCATAGAACACCTGTGGAGAGATCTAAAAATGGCAGTTTGGAGAAGGCACCCTTCAAATATCAGGGACCTGGAGCAGTTTGCCAAAGAAGAATGGTCTAAAATTCCAGCAGATCATTGTAAGAAACTCATTGATGGTTACCGGAAGCGGTTGGTCGCAGTTATTTTGGCTAAAGGTTGTGCAACCAAGTATTAGGCTGAGGGTGCCAATACTTTTGTCTGGCCCATTTTTGGAGTTTTGTGTGAAATGATCAATGTTTTGCTTTTTGCTTCATTCTCTTTTGTGTTTTTTCATTTTAGACAAATTAAATGAAGATAATAATACCAAAGAATTTGTGATTGCAATCATTTTCAGGGAGAGTATTATCTGACAGAATTGCAGAGGTGTCAATACTTTTGGCCACAACTGTAAATACATAGACGGCATTTTGTTCATTTGGCAGAGCTCTGCAGATGATTTGAAAATTTTCATGTCGGACTTGAACCGCAACGACTCCAACATTAGGCTCACATACACCTATCATAGTGAAGAAATCTCCTTCCTGGATGTCTTAATTAAAAAACAAAAAGATGGATTTATTCAGACAGATGTTTACAGGAAGGAGACCTCCGTAAATGCATTACTACATGCTAGATCAGCCCATCCAAACTCAACCATCAAAGCAGTCCTAACCGGTCAATTTATCCGCATGAGGAGGATTTGTTCCTCTGACATGTCTTTTAAAAGACAGGCCGTGGAGCTTGGGGAGCATTTTTGGAACAGGGGATACAGTGGGCGGATCATCAAGAGGGGGTATTCAAGAGCTAGGCAGGGCAACCTCTAGAAATGAATTTCTCCAACCTACTAAGAGGCAATGTGAGGACACTTCTATCAGGTTTATACCCACGCACAATTATCACTGGGATAAAATCCGCAGTATATTACTGAAACACTGGCCAGTATTGAAAACCGAACCAGTGTTATCTAAAATGATTCCTGAATCCCCACTTATGACAGCCAAAAGAGGCAAAAATCTAAAGGATATTCTTGTTAACAGCCATTATGTTGTAAGGATCCCTGATCCATTCAAGGCAGGTCCCCAAAAGAATGGTTGCTTTCCAAGTGGTGATTGCATGGCGTGCAGAAATCTTGTACGCACAACGTGTTTTACATAAGCAGATGGACAATGGCAATATAAGATTAAGGATTATATTTAATGCAGTACAATGCATGTTGTTTATTGTGCTAGATGTTCTTGTGGCCTTTTATATATAGGGCTCACTTCGCGCGAATTGCGAGTTCGGACACGTAAGCACGTTAGAGATATCTTGGCTGCCAAAAATGTCGAACATGTAAGCACATTGAAAACGATCCCCAGACATTTTAGATCCCATCATTTTTGCAATGATACAGTATGTCACGTCTCTTTTGTATATTTTTACACATGGATTTTTCTCCATTTAAATTGATCAGATAACATCATATAGGACGGTTGTATTGGTTCTCTGTAAGGGGTCTGGTTCACAAATATTGTTACTCTCTCTTTTCTGGGAGTTATAATTCTAGCTTACACTTTTGTATGTTTTTACATTGTAACATTGCACTTTTGTATATGAATACGTATCTATTATTGTGTGCAATATTTGTCATTTTTGCACTGTCACTTTATTTTTTAGTAATTTTTGTTGCACTGTCACTTTTATTTTATTTTAGTTTTTGTATCTAAACATGTTATATACATATATAGAAATATAATATTAGTTATGTGGATTATATTTTGTTTCTGCATCAAGCAATCACAAGCCCCTCCCCCTTTTCTTTCTTTTTTCTTTGTCACTTTTTTAGGGTTGCATCCTATGAATCAAAGCTATACATTCCTCTATATATGGCGAAAATCCTACCCCCTTTTCTCGTTTTAAATGTAGATTGGTATGTAGATTATCCTGGTATGCCCTCTGTGACTTTCCCCCAGATAAGATGTCCTGATGGCGTCTGCCCGGACTTAAGATGGTGCTGTCCATGTGACGCGCATGCACGGTTTTTGTAGTATTAGATGGGCTGATTAAAGTCCTCTTTAGTTGATACCTTCCATTATTTACTGTCAGTAGGCATTTCTATACATTGGGAAAATATCCCTTTTACCTTTTGGATATATATTATTCCCATCTTACCTGCACTTGCCGTGGTATCGAGCATTGGTCTTTATTAATGATGTCTGCAATAGCGTCTGCCCAGACTTAAGATGGTGCCGCCTGGGCTGGTACGCATGTGTGGTGTGTGCGGCAGCGGTCGTGTCACTGAAGGTCTCTTTACCTGGTGCCCCCAGTAACTGATGTCACTGGGGATTTCCCCTCCCGGTGGTATCAGAGTGAGACCGGATGTGACATGTCTCTCCTGCAGGTGATCCACTGCGCATGCGCCGCATCAGTAACTGCTGATTGGGACCCTTTTTAAAGACAGGACAATGTACATTTTGTTACGGCCCCCCGACGAAGCCCACTCAAAATGCGCATTGGGGCTGCATACATGGTGTGCTCCAGTGGAGATTATGGGTAAGAGCAGCTGTTAGCATTTACCAGTACATATTAGTTCCCTTAAAGCGGTGCACACATGTGTTTCACTTGAATTAATTACTATTTTTAGGTAATCCTCTTTTTTTCTTTTCACCATCCTCCCCCTTCCTTTGGCAGCACCTTATATGATTCAGTATTTTTAATTTGATTTAGTAATATGATTATTTGGTGGGTAGCCTGAGGTGGTATATTTTTATATATGTATATTTTTGGGTCTTATTGAATCCTCATAGACCTTTGGGGGAACAAACTCTGACCATGAGCACTTGCACTTCTTTTTTTCTTGCTGCTATCTTCTGCTCCTTCCCACCACCTAATGTAGGTGGACACTGTGTTTTACACCTGAAATGTAAATTATTCTTTTTCTTTGACTCCTTTACTAATATAGTTCTGTTATGTTTTACATGTTTTTTTTTAATGTGATACTTTTTTATATCATGGGATGTTTTTGTGCTCCTTTCCTCCTTTTGGTTATGCTCTTTGAATGTAATGTTTGTAAGTTGTTATAGAGAGATTCAGAGTCTGTTGTAGCTTTATGCAGAAGATTTTACATAGCAAGAGTATTTCACCGACCTTGGAGTCCAGGGGTATTTTCTAAGCTTGTCAGGCCTACCAGTGGGTCTTGGAGAGGAGGAGCCTTCACATGTTTGCTGCTCCCAGAGCCAGCTAATTCCAGACTGGGATTTTTCCAGCTCTTCTGGTCTAGATGAGGCGGAAACCTCAGTTTTCATGTCAAAATTTTACATTGCATACATTTCACCAGTGAATGGTGCTGGAACACAACAAATGAGAAAATACCAGGAAAAATACATGAATGAAATGAAAGCACATGCCTAATAACAGTAAAAAAAAAAAAAAAAAGGGTAGCTTGGATGTGAGCTGTAGTGTACAGGATTACTCATGGTCCAGGGGTATTTAAAGGGTCAGACAGAACCTGGACCAGGTCACTACATAAGCAGGTTTAGAGCCTTTCGAGGTGACCAGAGCACAGTTCATTTTGCTTGTTTTTTACAGAATAATCACTGAAAAACACAATCCAACTAATGCCCTGCTTAAGGCGGTTTTTCATGGTTTGGCTTTCTGTGACGACAAACTAGATGCATTCAATCACTCTCAGTTTTGGCACTACTGAAGGAGGTAGGACTGACAAACGTTGTGGTGTGGTAGTGATATAGCACGAGTTCCCGCCAGAGGCATACAAAGAGACAAGTAATTAAAGAGAGACCTTGTTTAGCCTTATCTCTCCTGACTATAGAAAACTTCACTCTGTTGTGGGGGCAATTTATGTGGAGAACGATGTAGCAGTCCTTGTAGGGAAGCCCAAGCCTCCTCTCCCGTGGCTAAACCAGGACTGGACGGGACTTATTTGTTCCAGCCCCCAGAGTGCGAGCAATCAGCTGTGAGACTCCTACCACAGTTTTTGTGAGAAGCCTTCAGTGAGAATTCCTAGCTCTCATATTCATACATTAGCCACTTATTGGCAGCAAAGTTCAAAGCATTAGTCAATCCTCAGTGTAATTGCATATATTTTGTATCTCACAACGACACCCAAAGGGAATTCTGGCACACTGTAGCACATATACTGGCACAATAGTTTCACTCAGTAGCGGTAGGATAGGTACCAGAATCCCACACACTGGTATAACATCCCGTCCACAATGAAAAATTGGCTATTACATGCTGACCTTTAGAGAGTAAAAGCTTTATGCTTCTTGATTTTTGCTGTAACTGCATATTCTCTACATTGTGGCATCTAGAGGATGTTATTGCACACAATCATATTCCGACGTCTTACTAAATTGATATCTGCTGTATGATGAACAAATCTTTCTCCCAAACTGGCTATTTTTATAAGATATTCACTCCTACTAGTAGTGTTCCATTAGTTTCCCACAAATTAATGACTAGAATTTTTTTTTTTTTTTCATTTACAAGAAACTGACATCTCTCCTGACATGCCTAATGTTGTAGACACTGGCAGACCCAGACAGAATAGGGCCCCTGTGCAACAATAATATATTGGCCCTTTGCAGTCCAATAGTGCATCATAATGCAAAATGCCACCGGCTTTGGGGCTGGATGTGAGCCCCTTGTCTCCTGTGCATCTGTGTGGCTGCACGAGTTGCACCACTAATATGTCTGCACCTGGTAATGGATTATAGTATTCCCTGTGCAGGAAGCATTCTGGAGCTCTGTGTTCTGCTATTCCTCTATTATTTCTCATAGAAGTTTATAACTACACAACTGGGCGCTACAGATTAGGAGTGTGATCCTGTAAACCCTGACACTCCTTTTATAGTAGACTAGATGGAGGCCCGATGCTATTGCATCGGGAGGGCGGTAATGTCACGATGGGGGCAGGCTGTGCAGCATTGAGAATCTCTCCCCCCATGTGCTCACCCTCCTATCCACTCTCTCTTTCCCCATGTGCTGACTTCTCCCGTCTGTGCTCTCTTCTTTAACCTGTCTACCCCATGTGCTATGCGCTCCTCCTGTACAAAGATGGCGGCGGTCAGTGAATCATTCGGCTGATCCCGGCAGCGGTGTGTTCACGATGGTGTTCCGCTCGTGGTACCGTGCGTACGACATATACAGTGTGTGTGTGTGTGTGTGGTGCCAATGGCGTATACAGTGTGTGTGTGTGGTGCGTACAGTATATACAGTGTGTGTTTATGTGTGTGTGGTAAGTACGGCGTATACAGTGTGTGTGTGGTGCGATGGTGTTCCACTGGTGGTACTGTGCAAGAGGCTGCGTACGGCATATACAGTTTTTGTGTGTGGTGCGACGGTGTTCCGCTGGTGGTGCTGCACAAGAGGCTGGTACCACCAGCAGTTTCCATATTGAGACAGCCATCAGTTGGGTGTCCCAATATAGTGGTCGGTGAACTTCAGCCGCTTGGAATTCTGGGATCCGGACACATCTGGATGGAAAAGGATGTGAAGACATTACAAGGAAAGTATATATTAAGATTTCCAGTAGAAATATCAGATGATTGTTACAGAACAAAGCTGTAAAAACATGTACCCATCCCACTTTGAAATATAATAATTTACTGAATCCGACATGTCAAAAGTGGTGATAGATTCATTTTAACCTCTTATGGATATGCTGTCCCTCTTCAAGGAGAATGTAGTTGCAATCCAGAAGAGAAAATGCTAAACAGTTTGGGAAATTGCCCTATGTCCTGTACAGATTTCCTGAGAACAAGCATCCTAAATACTGTTTGTATAGTCCCTGTGTCTGTGCCTGCCTCTGCTGTATAATATCCAATATAACTTGATCGCAGCGTCCTGAGGTAATAGAGACAATATATAGGAGAATGTTGTGGACATGAGAAGGGTGTTTCAGTTTTTCAAACATTAGAGAGCTGGGTCAGATCTGCAACCCCGCTGAGTAGCTTACAAGTTCCGATAATGGATGTGCGACGATGAGAGAATGAATGAAAAAAGGGCAAAAGGGAAAAGGACTGACTAAAGGCCAGCACAAAAGAGGCAACAGCAAAGCTCAAACACTAGTCAGCCTTGTATTCATCAATTACGCAGAGACGCTTTAACAAAAACAATTTAAGAAGTGCGAAATAAAAATGTAACAGCCATTGCCGCCCACCTTTCCTGTCACTGTGACTCAGTCGATGTCCCCACACTGAATCCAACCAAGAAGGAGATAATGAGATCTTGTTAGCAAAGCTGGAAATCCGCTCCCTCTCTGAGCATCGTCTCCTCCTCGGAAATAGTGCCCTCTACTACTATCATTACTCCAGCTTTCCCTCTAGATATGTGCATTAGCAAAGCACACCACTGCACCTGCACTGCAGCTTTCTCAATGATCCCTGTGCAAAACCCAAAACATACACAGCATTGTCACACTACCTTTCAACCTTCTACCACAACACCATCTGCTACTCTAAAACTGGTTCCCAAGTCACCACATGTCAGTCCTGCAAAGAGGCACCCACACACAGCTATCTGGCACTGCACCAATCTTTGCAGTGTTCATATGCTCTCTGCATCATTGTCATTGCACCTATCTTAATACTGACTTACTGGTGACATCCTGCCATCTAGTGGGGCCCAAGAGAACAACATCCTTCCTGTATTGTACATTGTAACAATAGCACAAACATTTGTGGGAGATTCTGCAATATTCTGGATTGAGACAAACTCGTAATAAGTCTGTTAGATATTCCTGAGTACAAGCAGTACAAGCTAAAGCGCCATGTTAATTGTTTAGCTCCGGCGTCAGGTCTTGTGAGGGTATGTTCACGTGTGCCATAGGCTGTAATCAAAATTAACCTCTATATTATAGATATATCTCTTTTAGAAAATGTTATTTTCATGCATATATGCGATGCGTTTTAGATTTATGCAATATCAAAATACAAAGAAGAAGCACATGCATAAATTCAGGATCACCGCGATATTAGGAATGCAGAAAGTTTTTTATTTCCAAACCAGAAAAAACACTCACAAGGTTAAAAACATTTAAAACATCCCAAAGGGCACATACATAATAGATCCAATATACAAAATATAATATTCACAATAAATGTATATAATGAAACCACTGGCTACACAAATACTTTGTTACTACAGGATTAGTACATGGTGTTACAAGCAGGTACTGCCAGTCATAACACCCTCCATGATAGGATTAAACGCAATGAAACCTAAATACTAGCTTTTTTTGTGTCCTGCAGTGACATACAACTTTTACTGGGGTGTAACAGCCTCCGGACCCTGTACAATAATGCTTGGGCTGACAGTAATCCCAACACCAAAAATGCATGAGTCCTAAGCAAAACCGGACAAATAGATTTGTGAACCAAGGCAAGCTAATACCTCACCCTAGCCAGTCCTCAGAGGTCGCCCCATGCCCCTGCAAGCAGCTCTGTAGCCAAGTGGAGAAAGAGGACCCACACGTTCCGACAATCAAGGTGTATTTTTCAAGGTGAGTGTACCCGGTCCGGAAGGGGTAACTTATTTATAGGAACATAATTAATTATTGGTAGTCTTACCAGCTGGTTTAGCAGTGGCAGGAGTAAGTACCACATGTCTCAGTAGCGTGTCCGGGAAACCCCGGAACTAGATCTCGGCGGGGGTCAAATTGTTTAGTGCGCTTGCGTGAACCATGTATCCAGCAAATGCAAAGCGTTCCGGCACATGCGCAGTGAGAGGCACATGATGATAATACGGGCGCGCATCTGCTGGAAAAACCCCACACACTCCCCACCAACAAGTGCATGCGCTGGCAATGAATGATGCATACCACTATGTCATGCCGAAAAGCTTTAACAAGTGGACCATGGGCTGGAGCCCGATTGTTTTGTGCGCTTCCGCACATGTTATACCGGGCAAGAGATCATTGTGAATAGTTGCATTTGTGCAATAAATGCAAAAAATAATAAATATATATACATGTGTCACAAACATATTGTGACTCTAACACACGAATAGCCCATTAGTCACCAGCAAGTGCACAACCAACAAGGCATTCTAAATGTGAACATAAACAAAAGAAAATGACAATGGTATTGATGACCTCGAATAACATGACGCTTAGTAGACATATTGTATCTTGGATCATAAAGAAAAGTGCCTAGAATAATATAAGAATATAAACAGGGAATGATAATGATTGGCACAATGTTCTATAATACATGCAAGTAGAAGGGCTATATTTTCTATCCCGTTATAGAGATCATTACAGAGAAATTCTTCAGTAGGTTAAACAGCACAGTAACATGATATTATTTAACACAATGATATCTACAGATGTGGCGCATGGACACATTTCGTCCCATCTTCAAGTGGGTGCTCCAAACTCGAAGAAGCTAAACCACTGGTGCTTGTGGTTAGACAATGGCCACTGTCAAAAAAAGGGGAGAAAAAGGAAAAAAAAAAACAGGGTAATGTTGGATGAAAACTGATGAAGGGAGGGGGGAGAAAGTAGGGGGGAAAGGGGGGAGGAGAGTGGTTAAGGGGAGGGGCTGGACTTAATTTTGGATATATTAAATTTTAAATTAGTTTGCTGGGCACAAGGATCCACAGGGTCGGCTCAGTGTTAACTAAGTCTTCCTGTAGAAACCCATGTACAGCAATTCCTCGATAAGGCCGTAGGGTGAAAGACAGCCCAGTTCATAAATCCATCTGGCTTCTCTTCGGAGTAGCTCATCTGTAATGTTGCCACCTCTTATGTTGGCATATACACCCTCCAAACCCATGACCCTGAGAGAAACCACAGAACCACCGTGGGCCTCTAAAAAATGGGCAGCTACTGAGGTAATGGATTTACCTTTGGATAGATCAGATCAAGCTGTGGTCATTTTCGAAAGGTGCTGTTGGGTCCTGCGTCGTGACTCTTATGTTGTTTGCCCCACATAGATCTTGTTGCATCCACAGATCAGTGTGTAAACCAAGTTACGTGATCGACAATTGAAGTACGCTCTGGACTGTATCTGTGTGGACAGACGTTTTAGTGATACACCTCGACTGGCAATCATTAATGGATACACTGAACAACCCCCACAAGCAAAAGAGCCCTTAT
This sequence comes from Ranitomeya variabilis, assembly GCF_051348905.1. Lineage (NCBI taxonomy): Eukaryota > Metazoa > Chordata > Amphibia > Anura > Dendrobatidae > Ranitomeya > Ranitomeya variabilis. Next base: position 392,760,756 of record NC_135234.1, read on the forward strand.
TGGAGTGACCCGTTCTTAGTTTTGTAATTGGGCGCCTAAAGTGACTATTAGATAAGTAGTCTTTTAGGTTCTGTGCCCTTCTCGCCACTATTTTAGTGTCAGTATCTAGTCCTGGAATCTGTTTCTCTTGCCCTTAGACTTGCCCTTAGTTAACATGGAACTTGATGTTTCACGTCAGCCATCTTGCTTCCTGCCAAAGCTGTATATAAAGCCAGCACCTGCTCTGTTTCATTGCTTGTGTATTATGTTTTGGACCTTGTTCCTCTGCAGTCCCAAGCCTGGACTTATGATCCCTGTTGGTCCTTTCCTAACGGCGGAGTCCTCTGCCAACCTGCACGTCTGGATCCCTGCCTTCTGACCGAGTGATTGCTGAACACCTGACTTCAGAAACCTCTGCCTGACCACACCTGCGGTGAAGTAAGAACTCCAGCCAGCTAGTGTGTTTCTCTGCAAGAGACTGTGTCAGTGCTGGACATTCTTGTGCACTCATTGCTCAGTGACTTTGCATGCTGTGTCACAGAGTATCAGCTCTGCTATTAACGTTTTTTGGATTGACTGAACATTTATCTGGACTTATATGCTATATTGCATTCAGATCACAAATACAATATTGCTTGTTCAAACCATTGTGTCTGCAGTCTTTTTGACCTAGCCACTGGTGTCCAGTTGTATCCACTAGTATCGTGACAGGATACACAAGCCATAAAGATGGATGCCGCTGGGTCAGAGACTTTAGAGGTGCATGTTAAGAAGCTAAATAATATCACTGCCACTGTACATGCTGAAGTGCAGACATGGAAGAGCAGAATAGAAGGCCTAGAGGGGCAGACTAAATATGATATACAAATGCTCAGTCAGACCCTTCAGGAATTGCGTGGCCGAGTTGAGGCTCTGGAGGCACAACCTCAGGCTTCTGTTCCTGCCATCCCCAAACTACCGCCATTTAGGTTTGGTGGCAACCGAGACAAGTACCATGGATTTCTGAACCACTGTCGTTTATACTTTGCTGCACATGTCACACAGTTTCCTATGGACCCATCCAAAGTATTGACTATCATCATGTTGCTGACTAACAAGGCTCTTGCCTGGGCAAACCCTCTGATAGAATCGCAGGATGCATGTCTGAATGACTTCAATATGTTTATCGCCGCCATGGAGCAGATGTTTGACGATCCGAACCATGGCCTTACAGCGGAGACGGCCCTGCTGAATTTGCGTCAAGGTAAACGCCCAGTGACTGAGTATGCTATGGATTTTAGAAGGTGGGCTCAGGATACCACCTGGAATAGTGCAGCAAAGTACTCAATATTTAAGAAGGGGTTGTCCAGTTCTATCAAAGACGACCTTGCATGTGCGGAGGCTCCCACTGCTCTAGGTGATTTCATCAATCACTGTATTCGCCTAGACGCTCGCATCTCCGAACGAAAACTAGAAAGGTGGTTTGAGATGAACCGCAGCAATAAATCGCTTCTTCCTTTCTTTCCTAAGGAGATTCCGGACCCAAGTCCTCAGGAGTCCGCACCCGAGATGATGCAGGTAAATTCCCTACAAAGTCGAGTAAGTGACGAACGGAAGGAATTTTGTTTCAAGGAGAATTTATGTTTTTACTGTGGGAAGTCAGGACATTTTATTATCAACTGCCCCAGTCGTTCTCGCAGGACAACCGCAGCCGTGGTAGAACGCGACTTCTCTGAATCATACTCCGTGACTTCCGAATCAGGGCCACCCGAAATTGCAGCAACTGTTCCGGATTATGACTTTTCAGATATGAACTCTGTTACATCTGAAACCGTACTAACCATTAATGCTGTTATTCTATCTTCTGCAGTTTCATACCCTTTCAATAAGAAAAAAGACTCACATTGTTACCTCCCTATCAAGATCTGGATTGACTTCCGTTGGGTGAACAGTTCCGCCATAATAGACTCTGGGGCCAGCGGTAACTTCATGGACACTTCTTTTGCTATGAAATATGTAATCCGATCACAGAAGAGAGTATCTTCAATTCTGATGGAGACTGTGGATGGATCCCCTTTGACCTCGGGCCCAGTAGACCAGTAGAATCACTGAAGGTCCTCATGGGAGATGATCACCAGGAGAAATTGCCCTTCCTTCTGATTTCCTCTCCACATTTCCCTATTATCTTGGGTTTACCCTGGTTGCAGGCTCAAAATCCCATCATTGACTGGGAGACAAAGAGATTGCGCTTCCCAGCTAAGGAGGTACCTTCTGGGAATTCGATTGATCCATCTCCGGGTGACCCATCATCGGACCTAAGGTTACCGGCAGTTTATAAAGAATTTTCGGATGTGTGCGATAAAAAGAATGCAGACAAATTGCCATCACACCGCCCTTATGACTGCCCAATCGAGCTTCTGCCTGCTGCTACCATTCGTTTTGGAAATATTTATCCATTGTCCGGTCCTGAGCTCAAGACTCTCAAAGAATATATCGATGAGAATCTGTCCAAGGGGTTCATACGCCCCTCGTCCTCTCCAGCCGATGCACCCATCTTTTTCATTAAAAAGAAGGATGGATCCCTCAGACCCTGTGTTGATTACCGGGAAATTAACAAGGTAACCATCAAGAACCGCTACCCTCTGCCATTAATTCCGGAGCTTCTCGAGAGAGTTCGTCAGGCCAAGGTCTTTTCAAAATTGGACCTACGCGGGGCATACAATCTAGTCCGTATAAGACCTGGAGACGAATGGAAAACAACATTTAGGTCTCGATATGGACACTTTGAGTATTTGGTCATGCCATTTGGACTTTGCAATGCCCCAGCAACTTTCCAACACCTAGTAAATTATATTTTTAGAGACATTCTTGATCTTTTTGTCGTAATCTATTTGGATGATATTCTGATTCTTTCTAGCTCCATGGAGGAACATCAGCAACATGTCAAGACTGTCTTGCAGCGTTTGAGGGAACACCATCTGTACATCAAGCTGGGGAAATGCGAATTTCACAAGTCGGAGATCCAATTCTTAGGATATGTAATTTCTCCACAGGGTCTGAGTATTGATAACAGCAAGATCAAGGCGATTCAGGAGTGGCCAATCCCCAAGAACGTCAAGGAGGTCCAACGTTTTACCGGGTTTGCTAACTTCTACAGACGTTTCATCAAGAACTTCTCTGACATCATCTCGCCCATCACCCGGTTGACACAGAAGAAGACAGCATTTATTTGGTCCCTTCAAGCCCAAGAAGCATTCTCTCGGCTCAAGACCAAGTTCACATCAGCACCAGTACTGATCCACCCTGACCCGGAAATTGCCTTCATTATTGAAGTAGATGCCTCAAATTGTGCCATCAGGGCTATACTGTCCCAAAGAACAGGTGAGAAGAATTTACTTCATACTTGTGCTTTTCTTTCCAAGCGACTGTCTCCTGCCGAAAAGAACTATGATGTAGGAAATAAAGAATTACTGGCTATCATCGCCGCCTTCAAGGAGTGGAGACATCTTCTACAGGGAGCTTCACAGCCGATCATTGTCCTCATGGATCACCGCAACCTTGAGTTCATCAGGTCAGCAAGATGACTGACCCCATGGCAGGCCCGCTGGAGTCTTTTCCTTAATCAATTCAATTTTACAATTACTTAGACCAGGTTCTCGCAATGGAAAAGCGGATGTTCTATCCCGGATGTATTCCACTGATGCTGTTCCAGATGCTCCACCTAAGACCATACTTTCTGATTGCAATTTTGTAGGTGTCATTCATAACAAAGATTTGCTACAGGTCATCAAAGAAGCTTACAACTCTGATCTTTTCCTGTCTCAGCCATCTGATGAGGTAAGCCTTCTTTTTAGGAATGGAGTTTGGACCCGGGAATGGCGACTCTACTGTCCTGAAGCCGTGAGGTTGTTGAGATTGGTCCATGACTCTAAGGTTGAAGGGCACAGAGGAATTCAGAAGACTCAAAAATTCTTATCTCGCTTCTTCTGGTGGCCAGGTTTTCGGAAGGATGTTCAGAAGTACGTTTCATCTTGTGAGGTATGTGCCAAATACAAGGTCCCACGTGCCTCCCCTACTGGTCTGTTACAGCCTTTGCCGGTGCTGTCTTGCCCATGGGGATCCATTTCTATGGACTTCATTGTAGAACTGCCCCTTTCCGAGGGAAAGAGTACGATTTTGGTGGTGGTCGATCGCCTGACCAAGGTGGCCCATTTCATCCCTTGTTCCGGTTTACCCTTTGCAAAGGACACTGCTCACCTAATTATCCAGAACATCTTTCGTCTTCACGGGGTTCCGGATGAAGTCGTTTTGGACCGTGGAGTTCAATTTACTTCAAAGTTTTGGTGAAGCTTTTGTTCGGCATTAGGCATAGAAGTTAACTTATCTTCTGCTTTCCACCCACAGTCCAACGGGCAGACAGAATGTACCAATCAAACACTGGAGCAATACCTTCGCTGTTACGTTTGCCATTTGCAAGATGATTGGGTAAGGCTACTCCCATTGGCTGAATTCTCTTATAACAACTCCCAGAGTGCCTTGTTATGATCCTAGTGGCAAGGATCGCAGGACGGACTAGCTAAGTAACTGAACAGACGACTAGCTCTGGGGAGGTGGTAACTAGATTGACCGCAACCTGATCCTATCCGCAAACAACTATAAGTAGCCGTGGAACGTTACCTGAAAATCCTAGACGTCTCTTCACGGCCTGAGAAACTGACTATTCCTGGAGGGAAAGAAAGTCCTCTCTTGCCTCAGTGGAATGACCCCAAAGATATAGAATAGCCCCCCACAAATATTAACGGTGAGTTAAGGGGAAAGCACAAACACAGAGATGAAATCAGATTTAGCAAATGAGGCCCGCTAATACTAGATAGCAGAAAATAGGAAGGAAACTGTGCGGTCAATAAAAAACCCTGTTCAAAATATCCACGCAGAGATTGCTCGAGCCCCCGCACCAACTAACGGTGCGGGGGAAGCAACTCCGTACCCCAGAGCTTACCAGCAACAAGAAATCACATATTAGCAAGCTGGACTAGACTCATCTTACACAGAAATCATATTGCAGGCAGATGAGCAAAAAATATTCAAACAGAACTTAGCTTATCCTGAAGAGGCAGAAAACGAGATAATCAGGAGTAATCAGAATAGCACTGAATACATTGACAGCCGGCAACAAGTGGAAGTGAAGCAGAGCTAAATAGGAACCTCCCTGGTGAATAACGAGGCAGCTGATCCAGCCAGACCCGCAGGATAATAAACTAAACCACCAGGGGGAGCCAAAAAAACAAAGTCACACAAGACCATCTGTGACCACAAGAGGGAGCCTGAAAACGGAGTTCACAACAGTGCCTCCACCAAGCAGTCTCCATTCTACGCTAACCTGGGATATTACCCTAGCATTCTTCCCAGATTACCGGTAGATACATCTTTACCAGCAGTTGCTGACTGGATCTCTTCACTTGAACAGAACCTTGAACTTCTGAAAGAGACTTTGGGTTCCACACAAGATAGGTACAAGAATGCAGCTGACAGATTTCACAAACTAACACCAACATTTAAGGTAGGAGATTTAGTCTGGTTATCTACAAAGAATTTAAAGATGAAGATCCCTTGGGACAGAAGTACATCGGTCCTTACAGGATCAACTCCCAAGAACAATGAAGATACATCCTGTCTTTCATACTTCCCTACTAAAGGCTGTAGAACCAAATCCTTTTCCAGGACGTTCATCTCCTCCTCCCGATCCCGTTCTTGTGGATGGTCAAGAGCAGTTCATCGTTGAGAGGATTCTGGATTCAAGAATCTACAGAACTCGATTGCAGTATTTGATTAAATGGCAAGGCTATTCTTCAGAGGAGAATTCCTGGGAACCTGTGGATAATATTAATGCCTCCTGACTGATTGAGCAGTTCCATCAAAGGTACCCTGGCAAACCTGGTTTGGGGTTGTCTGGAGGCCATTCTTGAGGTGGGAGTAATGTCAGTATCTAGTCCTGGAATCTGTTTCTCTTGCCCTTAGACTTGCCCTTAGTTAACATGGAACTTGATGTTGCACGTCAGCCATCTTGCTTCCTGCCAAAGCTGTATATAAAGCCAGCACCTGCTCTGTTTCATTGCTTGTGTATTATGTTTTGGACCTTGTTCCTCTGCAGTCCCAAGCCTGGACTTAGGATCCCTGTTGGTCTTTTCCTAACGGCGGAGTCCTCTGCCAACCTGCACATCTGGATCCCTGCCTGCTGACCGAGCGATTGCTGAACACCTGACTTCAGAAACCTCTGCCTGACCACACCTGCGGTGAAGTAAGAACTCCAGCCAGCTAGTGTGTTTCTCTGCAAGAGACTGTTAGTGCTGGACATTCCTGTGCACTCATTGCTCAGTGACTTTGCATGCTGTGTCACAGAGTATCAGCTCTGCTATTACGGTTTATCGGATTGACTGAACATTTATCTGGACTTATATGCTATATTGCATTCAGATCACAAATACAATATTGCTTGTTCAAACCATTGTGTCTGCAGTCTCTTTGACCTAGCCACTGGTGTCCAGTTGTATCCACTAGTATCGTGACATTTAGGCTGGTCACCAATAAAGGATCTTAGTCTTGGTTCACTCCATAAAATTCCCCAGTGGGTATTTAGAATCCGGTAGATATCATTCCACTGATTATTAAATCTCATAATCAAGTTGATCTTGTTTGATGTTGGTCTTACCCGAGATTTTAGCGCATCTTCTCTTGTTTTGTTCATTGAGAATTCAAAAGTTCCAGAGATAATCCTCCAGTGATACCCACGTTCACGGAATCTGTTCGTCAGTTGGCGAGATTCACTAATGAAGTCCTCAGAGCGACTACAGTTTCGTCTGTCGAAGAAACTGTCCCTTGGGGATTCATTTTCGCAGGTGTGCCAGATGGAAGCTCTCAAAATGTAAGAGATTGTGTGTGGTTGTCTCTTTTCTAAATAAAGTGGTGACAATACGGTTTTGATTGATCGACAAGTTTAGGTCCAGGAAGTCCACTGAGCTGGTGGAAAAAGAAGAGGTAAGTCTAATGTTCCAACAGTTGTTATTCAATTCATCAATGAAAATGCCCAGTTGTTCAGATGTACCTCACCATATCATAATGATGTCATCGATATAACGAAGCCACTTTACCACATAAGTGGAGAAAGTGATAAGTTTCTGCACATGCGTCTCCTCCCACCACCCCGTAAAGAGGTTGGTGTAGGAGGGCACACATTTGGCCTCCATGGCAGTACCTGATACTTGTTTGTAGAACACTATCAAATACAAAATAGTTTTTTTCCAGAATAAACTTAAGTAGTTCCCAAACAAAAGTATCATGTCCCCTGTCCCCCGTAGAGTTTTTGTCCAGGAAATAAGAAACTGCTGTCATACCTAATTGATATTCTATATTGGTGTGCAGGGCCTCCACATCAAGGGTAACCAAAATGGCATTATCTGGTATCTCCAATGTCTCACATAGTTGTATAAAATGTGACGAGTCATGCACATTTGAATCCAGGACCTTAACCATAGGCTGTAAGAAATAATCATTATAAGTACCTGGCTTCTCATACAATCCACCCAAACAAGAGATGATTGGTCTGCCTGGTGGCTTTGTGATGGATTTGTGGACCTTTGGCACCATGTATAGTGTTGGGGCCACAGCACAGGGTGATTTGTGGTAAGGAAATCCGATTCCTCCTTGTTAATAATACCACAAGATTGAGCCCTTGACAGTAGTCTGTCAATTTGCATCTTGAAGATTAGAGTTGGGTCTGATGGCAGTGCTTGATAGTGTTGGGTGTTGCCCAACTGGCGTTTTGCCTCTTGGCAATACATGTCCTTGGGCCAAAGAACAATACTCCCGCCTTTGTCTGCTTCCTTAGTTTAAAATATATCATTATTTCTAAGTCCAGATAGTGCTAGTCTCTCATCCTTTGTTAGATTGTTCTGACAGTTCTTGTCCAGTTTTAGTCTTTTTATATCCCTGGAAGTCGTCTCAAAAAATATTTGAATAGCTGGAAACAGAAAATGTTGGAGTTGCCTGTGACGGTTGTCTGCCATTAAATCTTTTTCTGCCCTGTGCATTATCATTTTAAGCAAGTAGATCTAGTAAGTCCTGAAAGACTTGTCTGTCCTGGTCAGGGAGGTCATCAATTAGTGATGATGGTTGGTGGTATAGCATTTTGAATACAAGTTGTCTACAAAACAGGTAAAGGTCCTTAGTCAGTTCAAATTTGTCTAATCCACTCATTGGTGAAAAGGACTGTCCTTTTGTAAGTAATTTGACCTCCAACTCAGATAGTTGATATGTAGAGAGATTTATAATATGTAACTCACTTGTATCCCCACCTATTGCATCTGTATAGTGACCCGTACTTAGTAACGTCTCCGATTGACGAATCGTGTTTCTCGTTTCGAGCTCGGAGACCAGACCCTGTAATTTCAGTCTCTCTTTACACAATTTTTTGGGTTTTCTTCGCCCCCTTCTATGCTGCTTTCTCTGTTGCTCGTGTCCGTTGATAAAAAATCACTATTCAAATTGGGGGCCGTGCCAATGCTTATTTCATTGGTTTTGTTGTCAAGGGTTTTAGTGTTAGGTTTCCTCATATTACCCTGATGTGTCCATCTATATACCCTTTGTCTCTCAAAGTCAGTTTTGTCACGTTGGAACTTGTTCTTTTTTCCCCTAATAATATCTTTCTCATATCTATCTATCAGTTCTTTAACCCCTTCACCCCCGGAGCTTTTTCCGTTTTTCCGTTTTCGTTTTTCGCTCCCCTCCTTCCCAGAGCCATAACTTTTTTATTTTTCCGTCAATATGGCCATGTGAGGGCTTATTTTTTGCGGGACGAGTTGTACTTTTCAACGACATCATTGGTTTTAGCATGTCGTGTACTAGAAAACGGGAAAAAAATTCCAAGTGCAGTGAAATTGCAAAAAAAGTGCAATCGCACACTTGTTTTTTGCTTGCCTATTTTGCTAGGTTCACTAAATGCTAAAACTGACCTGCCATTATGATTCTCCAGGTCAGTACGAGTTCATAGACACCTAACATGACTAGGTTATTTTTCACCTAAGTGGTGAAAAAAAATTCCAAACTTTGCAAAAAACAAAACAAAACAAAATTGCGCCATTTTCCGATACTCGTAGCGTCTCCATTTTTCGTGATCTGGGGTCAGGTGAGGGCTTATTTTTTGCATGCCGAGCTGGCGTTTTTAATGATAGCATTTTGGTGCAGACACGTTCTTTTGATCGCCCGTTATTGCATTTTAATGCAATGCCGTGGCGACCAAAAAAACGTAATTCTGGCGTTCCGATTTTTTTTCTCGTTACGCCGTTTTGCGATCAGGTTAATGCTTTTTTTTTATTGATAGATCGGGCGATTCTGAACGCGGCGATACCAAATATGTGTAGGTTGGGCGCTTTTTTTATTGATTTATTTTGATTGGGGCGAAAGGGGGGTGATTTAAACTTTTATGTTTTTTTTTTTTTTTTCACATTTTTAAAAACTTTTTTTTTTTACTTTTGCCATGCTTCAATAGCCTCCATGGGAGGCTAGAAGCAGGCACAGCCCGATCGGCTCTGCTATGCAGCACCGATCATAAGATCGCTGCTACACAGCAGAATTGCAGGTGTGCTGTGAGCGCCGACCACAGGGGGGCGCTCACAGCCACCGGCAATCAGTAACCATAGAGGTCTCAAGGACCTCTATGGTTACTGTCCTGATGCATCGCCGACCCCCGATCATGTGACGGGGGTCGGCGATGCGCTCATATCCGGCCGCACGGCCGGATGCGGTAGTTAAATGCCGCTGTCTGTGTTTGACAGCGGCATTTAACTAGTTAATAGCGGCGGGTGATCGCGATTTCACCCGCCGCTATTGCGCGCACATGTCAGCTGTAAGAAACAGCTGACATGTCGCGACTTTGATGTGCGCTCACCGCCGGAGCGCACATCAAAGCGGGGGTCCCGACATGTGACGTACTATACCGTCACATGTCGGGAAGGGGTTAAGATGCATTTTAAAGCGGTCTACTTGCATCTTTTTATCAAATGAATCTAGTCTAGATTCCTTTTCCTTTATATCTTCCTTTACGTTGGACAGGCTCAAATTATCCTGATCAATTAGCATGTCAATGATTATATTTGAACATTTTTGTAGACCATTTTCCCATGTATTCTTAAATTCCTGATCCACTTCCCAAGCTGGGAAAATCTGTATTCTGAGTCCACGGGGTATGAGACCTAATCTTTTATACTCTTCCAGGATTTTGATATTCCACCATGTCTTAGTCAATGTTTTATGCAAATTAATCAATTCTGAAGATAAATTCTGAAAACCATCACCACTGCTACTGCCTGTAGCTACAGCACTGCTTACCGAGCCAAAAATGTCCTTTACCTCCTCCTGCCAAGCCGCCTCTCTAGTATTAAGATCCATTTTGTAAACATAAGATGTGCCACCACTTTAGAAAAACCACTTAAAGTAGGCCAAAAAATGTCAGTAGACAAATATATAAAGTGGGCACCATCAACTATTATAAAAGTATTATATGTACTTGGGATCACCTAGATGCATGAGTAATCAAGAACCAAAATACAAAGAAGAAGTACATGCATAAATTCAGGATCACCACGATATTAGGAATACAGAACGTTTTTTATTTCCATACCAGAAAAAACACTCAAACGTTTAAAAACATTTAAAACATCCCAAAGGGCACATACATAATAGATCTAATAAACAATATAATAGTCACAATAAATGCATATAATTAAACCACTAGCTGCACAAATACTTTGTTTGTTACTACAGGATTGGTACACGGTACTACAAGCAGGTACTGCCAATCATAATACCCTTGTGATGGAAATATATATATATTTCATATAGATCTCACTTGCATATAAACGCATATATACTCACAGATAATATATACACTATAGTCAATTGCTTAAAATGGCTGACATAAACTGATATAAGCCAGACAGACTGTTTGGGGCTTTCCAGACAAAGGCAGAACAGCATCAGATGTACTAAGTGATGATAAGATGTCTGAACTTTGTCCTAGATGCAGAAAACGGAGACAGCTACACTTTAGTTGCTTAATCAGCATTCATATGTGCATTAATCACAATATTCCACATATATTCAGATAACCAATAACAGAGGAGCTTGACAATATGGTAATCAACTAACCACCCCTAACCACCACCTTTCTATATGCAATTATAAAACCATGGATGTACAATAAACCGGCAGTATTGGTGGAATGTTATTCTGTCACCATGGTGTACAGTCTCATTCTTGATGAGCGCTAAAAATACTCAGTCTTATTGGGAACAGCCGCAGCACACACAGGGATAGATTTATCTAAACCAAATTTCCATAACACCCTACATGATAGGATTAAACACAATGAAACCTAAATACTTGCGTTTTTTTGTGTCCTGCAGTGACATACATCTTTTACTGGGGTGTAACAGCCTCCAGACCCTGTACAATAATACTTGGGCTGACAGTAATACCAACACCAAAAATGCATGAGTCCTAAGCAAAACCGGACAAATAGATTTGTGAACCAAGGCAGGCTAATACCTCCCCCTAGCCAGTCCTCAGAGGTCTCCCCATGTCCCTGCAAGCAGCTCTGTAGCCAAGTGGAGAAAGAGGACCCACGCGTTCCGACACTCAAGGTGTCTTTTTCAAGGTGAGTGTACCCGGTCCAGAAGGGGTAACTTATTTATAGGAACATAATTAATTATTGGTTGTCTTACCAGCTGGTTTAGCAGTGGCAGGAGTCCACATGTCCTCATGTCTCAGTAGCATGTCCGGAAAACCCCGGAACTAGATCTTGGTGGGGGTCAAATTGTTTAGTGCGCTTGCGGGAACCATGTATCCAGCAAATGCAAAGCATTCCGGCACATGCGCAGTGAGAGGCACATGATGATAATACGGGTGCGCATCTGCTGGAAAAACCCCACACACTGCCCTCCAATAAGCACATGCGCTGGCAGTGAATGCTGCATACCACTATGTCATGTCGAAAAGCTATAACAAGTGGACCATGTACTGGAGTCCGATTGTTTTGTGCGCTTGCGCACATGTTATATCGGGCAAGAGATCATTGTGAATAGTTGTGCTTGTGCAATAAATGCAAAAAATAATAAATATATATACATGTGTCGCACTCGCAAACATATTGTGACTCTAAGACACGAATAGCCCATTAGTCACCAGCAAGTGCACAACCAACAAGGGATTCTAAATGTGAACATAAACAAAAGAAAATGACAATGGTATTGATGACCTCGAATAACATGACGCTTAGTAGACATATTGTATCTTGGATCATAAAGAAAAGTGCCTAGAATAATATAAGAATATAAACAGGGAATGATAATGATTGGCACAATGTTCTATAATATATGCAAGTAGAAGGCCCATATTTTCTATCCCGTTATATAGATCATTACAGAGAAATTCTTCAGTAGGTTAGACAGTACAGTAACATGATATTATTATACAATGATATAAAGATTTATGCAATATACAGCAGGTGAAATACACCGAAAAGCAAAAGGGTTTTGAACTTTTGACTTTCTGGCTCTATATCTCACCATCCATTACTGCTTTGATTGAGAGACTACAATCATTTTATAGACAATCATCTTGGCTATCTCATACATAAAATTGACTTGCAACTATTTGGCATATGATTAGTTATGTAGATTCTTGTCATGTTACTGCATTGTTACTGCTTTGCTCTTGGTTGTTGAAAAACATTTTTCTTCCTGAATACTACAAAATACAACCTGTTCTCACATTCCCTAATAGCTCTGTGTATTATTAGGTTAATTCCCAAGTGAAAGGTCATTGGTTCGAATCGAGGAGCAGCCATGAAGATGATTTCCCAAGAAAAGAGAAACAGCATCATCCAGCTCATCGATGGCTGTCTCTCGGACAAGAATATTGTCAAACTGAATCATGTGAGGGCCATGACAGCTGGAAAAATATGAATTGAAGTCAATCCATCCATTCAAAAGGCAAGACGTATCAGATGTTTAGGCAAAATATCCGAGTCAACAAGTCGGCTCATCAAAAGGTCTATCATTTCTGGCACGACAAACACAGCAGCAGAGGTGGCTCGTATGCTTCATAATAGTGAGATCACAGTTACCCATGCAAGCACCGTGCGACGCACATTGCACAAATCTGGAATTATGACTCTAAAAAAGGTGAAAAAGCCTCGACTTCAATTGTCACGGGGCAGAAATAGGAAGACAGGAGATGAGGAATCTGGGTCCCTGAACTGCCCCTCAGGATCTAGGGGAAGCCCTGTCTTTCCTTAACTTGGGGGTACCCTTGAAGGTAGGGAGGCCCAAGTCACCAACCTGTCCCTGTCTCCTGTTAAACCCTGCACTAAACCCCCAACCCCCACCTCAGGAGGTGAATAGTGTAAACAGTACCACAAAGCAAATAAACAATATGAGAGTGAGGGGAACATGATACCAAAAGGTGAATGCACAAACTACAAAGTAACAAAAACTCAGAACTTAGCTTGTGCACGCTGCTGCAGACTCCACAACACAGATAGTACAGCAACTGAGCGCCAAACACCAGACTTGGCTGACACCAGGGAGCTGCTACCTCAAGGTTGGTCTCCTGAAAGGACCTGTATAACCAACAGTCAGCTGATGCACCAGGTGACCTTATAAAGGATGGTGGGAGTGGTCACAAACATCAGCTGACCCAGCAGCAATGCAATAACACCAGCGGCCACCGGGGGGAGAAAACTGCATTAACCCCCAATGACCAGAAAGGAAAAAAGGTTTAAATCAGAGGGAAACCAGATCTGCCACAGATCCAAACATGGATCGTGACATCAATATTGTCATAATAAGCATCGGATCGAGTTTGCTGAAACGTATGAGACATGAACATTTAAAGATTGGATACAGGTGAGTTGGAATAATGCTACAAAAGTCAATAAACTAGATTCTGATGGGTGTAAATGGGTCTGGAAGAAACAATGGAAAAGGTGGCTAATGGATCAAGAAATTGAACACAGTTCTGTTTTTTCTACCAGCAGCTATATATCCCCATATACCTCTATCTCCTAGCCTTACAAGTTATGTTCCAGTGTTTTTACCTATATTTTCTTATAAATACTTTTTACTCTCACTGTCTGAAATCATGCAGTGGGAATCTGGATGAGGACAGCTGACAGCTTATCATGAAATTATGTTATTTTCACTTACGGATTATGGCCAGTAGTTTAGAAATTCTTCTGTAACCAATGCCATCAATATGTTTTGCAACAATAAGGTTGTGATGGTCTTAAGACAGCTCACTGGTTTAACCCATCATGAGCTGTTTCTTGTGTGGCGCCTTGGTAATGAGACACCTTTTTATCAGTTGACCCAGCTGATATTATTTGTCACAAAGTGCCAGTTGCTTTCTAATTACTGATAAATGTGTTCAATACTTTTTTCCTGTGTTATTTCTCATTATTACGCATAACTTAATTTATGGACATCTATGCTTTTATTTCTTTGCCTGCGTAGATTGGATGGATTGTTACCGACATGTAGTGACAATTTCATGTCAATAGCACCTTTAGAAACATATTTACTTAGAAAATTGATGACGTGTTCAATACTTATTTCACATGATTATCTGCACACGTGGTCAACATTTTTGCTACCCCTCGTTTAATAACAGAAAAACCCACAATGGTCACAGAAATAACCTGAATCTGACAAAAGTAATAATAAATTTAAAAAATCTCTGAAAATGAGCAAATGAAAGTCAGACATTGCTTGTCAACCATGCTTCCACAGAATTTAAAAAAAATAAAACTCATGAAATAGGCTTGGACAGAAATGATAGTACCCTTAACTTAATATTTTGTTACACAACCTTTTGAGGCAATCACTGCAATCAAACAATTCCTATAACTCTCAATGAGACTTCTGTACCTCTCGACAGGTATTTTGGACCACTCCTCAAGAGTAAACTGCTCCAGCTGTCTCCTGTTTGAAAGTTGCCTTTTCCAGACGGCATGTTTCAGCCCTCTCCAAACATGCTCAATTGGATTTAGGTCAGGGCTCATAGAAGGCCAATTCAGAATAGTCTAATGTTTTCCTCTTAGCCATTCTTGGTTGTTTTTAGCTTTGCGTTTTGGGTCATTATCCTGCTGCAAGTCCCATGACCTGTGACTGAGGCCAAGCTTTCTGACACTGGGCAGCACATTTCTCTCTAGAATCCCTTGCTAGTCTTGAGATTTCATTGTACTCTGCACAGATTCTAGACATCCTGTGCCAGATGCAGCAAAGCAGCTCCAGAACATAACAGAGCCCCCTCCATGTTTCACAGTAGGAACAGTGTTTTTTTTTATATGCTTCATTTTTCCATCTGTGAACATATTGCTGATGTGCCTTGCCAAAAAGATCCATTTTTGTCTCATCTGTCCATAGGACATTCTCCCAGAAGCTTTGTGACTTGTCAACATGTAGTTTGGCAAATTCCAGTCTGGATTTTTTATGATTTTTTTTCACCAATGGTGTCCTCCTTGGTTGTCTCCCATGAAGTCCACTTTGGCTCATACAACAATGGATGGTGCGATCTGACACTAATGTTCCTTGAGCTTGATGTTCACCTTTAATCTGTTTAGAAGTTTTTCTGGGCTCTTTTGGTATCATTTGTATTATCCATCTCTATGATTTGTCATCAATTTTCCTCCTGCAACCACATCCAGGGAGATTGGCTACAGTCCCATGCATCTTAAATTTCTGAATAATGAATGCGATGCAAGTGTAGTCACAGGAACATCAAGCTGCTTGGAGATGGTCTGATAACTTTTACCTTTAACATGTTTGTCTATAATTTTCTTTCTAATCTCCTGAGACAGCTCTTTCCTTTGCTTCCTCTGGTCCATGTTGAGTGTGATACACACCATATCACCAAACAGGACAGTGAGTATCTGTAGCCCTATATATAGGCCCACTCACTGATTCCAAGATTGTAGACACCTGTGATGCTAGTTCGTGGACACACCTTGATTTAACATGTCCCTTTTGTCACATTATTTTCAGGAGTACCATCATTTCTGTCCAGGCCTATTTCATGAGTTTTATTTTTTTTTAATTCTGTGGAAGCATGGTTGAAAAGCAATGTCTGACTTTTATTTGCTCATTTTCATAGATCTTTTTTTTATTATTACTTTTGTCAGATTCAAGTTATTTATGTGACCATTGTGGGTTTTTCTGTCATTAAATGATGGGTACCAACAATTTTGATCCCATGTGTACTTTCCCCAAACTAGTGAGATGTAATACAATGAAAAATTTATTTTACTATAATATTTATTTGCCGTAACCAGTACAGTCAAAAAGGTAAAGTTTCTCCTTGTGAAGGCGCAACGTTGGTATAGGGAGAACTTTAGGCCACCCAATTCTCACTTGGCAATTTAAATATGCAAATTGCCTCTTTAGAGAGGAAAAAGACAGGAACTCTAGTGCCACCTGTTGGCAGTAGCAATCCTAAACGTCAATGTTGACCCTTTAAAGAGCATTGCCACATGACTTAGGTGGCACTAGAGGAGTGTCTTTTTGCAGGAGATGATAACTCTGTAGCATCGGTATCCTTGCATGCTCCTCTCCCACAGCAGGGACGCCGACTTACTCACCACCGGTCCTCCTCCCACATATCCTCCTCATGCTTTCCAGGGTCTACACAAGTCTGGCACTAGCAGATCTCCAGTCATTGTGCTTAGATTGATTGAATGAATGCATGCCCCCGTCTCTTAAGGATACAATGTACACCCTCCAAAAGTGTCTCCAGACAATGGCAGAAGACACTGAATGGGGCCAAACTCCAAAAAGCAACTGACCACTTTACAGAGTCAATATTCTGACAGGTCCTTAAACTCAGCCATAAACAAGCGTTTATGGAGCAAGAAAACATTGAGGATTTCATTTTAACCCCTTCACCCCCAAGGGTGGTTTGCACGTTAATGACCGGGCCAATTTTTACAATTCTGACCACTGTCCCTTTATGAGGTTATAACTCTGGAACGCTTCAACGGATCTTGGCGATTCTGACATTGTTTTCTCGTGACATATTGTACTTCATGATAGTGGTAAAATTTCTTTGATATTACCTGCGTTTATTTGCAGAAAAAATGGAAATTTGGCGAAAATTTTGAAAATTTTGCAATTTTCCAACTTTGAATTTTTATGCCCTTAAATCACAGAGATATGTCATGCAAAATACTTAATAAGTAACATTTCCCACATGTCTACTTTACATCAGCACAATTTTGGAACCAAAATTTTTTTTTGTTAGGGAGTTATAAGGGTTAAAAGTTGACCAGCAATTTCTCATTTTTACAACACCATTTTTTTTTAGGGACCACATCTCATTTGAAGTCATTTTGAGGGGTCTATATGATAGAAAATACCCATGTGTGACACCATTCTAAAAACTGCACCCCTCAAGGTGCTCAAAACCATATTCAAGAAGTTTATTAACCCTTCTGGTGCTTCACAGGAATTTTTGGAATGTTTAAATAAAAATGAACATTTAACTTTTTTTCACAAAAAATTTACTTCAGCTCCAATTTGTTTTATTTTACCAAGGGTAACAGGAGAAAATGGACCCCAAAAGTTGTTGTACAATTTGTCCTGAGTACGCTGATACCCCATATGTGGGGGTAAACCACTGTTTGGGCGCATGACAGAGCTCGGAAGCGAAGGAGCGCCATTTGACTTTTCAATGCAAAATTGACTGGAATTGAGATGGGACGCCATGTTGCGTTTGGGGAGCCCCTGATGTGCCTAAACATTGAAACCCCCACAAGTGACACCATTTTGGAAAATAGACCCCCTAAGGAACTTATCTAGAGGTGTGGTGAGCACTTTGACCCACCAAGTACTTCACAGAAGTTTATAATGCAGAACCGTAAAAATAAAAAATCATATTTTTCACAAAAATTATTTTTCGCCCCCAATTTTTTATTTTCCCAAGGGTAAGAGAAGAAATTGGACCCCAAAAGTTGTTGTACAATTTGTCCTGAGTACGCTGATACCCCATATGTGGCGATAAACCACTGTTTGGGCGCATGGGAGAGCTCGGAAGGGAAGTAGCACCGTTTGACTTTTCAATGCAAAATTGACTGGAATTGAGATGGGACGCCATGTTGCGTTTGGGGAGCCCCTGATGTGCCTAAACATTGAAACCCCCACAAGTGACACCATTTTGGAAAATAGACCCCCTAAGGAACTTATCTAGAGGTGTGGTGAGCACTTTGACCCACCAAGTACTTCACAGAAGTTTATAATGCAGAACCGTAAAAATAAAAAATCATATTTTTTCACAAAAATTATTTTTCGCCCCCAATTTTTTATTTTCCCAAGGGTAAGAGAAAAAATTGGACCCCAACAGTTGTTGTACAATTTGTCCTGAGTACGCTGATACCCCATATGTGGCGATAAACCACTGTTTGGGCGCATGGGAGAGCTCGGAAGGGAAGTAGCACCGTTTGACTTTTCAATGCAAAATTGACTGGAATTGAGATGGGACGCCATGTTGCGTTTGGAGAGCCACTGATGTGCCTAAACATTGAAACCCCCCACAAGTGACACCATTTTGGAAAGTAGACCCCCTAAGGAACTTATCTAGATGTGTTTTGAGCGCTTTGACCCACCAAGGGCTTCACAGAAGTTAATAATGCAGAGCCGTAAAAATAAAACAAAAATTTTTTCCCACAAAAATTATTTTTTTAGCCCCCAGTTTTGTATTTTCCCGAGGGTAGCAGGAGAAATTGGACCCCAAAATCTGTTGTCCAAGTTGTCCTGAGTGCGATGATATACCATATGTGGGGAGAACCACTGTTTGGGCACATGGGAGGGCTCGGAAAGGAAGGAGCGCCATTTGGAATGCAGACTTAGATGGAATGGTCTGCAGGCATCACATTGCGTTTGCAGAGCCCCTAATGTACCTAAACAGTAGAAAACCCCCACAAGTGACACCATGTTGGAAAGTAGACCCCCTAAGGAACTTATCTAGGTGTTTGGTGAGCGCTTTGACCCACCAAGGGCTTCACAGAAGTTTATAATGCAGAGCCGTAAAAATAAAACAAAAATTTTTTCCCACAAAAATTATTTTTCAGCCCCCAGTTTTGTATTTTCCCGAGGGTAACAGGAGAAATTGGACCCCAAAAGTTGTTGTCCAATTTGTCCTGAGTGCGCTGATACCCCATATGTGGGGGGAAACCACCGTTTGGACGCATGGAAGGGCTCGGAAGTGAAGGAGCGCCATTTGGAATGCAGACTTAGATGGAATGGTCTGCAGGCGTCACATTGCGTTTGCAGAGCCCCTAATGTACTTAAACAGTAGAAACCCCCCACAAATGACACCATGTTGGAAAGTAGACCCCCTAAGGAACTTATCTAGATGTGTGGTGAGCGCTTTGACCCACCAAGGGCTTCACAGAAGTTTATAATGCAGAGCCGTAAGAATAAAACAAAAATTTTTTCCCACAAAAATTATTTTTCAGCCCCCAGTTTTGTATTTTCCCGAGGGTAACAGGAGAAATTGGACCCCAAAAGTTGTTGTCCAATTTGTCCTGAGTGCGCTGATACCCCATATGTGGGGGGAACCACCGTTTGGATGCATGGGAGGGCTCGGAAGGGAAGGAGCGCCATTTGGAATGCAGACTTAGATGGAATGGTCTGCAGGCGTCACATTGCGTTTGCAGAGCCCCTAATGTACCTAAACAGTAGAAGCCCCGCACAAGTGACCCAATTTTGGAAACTAGACCACCCAAGGAACTTATCTAGATGTGTTGTAAGAACTTTGAACCCCCAAGTGTTTCACTACAGTTTATAACGCAGAGCCGTGAAAATAAAAAATCTTTTTTTTTCCCACAAAAATTATTTTTTAGCCCCCAGTTTTGTATTTTCCTAGGGGTAACAGGAGAAATTGGACCCCAAAGGTTGTTGTCCTATTTGTCCTGAGTACGCTGATACCCCATATGTTGGGGTAAACCCCTGTTTGGGCACACGGGAGAGCTCGGAAGGGAAGGAGCACTGTTTTACTTTTTCAACGCAGAATTGGCTGGAATTGAGATCGGACGCCATGTCGCGTTTGGAGAGCCCCTGATGTGCCGAAACAGTGGAAACCCCCCAATTATAACTGAAACCCTAATCCAAACAAACCCCTAACCCTAATCCCAACAGTAACCCTAACCACACCTCTAACCCTGACACACCCCTAACCCTAATCCCAACCCTATTCCCAACCGTAAATGTAATCTAAACCCTAACCGTAACTTTAGCCCCAACCCTAACCCTAACTTTAGCCCCAACCCTAACTGTAGCCTTAACCCTAGCCCCAACCCTAACCCTAACCCTAGCCCTAATGGGAAAATGGAAATAAATACTTTTTTTTTATTTTTCCCTAACTAAGGGGGTGATGAAGGGGGTTTGATTTACTTTTATAGCGGGTTTTTTAGCGGATTTTTATGATTGGCAGCCGTCACACACTGAAAGACGCTTTTTATTGCAAAAAATATTTTTTGCGTTACCACATTTTGAGAGCTATAAATTTTCCATATTTTGGTCCACAGAGTCATGTGAGGTCTTGTTTTTTGCGGGACGAGTTGACGTTTTTATTGGTAACATTTTTGGGCACGTCACATTTTTTGATCGCTTTTTATTCCGATTTTTGTGAGGCAGAATGACCAAAAACCAGCTATTCATGAATTTCTTTTGGGGGAGGCGTTTATACCGTTCCGCTTTTGGTAAAATTGATAAAGCAGTTTTATTCTTCGGGTCAGTACGATTACAGCGATATCTCATTTATATTATTTTTTTATGTTTTGGCGCTTTTATACGATAAAAACTATTTTATGGAAAAAATAATTATTTTTGCATCGCTTTATTCTCAGGACTATAACTTTTTTATTTTTCTGCTGATGATGCTGTATGGTGGCTCGTTTTTTGCGGGACAAGATGACGCTTTCAGCGGTACCATGGTTATTTATATCTGTCTTTTTGATCGCGTGTTATTCCACTTTTTGTTCGGCAGTATGATAATAAAGCGTTGTTTTTTGCCTCGTTTTTTTTTTTTTTTTCTTACGGTGTTTACTGAAGGGGTTAACTAGTGGGCCAGTTTTATAGGTCTGGTCGTTACGGACGCGGCGATACTAAATATGTGTACTTTTATTGTTTTTTTTTTTTATTTAGGTAAAGAAATGTATTTATGGGAATAATATATTTTTTTTTTTTTCATTATTTTGGAATATTTTTTTTTATTTTTTTTTTACACATTTGGAAACATTTTTTTTTACTTTTTTACTTTGCCCCAGGGGGGACAATACAGATTGGTGATCTGCCAGTTTGCATAGCACTCTGACAGATCACCGATCTGATTGAAGTGCAGGCTGCTTCACAGTGCCTGCTCTGAGCAGGCTTCTGTGAAGCCACCTCCCTCCCTGCAGGACCCGGATCCGCGGCCATCTTGGATCCGGGTCTGGAGCAGGCAGGGAGGGAGGTAAGACCCTCGCAGCAACGCGATCACATCGCGTTGCTGCGGGGGGCTCAGGGAAGCCGGCACATCGCGATCATGTTTGATCGTGGTGTGCCGGGGGTTAATGTGCCGGGGGCGGTCCGTGACCGCTCCTGTCACATAGTGCCGGATGTCAGCTGCGATAGTCAGCTGACACCCGGCCGCGATCGGCCGCGCTCCCCCCGTGAGCGCGGCCGATCGGCTATGACGTACTATCCCGTCGAGGGTCAGATAGGCCCAGGTCACCTCGACGGGATAGTACGTCAAAGGTCACAGAGGGGTTAACACCTTTCTGCCATCGGACGCACTATTCTGCATCAAAGCCGGGATATGTCAGCAGATTTTTTTTCTACAGCTGACATGTGCCCGCAATAGCAGCGGGTGGAATCGTGATCCACTCGCCTCTATTAACTAGTTAAATGATGCTGTCAAACGCTGACAGTGGCATTTAACAAGCGCTTCCGGCCATCTGGCCAGAA